>NC_044327.1:110795866-111395866 GCF_007399415.2 Gopherus evgoodei | reverse complement strand
TTCTTAGCATTACATTTTACCGCACTGTCTGCCAAGTGTTGCAGGATCACTTCTAAGTTTTTCATGTGTGTTTGGCAATCTGGTGAAGAGACAAGAAGATCATCAACATACTGTACAACACAAGAAGTCATGTCTGGCAGCTTTGCCAGCACATCAACTAAGGCTCTATGAAACAAAGTAGGTGAGTTATGAAAACCCTGGCTTAGGCGAGTAAAGGTATATTGCTTTCCTTTAACAGTAAATGCAAACCAAAATTGACTGTCAGGGTGCACAGGAACAGACCAAAAGCCATTGTTAATGTCCAAGGCTGAAAATACCACGTGATCATCAAAAGCATGTAAGCCTCCCTCTACCATTCTGTACCTTTTCCCAGAAGGGTAGGTTTGGGTTATTAAGCTGCAAAGATGGCAATTCTTTTAACATGCTCGGCAAGTCAGATGGGTTCACAGGAGTGTGCTCTAGGCGACTAACAGTAGCAGGGTCCCCTTCCCCTGGATTAGGATTAGGGATAGTGTGCACTTTCACTGGAGCCATGAAACTAGACTGATAGCCCCATATTCCACATGTAGGGTCCAAAGGTGCTGAGGGACAAGATCTCTTTTCCTGCAAGTCTGCTTCTTTATACTTTTTTGCTTCTGCTTGCAGTTTTTTTTACCTCTGCTTCTAACTCTCCTACCCTTTTTTTTTAGCATATTACTCTTTTTAACCAGCTGTTCATAATTAAAAATTAAACACATACCAGCCATTTCATCCTTCTCTTTGCTGTTTTTTAACCTTGTATACCAACAGGCAATATAATAGGGATGTTTAGTTGGGTAATCATCATGTGTTGGATATCCTTGTTTCAATGCCTTGTCATACTGAGACAGGACAGATTTTACAGCCAGCAACCTTACATCTACACTGAGGACATTATCTTCCTCAGATAAATATTGTGGTTTATGCACAAAATCAGTTTTGCCTGCCTGTAATGGGGGGTGGTTCCTTATTTTAATCATACAGCCAAAATATCTCCACAAGAAAGCTAATAAACTTACAACTACAATAGTTATAAAAGCACTAACCATATACTCTTTATATTATGGATCATTATATTCCTTTATTTTTTTAAATTTATAACTACAATTCTGTTTACAGACTAACAACAATTTATTTCAATAAAACACACCAGACTGAAATGCTCAATCAGCAGATTAATCCTTTTTCCAATTTATTTGATCTGCACAATTACAATGTCCAATTAGGAGATCTGGGCCTGCCAACACATCAGCTAGAGGTACTTATGGCTATACCTGCCCCTACACTAACTGTTGGTTTTTACAGCCTCTTTGATTTCCCACTTTAACAGCACTTAGTCAGAGGAATTTACAGCTTAGCCAGCCCCCACACTAAGTACAATGCCTTAAGACTGAAACAAATTCCAGTTAGGAGATCTGGGCCTGCCAACACATCAGCTAGAGATACTTATGGCTATACCTGCCCCTACACTAACTCTTGGTCCTTACAGCCTCTTTGATTTCCCACTTCAACAGCACTTAGTCAGAGGAACTTACAGCTTAGCCAGCCCCCACACTAAGTACAATGCCTTAAGACTGCAACAAACCCCCTGAATTCCCCAGCACCTAGACTTGCTTACTACAAAAGGTATGAGAGTCACCAGTTAGGTTAGAGACACACAACCAAATAAAAATGAACAATCTCACCCTCTAATTTGATTGTAGGTCATGATCCTGAAGGATATTTCAAATCCTGCTCGCTGCGCCAAGAAACTGTTGGGATGTGGTGGTTCCCAGTGAGTCTGATGCTGGGTAGAAATCATGAGACTTTGATCCAATGCAATTCAATTCAATAAAACTTTATTTAACATGTGCACAAAGAGAGCCCCTGGTACAAAGAATCAGGCAGAGTCCCTCCAGCAAGGAGCCCCTCTCCTCGCTACTTTATAGCACATGGTGCTTATATAACAAGTTATATAACAACTTACATAACATGAACCTTTAACCAATCAGAGTTAAACAAACCCATATATGGGTTTGTTTATCATATGCTCATAGTGCTCCAGTCCACATGCCGAGCTCACACCCCTCCCTGTGGCCTTCTCCAGAATGTTCCTAGGCTGGTGAGCCACAGCATGCTTCCCTATGCATAAGCACTCTGTAAACCACATTTTATTTAAAATAAACACAACCATACCCTTCAGCAACACAAATAATATTAATAATAAATCTTATTTTAGTCAGGTTTTGCTTTTCAGCTAGAATCACCCTGTATTTGTGGGCACTAGCAAAATGTCAAAAGCAAAATCTCTGGGGTTTAAGACCTGTGTCTGATGTGAAGCTTCAGTGCCACTTAACAAGAGACAATCTAGGTGCCTATTTTGTTTAAGACAGGGACATATTTAGGGTGACCAGATGTCCTGATTTTAGAGGGATAGTCCCGATTTTGGGGTCTTTTTCTTATAGGTTCCTACTGTTCCCTGCTCCGACTTTTCACACTTGCTGTCTGGTCACCCTAGACGTATTCCTGAGCAATGCACCATATATCACTTCTTCTCTAAACAGACTAAAAAAGTGAGAGAAGTCTTCTTAAAATTGTTCCTTTTGGTGTGCTGTATGTAAGCCTCCTTGGACACCAAAAGGAGGGAGGCAACTTGACCTCAGTCAGTCTTTCTCCATGAGCCCCTGAGTGAGTCAAGATTCCACACAAAGCTAAACTGACCAAGAGGTGCCAGTCATCTGCCGCCTCCTTGCTTCAGTGACCTCTGATAGAGTAGGAAGAAACACTACTCCTGAGCTGAGCCAAAGAATAGGTCACCTTCTGAGTTGAGGCACAAGACTTATAAGTCCTAGTAGTCTCAGGCTCAATAGTGCAGGAGCAGAAAATAGCCTGAGATGGTCCCTCTAGCACTCCAGTACTGACTGTTAAGAGTGCTGGCAGTACCCACTAAACCTGCAGGCCCTATCTCTCTCAGTACAAATCCTATGGTACTGTACAGGCAACCTTGGAAGCATGTTCCTCAGTGCCCAGTGTATCAATACCTACTATGTCGGTATCCAGGGTACGTATAGTATGAGTGATTTATTTTTGGGCCCAGTACCAGAGTCTACTTTCCTTGAAAGGTTTAGGATGGTGAGAACC
The DNA here is from genome assembly GCF_007399415.2 of Gopherus evgoodei. Lineage (NCBI taxonomy): Eukaryota > Metazoa > Chordata > Testudines > Testudinidae > Gopherus > Gopherus evgoodei. The sequence continues at coordinate 111,392,728 of NC_044327.1, read as the reverse complement.
CTGCTGTCAGTCCCTCACCCCAGTACTCATATCTTATTAGCCTTATTCCTCCTGGCAGAGACTTTAGCTATACAAGCCCTGTGGTCCTACTACACTGTGCTTTAGGAAAGGGCCTACGAAGATGGGTCCTCTAGGCCTGCTTAGAGAGGCTACATGAAAGCAGCCAGTCAGAGCCCCGCAGGCTCAGATCAGAAGTGGTGCAGGCCAAACCTCACAAACCCTTGGACATCATGTACCCCTGTATACCTGGCAGGCTCACCATGCCTGTAAACAAAGGATGGTTGAAACCTCAAAAGACCTGTAGAACACACCAGCATCAATTTGGCCACATTCAAGTGAGCTGACAGGATGTACCAAGTCCACTAGATCTCAGGCAGCCTCTGCTGCCTGTTTGAAGAATGTCCTTAATTCTGAAAATTGTAGGGTAGCTAATGGACACTACATTTACAAGATATTATTGTTTGGCAGACTCTTCAAGACTGATCCTACTTTGGTAGGGCTGCCATGCAGTTGCTATTTAAGTAAGTCCCTTTCTACCCACCTCCAAGTAGACAACTGCTTGTTAGTCACCAAGAGTGGAATCCATGTGGACAATCACTCGAAGAAAAAAGAATGGTTATTAGCCTTAAAGTAAACGGTGGTTCTTTGAGACGTGTTTTCCATTTTGATTCTATGACCCACCCTCCTTCCCCAATCCTGTGTAGTCCTAATCCTCTGGTATTTTTTTACTGGCAAGGGAATGGTTGTGCCTGCTAAGCCCTCAAATGGGGGACACAAGGACATTTAGGATGCAGGTGTGGACCTAACTGATGCTGGTGGCCAAAATAATCCAAATTCATGTGCATGTGGTTCATGTGCACCAAGAGTGGAATCCACATTGACAACACCTCTCAAAGAATCACACTTAGTGTAAGGTTAAGTAGCTGTTCTTTTGATGTTCAACATGTATTTTCTTAGCAATGTACAGGACACCTTGCAGATACAGGAGTTAGACACAACAGCTCCAAACGCCACAGCCCAGACAACTACTGAATTGTTGAGCACTTATTCAGATGATGACTATATAAGAAAAATTCAAAAACGTCTAGAGGAAGACAGTTTTGCCCGGGAGCAACGAGAAAAAAAGACGACGAAAGATGTTAATGGAACAGCTAATAGCCCATGAAGCACAAGAGGTGAGGTATTTGTGCTGATATGCCTTATCGCATGCAGAATTACCAATTTGTAAGTATCTAAATGGAAAAATAAAACAACAAATTGATGTTAATTGCATAACAGCAGTCTTTAGCTATCAGATATTTTCCCCTAGAATTACAGAAAGAGCTGGACTTTTTATAATTCAAAAAACTAGCGGTGTCATTCTCATCTCACATTTCTCTTACATGATGGTAGCAGTAAGAGTGATTTACTGAAGCAGTCCTAAGAGGCAAATGTTTTGCTATGGCATGTAATGATGTTGGGAAGCTGGGAATGTCAAATGGGAAGTCGCTGGTGTGCTGAAACTTTGCATGTTTGATCTCAGCCCTCAGGTGACATAACTGTTTTTGGAGTGTTTGAACAAACTCTGTTCAGATGTTTTTATGAGGAAAATGAAGAAAAATTGTATCTATAAATATATAGAGAGAAATAATAATACACCACTACCTTGATATAATGCCACCCGATATAACACAAATTTGGATATAACACAGTAAAGCAGTGTTCCGGGCAGGCTGGGTTGCGCACTCCGGTGAATCAAAGCAAGTTCAGTATAACATGGTTTCATCTAGAACGCTGTAAGATTTTTTTGGCTCCCAAGGACAGCGTTATATTGAGGTAGAGGTGTACCAGTTCCTCAACTTGTGAAAGCTGTCATAGTTAAATTGAAGTCAATGAAGCTAAGATGTTTTACACCAGTTGAAGATCTGGCCCCAAAAAAACTTTTCCCAAAAAATGGTTGAACTTAAAAACTTCAAACTTTATACATGGCTAGCTCTCAAGGAGGCATAGTCACTTGGTAAGTTTAAAACAGATAATGAAGTAAAATGATTAAAATCTTGCTTTTGTGCATTCAGGAAAAGTTGTTTAATATTTAGCGCTAGATTGTGACTTTCTAAAGTGGCTGTGCAGGGAAGTAGGGGGAGACAAGGATTCCCCAAACCTCTTGCATGGCTGCATTAGAGTTACCCAGATCTTAGATCTGGGCAGGGCTTAATTTGTAATGAAAGAGGTGCTAGGGTTCAAGCAATTTTTTTATTTTCATAATCAATGCGGAAAGTCCAGAGGTGCCAGGGCTATGAACTGCTAAGCCTAGAGTTGCCAAGGCTCAGCCCTGGCAAGTCCCTGCACAAATTAAGCATAAGATCTAGGTTCTGGTAAGGGGTAGGGAGCAGACAAAGATGGCTGGCTTTCTGGAGGAGAATGCCGTGTCTCAAAATGGGTTTTGCAGTAACTCCCCTTAATCCCCACAACCCCCTCAGGTTTATTTAGCCTCAGAGTTGGGATGAGTTTGTTGTCCTTAGTGTGTACGTTTGTGGTGTGTTTGCTGCTTGACTGAAGTATATAGCGTGGTCTCTTTGTTTGGGGGACTGTGTGCTGAGCTAGAGGCCTGCTGGGCAAGGCTGAGAGCTTCTTTGATTCCCATGCCCTTTAATACCCATCAACCCTTTACCGGGGGCAGGGCTACATAGGGAGAACAGAGGTTTAAAAAGCCCACTCCTAAGTGACCAGAGGAGCAGCTAACCGTGGAGTTTTGCGAAGGAGTTTAGAGTAGGGATTCGGGGGGGGGGGCTAGATACACTTCATTAATATTCTTTAAACTTAAAAAAAGAAAAAAAAACTTGGAGATATACCTATCTCCTAGAACTGGAAGGGACCTCGAAAGGTCATCAAGTCCAGCCCTCTGCCTTCACTAACAGGACCAAGTACTGATTTTTGCCCCAGATCCCTAAGTGGCCCCCTTAAGGATTGAACTCACAACCCTGGGTTTAGCAGGCCAATGCTCAAACCACTGAGCTTTCCCTCTTTAAGGCAATAAACACTCCCGATAAAAACAAAACAACAATAAAGGAAAGAGCTGCAGGAGTAAAAAGAGAATGCAGGCAGAAGTCCAGAAACAGAGTTTATTGTACTGAATGCAGTGTGTATGATTACCTGCCTTATGGGCCAGTGGCGTATGTGTGCATTCAATTCAAGGAGCTCCTGTCCCTCAGGCCTGGTCTACACTACACGTTTAAACCAATTTTAGCAGCGTTAAACCGATTTAATGCTACACCCGTCCACACAATGAGGCCCTTTATATTGATATAAAGGGCTCTTTAAACCGGTTTCTGTACTCCTCCCCGACGAGAGGAGTAGTGCTGAAATAGACAGGAAAAGCCCTGCGAACTTTTGAATTTCATTTCCTGTTTGCCCAGCGTGGAGCTCTGATCAGCACGGGTGGCAATGCAGTCCCAAATCCAAAAAGAGCTCCGGCCTGGGCCGTGCGGGAGATACTGGATCTGACCGCTGTATGGGGAGACAAATCTGTTCTATCAGAGCTCCGTTACAGAAGACAAAATGCCAAAGCATTTGAAAAAAAACTCCAGGCTATGATACAGAGTCCACAGCACATTGCTGCGTGACAAGCGTAACGGAAAGCCAAAGAATCAAATGGGCGCTCATGGAGGGAGGGAGGAGGCACTGAGGACTCCAGCTATCCCACAGTCCCCAGCAGTCTCCGAAAAGTATTTGCATTCTTGGCTGAGCTCCCAATGCCTGTAGGGTCAAACACATTGTCCGGGGTGGTTCAGGGAATAGCTCGTTAATTTACCCCCCTCCCCCCCGTGAAAGAAAAGGGAAAAAAATCGTTTCTTGACTTTTTTCAATGTCACCCTATGTCTACTGCATGCTGCTGGTAGACACGATGCTGCGGCAGTGAACAGCAGTATCCTCTCCCCTTCTCTCCCCGGTGGCAGACAGTACAATATGACTGCTATCTGTCGTCATCATCAGCCCATGAGTGCTCCTGGCTGGCCTCAGGTGAGGTTGGCCGGGGACGCCTGGGTAAAAATAGGAATGACTCCTGGTCATTCCCAGTAGATGGTACAGAACGGCTGGTAACAGTCTTCATCATAGCAACTGGGGGCTGAGCTCCATCAGTCCCCTCCCTTTCATGTGTAAAGAAAAGATTCTGTACTGCCTGGACTATCCTAGCAGCGGGATGCTGGGCTCCTCTCCCCTGCACTGTTTAATGTCCTGCCTGGACTATCATAGCAGCTGGAGGCTGCCTCCCCCTCATTTTATCTCACTAGCAAGTCAGTGTTTCTTATTCCTGCATTCTGTATTACTTCATCACACAAATGGGGGACACTGCAACGATAGCCCAGGAGGGTTGGGGGAGCAGGGAAGCAACGGGTGGGCTTGTTGCAGGGGCACCCACTTGAATGGCACGTAGCTCGTCATTTCTGCAGGATCTGACACGGAGCGGCTGTGCTCTCTGGTTCTCTGGTACACTGGTTCTCTAGTACACTTGCCCCATATTCTAGGCAGGACTGACTCTATTTTTAGATACCATAAAGGAGGGATTGACTCGGGGAGTCATTCCCATTTTTGTCTTTGCCCCCCCGGGCCGACCTCAGCCAGGGGTACCCATGACAGCAGCAGACGGTGCAGAACGACTGATAACCGTCATATCATCGCCAATTTACAGTGGCATGGCAGATGGTACAGAACAACTGATAACCATCTCTGCTATCTTGCAAAGGCAAATGAATGCTGCTGTGTAGCGCTGCAGTACCGCATTTGTTAGCAACATCCAGTAGACATACGGTGACAGTAAAAAAAAAAAAAAAAAGCTGAACGGGCTCCATGGTTGCCATGCTATGGTGTCTGCCAGGGCAATCCAGGGAAAAAAGGCACGAAATGATTGTCTGCCGTTGCTTTCACAGAGGAAGGAAAGAGTGACGACATTTACCCAGAATCACCCGCGACACTGTTTTTGCACCATCATGCATTGGGGTCTCAACCCAGAATTCCAGTGCGCGTGGGAGACTGCGGGAACTATGGGATAGCTACGGGATAGCTACCCACAGTGCAACGCTCCAGAAATCGACGCTAGCCTCGGACCACGGACGCACACCACCTAATTAATGTGCTTGGTGTGGTCGCGTGCACTCGACTTTATACAATCTGTTTTACAAAACCGGTTTGTGTAAAATCGGAATAATCACACAGTGTAGACTTACCCTCAGAGACCACTTACGGGTTTTGGAGACCAGAATAGCTGAATTGGAGGAGCTAAGGGAGACAGAGAGGTACATAGATGAAACTTTCCAGGACACAGGATAGCAGTCCCACCCTCAGTCTGACAGTCTCTGTGCTGGTAAGGAGGATGAAAGTCTCAGGGAAGGAAAACATCAAAGTGGAGCGGAGGGAAATGATCCCATAGTTGGGATCCTCCTTCCAGATGATGTTGTGGTATCTTTTTGCACCAAGGATATCTCTTTAGGGAAGGGAACTCCAGTTATTAGGAGGAGATGGGTAATAATAATAGGGGATTTGATCATTAGAAACATAGATAGCTGGATTTGCAACGTCCGGGAGAACCTCATGATGACTTGCCTGCCAGATGTGAAGATTGCAGATCTCTCAAGACATTTTGACAGACATTCATGTAGTGCTGGGGAGGAGCTGGTGTTCATGGTACATGTAGGTAACAATGACATAGGGAAGGATAGGAGGCCAGATTTAGGCTTCTAGGTAAGAGATTGAAGTCCAGGACCTCCATCCCATGATAGCATTCTCTGAAATGATTCCAGTTCCACACACATTATTATTGAGTCTTTTATTTTTATAGCCTCTGTAAAAATCCATTTGGGTCTTTTAAAGACAGATTATTTAAAACAACCTGCAGTTGCCCCTATCAGACAGAAACCATCTTTTTAGAACTTTCTCTTATCTCATTAATTATTTTTTTGAAACAAACATCCCTATTTCTTTCCTTCTTGGCTTATAACTCATTACTTTCAAGGCCTTTCTTTCACTTGCTAATTTTGGCCTTTCTTTACAACACATATTTCTTTCACCAAACTTAAGGTAACTTTAATTTTATAGTTTTATATTTATTCTACACTGTTGTATGGGACTAGCCACAGTGCGTGAAGTTAAGCATCTGCATAAATCTTTGAAGAAGTAGCGCCTTTCCTGTGAACACCTGAGTTCAGGGTTCTGTGCTTCTCCTTTCACAGTGATGACAATGTAAATAAAACAGCATGTTCCATTCATCTTTAAATTAAAGATGCAGATAGAAATATAGTAATACATGAAATATCTGTAGTAATATGCAGGTGTATGGTATGATACATAAACGTAGAATTAATGTGTTTGGCCACTGGATGCCACTGTTGTCCCAAATTGATATAATTGTAAGCCTCTTATCATACATTTCTCAAATAATCACCATTACAAAGCCATATGTTGTTTAAAAACCTATTTTATCTTTTCTACAGTGACTTGTGATCCTATGTTTTACTATGGATTTTTAGAAATGCTGCAATATAAAACTGAAGTTATGCTTTTGTCCTGTACCTTATTTTAGGTCTCTTTGACATTTAGCCTTTGATGGGTTTTAATTCTTCCTAAACTGTGTTATATTTTTTCCTATTAATTGTTGTGTTCTTGATAAGAAGCCGATAAAGTAAGTAAATGCTGTACAAGTTTCCACAAAGTGGGCCTGATCCTGCACCAATTTAAGTCCATGGCAGACCCCCCACACACACTTCAGTCCTGCAGTCTGCTGCCAGTACACTTCAGTCCTTACCAGCAATACCACTGCTATTCTAGTTCTGAGTCTACTTTGAATAGAAACATTCAGTTGATTAACAGTTTTCTGATTAGGTGGACTGGAGCTAAAATAACAACACTGCACTAATTTTAAACTAAATTGTGATCATACCCAGGTCTGCAGAAATGGCAGCCAACATTTCAAAGGGAGTAAGTGCAATAGCCACCTATGCTACTAAAACCTCAGGACACTTCAGAGGTTACTATTTTAATAGATTAACCCTTCTACTCAATCTATTTGCTACAGGGATTGGCAGCCTTAAAATGACTACTTGAATGAAGCCTTATAACATAGTAAAATGGCACCTGTGTAATTTATGACTATGTATCACAGAGTTCAATCATTTCAAAATTATGTCAAACATGAACAAGACAAATTCTTTACTGAGTGTCCTCTGTATATTCGCACTCATGGGATGCACCAGCAGGTGCAGCTCAGTGCCCGTTGGAGCTCTCCTGTGTCCCTCGCACCTCTTCTCTCTGCATTTCTGTGTGTTCTGAGGGTGAGACTATAAAAGGGAACATGGTGATCATCTAGTCTGACTATCTGCATAACACAGCCTATAGAAATTCTCTGAAACAATTCCTGTCTGAACTACAAGAAGTCTCTGAGAAAAACATCTAATCTTGATTAGATTTAAAAATTGCCTGTGATGGAGAATCTGCTATAACCCTGGGTAAATTGTTCCCATGGTAAATTACCTTCACCATTAAAATGTATGCCTTGTTAAAAGATGGTAATTCCATTCAGTTTCAAACACTTCCTCCATCCAAACCCCTCTTCCTGATTCAGGGACTCTCTCACAAAAGCTTGTTAAAATCAGAGATTCAATCCCTTGTAGAAGCTTGAGCAATAAAGGAGGTTCCAAGGGAATTCAGAAGTCAGGTATTCTACTCCAAATATTTTCTGGTATCTGCCCAGTGGGTGCTTGACCCCCCGCACTGTCTCTTCCCACCCCTGCACTGCCCTTGCCCCACCTCCATTCCACCCCTTCTCCAAAGTCCCTGCTCCACCCTGCCTTTTCCCACCCCATCCCCACCCCTGCCCTGCCTCTTCTCCACCTCCTCCCCTGAGTGCGCCACATCCCCACTCCTCCCCATCCCTCCTGGAAAGTCCTAAGCACTGCCAAACAGCTGTTAGGTGGCAGAGGGGCAGGAAGTGGTGGGAGGCAGGGGTTGGAGAGGGCATGCGGCGTGCTTGGAGGTGGGGGGGAAAAGGAGGCGGTGGTAGTTTGGCTGCTCAACCACTAATTTTTCCTGGTGTATGCTCCAGCCCTGATGCACACATGGAGTCGACACCTGTGGAAAAATTCATCTGATATTAGATCTTCCAAAGTTCAATGCTTTTATTAGAAGATTCAGTTTTCTTATGTTGACTCTAGTATCCAATATATCCTCCTTTACCTCTTTAGATTAGTTTGTAGCACTTGATCCAAAGAATGTATGCTTCCCCATCTCTATCAGACCAAGTCACTGCAGGTATCTCCCTTTCATGGTTGGACAAGAACATTTCCAAATACAAAGTCCTACCCTTTGGCCTGTCTGCTGCCCCCGGGTGATTTACAAAGTGCCTATCTGTGGTAGAGACTCTTTTAAGACGGAGTTTTTTCATTTACCCTTATTTATATAATTGGCTTATCAAAACATCATAAAAAGATGCCCTTTTCAAAGATATACATTACACATATTTAAGCGGTTAGAATTCTTGATAAATGTGAAAAAAATCCCTTCTGCCTCCTACGTAGAGAATCTCTTTTGCAGAAGCAGTTCTTGACTCTCAAGAGGGCAGAGCTTATCTGCTAGAAGACAGATAACTGAAGCTTCAGTCTGCCAAAAGGATGTTGTAATGGGGAGCACTTACCTCTTGAGCACCTCCTATGTGCGGAACTGTAGGCCTTGTTCTACTCCTGGCACCCCCTGTAGGTTGTCAGTTCTTCAGTGGCTTGGCTCTTCAACCATGTCACATAGTCAAAATGAACCTCTTCTGGGATAGCAAAACTGTGTATCCGCTCTGACCAGGGTCTTAAGACCCAGCTCTGTGCCCTTTATTTTCAGCCCTTTGCTTTGGCTTCCAAATGAGCCTTGTCCCATTCTTGGGGTTTACACCATTTCTCCAGTGGCTGGTGTTGGAGCCCAGGCTCACCCACTACTTCAGGTTCCAACTCAGGGAGCCTATAAACAGCAGCCATGTGCCTCTCATTTCATTTAGTTCCTTGGGCCTCCTCCTACCTGGACTCTTTATCTTCATCACATACCTTACCTTACCTTAGAATTAAAGAGTAGTAACCGTGTTAGTCTGTATCTGCAAAAAGAATAGGAGTACTTGTGGCACCTTAGAGACTAACAAATTTATTGTAGCATAAGCTTTCGTGGGCTAAAACCCACTTCATCAGATGCATGTAGTGGAAAATACAGTCGGAAGATATATATATATATATATGTATGTATATACACAGAGAACGTGAAACAATGGGTGTTACCATACACATTATAAGGAGAGTGATCAGTTAAGATGAGCTGTTGTCAGCAGGAGAGAAAAATAACTGTTTGTAGTGGTAATGAAAATGGCCCATTTCCAGCTCTTGACAAGGAGATATCTTCCCCCCCGCCAGTTCCTTACAAGCATGGGGAAATAGTTTTACTTTGTGTAATGGCCCATGCTCTCTCAGTCTTTATTCAAACCTAATTTAATGGTGTCCAATTTGCAAATTAATTTCAATTCAGCAGTCTCTTGTTGGAGTCTGTTTTTGAAGTTTTTTGTTGTAATATTGCGACTTTTAGGTCTGTAATCGAGTGGCCAGGGAGGTTGAAGTGTTCTCCAACTGGTTTTTGAATGTTATAATTCTTGACATCTGATTTGTGTCCATTTATTCTTTTACGTAGAGACTGTCCAGTTTGGCCAATGTACATGGCAGAGAAGCATTGCTGGCACATGATGGCATAGATCACATTGTTGAATGTGCAGGTGAACGAGCCCTTGATAGTGTGGCTGATGTGATTAGGTCTTATGATGGTATCCCCTGAATAGATGTGTGGACAGAGTTGGCAGTGGGCTTTGTTGCAAGCATAGATTCCAGGGTTAGTGTTTTTGTTGTGTGGTTGCTGGTGAGTATTTGCTTCAGGTTTGGGGGCTGTCTGTAAGCAAGGACTGGCCTGTCTCCCAAGATCTGTGAGAGTGATGGATCGTCCTTCAGGATAGGTTGTAGATCCTTGATGATGCTCTGGAGAGGTTTTAGTTGGGGGCTGTAGGTGATGGCTAGTGGCGTTCTGTTACTTTGTTGGGCCTTTCCTGTAGTAGGTGACTTCTGGGTACTCTTCTGGCTCTGTCAATCTGTTTCTTCACTTCAGCAAGTGGATATTGTAGTTGTAAGAATGCTTGATAGAGATCTTGTAGGTGTTTGTCTCTGTCTGAGGGGTTGGCTCAAATGCAATTGTATCGTAGAGCTTGGCTGTAGACAATGGATCGAGTGGTGTGGTTTGGATGCCTTTGTTGCCTTCAGCAAGAGATGGGGAGCAACAGATTAGCAATTAGAGGTCACTGGAGCTCTCAAGCAAAGAGATCACTAACTTCCTAAAACTGAGAGTAATTTCTTTGGCATTCAAATCTTTTATACATGGCATCAAGAACAAGGTAGTGGCATTCATCATAGACAATACACTGGCAGTGTACTATGTGAACAAACAGGGAGAGGCTCACTCTTTCCAGCTGTGTGAGGATGCAGGTAAAGTCAACAGGATAGCAGTTCAACTGAGCAGAGACATAACCAACTGCATGAATGGTTATTAAAGAAATCGATGACCTGTACAGGCTCCCAGGCATAGATCTTCTTGTCACCAGACATTATTTGAAGTGTCTATTCTTTTGCTCATCAGCAGGGAGAGACAGTCTGTCCATAGCAGAGTCTTTTCTTGTGAACTGGTGGAAGGGTCTGTTTTATGCTTTCTCCCTCCTTTCGTCTGATCCAGAGACTGAGAAAAAAGATAAGATGGAGATAAGATAATTCTTATTGTCCAAGTACGGTCAAGACAACAATGATAAACAACCCTTCTTCAACTCTCCAATGGAGCGCACAAGCTACTTCCAGTGTTACCAGGTTCATTATCAGAACAGGGGGGAGCTAGGCAGAATTTATCTTCTGACCCTCTACCACTTCACCTAACTTCAGGGGCTACAGGACTCTAACATACCTTGAAAAATCTTGTCCTTCAGAAGTGCATCAGCTATTGATTAACTTGAGAAAACAATCAACCAGAAGGTGTTATGATATCTCAAGTGGACTAGATTTGTGACGAGGATATCCAAAAAACATATAGATCTAACATTGGCTCCAGTATAATATATTTTTGATTATTTACTTCAATTAAAGCTTTCAGGTCTTTCCAAATCTTCTTTAAAAGTGCAATTAGCAGCTATAGAGGCACACTAAGTGCTCATAGACAATAAATCTGTCTTCGGAGTTAAGAAACTTATGAAGGGACTTGTGAATGAAAGACTCTGTTCCTTCAAGGACCTCAGATCAGTTTTAAAGCAGGTCATGAAGTCTGCATTTGAGCATATGGCAGATTGTTCACTATTCCACCTAGCTATTAAAATTATGTTTATAATAGCCATGACATCAGCTAGGCAAATGAGTAATCAACATGCCCTCATAGTCAATTCATCATTCACTGTCTTTCACAACAATAAGGTGGTGCTTCATTCAAATGCTACATTCCTTGCCAAGGTGGTATCTGACTTCGACATTAATCAAATGATGAATGTACAAGTTTTCTTTCCTAGACCTCACACCACATAGGGGAGTCAGAACTACATACTTTAAATACCAAGAGAGCTCTAGCTTACTGTTTTAATAGGACCAAAGAATTTCACAAGTCTCCCAATCTCTTTGTTATGTACAGACAACCACAAAGTCATGCTGTCTCTTCACAATGTATAGAGAAAGTTACAAGCTAACATCTATTCCTCCCCTTGCTGGGGTTAAGTCTCACTCTACCAGAGCAATGGCTTCCTCCACAGCATGCTTTAGACATGATCCAGTTCCTGAGATCTGTGAGATTGCTATTTAGAGCTCAAAATGTATAAACCTCTACTCCTTAGACTTAATGTCTAGAGCTGACGCTCAGTTTGGTAGGGCAGTATTTCAATCCCTGTTCAATTAGGATGCCAAGTCCCACCTTCCTTTGATGGGCTACAGTTTGGCAAACTATCTCAGAAGTGAAAATATGCAGAGGCCACTTTGAAGAAGAAATTAATATAACTTACTTGTAAACAGAATTCTTTGAGATGGACTTTGCATATTCACACTTCCTGCCCATTTTCTCCTCATCCTCAGAAGCCTAATGGAATATTGAGTCTAAGAAAGTGGTAGAAGAAACTGAGGTATCAGAGGGCAACCTCACCCTCAAAATTTTCAGGAATGCAGAGGGAAGAAGTAGGAGGGGCACATGAGTGTTCCTATGGGCACTGCTATGAGAAGGTTCCACCACTTGAGCTGTAGCAGCCAGTGTATCCCATTCATGGGAATGTGCAGAGTCCATCTCAGACAACTATGGTTACAGGCAAGTAACCTTCATTTTCAAGACTGTTGAATTCTCTATTTTAAATTTGCATGCATAAATGACATTTCTGTGTGGAAATGGATGTGTGCATGCAAAATCAGATCTGATCCTGCAGTGAGCTTCATGTGGGCAGAACCCTGTGCCCATGTGGAGCTCATTCAGGATTGAGACCTCAGAGGCTGGCTTAATAGCCAGTTGAAAACTATTGCCCCTGGGGGTGATAGTGCTGTATATCTTCTTAGACGTTTCAAGTCAGTAGCATTTCATTAGAATGCACTAGCCTGCCTGCCCATTTGATATAGTATTCAAGAAATCAGAAGAATTAAAAAACAAATAAAATGGTTTGAATTTACAATATTGAATTTACTTTTTTCCTCTACAACAGTATATCACAGTTTGCAGTAATACAAAGGACATCTTTCTCAGAATTTTCTATAGTACTTCTAGAACTGCCATTAACCTCCGTGGATATGTGTTAGTAGGTTATTGTTACATGCCTAGTTGTACTGTAAGGCACGCTGTAGCATGTTAGAGTTGGTTATTGCTTTTGGAGTATGTCTTGTTTGTTAACAGTAGTTTACAAAATGAAAACAAAATTTGAGGTGGGTTCATGTAGTGTGTTGTTCCATTGCAGCTCCATCACAAACATCTGATGAAAGGGAAACTAGGCTCATGAAGGATAAAAGTGTTATTGAAGAGCTTCCAGTTTTCCCGTCTAGCCTCTTTCTCCACTTCTCTCCTCTTTTCTGAAGAAACTGAATTGGGACTCTTAGACAAGCTCCAATTACAGATCTCTAAACTAAACTTTAAAGCTGTACCATTGCTTCTGGAGCAGGTATCTGGGCTGCAGAGTGAATCAGTGATTTCCCTTTCAAGCCCTTCTGTGGGACGGTGGGTCTTCAAAGGGAAACTGCAACTTTCACTCAAAGCTCAGTGCCTGGGCTGCAGAAGCAGCTGAAAAGTTTTGAAGTTTAATTCAGAGATCTGAATTCATAAGAACAGAGGAGTGGCAGAAGGAAGCTGAAAATGTAAGCATGTCAATGAGGAGTTACTACAAACTTTAGTTGCCATTGCATTTAACAAAGATAAACTCCTAAACCCTCCTAACCTCCTATGTTAATTAGGATAATAAGGAGAAACAGAAGCCAGTCCTCCTTTTCCTTTATGATTTCTTTCTTAACATTTATAATAGGCAGTTGCCTGACACTTCCTATTATAACTTTACCATCTTTAACTGTTTAGGCTGAAATTTTACAGGCTGGGCATCTACATCAGGCCGACTTATTTTGCAAAATTTTAGCATTTAGGGGAGGGAAAGGGAGGAGTTGTGTGCCTTTGTGTCAGGGATCTGCTTTTTGTCGGCCCTGTGACAATCCATCCAAATTCGTCATTATAAGACTTTGAAAAATTGCAGTCCACGCATACTCACTAGAGACTTGCTAGATCTTCTCGAAAGATTCCGTCTGTACTGGAGAGACAAGATGGGTGAGGTGATTTTTTTTTTTAATTAGACCAACTTCTGTCTACTACAGCTCTCCATCTATCTGTACTAGGCATGCTTCAGCCCAGGGCTGAGCAGGACTTTCCTTGCAATTAAGCTCCAGGCTGATGCAGGCTATCTTGGGGCCAGGTCCAGGCACTAGACTGGAGAGTCACCTGTACTCAGTGCCCCCGTTCTACTGTGAGGGAGGAAGCTGCCTGAATAAAAAGCAGAGGGATGTGCATGTGGGGGGAGTAGAGTAGGACAAGGAACCTTCGGAGAGGGAGAACTGGGACTGGATATGAGTTGTGGGGGGACGGGGCCAGGGGAAGAGAAGGAAACTGGGACTAGTTGTTGGGGAATGAGTATCATTACAACTAAAAAGAATTATTTGAAGCACAGAAAAGTCACATCAAAATTGTCTGTATGTAGGATTTTCTTCAGTCTGTGTTAAAATTAATTTTAGTTGCCTAAATTTTAAGAAAATGTATTTCTGTTGAGTATCTCAATTAAAATATTTTAAGTGGTTATGTATTACTTGATAAGACCATAATTATATTATATTACTGATAGCATCATAAATAGAAATGTATGTTTTAGGCTATGTATGTTAAATAAGCATAGATGAAGACTGTCATGCTATTTTGAATAAACATTTTATATCAGGAGTATAGAATTTTCTGACATAACTGTTAAATAGTTAATCACTATTTAGCATAGCTTACAATATTTTATTTTTTTAGGAGGCTTACCGGGAAGAGCAACTTATTAATAGATTAATGAGACAGTCCCAGCAGGAGCGGAGGATTGCTGTACAACTCATGCATGTTCGTCATGAAAAAGAAGTGCTATGGCAGAACAGAATTTTCAGAGAAAAACAGTATGAGGAAAGACGACTGAAAGAGTTCCAAGAAGCTCTTGACAGAGAGGCGGTAAAAGATTAATTATTCAGTATATTGTGCGGAGCTTTGTCTGCCTCCCATACATGAGCTCAGATTTTTAAAGGTATTCAGGCATTGCCCAGCCAGTGTTGCAAGGCCTCAGTGACTTAGGAGCCTGTCTCATTTTCAAAAGTGACTTAAGCACTTGGAAGGCTAAGTCCAAATGAGATGTTATGCCAAATGTTATGCATACAGCAGGGTATGACACTCACACATTCACTCTTTCCAGCCCTGAACCCTCACTCTTATCTCCCCCCAGTCCCTCCAAAATAAACTTAATTCTCATTAGGAATCTCATGCATCCAGGAGTCTGTAGGTATTGATTAGGGATTGTCCAGAATTATACCTCCTGGCCACCAGGGCCCACTGTGCTATTGGAAGTGCTGATAGTCAAGTTGTTCTTCCTCCTTTTTTATTTTATGTGCAAAACTTTTGGAGGGTGAGAGTTCTAAAGCTCAAATAGTATCAGTATCTTTATATTAATTCTTTGCAGATTAGGCCCTTGCTGTTTAAACTGTGTGCCATACCTTCTAAAATGTATTTAATGGCTGAAATCCTGGCCCAATTGACATCGAGAGGTGTTTTGGTATTGACAGTACTGGGACTGGGATTTCACCCAGTGTCTGCATGACTGTTCTTCATGAATAGTAAATATAGTCTCTCCATGTTTAAGGTTAAAATGGCTTTTTTTCAGAAATCACTGAAAAAAATATTTTACTTGTTATGGGGGAAGTAACATTTTGCTCCTTTACTTCAGTATATTAGTAACTATTTTGCAAAAAGCAGGGACTTACAGAGTCTTCAGAGGTTGTATTCAAACTTCTGCAGGTCTTAATTTTTTATTACCTGCTATATATCATTTGATTAATGAATCTATAAAAATGTTTTCAATTCTTGACTCAAATTCAGCAAGTTCATTTTCTTTATATAGATTTACTCTAAGCATTTTTAAACATTTTTTATTGCTATGCCAGTGCAAGTTAATTTACAATCTAATTAAAAAGTTTGTTTTTGAAAAAAAATCCTTAGGCTCTTGCAAAACAAGAAAAAATTGATTATGAGGAACATATTTGCGAAGAAAGAGACCTACATGAGAAAATTGCTGCTGAAAGAGCAGAGGCTCGATATAAAAAGCATTATTCCATGTGTTGGGAAGTGATTGACCAAATTATTGATCTATCAGCCAAAACAGGAGAATATCGAATGTTGACAAACAAGTAAGTAAATTTCAGAAGTCAGAGAAAAGAAATGTATAAGAAACAGAATACAGGGAAAGGAAAATTAGTGACACACATTATTTCATGAAATATGTTCCCTTGTGAATGCCCTGCTTTCCAGTTGTGGTTAATACTGAAAACAAGCATATAATTTAAAAGATTATTATAGAATCATGAGTTCTGTTTCTCGTATTCAGTGTACCGGAGCTAATGTTACTGTGGAAAAATTAAACCCAACTCCAAGGTACTAATTACTTTCAACTGGAAATACTTTTTAATATTTTCACATTTTTTGCACACGAATTAGTAATAATAATTAAACATTATATTTGTGTTACAACCTTTTGTTCTAAAGCAACCTATGGCACGTGGGGTAGGCAGCCTGTGGCACGTGAGCTGATTTTCAGTGGCACTCACACTGCCTGGGTCCTGGCCACTTGTCCGGGTTGGTTCTGCATTTTAATTTAATTTTAAATAAAGCTTCTTAAACATTTTAAAACCTTATTTACTTTACATACAACAATAGTTTAGTTATATGTTATAGACTTACAGAAAGAGACCTTCTAAAAAATTACTGGCATGCAAAACCTTAAATTAGAGTGAATAAATGAAGACTCGGCACACCACTTCTGAGAGGGTGCCGACCCCTGTTCTAAAGGATCACAATGTAATTTATATAGATAGTAGGGCTGTTAATTAATCACTGTTAACTCAAGTGATTAATCAAAACAAATTAATCTGATTAAAAATTAATTGTGATTAATCACTTTTAATCATACTGTTAAACAATAATAGAATACCAATTGAAATTTATTCTAAATATTTTGGATTTTTTTTATATTTTAAAATATTGATTTTAATTATAACAAATTGTACAAAGTGAACAGTGCTCACTTTGTATTATTTTTATTACAAATATTTGCACTGTAAAATATAAGCAAAAGAAATAGTATTTTTCTATTCATCTCATAATGTGCTGTAGTGCAATCTTCTTATTGTGAAAGTACTACTTACAAATGGTGACATAACATTAACTATGTTATCAAATAAAACCCATCTTCAGCATGGAAGAATGTCCTCTGGAATGATGGTCAAGCATGAAGGGACATATAAATGTTTAGCATATCTGGCGCATAAACGCCTGCAGCGCCTGCTACAAAAGTGCCATGCGTACACCTGTTCTCATTTTCAAGTGACATTGTAATTAAGAAGTGGGCACCGTTATCTCCCATAAATGTAAACAAACTTGTTTATCTTAGTGATTGGCTGAACAAGAAGTAGGACTGAATAGGCTCTAAAGTTTTACATTGTTTTGTTTTTGAGTGCAATTATGTAAAAAAAAAATTCTACATTTTTAAGTTGCACTTTCATGATAAAGAGAGTGAACTACAGTATTTGTATGAAGTGAATTGAAAAATACTATTTCTTTTTATCAGTGCAAGTATTTGTAATAAAAGATAACAAAGTGAGCACTATACACTTTGTATTCTGTGTTGTAATTAAAATCAATATATTTGAAAATGTAGAAAATATCCAAAAATATTTAAATAAATGATATTCTGTTATTGTTTAACAGTGCAATTAAAACTGCAATTAATCACAAACATCTTTTTTTTTTTAATAATTGGACAGCCCTAATAGAAGTAAGTTTGAAAAGCATTTTGAGATTCTTCAGGTTAAAAGGCTTTAGGTTCAATGTGTACTTTACAAATTACTTCCCTCACATCAGCAACAGAGCCACCTGTGGGTGAAACAGCAACTATTTAAGAAGGCCAAGAAATCACAACTTAATGCTTTAGGACTGTAAGAGGTTTTCCTACCTGGTCTGGCATCAGATGCTGCCATGCCTTAGTTTCCTGTCAGATTGGTGCTTCAGTTTCCCCTTGCTTTCAGATAGCTGGGTACTTCAGTGAATTGGTAGTTTGGCCCTCTGACCAAGTCAAATATTCCTCCCTTTCTAAGACAAATAAAAGTTCAAAACAAAAGATTTCTGCAAACAAACCATCACCCATCCTTAGCTAAGTCCTTCCCCTTAATAGCTAGGATTCCACACTAGTTCTTTGCCATCTCTGGTCCACAATTCTTCAGCCCTCTCTACTGGCTTCATTGTTGGACTTTTCCTGCCACAGGCTAAACAAATCTTTCAGCCACACTCAGTGTAGTCCTCAGTAATCCTTCATCCTTACTGGGCTAAACAGTCCTTTCTCCAGGGTATAGTGTGGTCTTCCCCACTTGAAGGAGGAAAGTAAAGGAGAACTTCCCCTTATCCTCTCTGGAAGCTTTGGCCTGGGACCTCTAAACAAGAAAGAGCTTGTTTTGTCACGGAGTCTCCTGCCTTCTCTGTTCTTTTCTTGTCAGACTTTTTTCTTTTCCTGCTTTCTCCTTGATCTGGAAACCTTTAGCACTCCTTAGTCCATGGCTCATACTCTTTTCAGTAATACTCTTACTCCTCACCAGTTCCTTCTCCTGCCTGCCTTTAGGACTTCTCTTAGGCCCTCTCACTGGTTTCTGGTCACAGCCCCTCTCCTTCTGCTTCAGGTCCCTGACCTCTGGGAACACTATTGGCAATCTTGGTCTACAACTCAGTTTGGTCCACCTTCGAGCATCTCTACAGTAAGCTGCTACACCCTCCAGCCTTCTCTAACTATTGCGAAAACAAGCAATTGTATATAGTGCTTTTCTATTCCACAGTAGGCTTTGCTGTAACCTGCAGTCACACAATCCCTCTGATGAGTACAACCCACAGAGTGCTGATCTTATAAGGCTTTAAATGGACTTAACGCCTGCTTTGAAAGGAGCAAACGATTTTGTGACAGTCTGAAATAATACTACATGCATCTGAAACTGCAGGGTGAATATAATGTACATTTGAATTGTTCATGACAGCAGGTTTAATGTCCTAAGTCTTACTCACATCCTAGTATTGTTTGCAAGCAATTTTGAAAGTGGAAGCTTTTTGTGACTTTCAGAGAACAATCTAAGGGTCTTCCCATCTTGGCTCAAAGCCTGTGTAAGTGGATTTTGTGGGTGATTTTCTTGTCAATGTGCAGCCATGACTCCAATGTAAATTTAGTATAAAACATATGTGAACTGAGTGGTGAATACACTATATAGGTACATATACAGATCAAGATTGTATCAGCATCCTGACTGCCACGGGAGGTAAATTTTGTCAGTATTTCCATGCATTTCCTTGTGCAAGATGCAAACAGTATTATTGTCAGTGTTCAAAGATATTATGTGCAAAGTATATTTATAGCATAACACTCAGTTATCTCAGATCTATAGTTAAAAAGAAGAAAATTCAAATAGTTGAAGTTGTTGTTCCAAAATGATAATACTGTCTGCTAGCAATTTTATGTTTGTGCCCTTTTATGATCATATAATTAAATCACAGCTTTTTTTTTCTTCAATACAAAGTGCAAGATAATTATAAGGTAATCTTATGTGTTTTGACAATAATATAACTCAGTTCAGTTTGAGCACACCTGTTGAATACAGACTAATTGTGCTACAGGTGTTGCTCAGCTTGTTGATTTGAGCAACCCTAGAATTACTACATATCATGTGTTCAGGTTCTTTGTTTTATCTTTAATAATAAAAACACTTGTTCCATATTTATTCAGGTTCTTTGTTTTATCTTTAATAATAAAAACACTTGTTCCATATTTATATCTACTTCAATTTGTTATTTTCTAGAAAAACCTTTAACATAATCAGGTTGAATTACTTACATTATCATAAACTAGTATTAACGTGTAGAGTAGGCATTTCTGGACAGATATTGCCATCCTCTTTTGTTGGTGCATAAGGCTCTGAGTGCAGGAAAACTGCAGAAGGGTTGGATTAGGTGTGGAGTCCACATCTCTTGTGTAGCCTAGAGTACATCTCCACAGATCCTCCAATGAGTCCTTCCCCAGTGAGAATATAAGTTTTGGAGTGGGAGAGGGGCAGAGACAATAGATTTGCTACTACACAGTTTCACCAATCAAATACTGCACATTGGCACATATGTGGAGATACAGCGGCCCTTGTATCTATGACAGCAGCTGCAGATGAGGTTGGGTACAACTCTGCGGTCTTTAGGGTGGGTTCTGTCTTTGTCCCAAATCCGACAGATGTTGTAGTGTAGAACCTGTTTACTTCTGCTGCATGTTTGGGGCAGAATTGGGTCCATAATTCTCAAAATAGCTGACTTGTTAGTTTTGGTTTGACAGCTAATTTGGTTTGTTTTTGTTTCTGCAGCCTAATTCCAGTTAAACTGATGCGAGATTGGAAAGAACTTTTTTTTAATGGAAAACCAATATATGAACAAGTGTCGATTGAACCTTTGCCAACTGAGCCAACCCCAGAACAACTTGTAGAGTTGGATAAAATGAATTTGCTAGATGAGAAAGATTATGATGAATATAAGGTACTCCTAACTGACATGGCATAATGAAAGAAAATGCACCTTGTTTACTCATGATTGTTGACAATTTGTTGTGATGTTATAATACATTTGATTTTTTGGGTTTTTTTTGACAGTTCATAACGATAGAATTAGATATAAATTTTCATGTAGTTACAGATGTTTTCACGTTAACTCCATATTCGTCTGGGAGTAAATAATATGTTCTGTTGCTGGCATTTGAAAGCCTGTGCAACCCTGAAAATCTTAATCCTTTGTTGGCCTTGAGTGCAGTAACACATTTCATAGTGTATATGAACAACTGACATTACTATGATGTTACTGATGTTACATAACTACAACATGTGAAACTTCAATGCAATTATTTTTAAGTAGAAATTAAAGTGTAGTTAATTGCACCACATTAGAAAATATAACACAAAGTAGTCAGCAAAAAAACCCCAAGACTAAATGAAAACAGTGCCTGTTACAAGATCTGGTAGTCCTGTAAATACTATTTGCAACAAGTTGTGAATTAAATCTTTGTAGTGGAATTTTATATTTGGTGATCCATTTATTTTAATAAGACAACATTTTAAAAAAGAAGTTTTGAGAAATGGCTGATATTGTTATGACCATGCTGTAATAATCTAAGTGACAATTTTTCAGATCCTATAATCTGTTTCCTGCAGTTTTAGAACACAATGTAATTTAACAATTGAAAATTGAAGTAAGAATGTTGAACTGCTTTGACCAAATATACTACGTAGTTATTTTCTCCCCAATTCAGTATTATTTATTCTCTTGTTTGAAAAAGAAGCTTTTATGCTTTGAATCTTTTCTGACAGTCTGTTTAGTATAATATAGCACAATCATTGTAAATAACTTGTATTTCTGTCTTTGTTGTTCGAGAAATGATTACCACACGATATGTGCTTTTTACCCACATCCTGAACCAATTGGTACATATTCTTTTGCAGTAAGTAGTCAACTTTTGTTAGGGGTTGGTGTGGTGTATGTCTGACAGCTCAGTTTATTTTGTTTTCAATCTTTGAGTATGTTCTCTACCAACTGAAAGTTATTTACAAGATACCTATTCATACAGATTTAACACGTATGATAAATTTTAAAACCTTCCTTAGAAGAGCAAAGACAACTCTGGAGGGAGGAACCTAGATGGTTGAAATTTAGTAATGGCATAATCAGTCTTTGGGCCAGTCTCGTTTACATTAAGGCCTTTGTACACCACTCTGGGAGAATGCAGGATGTTAAAATTAATGTAAATTTAATTTATGCACCCTTTAAGGCCTCCTTACCTTGCAAGTGGGATAAAGGGACCTTAGTGTAAAGGAAAATCAGGTCCTTTCACCTCTAGGTTTCCAGTCCTACCCTCCTATTCTATTCCTTGTCACCAAACATTTGGTGTTCTCAATTCAGTTTCTAATTTACTTGCAATTAACTGGTAATAAGTAAATGGCAAATTAATGACCATAGCTTTAATATCAGTTTAAAGTGCCAGGCAAATGTATAGAATGTTATATGTTTTGAATAATTAACATTACTTTAAAAAAATATCTAAAGTATTTTTATAACTCTTAACAGGCCAGTCAACACAGCAGTCATGTACTGAATTAGGACAGACAGCAGTATAACTTTGTTTTAAATACACATTGAGCTTATGCAAAAAAAGTCATTAATAATTAGGATAGCAATTTTTTAACTGTTTGCATTATTTTCAAGTGATGCAATGTACAATAACTCATTGGTTCAAAAAGAGCATAATCACTATTCACTAGGATCCTTTAGCAAGTCGAATTGGTTACAGACATTTGAACAGAGAGCAAATAGAAATAAAATCAGTGTTGATGAAAGAAGAGCATGATCTATACAGGACAGCACAAGATTGAGAATCCAATTCACTGATTCTCTAATTACAACTGTCTGCTGTCTAAACACTGACTCTCTGTTTGGTCATGGCAAGTCACAACCCAAAATTTTCAGATGCGGCCCTTAATTTTCAACGTGGCCCAACTTCAGACACTTAGCATCAAAGCAGAAGTGGGTATTGAGGGAAGGATATGAAAGAGGTATATCTCACCGCCCTTTTTATCTTTCCCCTATCATCTTTGTGCTTTCATCTTCACTACCCCTTATGCTTGCACCAAACATCAATTATCTTTTCATTCAAATCCTTCCTTAAAATCCCTCATTCAAATACTACTTTTGCAGAGCCTATCAATGTTCATCCACCTCAGTTAGTGCTTCCAGAAGTCTATAACATATCACAACATATATCTGAAGAAAAAAAACAGTCATGAATTTTCACCATCATCTGATCTTCCAGTTTCTTAAGCAGCTGAACCATTCTGTTTGTCTAAGTTAGGGGAAAATACTAAAGACCTTACTAATTTTTTAATGAGGTTTTAGGCAAAGCCCAATTAAAATTAACATTAGTTTGCTTGAGTTAAGGACCTCAAAATTATAAGCTCTTTGATACAGAGACTATAGTTCTATGTACTGTACAATGCTGAACATACTAATTATGCTTATTAAAAGTAAGACTGGAGTCAGACTGCTGCAGCGCTGTCCAGGGCTTCTCCTGGACACGGCGCGCTGAGCCCTCAGGAGAGGGGGGAGATGGGGGTAAGCGGCATGGCAGGGGGCCAGGGCTGAGGGGGCTTAGATAAGGGACAGGGAGTCCCGGGGACAGTCAGGACAGGGAGGGGGCAGAGGTTTCTGGCGGGGTGGCCAGGGGATGGGGAACAGGGGGTTTGGATCGTGGGCATTCCGGGGGTCTGTCAGGACTCTGTAGGGTGGTGGATAGGGGTTGGGGCAGTCAGGGAACAGGGGGGATTGGTGGGGGGTGGGGTCCCGGGGTGGTGGTTGGGGAGGAGGTCTTGGGGGGCGATGAGGGGACAAGGAGCAGGATGGGTTGGAGATTCTGAGGGGGGCAGTCGGGTCAGGAAATGGATGGGGGTTGGATAGGGGGCAGGGCCAGGCTGTTTGGGGAGGCACAGCCTTTCCTACTCTAAAGCTCATACAGCAGTTTGAGGCTTGCAGACAGCTATTTAACACAAAGAACCAAGTTGTTATCTTTTCCATGGGGGAGGGATCACATGAGAAGAGCAATATCCTATACCATCTACCTCCTTCCCAACCTAGAGACCACCCTCCCGAGGCTCCAGAGGTTCGTCAGGTAATTCAGTGGTTCTCAAACTTTTGTACTGGTGACGCCTTTCAGACAGCAAACCTCTGAGTGTGACCCCCCCCCTTATAAATTCAAAACACTTTTTAAATATATTTAACACTATTTTATAAATGCTGGAGACAAAGCGGGGTTTGAGGTGGAGGCTGACAGCTCGTGACCCCCAGTAATAACCTCGACCCTCAGTTTGAGAACCCCTAGGTTAGTTTAATTTTAGCACCCTGTGTCCATTCACATGCATGTGCTATTTTGAGCATTTCAATTTTCACAACATAGGTTCATCCCAGATTCTGGAACAAGCTCAAATGCTCAGTTCATGGAGTATGTACATAAGCTATACTAAAGACAAAACCGCAGTAACCGTCTCCAGTTTGTGAGGGACCCCGTGGAGCCAGTCTCTAGGAAACAGATACATTCATGGAAGTTAAGTCCACTAATGGCTATTAGCCAGGATGGGTAAGGAATGGTGTCCCTAGCCTCTGTTTGTCAGAGGGTGGAGATGGATGGCAGGAGAGAGATCACTTGATCATTACCTTTTAGGTTCACTCCCTCTGGGGCACTTGGCATTGGCCACTGTCGGTAGACAGAATACTGGGCTGGATGGACCTTTGATCTGACCCAGTATGGCCATTCTTATGTTCTAAGCTAAATGAACCCAAAGTTATGGAGACAGATATGAGTCAAGGGAGCCAGCAGAGTATCAGAAACCTGGAAAAATCTCTGACTGGATGGACTCAGGCATTTGGTCACAAGCTGAGGTGGTTCAAAAGTTTTGGGATTTTTTTTAAGCAGACTTTTTTAATTGGTTCTTTAAACAACCAAACACAGCAAGCAGCAAATATTTGACGACACACTTCTGAAACCCCAAACCATGTTAAGGTTTTGGCAGACTAATTTCAGCTTTTCAATTAAAAAAACCACAACAAATTTTGAAGGAAAGCAGATGTGATTTTTTTTCTGCTTTTTAAAAACTCCTAGTTTTCAATGCAAAAAAAGTTTTGATGGAAAATATTTGTCCAACCCTTTTAATGAGCTTTAGTGTCTTTTAGCACTAGCTCATGCTGAGAACCAGTGATACCTTGTAAAGGTGACTTGAAAAGAAGTTTTCTTAAAACTGGGTTTGTGCCAAGATGCGGAAGGTTTTTAAATGTTTATTTTTCCCAGGGCTGCCTTGAGGGGAGGGGGCAATTTGCCTTGGGCCCTGCAGGGGCCCCCACGAGAATATAGTATTCTATAGTATTGCAACTTCTTTTTAATAGAAGGGGCCCCTGAAATTGCTTTGCCCCAGGCCCCCTGAGTCCTCTGGGTGGCCCTCAATATTGCATAGTTAGAGAATATAGAGAAGTTGTCAGTCAGCAATTCAGGCCCTTTACAATATGTTGTTCAGTTCAGATTAACAAACATTTTTCTAGAACTGCAGTGACTCCATCAAACACAAATAAGTATATTAACAGCATATTTAAATTATATCCCAAACTCTTGTGCTATGGCAGCAACTTTTGATGTCAGAGATTGAGACAGTGAGGTTAAGAGAGTAAAAGTGAAGACAAGAACATAGGCCGGTATGTATTTCCTTACAAAATATTGTGACTCCAATAAGAAGTATAGCTGATAAAACAGCAAAGTACGGCAAAGCACTGTGACACCTGACATAATTACTGCAGTGCATTCTACAATGGACTGCCCTTGAAGAATATGTGTGAGCTGCAGCAGTTGTAGATTGCAGCTGCTCGCTTATTAAATAGAATCAGTCACAAGGAACACATTACACTAGTTCTCCTAGATCAATGTTGATAAATGCAAAATAATGCACATTGGAAAACATAATCCCAACTATACATATAAAATGATGGGGTCTAAATTAGCTGTTACCTCTCAAAAAAGAGATCTTGGACAGTTCTCTGAAAACATAAGCTCAATGTGCCGCTGCAGTCAGAAAAAGCTAACAGAATGTTGGGAATCATTAGGAAAGGGATAGATAATAAGACAGAAAATATCATATCCATGTTAGGCCCACATCTTGAATACTGTGTTCCCATGTAGTCTCCCTATCTCAAAAAAGATATATTGGAATTGGGAAAGGTACAGAATAGGGCCAAAAAATGATTAGGAATAGCTTCCATATGAGGAGAGATTAATGAGACTGGAACTTTTCATCTTGGAAAAGAGATGACTAAGCGGGGATATGATAGAGGTCTATAAAATCATGCCTGGTGTGCAGAAACGAAATAAGGAATTGCAGTTTACTCCTCATAACACAAGAACTAGGGGTCAGCAAATGAAATTCATAGGCAGCAATTAAAACAAAGAAAAGGAAGTATTTCTTCACACAATACACAGTCAACCAGTGGAACAATTTGCCAGAGGATGTTGTGAAGGCCAAGACCTATAACAGGGTTTAAAAAAGAACTAGATAAATTCATGGATGATAGCTCTATCAATGGCTATTAGCCAGGGTTGGCAGGGATGGTGGCCCTAGCCTCTGCCAGAAGCTGGAAATGTGCAACGTGATGGATTGCTGATTACCTGTTCTGTTCTTTCCCTCTGGGGCACCTATCATTGGCCACTGTTGGAAGACACGATACTGGGTCTGATCCAGTATGTTCTTAAAAATCTAGATCTACATGGAATTTCACTTAACTTCCAGGTGCAATTCAAGGTACTGACTTTGATCTGTATATCCCTATATGACTGGCTGTCTGAAAGACTGCGGGCATGTCTGCACTACAGACTTAAGTCTATCTATGTTAAGTTGACTTACAGCCAGCGCGGTGGCTGATGTCCACACTGCCCTCCTTCTGTTGGTGGTGTGTGTCCTCGCTAGGAGTACTTCCGCTGACTTGAGGGGCAGTGTGGGTGGCTGAGAGCCAAGGCTTTCAGCTCCACGCAGCTCCCTGCTGGGAACCCAACTGCCCCCCCAACTCTCAACTCTCCACTCACAACTGGGCGTGGGGGCAGCCACCTGGGCTTCTTGGGTCCCTGAGCAGGGAGCCTCTACGCAGCAGCCCTGCTGGGAGCAAGGAGCGGGGTGGGTGCAGTCCAGCTAGGAGTGGAGAGCTGGGGGCTGGGCTCTCCCTGTCTTGCTTTCTTGATAAGACAGCCAACAGCCGATGTAAGTAATGCAGTATCTAGACAGACACTGTGTCTTCCTAACTACACTGACAGCCCTGTGCCTCTTGTGGAGGTGGAGTTATTATGTCGGTGTAGTCGGACACTTACATCAGTGTGGGTAGTGTGTACTTTGACATAATTAGGTTGATGTAAGATGCCTTACATCAACCAGGCTGCCTCTCCCTTGTGAGCCATTATGACAATTTAGGTCAGCAGAGACACACAAGCTAATAGTCCTTAGACTTAAAGGCCAGAAAATTGGTGACTGAGTGATCTTAATGGAGAGTCCATGCAGTATGGAATTCACTTTTCCCCTTTGTCTGATAGGGTGTCTCTACACTGCATCTGGGAGCATGCTTCCCAGCCCAGGTAGACAGACAAATGCAAGCTCTCTCAATCTAATGTGCTAAAAAATAGCTGTATGGATGTTTTGGCAGCATAGGCTAGCCACGTGAACTTGGACCCAGGGGGTCAGGAAGGCTGGTACTTGGGTGGCTAGCCTGTGCTGTCACCCGTGCTGCAATGGCCATGCTGCTATTTTTAGCACATGAGCTCAAGAGGAGCTAATTGTGTCTGTCTACCTGGGCTGAGAGGCATTCTCCCAGCTGCACTGTCGATGTTCCCGTATAGCTCGAGTAAGTTTATCTGTCTCCTCTCATACATTTTTATCTGCCTTGAGATATGTTAGAGGGCACATTTTTATAGCTCAAAATAAGTTTTGCTGTTTAAAAAATAGGCAACATTTTAATTTACACTAATAATATAGTTATATGTAATCACACGTAGTTACAGTTTCCATGGGATGCTCCATGTGGAAATAAGTAAGCACAAATCAAGTTTATATTTGAAGAATGTGAAATACACTGTGACAATATCTATTTGTTAATAGACATAGGAAAAATAGCTTTATATTTTACCTGTAGTGTGATTGAATACATATTGTGTCTTTCAGTAGTGCTCAGAGGGAGAACTGGATGACATAAAATATTGGTAATGAAGTGTTTAATCTTTAGATTACAAGTGTGAATCTAGCCCAAGTCGTTGGAAGCCAGAACTTGTCCTCTTGAAGCCGTTTAATGGCCTGTCTTCTCAATAAGTCTTTTGAGAGAGTTAGAATTATGCAACCCTAATAAAATGTTCCGTTTTCTTAGTATCAACCACCTCTGGGTCAACACTAGGAGTGCTTTGCTGGTATAGCTATACTAGTATACTGTACCAACAAAGTGCTCCTAGTTTGGACATTGCATATACCAGCAAAACTACGCTTTTGCCAGTATTGATTATGCCAGCCCTCTCTCCTCTCACAAGCAGCAAAAATGCAGTTTTGCCTGTGTAACTGCATCTATGTGAGGCACTTCTGCCAGCACAGCTATGTTGGACAGAGATTATACCATCACACCCTTGACTGATGTAGCTGTGCCAGCAAAAGTTTGAAGTATAGACCTGGCCCACATTTCTCATGATTATTTTCCTTCCTTAAAACACTATTTAATTTGGTTTCTTAACTAAATGCCTATGAAATAAATCAAATAATTGTCAATGTGTTACTGAAAGTTTTAGCTCGATGTTGGGTTTTGGTAATAGGGAAGCAGTGTTGTCTAATGTTTAAAGTAGGGGGTTGAAGTCAGGACTCCTGAGTTCTGCTTCTAACTGCCATTAACTTGTTTATTGCATTAGTCAAATTATTTAATTTCTTCGAGTGCTTGCTCATATCCATTCCAGTTAGGTGTGCGCGCACTGCGTGCATGTTCGTCGGAAGATTTTTACCCTAGCAACACTCGGTGGGTCGGCTGGGTGCCCCCTGGAGTGACGCCACCATGGCCCCGGATATATACCCCTGCTGACCCAACCGCTTCTCAGTTCCTTCTTACCGCCCCTGTAGGTCGTTGGAACAGTGGAGCGTGGCTTAGCTGATCTCCACCTCCCTAGCTACTCGTAGTTTTCTCGTTGTTATTGTGTATATCATTCAAATTTCTATACTTGCAGTTAGTTTATTATTTTCTTTAATGTAGTTAGTGTATATAGTTAAGAGGGGTTCGGGGATTAGCCCCTTCCCCTCACCCGGTGCCGAGGCCCATGCCCGGTTCACCGGGTTACAAACTGTGCTCGGCCTGTCACAAGCCGATGCCTACAGGAGGTCCTCATGACTCCTGCCTTAAGTGCCTCGGGGAATCCCACCTCACAGATAAGTGCCGCATTTGCAAGGCCTTCAAGCCGCAGACCAGAAAGGAGCGGGACTTTCATCTCAGACAGCTCCTGATGGAGGCAGCTCTTACTCCTCCACCCTCGGCACCGAGTGCCGGACAGTCCACACCGGGGAGAAGTGCATCTTCAGCACTGGAGCGCACCGGTACCACTAAGGCCCCTCGGCACCAACCGTCGCCGGCCCAGACCTCTGCTCGGCACTGCTCCCTCTCCCCATGGGTAAAAAAACATAAAGACTCCTGTGGCTTCCGTGTCCATGCCGCAGTCGGAGCACCCGCCTAAGTCGCACCGCCCGGCACCAACAACTGCCATGGCACCAACAATTTCAGCACCGTCGATTCCGGTCCGCAAGAGCCATTGAATCCGGTGCCTGACAGCTCCCCAGCACGCGCTGTGGTTGAGCTTACTATTCCCTCCACACCAGAGACATTCTCTGCGGCAAGGTAACTGATTGCACTGACGGAGTCTGCGCTGCCTCAACCCCCGGCATCGCCGGTGCAGGTTATACAGTCCATAGGCAAGCCTGCCCTACTGAAACCATCCTCCGTCGGCACCGCTGAGAGGCACCAATCACGATTCCTCCAGCGTTCTTGGTCCCATCGCTGATCCCGGTCCCGATGCCGCTCGCAGTCCCGGTACCATTGTCCATCTCGGTACTGGTGGCACTCATGGCACCGTTCAAGACCCCGTACGCCGGCCCGGTACCCTCAGTACCGATCAAGCTGCCGGCACCTCTCCCAGCACCGCTCCCAGCACCGCACCTCTCGCAGCCACTCCCGGCATCGAGCTTCGAGGTCCCGGTCGACCTCCCGGCAGCGTTCCAGTCGCAGGTCCCGGTCTCTTTCCCAGTACCTGTATAACGCCCGGTACCGCTCTCCGCTGCAGGGTACAGACAGACTACCCAGGGATGGAGACCATTCTCAGGGGTTTTCAGCTCCTCCTTGGTCATCTCGCCATGCATCTATCTCATCCAAGGTGGACAGTGCTTCCTATTCACAGGACCGTGATTTAGATGTCCCCAGCCGTGTCTTCCAAGAGACCCAGGCTCAAGACCAAGGACCTCATCAGTGGTCCTTCTGGATGCCTTGGGCATATCACCAAGCCCAAGGTGGACCTCCAGTGCCATCACGCTCCGTACCATCGGAGCACCGGGTGCCGGAGGCTACTTTTAGCCGCCCCCCTCCTGCGAGTACAGAGCATGCTCCTATTCAGGCACCAGACCCTCAGGTCCCACCGGAGCTGGACGTCGCCCAAGTCCACAAGACAACGGAAGACCCGATTGTCCCTGGCCTTTCCTCTTCCTTTTCTCCAGATGAAGCAGTGGCGGGGACATCCTCCTCGGGCCCTCCTCCAATTGACCTAAGGTCACATCCAGACCACCTGAGATGGGTGGCCCTGAATATGAACCTCCAGGTGGAGGAGGTTCCAGAGATAAAGGACTCGGTGGTAGATATTTTGTCGGCTGATACTCACACAAGGGTGGTCTTACCATTTATCCACACGATCCAAGCGAAGGCTGATACCATCTGGCAGTCTCCATCATCTATTCCGCCCACGGCTCGGGGAGTTGGGAGGAAGTACATGGTGCCCTCTAAGGGCTACGAGTACCTGTACGTACACCATCCTCCCTGCTCCCTCATCATCCAATCGGTTAACGAAAGGGAGCGCCATGGCCAGCAAGCCCCTGCCCCAAAAGCAAAGGAGGCTAGGCGCATGGATTTATTGGGACGTAATATCTACTCTGCCAGGGGCCTCCAACTCAGGGTGGCAAACCAACAAGCCCTGCTTAGCCGCTATAACTGTAACACCTGGGCGGCGGTTGAGAAGTCCACAGAGTTAGTCCCCCAAGACTCGCATCAAGAGTTTGCAGCCCTTTTGGAGGAAGGAAAGAAGTTAGCGAGAACTTCTCTCCAGGCCTCCTTAGACGCAGCTGATTCCGCAGCCAGAACTCTGGCTTCAGGAATTGCCATGAGAGGAATATCATGGCTTCAGGTGTCAGGCCTTCCACCTGAATTGCAGCATACGATACAAGACTTGCCCTTCGAAGGTCAGGGCCTATTTCTGGAAAAGACTGACCCTAGGCTGCAGAGTCTGAAAGACAATAGGGTGATCCTGCGCTCGCTCGGGATGCACACACCACAGACTCGGTGCAGACCCTTCCGGCCCCAGCCTCAGCGCCCTTACCCCCCGCCTAGACAACGGCAGGACTTCGGCAGGAGGCGTGGCCGAGGCAATTGTAGATGGCAGTCCGGACCCCAAGGGGGTCAGAATCACAGCCCTGCCAAAGCACCCGTGGGACCTAAACCAAACTTTTGAAGGCGCGCCCGAGGGCGACGTACCAGTTGTTCAACAGGATCCTTTCTCTCTTGTTTGCAACCACCTCTCCTTTTTCCTCCCTGCGTGGACCCAACTAACTTCAGATCATTGGGTCTTACACATGGTAGAATTTGGATACTGCCTTCAGTTTATTTCGCCTCTCCCCTCCCATGCCCCATCCTCGTCCCTCTTCAGGGACCCCTCTCATAAGCAAATCCTCTTGCAGGAGGTACGGTCCCTACTTGCCATGGGAGCTGTAGAGGAGGTACCGGAGGACTTGAGAGGCAAGGGGTTCTACTCCCGCTATATCCTAATCCCCAAGGCGAAGGGAGGTCTCAGACTAATTCTCGACGTGCGGGGACTCAACAAGTTCTTGATAAAGTTGAAGTTCCGCATGGTATCCCTGGGGACCATCATCCCATCCTTGGATCCTGGAGAGTTGTATGCCGCCCTCGATATGAAGGACGCGTATTTTCACATTGCCATTTATCCTCTGCACAGAGGGTACCTCAGGTTTGTGGTCAACCGTCAACATTTCCAATTTACGGTCCTTCCGTTTGGCCTCTCCACAGCCCCAAGAGTGTTCACAAAGTGTATGGCCGTAGTCGCCGCCACCCTCCGTCGTTGACGCATACACGTCTTCCCGTATCTCAACGATTGGCTCGTTCACGGGGCCTCCGAGACCCAAGTAACGTGGCACGTGGGCATCATCAAGGACCTATTCATCCAACTAGGCCTGATGATCAACCTAGAGAAATCTACTCTGGTTCCCACACAAAGAATAGAATTCATTGGGGCCATTCTGGACTCCAATCTCACCAGGGCCTGCTTACCACAGCCGCGGTTTCATGCAATGATATCAATGATATTATACAAGGCTTACAAAAATTCCCAACCACTTCGGCTCGAACTTGTCTTGGCCTCCTGGGTCACATGACTGCCTGCACGTTCGTGACCAAACACACCAGGCTACGCCTACATCCCCTTCAAACTTGGCTCTCAGTATACCACCTGGGGAGACACAATATAGACAGGATCCTCACGGTTCCCCCGAGACTCCTAGGCTCCCTCGACTAGTGGTTTACGCCCTCCCTGGTGTGTGCAGGGATGCCGTTCCATCCGCCCCAGCCTTCTATGGCCCTGACGATGGATGCGTCATCTCTCAGCTGGGATGCTCACCTCGGACATCTTCGCACTCAAGGCCTTTGGTCGTCTTAGGCGCTGGCCTTGCACATCAATGTCTGAGAGTTGAGAGCAGTCCGCCTTGCATGCCAGGCGTTTCAACATCATCTGCAAGGCCATTGTGTCTCAGTGTTCACAGACAACACAACGGCCATGTATTACATAAACAAACGGGGGGACACGGTCCTCCCCCCTTTGTCAGGAAGCCATTCAACTCTGGGACTTTCGTATAGCCCACTCGATAGACCTGGTAGCGTCCTTTCTCCCAGGGGTTCAGAACACTCTGGTGGATCGACTCAGCAGATCCTTCTGCTCTCACGAGTGGTCGATCCATCCGGACATTATTCATTCTGTTTTCCGGAAGTGGGGTTTTCCCCTCATAGACCTCTTTGCTTCCCACGAGAACAGGAAATGCCAGATGTTCTGCTCCTTCCAAGGTCTCTCTCCAGGCTCGATCTCGTCCACTTTCCTGATACCGTGGATGAGCCAACTGCTTTCCGCCTTTCCACTGTTTCCGCTGGTTCACAGGGTCCTGCTAAAGCTCCACAGGGATGGAGCTCACTTGATCATGATCACCCCAGCATGGCCCAGGCAGCACTGGTACACCATGTTGCTCGAACTGTCAATAGCCAGCCCAATTACCCTGTCTCTTCACCTAAATCTCATAACTCAGGACCACGGCAGACTTCACCACCCAGACCTGCAGTCCCTTCACCTCACGGCATGGCTCCTGTGTGGTTGAGCCAGTCAGAGTTACACTGCTCTGCCTCAGTACAACAAGTGCTCCTGGATAGCAGGAAACCTTCCACTCGATTTATGTATCTGGCGAAGTGGAAGTGTTTTTCCTGTTGGTGCGAAATGCAAAATGTTACTCCCACCGAGGTCTCGATCCCCACCATCCTGGACTACCTCTGGTCTCTCAAACGGCAGGGCCTACCGGTATCATAATTGAGGGTGCACTTGGCAGCCATTTCTACCTTCCACCCAGGAGAGAGTGGCCGCTCTGTGTTTTCACACCCTATGGTTTCCAGGTTCCTCAAGGGCTTGGAGTGCCTATACCCCCAAGTATGCCGCCCTGCCCCTACCTGGGACCTCAGCCTGGTCTTAACCAGACTTATGTCTCCACCATTCAAGCTGTTAGCAACTTGCTTGCTGCTATACCTGTCCTGGAAGACAGTTTTCCTCGTAGCCATTACATCAGCCAGACAAGTCTCCGAGCTTTGGGCACTCATGGTGGACCCACCATATACTGTGTTTCACAAGGACAAGGTGCAGTTGCGACCACACCCAGCGTTCCTCCCTAAAGTGGTATCGACCTTCCATATCAATCAGGACATCTTCCTTCCAGTCTTCTTCCCGAAGCTGCACTCATCACGACAGGAGCAACAATTGCACTCCCTAGATGTCCGTAGGGTGCTCGCATTTTATATCGAACGGACAAAGCCCTTTTGTAAATCGCCCCAACTTTTCGTCGCAGTGGCAGACCGAATGAAGGGCCTACCTGTCTTCTCCCAGAGGATCTCCTCTTGGGCGACGGCGTGCATCTGCACTTGT
Organism: Gopherus evgoodei; assembly: GCF_007399415.2. Classification (NCBI taxonomy): domain Eukaryota; kingdom Metazoa; phylum Chordata; order Testudines; family Testudinidae; genus Gopherus; species Gopherus evgoodei. The sequence continues at coordinate 111,358,767 of NC_044327.1, read as the reverse complement.
TATGACTTGGCTTATGTTTCCTCGAGCCATCTCACCGCACATTCTACCAGGGCTCAGGCTTCATCTGCTGCCTTTCTGGCTCATGTACCAATCCACGAAATATGTCGTGCAGCTACCTGGTCCTTGGTCCACACCTTTGCTTTGCATTATGCTCTGGTTCAACAGTCAAGAGATGATACAGCCTTTGGCTCAGCGGTTTTGCATGCTGCCACATCTCACTCGGATCCCACTGCCTAGGTAAGGCTTGGGAATCACCTGACTGGAATGGATCTGAGCAATCACTCGAAGAAGAAAAGACGGTTACTCACCTTTGTAACTGTTGATCTTCGAGATGTGTTGCTCATATCCATTCCAAACCCGCCTTCCTTCCCCACTGTCGGAGTAGCTGGCAAGAAGGAACTGAGGAGCGGTTGGGTTGGCAGGGGTATATATCCAGCGGGGGTGCCCAGCCAACCCACTGAGTGTTGCTAGGGTAAAAATCTTCTGACAAACGTGCACGCGGCGCGCGCACACCTAACTAGAATGGATATAAGCAACACATCTCGAAGAATAACAGTTACAAAGGTAAGTAACCGTATTTTCTCTGTAAAACGGATAAAAATGGGCTTACTGGTCTGTAAAATGCATAAAATAATACATGCCTATCTGAAATAGGTTTTAATGAGTTTCAATAATGTTTATAAAGACCTGTGATATCTTTGGATGAAATACAGCATTCTAGCAGTGCAAAATATTTATTTGTGTATTTATCTTTTAAAAGATGAAATACAAGGCATAGTCACAAATTATTCTCTGATTTGTTTTTGATACAGAGTATGGTAGGGGAGTGGTGCCCACCTGAAGAGCACAGTGGAAGCAAACCTCGACCTAATAACAATATATTGGGTCATGTGGTTCATAGATTGATGGACATTGTCTACCCTCCAATGCCTGAACACCCACCACCTGTATTTCCTCCGTTTCCTATCCAGGGATGTGTTTTAGGAAAGCTTTTTAGTGGAAAAAGCACCTGTGTAAAGTTCTTGGAAGAAGGTAGAAGGTTTTTTTCTGTAGACTTTTTTATTTTTTTTGTTTGTCTGTTTACACTTTTTAAAGCCCCAGTCCTACAATGAGCTCTTTGTGGTCAGATCCCTGCAGCTGCAGAGCTCATTGCAGGGTAGGTGTCTCAGATGCATCAGAACTTACAAGGTCTGGCTCCATGTAATTTATTCTCTACCTTCCAAAGTAAAAGTTCCTGAATGTAAAAGTGTATTGTTAATTCACTGTACCTCATAAGTTTACTGCTTCAGAATTTATTATTTAAAGAACTGTGAGAAATGTTTTCACAGAACTTCTCTGTAGATGGCTATAAAATGGTGAACAGACTAATTGCAGTTACCAATGTACATTGTACAGGCTGTAGTGTAGTGTTGGCGGGAACAAACTCCATTAAAAACCCAAACCAAAAGAAGTGTGCATTGCATTTAATAAAACTGCCTTGTCAGAATTAGTTTAATTGCATTTAATAGTCTCTTTCCATTCTTTCCAAAATGGAAACCTATCACAGTAATGTTTCTGTCTATTAGCTTGCAACATTCAGGTATTGTCTATTGATACTCTGGTCCAAGACAGCATCAAAGCTTTCCATGAGAGTGAAAAGAAAAGTGAAAGCAGCTTGATTCCACAAGAAGCAGAGGGTTCTGGGAAACAAAATGAAGTAAGTGCAAGTTTCATTTCAGATTTAACTGTTATAAGGAACAGCTAAGCAGGCTAGTGGGAAAGTATATCGGTCATGTTCCTTCCTCTTCTTTGAGATGAGTCAGGTATAGAAGACTTGCACAGGCAACCTTAATTCTGACATTTCCTAATCTTTGAGGGGTTGGCTTTGACACCTTAATAGTGTTTTTTTTGGCATTCTTTTTATCATCATCAGACTCCTTGTCCCAATCTACTCCCTTTATTTCCCCATATCCAGCTTTATCCCCTCTATATTCAAAGCAGACTCCTTCCTGCTCCCTTTCTGCGTGGGTACCAGCAGGAGGGTCATAAAGAGCACAGGAGACAGCCTCCTTGCTGTCAGTTCCAGGCCCCAGCCCTGTTACCCTGACCCAGAGCAGCAGTTACAGAGAAAGTACCTTGGTAGCCTTGTAGTATGCTCTGTTGTTCTGTGGGGATGGCACATGCACAGTCTGGTCAACACTGGGATTGTGAGAGGCTCAAGCATGCTCAGAGAAGAGGGAGTATTCTGAAGTTTTAACTGTTAAGCTCTAGCAAGTCTCTACTGAGCACACATGAACAGGTAACTTTTCAAAGGCTTATAATTTGACTAAATTTACGTGGATTGTCATGGGGATGGAAAAAGGTCCATCCCACTCACAAAGGTCACCGCTTTTCTAGATTTCAGGTCCCTGCTGGAAAGCATGAGGATGCCAGACCATTTCAAAGAAAAGGTCACCATAATTTTTTTAAAGGTCAACACAATGTAGTTTTCCTTAACCTCAGTCTTGGAAACATCTGAACCCTTCTGTCTGAAATTTTCCCAAATACACCAAGCATAGAAAATTTCAGCCCAAATAGTTAAAGTTTGGAAAAGTTATAAGAAACTGATAAAAGGCTGATAATGAGGAGTGTTGGGCAACCTTAGTAATAGGTGCTGATACCAGTCCTGCCTATAAGAAAGTCTTGTTAGTCCACATGGTGTGGAGCTGCCTAGTAATAATCACACATTAGGATGCTCTGTTAAGTAGGAGGAACCTTACACTGAATATAGGCATAGAAAGGGGTACAGATCCAATCCCTTTATTATATTAATGCACTAAAATCTTGAGTCACTGGAGAAAGAGATTATTTTTAAGAACTGCAGTGACAGAAAAATAATTTAACCTCATACTGAAAGAGTAAATCAACCCCATCTATAGCACTGTAGATTAATGTGTTGTTACCATGCAAGAGTACTCCCTTTGGATATAAGTAAAATGCCAGAATATTCCCTTTGTGCACTGTGACAAAATGATGATTTCAACCTCAACTGCAAACCATTCTTAGAATTATATAGTACCTGATCCTGCTTCCATTGAAGTCAATGGCAAAATGCCCACTGACTTGAGTGGTGCAGGATCAGGACCATAGTGAATAGAGTGATCATTGCCTTCTAGCCTGCTCTGTTTACCTGAATTTGAGTAGTGTCATGAGTAAATAACAACCCTCTCCTGTCACTCCATCCCCAACTTTTCATTTGCTTTTAAGTTACCATCAATATCAAAATACTACTAACACTCATCATTCCAGGATGACATTAATAACTTTTTCTTACTGTTATGCACCTGACAATCAGTTTATATATGTTTAAATAACTGAATATTCAATAAAATACTTTTAAAACATCCAAAACCTATCCTTGCTTAACGTTATGAAAACTAAGAAATGTGGTTTGTGATTGTTTAATTTATAAAAGGTCCTGAAGAGGCCACCTTCAGCTTCAGCATCTCAGGTTTCTGAAACAATGCCAAAGAGCATGTCACTTGATGGAACCAAAGGTAAAAATGTGTAGAGTTAATTAGATTTTTTAAAATAATTTTGATGGCTGGATTTGAATGGCAAAAAAGAGGATATCTCCATCCCCTGCTGATTTTTTGCTTATATGTTCTCACAGTTGTTTGTTAGTGCCCATTACAGCTCATGCTTTGCAAAAGTTCCTTTTATAACCCGTGTTTCCTCATACTCATAGTTTTCCAAAATGTTCACTCTGAGGTTGAAACTTTTTCAGCCTCCTTGTATTAGGATATGGTGGTTGAAAATAGTCTTTTCATTGAAACCTGAAATTTGTCATGGACATAGCCCCCACACCAGTGAACACATACCTAACTTCAGATACATGTGTGGTCTCATGGAAATCAATGAGACTACTTGTGTGCGTAAACTCAAGCACATAGAGAAGTGTTTACAGGACTAAGCCATATTCCTTACTGACTATTTGTGGCATCACATATTGTGAGGAGGATAAAAAAACCAAAATAGTAGTTATTTTATATTTGGAGAGTGACAACAATATGTTGGGTGCTTTAGAGAGAGGTATGAAGACAAGAATCCTGCCCTGAAAAGCTTACAGTCCTGAAAACACTTTCTTCTGTGTGTAGTCCTTACTAATGCAAGTTGCCCTATTGAAGTCAGTTCTCAGGAGTAAAGTCTATTCATGTGAGTAAGAATTTGATGGATTATCTCTTTTAAATAAATAAATAAATAGACTGAAAAAGAGAAATTAGTAAAATAGTAAAATAATTATGAATAACAAGCTCCTGGGGTTAGTTTCTGTGCCTCCCCCGTGTTCTGACCGGTGCAAAGAATGCTCACAGTACTCACTAAATAAAAATATGATGTAATGATATTATGCATCCATAAGAATAAATGTTAATGTAATAAAAGCAATATTTGCTGATGTTTTGTTATTGCTAGGTAATGGTCTTGTTGGAAAAGAATCTTCTCATCAAGAAATTAAGTCAAGCGAGAGTAAGGATGAAGTATCCAGAGTATGTAAACTGACTTTGACTTCCACCATGTACAGATATATGAAATGTCTGTATATTAAACAAAACCAGTTAATGGTGCACTTTTCTCTTACTATTTTTAATTTATGGACCATACCACAGGCTCCTATTTTATATAAATATGAAAAGTGATAACTTTACTCAAAGTAACTACACAAATTTAGATTTGTTTTCTCTGTTGGCTTTGTCCTCTGTGTCATCAGAATTATCCACAAATACCTCTTCATCACATATTTCCCATGCTTTTAATTCTGCTTATTACTATATCCAGAACATTCCTAGAATTTGCTACTATATTGGTCCTACCAATATTAAAATGTTTATTCCTTAGGGCTAGATTATGTTAGCCTTATACTAAGTAGTACCTTACTCAAAAACAAGATGTGGGAATATCCTGAAGACCTATAGAGATTATGACTTTGGTTGCTATAAAAACCTCAGTCTTGATTATAATCTTACACTAGTGTAAATCAGGACTGGGCTCCACTGGAGTTAGTAGAGTTACATCAGTGTAAAACCAGTTTGATATCCAAATCAGGCCTCTTAACTTTGAATTTCCTGATTTTTTTAAATGCTTCATTTTTCAACCTTAACATTGCCTAACATTAATTTTTGCATGTAATGACCAAGATCCTAGGCCAGTTTACACCTGCTGAGGATCTTGCCTTTGTTAGTAATTGAATATGTGTTTTAAGTGTGCAGTGGAATGCATACACTTTAACAATTAGTGCTCTGAAATTCTTGAACATGATATTAGTACTACATATCCTTTTAACTGTTCTTTTTCACAGCTATCTGTTCGTGCCTGTCTTGGTGCAGCATCAGAGAAATTGTTGAAGAAAGGAAAAAATATTCCTGATGAATTGCTAGTTGACATCATGGTGGAGGCTATTAAGTATGAAATAGTGTAGTTTGCTTTCAAACATAATTATATGCTAAATAATTATATATTTCTTAGGGGTAGATACTGCCATTCTTGCTCCTGGTGAATAATACCTGACTCTGCGAGTAGTCCCACTGAAATAGATGGAGCTACTCATGGAATAGTTTTCACCTCCTCCAAACGAATAGGCACGTTGAGCAAGGCATGCACCTCCCTCTAGAAATCTGTTATTTACTGCTGTAGTTCCACATGTTGGCAGAGAACAGAAAATTGGCATCTTTTCTCATGGTACAAAGATCAGCCCACAGTGTTTGTTCCAGAAAATTGCAGTCTTTTTGTTTTGTTTGGTTTTAGTCCTGTTTTCTGTGGTTTTCTGTTTGGAAAATCTTTTGATTTCTAGTGTTAATTTTAATGACATACATTGTTATTTTATAAAATTGTCATGGTATTTTGTTTTACCTAATTTCAAATCAGAGAATTATAGGAAAACTCTTTATTATAAATGTTAATATTAAGTTAAAGTAGTTTCTCTACATGTTTATAGTTCCTTGTTTATGTTTAGACGAACACCACAGAAGAAGGGATGGGTCATGGATGGATTTCCAATGACAATAAACCAGGCAAAACTACTTGAAAAAGCACTTACAGGGAGTGATTCAGACAAAGCAGAAACAAAGGATGAGAAATCTAAAAAGCCCTCCCTAGTTACAGACCCAGCAGCCCCAAAAGATCTACCTTTGTCCCCACCTGCATTTGATTTTGCTCTGTTATTAGACATTTCAGACACCACAGTGCTGGAACGTGTGGCTGGCATGAAGGGTGAGTTATACTTCACTGCATGTATTTTAAAAGCTTATTGACATCCATATCATGATAAAATGGGAAATACAAAGTAGTTATGACACCAAGAGAGCTAAAGTCATTAATGTACTGCTTGGTTGCCATATCTTTACAACACCAAGGATCAGATTGGTTACGTGCAAGGAGTTTGTTAACTGTATTGTAAAATCACCTATAAACTTCCATAATTTTTATAACAAATACCAGAAACTCTTAAAAAATTACTTGTATCTTCCCTGATGATGATGGATAGGAATTGTGTGTTCTTTAGATTCGTCATCAGATTTGTTCTCTATGGCTAGGTCTACAATGGGACGTGGGGGGTGGGGGTGGGGGTTGACCTACGCAACTTGAGCTACAAGAATAGCGTAGCTGAAGTCCGCGTGTCTTAGGTCGATTTACCTGGCTGTGAGGATGGCAGCGAGTTGACTGCTACCGCTCTTCTGTCGACTTCGCTTCTGCCTCTCGCCACGATGGAGTTCTGGAGTCAATGGCAGAGCAATCGGGGTTCGATATTATTGTATCTACACTAGATGCGATAAATCGATCCCTGATAGATCGATCATTGCCCGCCGATTCGGTGGGTAGTGTAGATATACCCTTAGTGCAGTTCTAAAAAGAGGGAAGCTATTGACTACATTTTAATATTTTTCAGGCTCATTTTGGGCCTCTGACTTCAGAGTGTATATTCCTGCTATAGTGTATAACTAAATATATATGACATACTAATCACACGCTAGTTACAGAAGTTATCTCAAGATTTACGAGAATGTCTCACAATAACTTATACTCATTGGAGCAAAAAATCATTACTGACAAATTTCTCTAAATCTCACTAGATCTCATGGAGTTACTATACATCATTAGTGCAGGTACTTTCAAACTATTGTAGTTTTTTTTCTTAATTTTCAAGATCTGCCGGCAGCCAAAAAATGCTGTGTTTGTTTATTTGTTTAAATCTGCATGATGTTGGCACCAGCTGATGTGCAATATCCCACATAATTTAATGAAGTGTCAAGTAGAAAAAATATAGGATACAGCAAGTGCAGAAATGTGACTAGTTAATTGTGCATGTGCAGACATCATTCTCTGAAAGCCGCATATTGCAATGATTGAAAACTAGGAGAGATGCAAAAGGGAGAAGAGAGAAGGTGTACACCCAAACAAGTGGTACCACTACTCCCCACACTGATCACTGCCTTCAGTATGTATGTTCATTTACTCCTGTGAGGATGCAGGAATAATTGTTTTTGACAAAATAACCAAAGCACATTGTATTATAGAGTAGAGTCAAAGATAAGGTGGACAACAAATGGCCACCCCTACACTCCACTCAGACCACATCTTCTTTGTCACCTTATACATGATGGCTATGGAGAGACATATTATCTTGAAGAGAGCCTATGTTGTCCAAACTGAAAGGAGAATGCCCCTTAAACGTCCAAAGAATGACATAGGGCTTGTCTTTACTGCCATAGTTACCTGAAGTTAGTATTCGTGAGTTACTCCGCTCAGGCTACCCTATCTCTGAGTGAGATGGCCACAATGGGAAAGCACAGTGATTTGATTAGTAGCACTGAGTGATTGGATTAGCAGTAGATGAGTTGCTGTTACATGAGCTGCTGCATCCCTAAGGTGTTACTAGCTCAAACACCAACATCACTCGAGCTTCAGCCTATACCCTTTGACCAAGTAGCTCAAGCTAGCTAGCTCGAGCTTAAAGCACCACTTAACTCTAGCTGGAGATTTTTGTGTGTGAACAGAAGGTGGGTTAAAGGTAAAACTTGAGTTACAACTAGAGTTGACAATGCAGTGAAGACAAGGCCTTGGAATTTTAGATTTGCAATTCTCAATAATTTAAAGGGATTGTGCTGCTAAAGCCCTTTGAAAATTTGACAGTAAATGCCATAGTCCCAGGAACCTAATGAGAATGTATTCCTAATAAAGTACTGTATTACCATCTCCTTTGTGTAGAATGTTTGGAGCCAGTTTTAAAAATGAAGGAGTGAAGTAGCCAGTCAATGTTTTCATTTTGATAAACTTTTTAACAGGAACACAGAACAAGTCTATGTAGTAACTTGTTTCAACAGTCTCTGGTATTTTCTACTCAACAGATAAATCAGGGTCATCACAGATTCAGCTGGAAGACAGTGATCAAGCTTCAGATCTTGAACTCAAAGAAAGAGAGAAGATCAATTTAGTCAGGGACCAGATAAAACATAGGTTTGTTATATTTAGTACAGTAAGGCGCTACTTCAGCAGAGTACTGAAGCATGTGATTAACTTTAAGCACATAGTAGTCAAAGTATACTTGACTTCTAATGACACCATTCATGTACTTAAAGTTAAGGATGTCCTTAAGAAATTGCTGAAGTGGGGCCCAAGTAAATATCCTCATATATTGATATAGTATAAATGATTCCCAAATAAATAATTCATATACTCTACTTTTCAAAGTCTTGAAAATATTATTTTTCAAATTCATATCAAAACAGCTATTTACATATTTATATTATGTGATACATAAATGCATGTTGTGTCTAAATTTGGCCTAGGGTATTAGATTTCCAACATTGGGCTTTCTTTTATCTTTCTCTTTTATTTTTTTTATACAAAAATAGTGCTATACTTTCTTTTAAAATCATTTGCACTAAATATTTAATTTTATATAACAAGCAAATTTAAAGAGACAACAACCTGCATTTTAAAATTTGTAATTAGTTTTTATTACTATATTAATAATTATTGATTTTTAATGATGATGTAACAGAAGATTAGTTTAACCTGTGACCTTGTCTACACTGGGAGTTCTGCATCCAGAATATCTTCAGGATTGGCATTAGATTTAGATTATACACTATGCTATTAAATGTGTTTGTTAGGTTGGGAATAAGATTTTATTTTTCACTATTTGTTTTAACATTTTGATTTTAAAATTATACACTGATATGATTTCACAGAATTGCAGGCTTTCTAGACAACTGGCCAAAACTGGAGAAATGGTTTTCAGTGCAGCAAAATATTCTAGTGAAAGTTAATGGTGAGACAGAAAAGAACCTTCTATGTAAAAGGATAAAGGAAATCTTACTGGAGGAAATTGCTAAAAAAGAGAATAGAAGTAAGTTTTTGAATTCATGTTTTTCACATGGAAACTTTTAATATTAAAATATACGGTTGGGTGTTTATAATTCAGAAGAGAGCTTAAAAAAATCTCACTGCCACTGAAAGGTATAATGTTTTTGCAGGGTTTGTGGAAAAGTGACACATTTTTCATTCTCACTGCAAATTTTTTTATATAGACAAAAACGTTTTCTAACTATATATTTTATTGACAAAGATCGGTATTACACTGCGGAGGCAAACAGACTTCCCCCCATTAGGTGAAATTTTATTATTTTGCCCATCAAAAGCTGTATTCACTTGCAGAAATGGCAAAACTTTGCTTTGGATCAGACTCACAAAAATACCAACGTCGGAATTTTGGTAGTTGTTCAACTGTTGTATGTGTATTGATGTGTATATATGGATTGTGTAAGCCTGGGCCAAATTCTGTTCCCAGACACACTGAATAACTTAATTGATGTTACTCTAGTTTTACAATTGTATAACTGAGAGAAAAAATTGTCAAGGTATGTTTAATTTAAAAGGGCATATTTTCTGCAAGTCTCTATAAATATATGGCTTGTGCAAAGGCAAATGGATGCACCCGTTTTAAATGTAGCTTTCTTTTAATGCTAATCCATTTAAATACATAAAAGTAAAACATATTTGTAAATAATCTTCAAGATTTATTGGTTCAAAATTAATAATATGTTTACAGTACCTCTTTTATTAGATTATATGTGTTTTATTGAAATTATTTTGAAGGAAAAGAACTGGAAAAAACAGAATCTGAGAAAAAGCAAGAAGTTCCTACCCCTTTGCCACAAGCTGAGACACTAACAGTTCCAGCAGATAAAAATAAGGAAACTGAATCTCCTTCTCAAGATAAGGAGCCTATGCCTGCAAAGTCCAAATCAGCCAAAGGTTTGTCAGCCATAGCAAACTTATTTATAGAGCTCTTTCTTAGCTGTTTGGAACAGATCCTCGGAAATAATAAATATTTTCTGTGTTTTTTAAAAAAAAGATTAACTAGAGTGTATTTCCTATTAAATAATTGTCCCAAACCTCTGAACAGCCTGTCTGCCTTTTCCAATTATATGAGTCAGTTTCACAGCTTCTCACAGATACTTTGAGAAGAGGTTCTAAAATGTTCAAAAGGAGCTGTCCAGCAGGTATAATTTATTTCCTTGAGGTAACTGTGTATTAATTTCAGCGTTTCCTTCCTGTGTTTAACCTCAGAGCTAGTATCGTCGCCATCTGAGACAGCACAATGTACATACAGGAAAGACCAAGTTTTCATTATCAACATACTAATATACCAATTTCTCTCTAATGTTAACACTTCAGAAATTCTAGTAACTCTGCATCTTAAAGGTGTCTCTGTTGTGTGCCTTTGTGGTTTTTTTAAAACTTTCCCTAGAGCTACCCAAAAAATCAGAATCCTTTAAGGACAAAAAGATAATGAAAGATGAAGCACCCAAAGGAAAAGATGCAGCAAATAAACCAGGTGAAGTACACTTTTGCATTTTTTTTTTACTGTTTTGGTAATTAACATAAGGATGTATAGTTCTTACTTACTTTCCACTCCTCTCTTTAAAAATAGTGTTGATAAAAGTTAATTAGGATGTAAGGCAGACTGAGATATGGACAATTTGGTGTAGTATACCAACAAAGGGAGATTCAGCCACTTTGTGATGAATTCTTGTAAATGTCACACGACAGATAATTGGATAAATATTTCCAAGCAATGACGTGGTTGGCTTCATCTTCTGCATTTATGTGCCTGCACTTTGGTGTGAAAGCCCGGCCCCACTGAAGTCAATAGCAAAACTCTCATTGATTTGAGAGGAGCAAGGATTTCACACTTAAGAGTCTGGTGGTGCTGCAAAGCACTCAGACCCGGTGGGGCAGTAATCGTTTGGGTCAGTCAACAACAAGCAATTCAGGGTTTGTGTTGATGAATTCCAAATGGAGTCCAATCCTGTTCTCATAGGCTAGAGGGATGATGTGAGCAAAGCAGGGGTATGCGTGTTGGGCTATTAAGTGAGGGAGCAGTGGGAGGAGCTTTAGGGCATTGACAGGGACATCACAATAATATCCTTCGAGTACTTTATTTGGTCATCAGCTTATGTGCTTTCTGTCATACTAAGTCAGCACTTTCAGAAGCAGCAGTTCCTTTGGGGAATACTAGTTATGCTATTATTGGATGTACAGATTTGTCACAGCTATGAGGCAGTGAACCAAGATATGTCTTCACTAAAAATTTAAACAAAAAAAATGGGACCATTGTATAGCGTTTTTAAACGAACTTATTATACACAACATGACCCATTCAATTCTCTACTCAGTATAACCAGTATTTTACCATACCTTGTGTTCTTGTCTGACTGCTCCCAGAGCAAAATTATTTGGTTGGATCCCGCTCCTAAAGTAGTACAAAGGTGGAGTGCAGGTGACAATTGCAAATCTTGTCGCACTTATAGTTCCTATGGATGATTTTCTTAAGTAGTTTTCCACATTTTCCTGCAGGCCACTAGATTTTTTTCCCCCATCTTCCTCCTTGAATGATCTTATCTTCTTTTATCTGCCTTGGTCTTTCCCCCAGTTCTTGTTCCACTCACTTTCTGCTCCCTCCATACTTCTCAGTTTTCCCTCAGTGCCGGCTTTGGATCCAAATTCATCTGTTTCTTTCCCCTTCCCTATATATCTGATTTTTCTGTTTTAGTCCTTTTCTTCCCCCTTGAATCTTGCCCATACCATCTTCCTGCCCCTCCTGTTGCCCATTTCTCTCTCATTCCTCAACAATTTAAAAACACCTAGTATTTAGAAAGTGATCCAGTAGTGAGAGTGATTGTAAGTACCCACTTTTTCATTTTCCTTTTGCTGGAAGCCTTTCAGACTATGTATTGTGTATCCCCACTTGCAGGGCTATGACCTGTGCTTTACTTTGTACTTTGCAGTACATGTAAAGTTAAGAGTAGAGTGTATATCAAATGAAGCACTCTGAGTAACCCTAATGCCTAGGGTTAATTGAATTTAAAAACAGCATCTTGCCATGAAGTCATGGGGTAACCTCAAAGGATTATTGGTCCTAGAAATTATTTCAGTCTGACTCCAGCTCTTCCCAGCTCTGCTGTATAAAAATTGTAAATATTTACAGTTTTCAAGCTCCATCAAGCAGAAATTACATGGTGATACCTTGAAATCATGGTACCTATACTGTCAGTCATAATGGTAACAATACCGTTTACTTTTTGTTAACATGGTAAGTAACTTGTTTCATTATATTTCTATTTCTTCCACAGCAGAGCTTTAGGAAACCTAATTATTTTTGCAAGTCAAATAAAATAAAAGCTAAACTGGAAAATATCACTATATAACTGCAAAACTACTGATTTCAGCTATATATTGGTTGCGGGGTGACACTTTGAACACCTGCAAACTTTGTTTGATGGCAACTAAGCATCTTAGGTGTCTAGGTCCATGTATTTATTCTTATATAAAATATATTTGAGGGCACTAATTGTGCGTTCATATTTAAGGCTCTGTTCGAGGAAAATCACCAGGGAAAAAATCTTCCCCAGCTACACCTGAAGATCTACCTTCTCCCACCCCTGTAGGACCACCACCAATTAAACCAGGATCAGATGAATGGGTTTATGTAGATGAGCCACTTCCCAAGGTGCAGTAGTTCAAGATTAGGAATCTTTTATATGACTATACTTTATTGAGTTCTATATAATTCTTTGTTCATTACAAATGAATTCATTTTTAAAGATATTTCTAATACTTAATGAATGTAGGAGAGATTATAGCATAAATTACAAATATAAATACCTAAAGAGATGAGATTTTAAAAATATGCTGCAACTCAGTGTACAGTATTGAAAATATCTGATAATTTGATAATGACGTATATTAGAAGTTTATGGTTAATTCCTCAGAGTTACAATGCACATGGTAGACAAGATGGTAACACTTTAATTTTATGAAAGGTGTATCCAGAGTAAACATTGTATTTTGGCAGGGTATTTGTAATACATTATAACTAAGGCTAAGTTTTTGTCACTGATATTTTTAGTAAAAGTCAGGGACAAAGTCATGAGAAATAAACAGAAATTCATGGCAGCCCATGTCCTGTCCCTGACTTTCACTAAAAATATCCCTGACAAAAGGGGTAGGTGGGTTCAGCACCCACTGCTGCTGGGACTCCCAGGTCCCCCACCAATAAGGTGTGTGGGAGCTCCAGGGTCCCTCTGCCCCTGGGGCTGGGCTTTTGTGGGGTCCCCTTGCACCAGGCAGCTGGTAGCTGCAGATGCCCTGGCTGCGGCTGCAGCTACAGCTGGGTTGCTGTGGGTAGTCCTTGCTGCTCGCCACGGCTGAGCAGCTGCTTGGGGTCCCCATACCTGCCTGCTGCATCTGGGCAGATGCAGGGGGGCCACCCATGCCCCGGGGCGGCTGGACAGCTGCAGTTCCACCAGCCCCTCCTCCCCACGTGATTGGGCAGCTGCAGGGTCCTCCCACCAGGTTGGGGGCTGGAAGCTGTGGGGGCAGGGCTGGCTGGGAGCTCCAGCCCCAGGGCAGAAAATGTCACTGAGGTCAATGGAAGTCCCAAATTATGTGACCTCCGTGACATAATCATGGCGTTAATTATAAATAAAATAAAGGAAATATATTGTTAACCTGATGTCCAGAGATACCTCTTTCCTATACTTGCTGATGGTGTATTTGGACAGGCTGTAGGAAGTATATAAAGTAAAGATTTGTATATTTTAATAATTAACAGGAAATACCTGGATTTTTAGTACCTTATTGGGAAACGGTAGAAAATACATATGAAAATACCATCAAAACTATACTTAGATGTTTAAGAGAAGAACAGTATTCTGTGATTCACTACTTAGCAGATAATAGGTGAGTAACAGTAGTTTATTGCATTAGAATTCTCATTTTATATTAATCCTCTACTACACTATAAAAACAACGAGGAGTCCTTGTGGCACCTTAGAGACTAAGACATTTATTTGGGCATAAATTTTCATGGCTAGAACCCACTTCATCAGATGCATAAAGTGAAAAATACAGGAGTGGGTATAAATACATGAAAGGATGGGGGTTGCTTTACCAAGGGTGAGGTCAGTCTAATGAGATAAATCAATTAACAGAAGGCTACCAAGGGAGGAAAAATAACTTTTGAAGTGATAAGAGAGTAGCCCATTACAGACAGTTGACAAGAAGGTGTGAGTAACAGTAGGTAGAAATTAGTACTGGGGAAATTAATTTAGGTTTTGTAATGACTCAACCACTCCCAGTCTTTATTCAGGCTGCCACTCTGAAACCTAGTACACTATTTATGTTTTAGCGCTAAAACTCTTGTTTTGACTCACTGTTCACAGAAACCATTTTAAGGATTACCTGAAGCGTCCAGACCATAAGCAGGAGTTTGTATCTCAGTGGCAATCTGATTATAACGCCATTGCTGATGATCTGTGGGAAGATGAGGAAACAAAAGCAGAATTACACCAAAGGGTTACTGTAAGTAAATGGCAAATGTTTCAATTTATGTAGCTCTGGAGCTGTGTACATCTTTGGGCATTTGAATTCACACAGGATTGATGTAATATGAATATGAATACTGACATACTAATGCTACCTTGCCTAGGTAGCTATTATATCAACCCTTCTCACTCTCCACCAGCACCAAACAGCACCAGTCACAACCGCTGCTGCCCAATGGCAGTGGCGGTGTGTGCTACAGGTCTCAGAGCCTAGGCCTCTGATCGAGTATGTCCACATTTCCCCCCACTAAGCATGAGGAATAAAGAGGAGGGAAGGGAAAAGCAGCCCCCACATGCTGAAAGAAAAGGAGTCGAGGGAAGGAGAAAGAAAAGTAGGATTGCTCGGCTGGTGCCTGGAGCTGGCGCTGCCCTCTTCCCCCATCCTCCAGGCCCAGAAAATGTCTCCATTACTTCTGGCCCCATCAAAATTGCGGCCCAGCTAGCAAGGTGAACATTTGAAAAATGAAGAATTGATTACATGACTGGCAAAAAGAGAGGATGATTTATAATATCAAAATGTCAGAATACCCTTTTTCCAGGATAATAACATAAACCCAATTAAAAACAATGTCAAGAGGCTACTCAGAAATACAGGAGTTGGAATATCCCATATGTGATGCTCTATCTCAGTGGCAAAACCTAAGGTCACATGGAGAGAAGAATAGACTTTATGTGCAGAATTCCAGAAGATGGAAAAAATTGTGGCAGTTGCTACTAAAGAATCAGCTTCATTAAATAGAAATGAAATGCAACTGTACATCTTAGAAGAGGAGCTCTCAAACCAGGGGTTGGGACCCCTCAGGGGGTCGCAGGGTTATTACATGGGAGTTGCGAGCTGTCAGCCTCTGCCCCAAACCCCGCTTTGCCTCCAGCATTTATAAAGGTGTTAAATATAATAAAAACTGTTTTAAATGTATAACTGGGGTCACGCTCAGAGGCTTGCTGTGTGAAAGGGGTCACCATTACTAAAATCTGAGAACCTTGGCTTAGAAGATCTGCATACAATTAAATAAAACTATTGTATTTTTCATATTACATGTTACTTTAATAATACCTCCTCTTGGCCATAGTGATTATAATTTTATCAGTAGGTTAATAATTTAAATTAATACCTATTACTAGTGGACTGAACGTAGCCACTTATATTTCCCCTTCTTTGCTTTCTTTTTACACTGACAGCCTGCAACTGATAAATTGGTAGGAGAAAAGGCTAGAGAATCAATGGTGAAAAACTTACCCTGAGTCAGATTTATTGCTATTGTGAAAGAGATAAAGTGGTAGTTGTTTTACTATACAATGGCAAAATCTTGCAGCAGATTTTTTCAAAGCACTTGGTACTCTGGTGAATCTTACTTGTATTAACTCTGTTAAAGAGATGAGTTTATTACATTATAAATAATTTTCCAACTGTTTTGCTGAAAATGATTGATTAGATCTGGCCTGATGTGCTTGGCATCATGTTGGAATAAGACATTATAATTGCAGTGTCATTTTTCTGAAGTGCATTGCAATGAAATCCTAAAAGCTTAGGGAACTATCCTGGAGTTTAGTTATGGTGGGCATTGGACTTGGAATAAGCACTGTTTTTTTGTCTTTTCATTCTTTTCATTTGTCAAAAATATGGTCAGTATACCAGTACCTCTGTTGTCAATTTTATTCTTTTTTTGTGTGTCTATATAGAAGAAATCTGGGAAATTGCCATTAGATAAAGGACTGAGTGCTTTTTAAGAGCAAAGCATGAGGGGTACTTTCTTTCAGGTTTAAAGGCCAGTGCAGGTACATCTCCGCTTCAAAGACCTATTTGCCATAAATGGCTTTTGGCCCAGCAAAAATTATATTCTGGTCCCCAAAACTGTGAAGGTTACAGCCTCCACTACCACCACCACCAATTCTCACTCCAGTATTGGAGAAAAAACAGCTGGCCCATTGTGCATTCATTGGTACCAGTATTACTGGTTGTCTCTTCTTACTTCTCAGTCAATCCATGCCCCTGATAGGTCTACAAAGCTAGATTTTGTGAGCTTCAGGGCCTAGTTGATTACTGTTTGGCCAGGTTCTTTTGGACTGACTTTTATTATACTGAGGAAAAAGGTGTGTGTTTAACAATGGGATTGAAGTAAGGTGCCTTTACCATGCACACCAATATAATTTCTTAAATATATGAAAGATTGCCTAAGGTTTTACACATCACTTATTTGCAATAGTATTTGTATTTAGGACCTGAGGGACCGTCTCTGGGATATTTGTGAAAACAGAAGGGAAGAAGCAGAGCAAGAACATAGTGATATCATGAATGATGGCTGGTTACCAGATCATATAGGAATCCTGATGAACCATTTCTTTTCACTTATGCAGGTATGGTAAATTGCTAAATCAATATAGTCCTGATCCTGCAATAGCCCAGGCAGACTCTTGGATTAATGTATTTATCTCAATGGGACTTCATGTGTGTGGTCCCTTAAAACTACACGGTCAAGACCAAATATCCTTTAATTCAATCCTACTAAAGAAAGAAGCTGACTGAAGTGAGGAGTGAGAAAATAAAAAAAGGAAGATATGCATGTGCACTTCTGGCATTGTATCACCTTCTGGGCAGAGCGGATCAAGAAAAATACCATTATCATAGTCCTGTAAAAATAAATTTTCAGGCTATATTGCATAATGTCACTATTTGCATTTAGCTTACCAATCAAATGAGTTTAGTGAAATATCCTAGTGCTGGTTATCCTTTTCTATTTATAATGGCCTCTGTTCTCAACTTAGCCTTCTAAATGCTACAATTATATACAATGCTACCAGACCCACCTATTTTAAGATTGCCCAACACTTACTTTTCTAAGACCCTGTTTTCTGTTGCTTTTAACTTTCCCAAACTTTAACCATTTGGGGTGAAATTGTATATGCCAGATGTCTTTTGGAAAATTTCAGCCAAAACAGTTCAACCATTTCTAAGAGTGAAGCAACGGAGAAAAACATTGTTTTGCCATTTAAAAAATATCTGGTCATTTTTTAGATTTGGAACATGGACTTGAAATTTGATAGGGATTGGCCTTTGTGTCAGTAATGTGCCTTTTGCTGTTCCTGAAAAATTCTGCTCACGTTTGGCCAAACCTTTGAAAAACTTCATATCACACATGTTCAGTAAAAACTTCCTAGGGTTTAACTGATAAAATCTCCAAAGGTATTGTCCTTAATGAACATACTGCATCCCTAGTGACCAGACTGCTCATGCACCATCACCACAGAGTCACTGAGCATGCTCCAGTCCAGGGCTACAGGGTTGAAGCTGGACTTTCCCTGTAATTGCTGCTTCCAGTTGTTCCAGGGCATGGATAGACACTGGAATTGAAAACAAGGAGACTCTCTCTCCTGTGCTCTCAAAGACATCCTTCCCTTTTGGTGCCCAGGCACCATGGATGAAGAAGCTGTCTGACTTGAATGCATAGCGGACAAGAGTCATACCAGGAGGGGTGGAGGGAGGGAAAGGAGTAGACTGAGACAAGGAGTCTAGTGAGACTGGAACTGGAGGTGTGGAGAGACACTATGAGTAAGTGTTGAGGGGTGGAGGAAATTGGGACTCAGGTTGGGAACTGGGATTTGGTGGGCAAGGAGACTCGCAGCTGAAGTCAAGTGAGAGCTGTGCTCTGAATATAAAGTGCTATCTAATGCTAAGTACTCTGAAAAATCAGACACTAAGCTTCTTAAATTAGGCATCCAAAATTAGTGGATAGTTTTACCTTAATCTCTCTGTGCCTCAGCTCACCCTCTGTAAAATGTATCCCATTATCCATACCATCCCCTCCCTTCACAGAGGTGTTTTGAAGATAGATAAATGTTTGGGAAGCACCCTAATCAGTGCCATAGAAAAGCTCATGAGGAAATTCATAATTCTGTATTCAGACCAGGGTTTGAATAGTATACCATGAATAAACCATAGGCCATGCTTTGAATCGTGAGATAAAACAAAATATTGAATAAATGATCTTAATAGAGCACCATCCATCCTGTGCACTGAATAAAGTAGGATTTCTATGGATAAAATATCATGTTATCATGTAATTAAAAACTATCATCATGCCTACACAGAACGGGACTGAATTAAAGTTGCACAAACAAGCTTAATTCTGTCATTTCCTAACTTTTAAGTGCGTGACATTGATTATATATATTTTTGGAGCTCTTTTACAGTATCATATTTAAGAGTATACTCTCTAAATATCACTTTTCATAGCTGCACTGACAAATGATGTACATTTATGCTTTCATCCTTTTTTCATGGGCCTCCATTCTCTATAGCATCAAATCAATCTTGTCCATGCTTCAACATCCTGAATAATTTTGCCTTTCCCTATTTAGTCGGGCTAGTCTCTTACTATGTCAAACATCAACCCTTCATCTGCCATCTGCAATTACTTGTTTATCCAGTTCTTCTTCGAGTCATGTCCTTACGGGTGCTCCACTCTAGGTGCACTAGAGCCACCTGCACCTTTGAACAGTGATTTCTCATAGCAGTGTCCATTTGGCCTGCTCAAAGGTGTTAAGTCAGTCTCAAGCCCATGCTGTTATGTAGCACTGCATGGGCGAACCACTCTCAATTCCTACTGAACTGCCTTTGCCTGAGACAGAGTTCTAGCAGTTGTCCTGTTGAGATTCCCTCAACTCTGTTTTTCTCTCTTACTCACGTAACCATCTGCCAGGTGCAGTCGGCAGCCACAAGGGCCAGGTTCAATATCTAGGGGTCCTTTTTACAATACAACTGAGCACTGGCTTGAGCTCCCTACCCAGTAACCAGGGAAATTCCACACCACCCCTGGGTACCTCTAAGAGACAATACTTCCCCTCTTGCAATCACTGAGTCTGTGTGTGGTAAAGAAACTTAATAAAAAGAGGGAAGTAACCTGGCATTAATTTGGGGAAATGCAACAAGCATGATTCAGAAGCATATGACCATGAGCAAAACACCCACTCCAGAATACATTAGGCAGTGTCCTTTGCCTCAAGTTCTCACCTTGTGGTGAGGATGTCCAATAAACAACAGTTCGTTCATCATGCCACTCTCCTGCATTTTATTGTTGGCCAGGATAACTTTCAATACTGAATGCTCCTCTTTAGCCTAGCATCTGCCCCAAGGGTCATGTTGGTGGTAGCAACGCAACTTCACAGGAAAGGTGTTTTAGTATTCTCTCTCTTGGATGGCTGGTTGATGAACAGCTGCACCCAGGAACTGATGTCTCGGGCAACTTCCAAGGCCATAGGACTCTTTCTCAAATTGGGTCAACAACTGTACATACAAAAATCCATCTTGGCCTGAATACAGAACCTAGAGTTCACAGGGCACATCTTGATGGGGACAGTGATAAAAAGAGCCTATCTTCCTCAGCACAGATTTGTGGCTCTTTCTGACATAGCAAACAGAATTCAGCTTAGCCCCCAAACCACGATCAGGAACTGCATTCAACTACTGGGGCATATGGCAGCCACCACCTTCTTTACGGAACATGGCCAGACTTCAAATGTGCTGCCTTTAAGGGTGGCTCAGAACCATCTATTCACCCACCAGGCACAGCCTAAATATGCTTCTTTCCATACCTACCTTCAGGAAACAATCCCTCAACAGTGGAAGGACCATCACAATGTATGCACAGGAG
This sequence comes from Gopherus evgoodei, assembly GCF_007399415.2. Classification (NCBI taxonomy): domain Eukaryota; kingdom Metazoa; phylum Chordata; order Testudines; family Testudinidae; genus Gopherus; species Gopherus evgoodei. The sequence goes on along the minus strand of NC_044327.1, from coordinate 111,338,213 downwards.
TTCCATTTGCACATCTTCCCCAGTGATCATTATAAAAATGGACACCTCTCGGTTAGCATAGGGAGCACAGCTCAGCTCTTACATGATCCAAGGCAAATAGATGTCACTAGAAATGATTCTACAGGACTTCAGCTCAGGGCTCTGAGCTTCAGCCCTCCACGAGATGCCAGTACTCGGGGCTTCCGCCAGGCAGGCCCATGGACTCCCAAAAATCAGCTTGTGGCCCTCTTGGGGCCATGTAGGCCTGGTTGAGAACTGCTAATCTAGAGGGTGCAGGTGCAGGTGTGGATGCAGATTTATATAAAAGATGGAGTGTGGATTGCAGATTGGATATAATTTAATTGTTGCAGATGCGGATCCAAATTTTTGTATCTGCATAAGACTCATCTAATAGTTTGTTAGTGCACTTTGATCTATCCTTTTAAGCACAGAGTAAGCTAGTGCAGGGTGCACCCACTTTCCCATTAACTAAGTTCATATGTAGTCAATCACTAAGTGTCATTGAAAGTTAATGAGATTTTGTGTCTGAAGTCACTGAGCTGCTTCTGATTTTTTCCCTCAAACTGTTACCTCCTAAGTAAACCCACCCCAAGCCCCTCCCCACCCCTGTGGAACTGACATCATATTTGCTACCATCACATTGTTCACTCTGCTTGTGGGTTATACCCCATCCCCAACACTTACTCTCTTCAGGGCATAGATCATCTACCACTCTGTGTATGTACAGTGCCAAGCGCAAGGGGGGGCTGCATTCTTGGTTGGCCCTTTGACATTGCCATAATTAACATGATTAATAATAATTTTACTTACTATAACCTTCATTGACAACGATGGGCAACATTATTCATGCTAAAACTAGCAAGTTTGAAATTGTGATCTCTATACCTTTACATTCAACAGCTTTGTCAGAGAAGGGAATAAGAATAGCAACAAAACAGGCAGAGAGTTCCTGATTGCTGAGATCCTCTGGTTAGGTTTTACTATGGGATTCTGTAATATGTTCTTCAGGTAGCTATATTATTATATCAGTATAGATTATATATACTCATTTTAGCAAGGTCTGATGTCCCTAACAAGTCTATACCAGATTTCCATCCACTTTGTTTTCTGTAACCAGCCAGAAGAATTTTTATCTTTAACTTATGGCCAACTGGCTGTTTTACACTATGAGATTTTTATTCTTTTTGTGAATGTGGTTTTGTGCATTTTCCCATGAATATGCAGTGCCGTTTTGTCAGTTAGAGACTCCGACACTACTGGTTTAATAAATCAAAGCATGACAGGTGCTAATGCTTTTTGGCTTCACTCTGAAATAAATAGATGTCTTGAACCTTACAAAATCCACTTGTTTTTTCTTTATACTGCTTGCAAATTTATAAATCTTTCTTGGTCATTTAAACAAAGTTCTTTTGCCTATTATTATTATTAAAGGTTTTTCACAATTTGGATTAAGGAGGTATTCAAATCCGTTTAATTACAATTTAGAAGCACGTGGTAGATTTGTTTTCATATAATTTTATTTATATATTTGTCAGAATTAAATATCAATATATTTTTATATTCAAATTAAATATATTTTCCTATTTCATAGCTGATATTGTTATTAAAGCTTAGAAATATCTGAATTAAAGTTTTGAACACACATTTTGAATGTGTACGTTTCCAGTACATGTTGTAGTATGTATTTATTATAAAATACTTAAAAGGATGATCAACCAGTCCTATTTTCTAGCCTCCATCAAGCATTCTAATGATGTAGACATTGCTTTTGATACTATATTTTAAGGTATAAAAAACAGAAAATGCTTTGTTCCATCCTGTTTTGAATGTAAATCTATCTTCCCTTATGAAGGTTGAAGTGGACCGTTTCCAAGATACAAAGAGATTTCTACATGACTATTACAGGGGAATGGAAGGCAAAATGCCAACAGAGGCCTGTCAAGAGTTCACTCGAATCCCATTATTAGATATTGTTAATGTCGAGCAATCTGTGGATCAAAGCAAGTCAAGAAGGTAAAAACTGCATTGTAAAAAAAAGTAACAGAATTAATTTAGCATATAAGTGTGTTTGTGCATGTGTAACTGTTAAATAGGCAGACGATGGTGATCACAGCCATATGATAGATGCTGAATATTGTAATGTATTTAATTTATTACAATTTTGGCTGCCCCATCTATATTCTCTTCAGTAACAAAACAACAAAAGCTGGCATATAAAAGGTTCCTTCTTTTCCCCAAATTATGGCAGTTCCCCAACAAATCCTGCAACTAATTATATTAAACATTTAGTTCTGGATCAGTGACAAAATTAAAATTTCACGAGCATGGCCTCTGAGGTTGGGGTCAACTGAACATAAGTTAAAGCAGCCTTGCTGGATGTGAGGAATTAAACACAATATTCAAGGTGAGAGTATACCATCACTTGTGTATAACAGTGGCATAATGCTGTGCATAACAATACCTATATTGATACCTGAATGGTTACAGTCCATCAAGACCCCATCAGTATATATAGGAGTAGTTAATATCAGTCCATCCAATGTGTATTACTTGTTATCTAGTCCCCTGTTTTTGTTTAGATCAGTCTTGAGTTCCTTATAAACCTCTCTACTCTGGACTAACCAATATGATTTTGTGTCATCCACAAATTTTACCTCTTGTGATCTGTGGGAGGATTCCTCCTTTTTCCATTGCTATCACAGACTTTGAAAATGGGATTCTGGTTCTCTTAATATACCGTAACTTAATTGCACCATGTAAACATATAGCACACCATAGGGATAGTGAGTTATTTCTTATTTCTTTTCAAGGATTCCCATGGTTCCTCGTAGACCCCCTTCTCCTGAAATAAATGTCATCAAGCAGAAAAGCAAAGCATTTCAACTAAAGAGCAATAAGGAGGAGAATTCTTCTGAAAGTATAATATTTAACTTTGGGGCAGATGAGAAACTTATCACTGATACATGGCAAGCAGCAGTAACAGCAATATCAAATATGGTAAGAAATGCTTTGTTTAAGATTCACAGATTGGCTAAATAGTTAGATCTAAATCTTTCCAGTCCAAATACCAGACCCATGCGATGGTGCCATGACTACACAGCCACATTAAAGCGCTGCTGTACAGCGCTTTATCATTGCTAGTGAAGACATACCCTTCAGTTCTTCAGCTTCTCAGCCTTCGCTGAAGTCTAGCCCTGCTTGATTACCAGATGGACTATTTCCCATGCTTCCCTTTAATACTTAAATAATTTGTTCTAAGAAATATTTAAAGCTGCCATCTTTTTCCATCTTGCTTTTTTGCTTTAACAACTGCTTCCATATTTAATAATCATATACTGATCAAATATAAAATCAAGTATCAAAATATCTAATTTATATTATACATCCAGCAGCAACCACTAGTAGAAAATAAAGGATACCTTGTTCAAAATGTTAATTGTATGTTATAGATACAGAATAGTTAAGTTAAAATATGAATATTAAGGTAACTGCTGAAATACAATCAAAAGAAGCAGAGGAAGAGAAAGAACGCCAGCAGCTAGAAAAGAAAGAACAAGAACGTCAAAAACCTTCTCAGGCAGCAGGAGGCAAAGGTGGTGGAAAGGATGCCAAAGATGCCAAGAAACCACTTCCAAAATCACTCACCAAGAAGAAAGGTAACTGAAACATATGATTTTCTTTTAAAAATAGAGCATAAAACTTATCAAATTAAATGAACATACACCTCTACCCCGATATAACGCTGTCCTTGGGAGCCAAAAAATCTTACCTCATTATAGGTGAAACTACATTATATTGAACTTGCTTTGATCCTCCAGAGCGCACAGCCTCACCCCCCCCGGAGCGCTGCTTTACTGCATTATATCCGAATTCGTGTTATATCAAGTCGCGTTATATCGGGGTAGAGGTGTATATTAAAAAAGAGACTAACTACAAAAGTTTAATTCTTTTCTCTCTTTTCTTTTGATAGTTCAAAACATGATAAATCAGTGTGCTGACATGGTAGTGATTAAGAAATCCATATACTGTTGAGTGATAGTTGGGTGAATTAAATCATAAATAATATTTAGGGATAAATGTTCAGAATAATAACAGAAAATAATACTTGCTCATCTTTTTTCTGTGCATTGCTTTGGAAATGTACACGTTGCAGCCATTTTATCAAATTATGTCAACTTTTTAAAAAATGCTGGTTCTTTTCTATCATTAATCTCCTGAAGTAGCTAAAAACATATAAATGCTTCTTACTTTATTAATAAGGAACAGGATAAAAATAGTCCAAGGCTATTATTCCACACTATAATATATAAATCTTTATAATATGATGGATCAATCCAGTCTGTCCCTGCTCTATCATCATTCTGACAAGGTATAAACAATGTATTATTTAATTGCATTCTATTAGCACCTAGAGTCCCAACCAAGATCAGGGCCCTATTGTAATAGGTACTGTATGTACACATAATAAGAGACAGTCTTTGCCTCAATGAGTTGACAGTCTAAATAGACAAGATAGACAAATGGTAGGGGAAATAAAGTATTTTTAAAATGGGCAAATGAAGCGCAGAGAGATTATGCATATATCTACACAGCAAAAAAAACAACTGTTCTCTGCCACAGACTAGTTGTGGCAAGTCACTTAGCATATGTCTACACAGCAAAAATACACCTGCGGCAGCGAGTCTCAGAGCCCAGGTCAATTGACTCAGCCTTGTGGGGCTCACACTGCAGTGCTGAAAGTAGTAGTGTAGACATGCAGGACTGGACTGAAGCCAGAGCTCCAAGACCCTTCCTCCTTCTCCTTCCAGCACCCGGGTTTTAGAGGCCAAGTTCCAGCCCAAGCCTGAATGTCTACAGTGCTATTTTCTGCCCCTTAGTATGAAACCAAGTCTTTTGATCCAGACTCTGAGACGTGGTGCCAGAGGTTTTTTGTTTGTTTTTTTTTGCTGTGTAGACATACACTAAATTACTTGCCCAAGGTTACACAAGTAGTTTGTGTCAGAGATCTCCTGCATCTAAGTCAAGTGCCTTAACCATCTTCCCTCGCAATGTAAGATAAGATATTAATGGATACATTTTTCATTTTATGCCAAATTGACTGTTGTTGTACATCTCCAGTGAGTGGAAGAGCTGATCAACTTTTATTTCTGGCTTTCACATCCCAGGAATACACAATACAATTTTTTTTATCTTGTAGGCAGTGCAGCAGCATACTTACTGAAACAGTAATATAACTTGCTGCACTCAATTTTGTCACCTTTAGATTTGATCATTAGAGTTATGATCAACCTGATATACTGATCTGGTATTATCCTGTTGCACCACCACAGCAGCTGCAAGTCAGTTGTTGGGGAAGAAAAGTTATCATTATCTGTACTTAACAACACTTTGCAGTGAAAGCAGTTTGACTGTTATTAACGTGCCAACACAATATTAAAAAATAAAATTATAAAATAGCTTTATAATATTAGTGTTGTTTTTTCATTTCAGGCTTTAGGTTCATCATCTAAAAATGACTAATAGGATGATTTTTAAAAGTTGCAACGTTATTGCCGGGGGGTTGCCGTACTGCTACCCTTACTTCTGCACTGCTGCTGGCAGTGGCACTGCGTTCAGATCTGAGCAGCTAGAGAGCGGCGGCTGCTGGCTAGGATCCCAGCTCTGAAGGCAGAACCGCCACCAGCAGCAGCGCAGAAGTAAGGATGGCATGGTATGGTATTGCAACTCTTACTTCTGCACTGCTTCTGGCAGGGTGCTGCCTTCAGGGTGGGGCGCTCAGCCAACAGCCGCTGCTCTCCAGCTGCCCAGCTCTGAAGATGATGCAGAAATAAGGGTGGCAATATCACAACCCCCCCATAAAATAACCTTGCGAACCCCCAGAAACTTCCTTGTGGGTCAGGACCCCCAATTTGAGAAATGATGGTCTCCTCTGTGAAATCTGTATAGTATAGGGTAAAAGCACATAAAAGACCAGATTTCACAGATCTCATGTGATGTGTTTTTCATGGTCATTAATTTGGTAGGGCCCTACTTATCAACGTAGAACTTTTATCACCATTTACTTCATCTCTGAATTTGACTGACACTTAGCATTCAAAAGGTACAGTGGTTACCTACAAATTGTCATAGATTAATAGATTTTAAGGCCACAAGGGATCATTGTGACCATCTAGAACCCCAATAGAAACAACTCCACTAGATAATCATTTCCCTTTAGCAATTATATTTTGAGCTCTATTAGTTACCCAGTTTTAATCCATTTAATAAGTGCTACAGTGATTTAGTATAGTGTAAATTTTTTTAATTGGGATGTCATGCAATACCTTACAGAAGTCTAAGGATATTATGTCAACAATTACATTTATTCACCAAATTTGTAATCTCACAAAAATGGTATCAGATTCATTTGAAAAGACCTATTTTCCATAAAACAAATTGTACTATGCTGTGCTGTCTACATATAGGCAGTCCAAAGATTATAAGATTTCCTTTTTGGTGAAAATATTTTATTTTCTTTACAGGTGTTCCTTCTCCAGCACCTGTGGTTGAAGCCACTCCCATTCCTCTAACACCAGAGGAACTAAAGAAACAAGAATTAAAGCTTAAAATGAAACAGGAATATTTTAGTGCCCTTGAATATGAAGGTATGTAACTAGTTCAGTGGGCTACATTGTGGAAGTTGATCATCATTCCCAATTTAGATTTTTTTTAATACTTGAAACTGTCTGCAAAGTTTTGTTGAAAGTTTGCTGAGTGAATGGGTAGTGCGGAGAAAAAGGGTCTGAAGAATCCTGGAAACTTAAAAAAATGGTAGTAGACAATAATTTGTAAATAAATATATTCAAAATAGAAGAGAGAGCCTTCTACTATCAGCTGTTCATTGTAAGCGAACAAGTTAAATAATATTGACCTCAGCAGTTAACCAATGTTCATGATCTTTTGGGTTGTTTCTGCTGGAGGGAGTCAGGTATTTGTTTGATGCAGTCCTGTTTATTTACAAAGAATGTATAAAAGTTCTGTTTTCCTGAATACAGTAGGGATGAAACAACAGGAGACAATCCCTTTTCTCACAGTGCCAAGCCTCTTTTCAGCCAGCACTCTACCCAAAACCTCTCTCTCTCAGCTTTTCTCAAGATAATGCTACAAGAGCTTTTCTGGCTGTGTCTGGCGCTTCCTTCCTGCCTCCTTTATGTGCTTCTGGCATGTTTCCGCTTCTGCGCACGCACGCACGCATGCACGCACGCACACACACACACACACACACACACAAGCAGAACTGCCTCAAACCATAACCAGCCTTCTGCATTTGCATTCAGTCTCGAAGGAGAACCCCTCCAACCATCTGGCTCAACTCCCACCTCAGCCTTGCAGGTGGCCTGTGTTTTGAGCAGTGACCCCTATTGTTTCAGCTTTCTGTTCTACAAAGGAGCTTAATTGCTTCTTACATTTATCCTGAGTGAAGGGTGGCTGTTACACTCACCTGCTTCAACAATGTTTCACCCAATCTCAGCAGAACAATATTCTTTAAAATCAGCTATTTGGAAGTAGGGAGGGGAATGTAATTAACTTAAAGGGGTAAAGACCTGCCTTGGCTGCAAAACAGCCAAGGTATGTATCAAAGGAGAACTAAAACATACAAGACCACATTTTCATAATAGCTTATTAACATAACTTGCAAATGCAGATACCACAGATACACCTGCAGTCGTAATAAATGGAAGAGCAAATGACCAGTTAAATGTCTAGATATGTCGAGATATGCAAGTCTGTAGGCGGTTACTGAGTCTTAAATTTTGATTTCTCACTGAATTTAGCAGTTGCATCTATATGCTTTATTTTTAATTGTGTTCCTGGTCTGAGAGTATTTTCTGTTATTGGTTGTTTTCAGAATTGTGTAATTCAATTTGATATTTACAGATTTTTATGTCATTGTCTCAGTTGCAGACTGAGAACAGCAGCTCCTGGAAAATATGCAAAGAGGTTACAAAAAAGGCAGCACTTCGTTAAGCTGTACTGAAAAACTTAGTGGATATGTACTAAAAATTCTCTGAGGTGTTTTCAGTTGCTTATACCTTTTTATTTTTACCTTTTATCTTCCATCCCAAATCAAGCAGATATCAGAGAAAAATGAGTTAAGGCCAAGTTTAAAATTTCAAACATCAGCTGTTTTTGCTGAAAATAGGTGGTGTGTATTTTTTTTTTCATTCTCATTTAACTCAAAGATGACCTTGAAGGGATTTTGTTCAGACCTTCCAAATACATTCACCTTTGTGTAGAGACTGCATAAGGAAAGTTTCAGTCCCAAAGATGGTTGTTTTGGAAAGTTGTTATTGGCATATGGGAATAAGATGTATAACAGAAACTGCTTTACAGTTTTACCTATTGAAGTTACTGTCAGCAGCAACTACATTTTTTGTTTGTTTGTTTAGAAAAACATTTTCTAGCAGGTAAAATTAAAATTAATGAAAAATTGAGATGGTAGAGTAGGTAATATCTTTTATTGGACCAATTTCTGTTTGGTGGAAGAGACAAGCATTTGAGCTACACAGAGCTCTTCTTCAGGTCTCAAAATAGAAAATTGAATTGAACATTGGATGCCTACATGGATCTTTCAAGATTTGAGATACTCTTAGTTTAGTGTTACTCTTTGGTCTTCTTTCTTTTTCTTCAGGTTTTTCATTCCTCTATTTATCTGTTTTATATCTTTCTCTTTCTCACATTCCATACTCATTTTTAAGACATTTATCTTTTCCAAAGACCCTGTTTCTCTGTCTATTGCCTCCATTTTTAACTCTAAAATCTCAGTGGCGACAAATTATTTTAGTCCTTTTTCAGTCCTCCCATTCTGAAATGCCAGTTTTTTCTAAGTTACTTCGCATTTTTTACTCATAGAGCTCTGTAGACAAATAATATTTCTTCTCTGAACACTTGCTCGTGTCCATTCTATTGTAGGTGTGTGCACATCCACGTGCACAGTCATTGGAGATTTTTGCCTTGGGTTGGCTGTGGTGCTATGCTCATGCACTGGTATATTAGGCACTGCCAACACTAGGCCCTCTCACTTCCTTCTTGCCAGCAACTCCAACAGAAGGGTAGGAGGGTAGGTAATGGAATGGCCATGAGCAATGCATCTCAAAGAACAACAATTACAAAAAGGTAGGTAACTGTTTTTTCTTCTTCGAGTGCTTGCTCATGTCGATTCCATTCTAGGTGTCTGCGTGCCCACGTGCATAGTCACCGGAGATTTTTGCCTTAGCAGTATCCATAGGGTTGGCTGTGGCGCCTCCTTGAGTGCCACACTCATGTGCTGGTATATTAGTTGCTGCCGACCCTACTCTCAGTTTCTTCTTACCGCCTGTGACAGTTGGTTGGATCGCCTTGTCTTGCACCGCAACAGCATTAGCGGTTCTCACAATCCATTGTTTTGTCTCCTTTGTTTTTAGTTGATAGGTACTTAGTTAGACCATTAAGTTAAGTGTTTGAGTGGTAGTTTAGGAATTATAGTCCCAGCTGGGACTTTGCCTTGCAGCAGGGCATGCCCCATTCCCCAGGCTTTAAGCCATGCTCATTGTGCAGCTGGCTGGTGTCCATTAGCAACCCCCACACTAGCTGTTTGAAGTGTTTGGGGGAGTCCCACAGAAAGGACAAGTGCAGGATCTGCAAAAACTTTCTATGTGGCAGACTCCTGCTAGGCAGGTACAACTTCAACTTGTGGGACTGATATCAAGTTCAGGGAGAGCCTTCCACAGGACCGAGCCCAGGAGTTCGCCACCTTTGTGGAAGAGGGCAAAGCAGTGGCAAGAGGTGCCCTCCAGTTGGCCTGGGACACTACAGACTTGGCAGCCAGTTAGTCACCTCTGCGGTGGTCATGAGGTGCAGCTCCTGGTTATAGTCCTCTGAGCTGTCCCAGGGGATGCAGACTACACTCCAAGACCTTCCAATTGAGGAGGCTGGGCTCTTTTCGGAGCTGACCGATGCACGGCTCCACAACCTTAAAGACTCCCATGCCACCTTCCATTCCTTGGCCTAAACACCCCTCAGCAGGCTAGAAAGGTGTTCCGTCCCCCACCTCCTCCGTCAAGGTCATGGGGTATCCCTCAGTCCAGCTCCTACAGAAAGAAGGACAGAGACAAAGGATTTAAAACAGCATCACCCTTCATCTTCCTGTTCCTCTGTCCAGCCTGGTTCTTCCAGAGGCCAAGGAAGCCAGAACCAGGCATTTTGAGGATGCACCCGAGGATGTTGCCCCAGTCACGCCTCCGCTCTCTTTTCTTATCCCTTCTGGTTGGCCTAGTCGCGGCTGACCTTGGACCATTGGGTGCTCAACATAATATCTTCAGGCTACATCCTGAAGTTTGTGGCTGACCCTTCCTCCCACCCTACTTCTCCATCTCTCTTCAAGGACCCTTCTCATAAATAACTACTGATTCAAGAGGTCAAGAACCTCCTACACCTGGGGGCAGTAGAGGAGGTCCCTCCAGACTTGAAAGGGAAAGGGTTCTATTCCTGCTATTTCCTAATCCCCAAAGCAAAAGGGAGCCTCAGATCCATTCTGGACCTGCACTACCTCAACAAGTCTCTGAAGAAGCTGCAGTTTTGCAAGGTCTCTCTGGCCTCCATTATTCCCTCCCTGGGTCCAGGACACTGGTACACTGCCCTTGACTTAAAGGATGTATATTCCCATCTTCCCGAGGCACAGGAGTTTCCTCTGTTTTGTGTTAGGCCACCGCTATTTTAAATTCACGGTGCTGCCCTTTGGTCTCCCATCAGCCCAAGAGTGTTTACAAAGTGCATAGCGCCAGTGGCCACTTACCTGAGGCACGGAGGGGTGCAAATTTATCTGTTCCTCAATGATAAAGGGCTAACCCCAGGATGAAGTGTAGCATCATCTCGATCTGATTTGCTCCACCTGTTGTGACCTGAGGCTGTTAATAAGCGAGAAAAAGTGGACTTTAATTCCAGTGCAAACTCATAGAGTTCATTGGAACGGTCCTTGAGTCTAATCAGGCCAGAGCCTTTCTCCCCGAGGCTCAGTTCTAAGCCACGGCAGAGCTGATCTCGTGGATGCCAGCCCACCCGCTCATCACCGCTCACACATGCCTGCGATTGTTAGGCCACATGGCAGCCAGCACTGACATGGTCTGGCACTCACGGTTCTGCCTCAGGCCCCTGAAGGCATGGCTGGCGTCAGCCTACGTACCTAACAAACACAGAGTGGGCCATGTGGTCAGGGTCCCAGACCATGTACTGTCATCGCTCATATGGTGACAGAATCCTGCACCAATGTTGGAGGGAGTTCCTTCTGTGACTCCATCCCTGTCAGTGAACCTCATCTTCGATGCCTTGGATCTAGGGTGGGGAGCCCCTCTGGGCAATCTCAGCATGCACTGTCATTGGTTGAGTCACGATCACTCCCTACATATCAACGTGAGAAATCTCAGAGCAATTCGCCTGTCCTGTCAAGCCTTCCTACCTCACATAGAAAGCACAATAAAGTGTCTATAGTCTATATCAGCAAGCAAGGCAGAGCCACATTGTCTGCCCTTTGCCAAGAAGCCCTCAGGCTCTGGGATTTCTGTGTACAACACAGCATTCATCTCATAGCCATGCACCGCCCCGGGGCCAGGAACACTTTGGCAGATTGCCTCAGCAGGACCTTCTCATCTCACCATGAGTGCTCCCTCCATCTGGAAGTGGTCAGCATCATCTTCCAGAGGTGGGGATCTCCACAAGTGGACCTGTTCACATCCAGGCAGAACAGAAAATGCTACCTTTTCTGCTCGATTTGGGGGATTGATCGACACTCCCTGTTGGATGCTTTTCTGCTCCTGTGGTCGGGGGCTCTGTTGTATGCCTTTCCTCCAGTGCTATTAATTCACAAGGTCCTCATGAAGATCAAGCTGGACAGAGCAAAGGTGATCCTCATAGTGCCGGCTTGGCCATACCAGCACAAGTTCAGCAAGCTGCTGGACCTCTTGGTCGCTGCTCCATTTCAGCTACTGCTCGGCCAGACCTGCTGTCCCTAAACTATGTCAGTCTTTTGCATCCGAACCTGGTCGTGCTGCATCTGACAGCTTGGCTGCTGCACGGTTAAATGTGGAGGAGCAGGAGTGCCCAGCTGGTGTCCAACAGGTCCTGTTGGGCATCAGAAAGCTCTCCACCAAAGCAACCTACCTGGGCAAATGGAAGCAGTTTGCTTGTTGAACCTTGAATAAAGGCATTTGGCCCTAATGGGCCTCGCTGCAGTTAATCCTGGACTACCTTTTGTATCTCGAGCTCCAAGACCTGTCCCCATCATCTGTCAAGGTCCACTTCGTTGCTATCTTTGCCTTCCATCTGCCACTCGAGAGTAGGTCAGTTTTCACCCAGGACATGACTGCCAGGTTCCTCAAGGACCTCAAGCACTTCTACCCAGATGTCAGGGACCCCGTTCCTCCATGGGACCTGACTCTTGTGCTGTCACAGCTCATGATACCCCCCTTCGAGCCTCTGGCTTCCTGCTCTTTCCTCCTTTCCTGGAAGGACATCTGCCTGCCAGGTCTTTGAGATTAGGGCACTTACTTTGGAACCGCCCTATACAGTCTTTTACAAAGTAAGGTCCAGCTGCGGCCACATCCAGTTTTTCTGCCCAGGTAGTCTTATAGTTTCATATGGGCCAGGACATTTACTTACCTGTCTTTTTTCCAAAGCCACAAAAGTCAGAGGAGGAGGAGCATAAGTTGCATTCCCTAGATGTCAGGAGGGCACTAGCCTTCTACATTGAAAGGACCAAACCATTCCACAAGTCAGCGCAATTGTTCGTCTTGGTAGCCAACAGGATGAAAGGTCACTCAGTGTCCTGTCAAATAATTTCTTCTTGCATCATTTGCTGCTGCTACGATCAGGCAAAGGTGCCTTCTCTAACAACTGTAACTTCCCATATAACCAGGGCACAAGCCTCTTTGTCAGCTTTTCTAGCCCAAGTGCCTATCCAGGACATCTGTAGGGTAGCCACCTGGTCGTCCATCCACATGTTCACGTTCCATTATTCACTTATCCCGCATGCTTTGATAGAGCAGTGCAGCAAGATGCTAGATTGTGAGCTCTGAGCCCACTTCTGAGGATACCACTTGTGAGTCACCTAGAATGGAATGGATATGAGCAAGCACTCGAAGAAGGAAAAACGGTTGCCTACCTTTTTGTAACTGTTATTCTTTAAGATGTGTTGCTCATGTCCATTCCATTACCCGTCATCCTGCCCCTCTGTCGGAGTTGCTGGCAAGAAGGAACTGAGAGGGCATAGGGCTACTGCTACAAATACTGCTAAGGCAAAAATCTCTGAAGACTGTTCACTTGGGCACACCTAAAATAGGATGGACATGAGCAACACATCTTGAAGAACAACAGTTACTAGAAGGTAGGTAACTGTTTTTTCCTCACACTAAAACAACCAATTTTCATAAAGAGACAATTGTAATAATAAGTATGGATTTGTGAGATACAAAACAGCTAGGCTTGGAAGGCCTGATCCAAAGCCCTGTAAAGTCAGTGCTTTCAATGAGCTTTGGGTCAGGAACAAAAGAACAAACATTGGCTATGGTTCCCATAAAATTTGTATCATTTGAGACTTGCTTTTTTTCCCCTTTTGAAAAATATGAGAAAGGAATGATCTCTCTCTGAAAAGATTTCATTTTTTAAAATTACATAAATACTATTGATATAATTTTTAAATAAAAGGAACATTTCCTCTGTAGAACATCTACATTTTATGTTCAAGCTCTAAACAAAATGTTTTTAAATCATCCTCAGTGGACTTTTTCACCATTGAGCTTCTAAATCTAACACTTTTGTCAGAGAGTACTGTCTGAATTAATGTCTTCTTATCGCCTCTTCCTTCGACATCAGTTTGGTTAACTTTGCTATATCCTTGTGATATGCACATTCTGATATCAACAGTTTTATAAAACAAGTTCTGCAATCTGAGTGAATTAAAAATATATAAATAATATATGAACACAGGAAACCTAAATAGGTATTTTGATGCCTGAGTGCAAGTTTTGGTGCTTTAACTTTAGATGCCTAAGTAAGCTTGAAAATAGACTTCAGATTGTATAAATAAATTATTATTATGAAATGACTGTTCCAACAGAGGAAGCTGCAAAATCTCGACTACAGCTGATTAAGATAAAGGCATTAACATTTGTTGAAGAACTAGTAATGAAAGCAGAAGAAACTTACAAATGTATGGAAAAGTGGCTTGGCGCCAGGTTCCTTGCAGAAATGGCCAGGTAATATATGGCTAATTTTTAAATAGACCAGGTATTTTAATAGAATAGAAAAGTTAGAGTAAAGCTGGTAAAAATAATTGTTCAGACAGGTGACATAGTCAAATAATTTGTAAAAATGTACAAAAATTAATCATTTTGCTTGCTAATCTTACTCTCAGGATTTGAGACTTGATCTTACCTTATGATATATGCCCTATAGTGCTGCATACCTTGGAAAGTTAAAAAGTGTAGTCAGCAATATTGTACACAACTGTTCAGTCTTATTTTTTGCTTAGGAAATACAATTACACTTATGAGCACTAGTAGAGAACCCGACATTTTGTTCATAGGAAGCAACAATATCAAGTAGTGTCTCCTGCCACCTTGGAATTTTGGGATCTTGTTTGCTATGCTTCTGTCATTCCAGAATCCTCCACCTTTTGTTAAACCCACTGTGTATAGCAGTTGACAGAAGTTATTTTAAAGATCATAAGAACCCGAGGGTCTGCTTTCTGACACAAATTAGTCTCCAGTGCCCAAGAAAAGTGTGTAGATTTGGGCCTAATCATTACTCCTTAACTTTCATGTAGAGGGGAATCTTCTGTGTGCAGGTCAGACCTTTCCCACTGCAATATCCAAGTACTTATGCCTCCACAGCAGTATTACTCCTTTCCCTGCAGAATTTGCTCAATAGATCCAGGAATCCATGCAGGGGCACATGACAGGGTGACAGGCTGAAGTAGGTGGACAGGGTGAGGTCAGGCAAATACACATCACCTCATTTGCCCTATGGAGTTCCGA
This sequence comes from Gopherus evgoodei, assembly GCF_007399415.2. NCBI lineage: Eukaryota > Metazoa > Chordata > Testudines > Testudinidae > Gopherus > Gopherus evgoodei. Next base: position 111,323,166 of record NC_044327.1, on the reverse strand, counting down.
AAATCGCAATCTGTACTATCTTTCCATCCGATTTTCTCAATGGCTGGGATTTCACTTTAAATGGACTTCTCCCAGCAGTCACAAATAGGGCATGCTGCCAGGATGTAGTGAGAAATAACTAGCTTGGTCATAGGACCGCATGTTGACCCCCGCTTCCCATGATCCACACAGAGGATTTGTAGTCCTTAACAGAGAAAATCTCCCATTGATGAAATATTTCAGAATTTGATTCAAAGTTACTATCTTACATTTTAAAGTAATAATTGCTTCCTGCGTTTCATTTTTAGTGTTGACAAATTAACTGAAGTTGCACGCCACCACATTGAATGTTCTACAAGAATCCAATATGAATTGGTTTTAGATGAGACAGACTTCTTCATAAGCAATGATGTAAAAGTAATTCCAGATCCTATCCCTCCACCACGGCCTTCACCTGTAGAGACATCTGTAAATGGTACCCTAACTATTTCACAACTTAGCACACTCCATAAGCAATTTCTACAGGTGGCACCAAAAGGTAGGAAAAAATATTCTTACACATTCATAAGAGAATTAGTTACCTAATCAAGATTTCAAAAAACTGTTAGGAGCTACTAAACCATTTTTTATACTTAGCCAACAGCATTATGTACACTAATTTATGCTAGTAAGTAAAGATGCTACTACTGTTGTTAAGAGCAAAGTCAGAATGCTGGTATCCAACATTTAAGTGATCTGTAAGAGTCTTTGATCTGAGTTCCTCCGTATTCAAATCTAAAGTAACTCTTTGGAATTATCAGTATGCTGTGTGTGCTTTTAAAAGTGGTGCCCATCTTGCTTAACTCAGAAATTCTGAAAATTCATAAGGTAAGAATCATTTTCAAATACAAGTTTTTAATTAAATGAATACTTCTGAGTTCAGTGCAGATGGCGGCCATGTTATTAAAAATGATATCATTTATGGCACTGGGGCCTTTTTAGCCAAAAGGCAACAAAGCATTGGTTGAAATATCTTGAGCTTGCAACACCTCTGGAATGCCTTTTGTCAATATACAGCAACCATTCCATTAATTTACAAGTAGTAGGTCAGATATGTTTATTTTTTTGCTGCAACACTTGGAGATGAAGCTTTTAGCTCAGTTGTGGTTCAGTTACTAGATTCAGCAATAGTTTATCCCGCAAACAGCTTAACTGTAGAGCCAACCAACAATTTCATGCAATCAGTGACCCTACAGCAGTCTCTTCACTTAATATAAACACACCCTCGAAATGTGGGAACTCTGGGTAAAAGATTTTAAACCAGTTTCCAGCATGATCTAATACTGGTTTAAGAATTATGCAAAATAATGTAAGTGTTTAAAAATTAAACCTTTTATTTAAATATATATTTTTTCCAATTAGTTACATCAATATTAAATGAAATAGAAAATAGTTCACAATCATTTACACAAGGATTCATTACTGACAGTGTCACAAATTATCATCTTATGTAACAAATGACCACTGCCACCAGTCCGGAGTGCTGGAAAAATTTGTATAGTGGGGGAGCTGAGAGCTATTGAACCAAACTGTAAACTTTATGTGATGGGATACATTTCAAACCAGAGGGTGCAGCAGAACCCCCAGTACACCTAATTCCAGCACCTGTGTTGCCAATACAATCAGAAATACCTTGTGTAGTTAAACGTCATTATCAAATTTATCCAGTGTAATGCATTAAAGCTCACAAAGGCCCACTAAGGATGAATTTGGTCCTTTAGGTTGAAATACATTTCACTGTATATTTATGGAGAAAAAGTGAGCTCACCTTTTGAACTTGAAAACTTTTAGCTGAGAAACATGTTTACAGTTTTCCTTTAAAGAGATGTCCATCTTTCTGTCTTGTGTATGTGAGAGAGAGCATTCCAAACTGCTCTGCAGCAAATAAAATAATAGATAGTATCATATAGTTAATTATAAGAAGCAGGGAATATCTTATATTTGCATTCATTTATAGAGTTCCATAGGAGTAAAGCAGACTTCACAGACATCAAACATGGCTGGTCACTCCCTCAAGGAGCTTTTGTTTTAGATTTATTTACTAGATATATAAGACTATAAAAAGATGTTTAACACAGACTTTAACCCCCTTGACATTTCTACATAGTTAAATGCAGCAATAATTTCCATCATATATTGAAGACAACCAGTTAAATCTTGTAGCAAAAAAAAAAGTACAATATCTCACCTTTCTCCAATGTTTCCCTTTAAATAGCATCCCTCTCCAGTAAAAGAAAGGTCAACAGACTCAAGCTATTCTGGACCAAGTGGGGAACAAGTTCCAAAGTCAAGGAGCCCTCACTGAGAATGCCCTACTAGCAGTCCCCTCTTTTAAAGTCAAAGGGACACCAGTTCAAGAGCCTCCACTGATCTCTGCAGTGATAGTATAACACAGGAATAGAGCTGATCTCTCAAGTAGGCAGGTCATGGGCCATATGGGCTTTGTTGTTGTTATTTTACATTTTTGGAATTATGGTCAAGCTAGTGGCCAGGAACCCACAGGATCAAAAATAACTCCTTAAATTCTGCTTGGAAATCTGCAGGTGCCCAGTGAAGATAACAAGCACTGGTGTAATGTCCTGACAGATATATATACTGCTTAACAAATGGGCTGCTGCATTCTGCACTTTGTTCAGCATTTGAATGGATTTAAGATGTAGCCCCATGAAGAGCACATTGCAGTAATTTACTTCTGTAGTGACAAAGGCATGAATCATGGCAATAACATACATATCTTCCCCTTCCCCTGCCCCCCAAAAATAAATAAATAAATCCTCCTAGTCAGACACAAATGAACCTCCTAGTCAGATACAAATGAAAGAGAACAGTCTGGTTCCTGCTGAAATGTGATCATCCTACAGTAATTAGGAATCTAACTAAATACTCCATTTGCAATTGTGAGTGAAAAGAGAGAGACAGACACCTTAATCAGAGAAACAGATATAATCCTCACCATATCTTCCGATTGGTTTCCCCAGCCAATCAATATATCTAGATTGAGCTTTAGCCAGCTCACTTTCAATACAGCCGAACACTGGAAAAGGTACTCTACTATACTATCTGGGGCAGAAGGAACAGCAATAATACATTGGAATCATCTATCTGTTGAAAGCAATGCAGCTCATGCTATCTCACTGACGCTATGCAAATGTTGAACAAGAAGGAGCCCTGCAGTTAGCACTTTCATGGAGAAATGGCAATTGCCAAACATTACTTTCTGGGAACTTTGAGAAAAAGATTGAGGACAACCCTATCCCTTCCCCCATGATCCATATATATGGTCCATAGCAACTTTAGATCTAAAGATATCACTATGCACAGCCTTAATTCACTGATAGGATGAAGTCATCAATCAATGCGATCAACATAATCTCTGTCCCGTAACCTAGTCGGTACCCCAATTGACAGGAATCAATGAAATCTGAGCTCTGTAGGTAATTTTAACCATGGAGAGAAGATTAGGTACAGGACTATAGTTAACGAGATAAGTCAACCTCAATTTTTGGCATCTTGAACAAAAACCTTATCAATTGTTTTTTAAGAAAGCCGGCAGCATATTCTTAAGAGAGGCACTGACAATCTGCATTATCACTGGATTCAGAACCTTCCCAGGTTTCAGGAAGGACATGAATCCAGAACTGAGCTTGAGGCCCAAAGATCCCGCTCCAGTACTTCACAGAGCACCACTGGCTGAAACAGATGACAGCATTTGTCCCCCAAACAGTTGTCCTGATTCCACAGAAGCAGACAGTTTGGTCAGAATCAATGTGTCTCCGCTAAGTAAAAAGGAGTTTCCTCACAAACCAAACTAAAGTCATATTCTGAGTGGAATCAGTTGGATTGTCCAAGTTATCAGTAATCTGAAAAAAGTCTGTGGAACAAGATTTTGGGGATGAGATGGTGGAAGAAAAAATCTTTTTCTTTGTCTCCTGCACAGCCACAGTGTAACAGCTTAAAAAACCCTACTGAAAACAATAATAGAGTGGTCTGTTGGAAGAACAGTCCCCTCCTTCAGAGTGCTCTTGTTCCATCAGGAGCAGACTATCAAAACAGTTCTCTTGCCCTAATGAAAAAGGTATGCTGCAATCTTTTATTTCTGCAGGAGGTATTGGTCCAAAGACATAGGTAATATATCCAGTCAACCCACCTCCAATCCTTATCCAAACAATAGCTCAAGATTATGGTCAGCCATGGCCCTCATGGAGGCCTGAATTTATTCAGAGGAATAATCATCAGAATAGATGTTTAAGTGGCTGATCATGAACAGTCCAGGTGAATCTAACACTACAACGGCAGGGACTCAGATAGGAACACTGGTGTGATCTGTATGCCAAGATTAGTACCATCTTTTATCTGGGCTGTCGCACATAAGATGGACATATTATATTCAATCCATTTTTGGTGAAAGACCTGTGCAGTAAATTAGATACAAACAGAACAGACTCGCCACCTCCTCAGTAATCCTCTTCAGTTCCTACTGTACAAAACAGCCAAATGAGACCAACTGCACCAATGCAGGTCCAGCAGTAATTCCCAGCCAGGTTTTGGTAATATGTGCAAAGTTGGGAGCCTCATTCTTACTTACATCATGGATGGTGGAAACTTCATTGACTATTGTATATGGCAAGAAACAACAGGTAGAATCAGCCAACAGACAAGGGAAGATAATATGACAATTAGACAGTTATGATTTGTATAATACGGACTGATCACAGCACAACAGCACTCCTCTTTAATTTCTTCTTCTCCTGTCTCTTCTTGTCTTTTAGCACAAGAATATAGGCTCCCTAGTCATTGAGGCCAATCACACTCATCTAGGCCACCAACAACCCCTAAACTTTTAGAGCTCTCATTGTCCTAACCACATAATAATAATAATAAAGAATAATAAGTATAGTGCCTAATCCTTCAGTCCTAACTCATGTGAGTAGTCCTCAGATCACTTGTGATACTAAAGTCACCAGACTACTTATGAATATGGGCTATAGGATTAGGCAGTAATATAGATACTTACAGATATACAATACCTACAAATATTAATCCTAATACATCTATGATATATGTACTATTCCCCACTACTAGAGCGGTTAAGTGGCGAGGCCACACATTTAGATTAAATTAAAAGAGCAAGTCTTCTATAGCAGCAGTTCTCAAACTGTGGGTCAGAACTCCAAAGTGGGTCGCGGCCCTATTTTAATGGGGTGCCAGGGCTGGCTTAGAGTTGCTGTGGCCAGGGGCCGAAGCCAAAGCCTGAGCCCCACTTTCTGGGGCCAAAGTCTGAGGGGTTCAGCTTTGGGAAGTGGGGCTGAGATTACAGGCCCCCTGCCTGGGATTGAAGCCCTTGGGCTTTGGTTTTGCCCCTCCCCTCCCCTCCCCTCCCCTAGGCAATGGAGCTTTGCTCCCCCCCGCCCCCCGGGTGGCAGGACTCAGGTTGGCTCAGGCTTCGGTCCCCCCTCCTGGGGTCATGTAGTAATTTTTTTGTCAGAAGGGGATCGTGGTGCAATGAACCCCTGTTCTATAGCATGTAAATAACAAAAATCCTAAAACTGGTCTGAAGCCTCATCAGAATCCTGGCAAAAGATTTATGAATCAGAGTACAAAGTTGATTGGGTATAACATTACTGTGATTATATATAGCAGAATTTTGAATTAAATGCAGTCTCTCAATTAACTTCTCTGGAAAACCAGAGAAGAGAGGAAAAAACAGGAGAAAGAATTAATTTTGGAAGAAACAGAGATGTAAAGTGCCTTTTCACATGAAATTTGGAGGGAAAATATTTTTGAAATGAGAAAAGGCTGTCTTGGTGATATATGTAATAGACTGACAAAATCAGAGGAGAATAGCCAGATCAGTATATTTTAACAATAGCGTGAGGTCATGAAATTCAATCATATCAAAAATCAAATTTTAAACAGTTTTATGTTTCCTAGGACTGTAAAGTATTAAAGAGCTGCTGGTGCTTCACAGACAACTTTGTTCTATCCTTCACCCTTGGTTCTCTATGGAGACACCTTACTAATAACTCTGAGCATCGATGGAGAAAAAAAACAGACTTGTACTGGACCTAGATATATGCTGGTTCAATCTCTCAATTAACAAGGAAACCTAAGAAACATTTTTATGTTAGTGTCATTGTATTAATTTGAGGGGAATTTTCAGTTTGTTGGGTCCATAAAGTCTTTTGATCAGTTTTCTTATGGTAATTTAATGTATACCCCAATGAATGTGCTGTATTGTTCTCTAGTAAGGGTGTCCCTGTTCTGTGATAGACAACCCAGGACAGATCTGAAATTGAGCCACTAATTCCCAGTCAACATTTTTCTCTTCTTTTTTTTACCCAGTCTCTTTGGATGTAGTCTATCTTGTCAGCAAAATCCAACTGTCTACTTGTTTCTCTGATCTGATCTCCTTTGATTTTCTTCAGCAGCACCTTCTTATGACTGGAGTAATTTCCAAAAATGAATCTTTGTTTTCTGGAACTTATTAATATTTTACTAAATGTGCCCTAATGTATCTTATTTTGAATTAACCTGCTTTGCATTTCCAAATTAACTAAAATAAATTCTGGCCCAATTATTTTCTTCTATTTATAATTGCTATGCATGAGCATGTTTGTAGTTACTGCGATTTCTTCATAATCATGACCTGTATGAACTATATCAGTCCAATTTGTAGAACTAACCATTTAATTGAAACAACCATGAATCAAGTCTTTATTTACTTCTCTATTGTAAATCCAAAAATCATTTAGAATACCTGTAAATTTAGACACAGTGAAAAATAAACAACTTAGACCTGAGTGGCTCTCCAGCATTCAGGGCAGGTACAGTTTGAAGGTTATCTTTCTAATCAGTCATGACAGATTATTTGTAGTAATAATTTATCCCAAGCCTTATTATTTCAATATTTACCAAATATAAGACAGCCACCATCTTCTTATCACTATTTGCGTCAAAAACTGCAGATACTGTAAGCCTGTCATCAGTTTAGTTTTGTTGCATCATTGGTTTTGAAATAGCTAAATTTAAGACTGCATTTAATTCAATTGAAAGTCTGTCCTTCAGTGGGAGTTTTGCCTGAGTAAGGAATTCAGAACCGGGCCCATGATTTCAAATATCTTCTATACTGTATACAAAAAGGCATTCATATTTATGTCCATTTCCCAGCACTTTTTTGAGAATAAATCAAGATAATTAGAACAGTAAACCTATTTAGCTGCAATTTGATGTTAAATGTGAGTGGGAGCTCTAGTTTGGTTTGTAGGGATAGATAATCAGATCTCCATTACTAATGTTGATTTTTCCAAGGGTAATTTTTCTTTCATTATATTTCTTTCAAAAGTAGAAAATCTAGTAGTTTTTTTTATTCTTATTTATCATTTACCTCTCCAGTTAGATCTCTTACTTAATCATGTAGGTTTCATTCTTTTAGTATTTCAAAAATCTGTCTGCATTGCTTAAAATCTTCGCTTGTACATAATTACCTTATATCTCGAAGAATCCCAAAGAGCTTTACATATATGTTTGTGCTTACAAATATATGACATGTATCTATTTAGGTTTTAAGATACTCATCAACATGGTATACAAAAAATCTATTTCACCCCCCACACTTCACACACACAAATATGCACACACACAATTACTTCACTCATTTGCCCACTATTTAAATACCACTGCCTCTAATAATGAACATAACCAGCCCTTAGCAACATCAAGAGCTGATCAGAAATTATTGAAACTTGGTTTCAAATACAAAAGGGGTAGGGGGACTTTCATTAAACATTTCCCCTATTTTTCAACCAGATCTGATAATTCTTATCTTAATTGTTGCAAGGGTCTTCTTACTGCTTCATATTTTGCTGCTCATATAATTTGTCATCTCTGTCATTCCTGTGTATGTTCATATGTTTGGGCAAGTGCATTGTTTACCTCTGAAATTGAAACAAGTTCAAAATCTATAATTGATCACTTTTGAGGCTCTTTAAATATTGATCTTTGTATTTGCAGAACTTGTCTCATGTTTGTCCTCTCTCATAATTCAGGCAGTGTGATTCATCTTTACTTCTTCCATCCTTATTGTTTGCCCTTTTAAAATGGTTTGCCTTATTCACTTGGCACATGTGCCAAAACATTTCTTAATTGTTACTGGGTTTTTTCTATCTCCTTTAAAAATATAATTTTATTTTTACTTTGTAGTTTTATTTTATTGTTGTAATGTGCCTAATTTAGTTCAAAGGACATATTTGTTATGTTATTATATGTTATCTGGATTCATTACTTACTGAAACATGTTAACACTTTAAAGTTGTATATATCAGTAAATAATTATTGACTTTGGAAAATAGCCTAGTTAAAAACAATTCCACACATTATATATCATTTTTTTACATTTATTTCCCCTCTGTCTTCAACGCAAACAGCCTCTGTATGAAACAAAGATACTTGAGGCATATCTTCAGCTGGTGTAAATTGTTATAGCTCCAGTGATCTTAAAGGAGTAATGACAATTTGCACCAGCTGAGAATCTGCCCCTTAGTCCTTACTTCTTTACCATTCATCTGCTGGTGCTGCTTATTCCCCACATGATATTATAATCCACTACTTGTAAACAGAGAATATAACTTTTGTTGGAAATAAGGAGCTATGGCAGAACTCTCCAGCCATACTGCCTCAAGTTGTCAACTTGTTAGACTGCATAACCAAGGAAGTGTGGAGCAGTCAGACTAGTTACATGTAGCAGCATCACGTTATCTACTCATATTTAGTTTGTTGTTCATTGTAACCCCAAATCCTTTTCAGCAGTACTACTGCCTAGACAGTTATTCCCCATTTTGTAGTTTTGCATTTGATTTTGCACTTGTCTTTATTGAATTTCATCTTGTTGAGCTCAGACCAATTCTCCAATTTATCAAGGTCATGAATTTTAAACCTGTCCTCCAAAGTGCTTGCAATCCCTCCCAGCTTGGTGTCATTTTCAAAGTTTATAAGCGTACTCTCCACTCCGTTCTCCTACTAATTAATGGAAATACTGAATAGTACCAAACCCAGGACTGACCCCTGAGGGACCTTATTAGATACGCCCTCCCAGTTTAACAGTAAACCATTGATAACTACTCTTTAAGTATGGTCTTTAAACCAGTTGTGTAGTATCTTCTAGTAATTTCATCTAGATCACATTTCTCTAGTGTGCTTATGAGGATGTCACATGGAACTGTGTCAAAAGCTTGCAAACAGAGTGTTACCTTGATGTAAGTAATATTTTGTTACCAAACTCCCTGTGGCGCTCCAAAGAATATGATTACCTCATTTCTTGTCCTAAAAGGGTGTGTGTGTCTGTGTGTGTGAATGAATGATATACCTGACACAGTTACTGAAGTTGTAAAGTGTTTTGGGATCCATCTAGGTGTGTGATGATATAAATAACATCATTCTTGGCCAAATCCTTGGTTGAAGCAATGCCATTAAAGAGCATCGCATTCCTTTACTGCTGTATAAGCCAACTACATATCAATAGTGAGGATAGAAAGGCCACAATAATGCAAATAATAAAGACCAACACCTGGTCATAGGGAATGAGGTGCAGAATCACTTGGATCCCAGTCCTTCACTGGGCCCGTGGACCTTAAGTCTGCAATATCTTCCATGTAGCTGACTTCCACAAGGGAAGAGGAGTCATAAACTAATCAGAAAGGTTAACCTCTTTGTAGGTGGGTGATATTCACTGGGAAAATCACATCCTGTCAATTCCTGAAGGCCCTGTATTCTCTTCTGGTCAATGACGCCATTTCAGAGCTGTCAGATAGGAGTGTTGTGTTATGGAGGTATGTCCTCCTCAAGGCCCCTCTGATTGGCTATCAGACTGAAGGAACCAGCCCCACCTCCCTCGTGAGAGATCAGGAATCCACTGAGCATACTCAGTGCTGTAACTATATAAACTACAATCCCATGTAGAAACAGAGTCATAGTCTCCGCTCTCTGTGTATATGAAGGAGATGGGTAGAGTATAATCACTAGGCAGCAGCCTCTGAAGGGGGAGTTTATCTCTTCATGATGCTCTTCAGTGTCTCTGGCTGTAGAGCACAGCTGGCTCCATAGCTTTGACTGTATTTTTGCCACAAAGGCTCTAGGAACCAGGATTTGAGCAGCTAAAACAAAAAAATCACATCTTCATACTAAAATCCTCAGCTGAAAGGGACAAGGGAGGTGAAAAACAGAAAATATGATAGCAAATATAGCAATAGCTCATTAAAATAATAATTGATAATGCAAATGGATTTAAATTATAAAAAGTTAAATGTATGTATGTAGCCATGAAAATTTTTATAATATTGACAATTAGAGCTGAGTGGGAAGAATATAATTTCAGAAGACTATGTTTCTCAAGGCAGAGCTCTGAGGTATTCTAATATACAATGGGCCAGATTTTCCCTGTTCCTAATGAAGGTGTGGGATACAGTGCAAGAAACCTCCTTCTCACCCTATATCCCTCTGGCATACCCTGTGAAAGAATCAGCAACAATTGCATCGCCTGTAATTATGAGAGTGCAAGTATTGGTCTCTCCATTTGCCTTAAGGGTGCACGTCACTATAAGTGAGAGGTGAGACATAGGTTGTCATCACCCCAGTACTTTCAGAAGTGATATGCCGAGTCTTCATTTATTCACTCTAATTTACGGTTTCGCATGGCAATAATATATTTTAGCGTTTTTAGAAGGTCTCTATGTCTATAATATATAACTAAGCTATTGTTGTATGTAAAGTAAATAAGGTTTTTAAAATGTTTAAGAAGCTTCATTTAAAATTAAATTAAAATGCAGAGCCCCACCCCGGACCAGTGGCCAGGACCAGGCAGTGTGAGTGCTACTGAAAATCAGCTCATGTGCCATCTTTGGCATCTGTGCCATACGTTGCCTACCCCTGCTCTATTCAATGGGGAGCCAGTGTAGAGTTCAGGATTTCTGTCCTGAGCCCTACGTGGGACTGGTTCTGGCTATCTGAGATATTGCCTTTCCTCCCAGGACCTCCCATGTTACACCAGAACCATGAAATTATCTGCTGAGTATGGGAGGCAAGTAATAAAATTGTACTTCAGATGAACATTTTTGAAGAAGGTCGAATTAGTTGGGAATACAGTAGGGCATTTCATTCATCCAACAGCAGATTTTGCATTTATTGACTTAAGAACAGCTGATGGGTGCTTATGAGGAGGAAAGAAAGAAGACTGCTAACTCCTAAAAGTTCTGATTATATTGCCTTTTTTCTATTTTGAAAATCAAAAGTAAAGAAAGGAATTTAGTAAGGGGTCTTCTTCTACATATCTCATGACTAGCTTGGTTGTAAAGGTGTCCTTTTTATGGTCGCAGTGGGTGTTTATCTTGGTGGCACCCATCTCCTCTCCTCTCCATTTGCAGATGGGGAAATGAGGCATAGAGAGTTTAAGTGACTTGTTCAAGGTTACACAGGAAGTCTGTGGCATGATCCGCTTTGAACCAAGGTGTCCTAGGTCCCTGGCCACTTCCCCAACCCCTGGGCCATACTTCTTCTTTAGTGAGGAGTCCAGTTTGACCCTGATTCTGCAGACACATGCCTAATGATTTGCAGGATTGGGCATATTGGCAGGTTGTCTTCTAACACAAATACCGAGAGGTGAAGATATAGGTTCTGATATGTAGGTTGTAGATGGAGGTTGTCCATTGGTCTAAGGAACTACTGTATTGAATGAGCTTATGTTCATATTTACTTATTAATTTAATTATCAATGGACAGAACTGCACATGAGAGAGTATCCCTGTGCTAAATTTATAGCTACTGTTAAAGTTAAATAATAAACTACATACAACTGGAATAAAGCTGTTAAAAAGTTTTAAAATCCCACTTCTGAAAATTAAAGTTAATTCAATAAGTAGATATTGACAGCTAGTTAAACATTGCAGCAAAATCTGTACTGAACAGCCATTCAGACTGCCAGAGACCAGTTGTTTCCAAAAGGTGATCTTCTGTTAAAGTGAAGCAGAAGTGTATCTTAAGACAAAAGGTTGCTGTAAAGAATAGTCTTTTTGTGCAGATTTCACTCTAATGTAGAATGCAGGTGAGTTAGAGCCAATAGAAAAAGGTACTATAGAATTTTCAAATAATCCAGTCCATTTATTTCACAGGATAAGGTATTACTGGAAAACATATAGGTTACTACAGTGGATATTCTGCTTTTTGTACTCTTGGGTATGTGATTCCAAACAAATTCTCATCATTCAAGTTTTCTGAGCTGTTGGAGCACACACAGAGGGTGTATTGCACACTTTTTTTAAGTTTCTCAGGCTGCACCCCAAATTCCAAGGTGAGTTTCTTTCTGACATCTGTCAATAGAGAAGCTTCCTAGGATTTGTCAACACTTCAGTGGTAAGGGTCTGCTTTGCAGTGATGCTGTACAGCATTTTTTTCCTGCATCTTTTTCCTTGGTCAGGCTTCTAATATTAAAGGCTTATTCTGCAACCAGTACTCACATTGGATAGTACTTGCTCATGTAAGTAGTTTCATGAACTCAATTTAGTGGGACTACTCAATTCAGTGGGACTATTAGTGAACCAACATTAGCTGATTTGAGTAAGGGATACACAATTGGGGGCCTGAAAAAGTAGTTTTGGTCTACAAAAAATTTCTGTGCATGGCTCCTACTTTTTGAGTGGTGCCCAATTACATTACTGACCCTTTTGAAACTTAGTTCCTATGTTACTGCTCCATTTAGAGCATAGGTGATTTCTGTGCCTTTAGTGCATTGGCCTTTTCTCGTTTCACCCGATTGTCTGGTGTTTCAGCAAGGCATTGACTTATTGGCTTTCATGGTGCTGATTACACAATGAGATTAGGCCTCATCACATTGAATGCTCAGTACCTTGAGCATCGAGTCATGAATCTCCTCAGCACAAAGATTGTTTCTTTTTAGATTTCAGTTATTTCGGTATGCCAAGTGTTCATCTGCTCCCATCCCACAGTTCAACTCTTTAGATCTGAACATCAACACACTTGCTGCCTTATTCTCTTTTTGTCTTGCTGACCTCACTTATAGGATGGAGAAAGGAAGACACTCCAGTGGTTTCAGAAAATGCCCATATTATAATTGTATTATATTCTTCGTCGACAGACACAATTACCTCAGCAGGTTTCAGCAAAGCCATGACTAACTGGAGTGTGTGATTATATGTCACCTGATGTCAGAAGTTCTGGAGAGCATTTAAAAGCCTTCCGGGCACTGTTGAAATGGAAGGGACTTGAAGTCAGAGTTTCTCTTTACAGCAACCAGATGCCCCACTATTCTCTCCATTGCTCATCACTGTGTCAACAAAAATGGATAAGTACATTAGCTAAATGTCTCTGCTAAATGCTAAGCAGCAAAGTCAATTTTCACCACTTAAATTGTCATTACTGTCCAAGTAGCATAGCACTGACTTGTATGTTGCAGTTCACAGCTCTCAGAGCCATTTTTCAGGCTGTCTGAAGACTCAAGAAAAACACACTATACCTGTTTAAATTGTATTTACGTGGAAAGAGTTAAGGCAATCAAAAGGTCTAGAAACTTAACTTTTTAATGAAAGCTTAGATTTTACTGCACAATTCTGTGGCACAGGATGGACTGGGTTATACAACAGATTCTTCTGTCTTGGAATGCACAGTGCACTGCCTTGAGTGATTCAGTGCACCATCCTGTTCATGCTTCACCCCACTTCCTCCTTGTGAAGTGAGAAATTCCCTTAAACTGTGCTTTTCAGCCCATGTCAGGAGGGGACTAGCTTTGTGTATTCGCTGGCACTCAACCAAGACTTTCAGTGACCCTGCTTGAAATAGTGCTACACAGGTACATGAGACAGTGGATCTTAAAAAGTAGCAGCAGGGGATATCACATGATTTGACCACATCCGACGAAGTGGGTATTCACCCACGAAAGCTCATGCTCCAATACGTCTATTAGTCCATAAGGTGTGTGATAAGCATGGCCAGAGGGTAGCAGGAGAGTGTTAGCAGGGAGCCTTATTCCCTGCAAGGGGAGGAAGGTTTGCCATAGATTAACTAGAGAACCTGAAGCCAATTAGAGCACCTGAAGCCAATTAGAGCACCAGCAGTCAGTCATGTGATAAAAAACCCCTGCTTCAGTCAGACAGTGTGGGAGTTGGAGCAGGAAGGTTTGGTTGGAACAGAGAGCAGTTTGAAGGAGTTGGAGCAGAGAACAGTTTTGAAGAGAGACCAAAAGGAAAGTTTGGAGGAGTGCTGCGGTGGGCTGAGAAATCCAAAAAACCCTAGGTAAGGGGCACCTGGCTTATGTAGAAGGAGGGCAAGAAGCTGCTTCACAAGCTGAAGGGCAGGAGAGGGAAGTAGCCCAGGAGAAGGAACCACTAGTTCAAGTGGTTCACCACAAACCTCAGGGCCCCTGGGTTGGGACCTGGAGAAGAGGGTGGGCCCAGGTCCCTCCCTCTCCACTCCCCTCCTCAAGGACAATAGTGGGATAATTAAAATACCGATTCGGAGGCAAGCAATGGCACCCTGAACCTTCCCCAAAGAAGAGAAAGCATGAGACCCAGCATAACAGTACCGACAATTTGCCACAGGTGCCACAGGACTCTTTGCTGCTTTTACAGATCCAGACTAACACGGCTACCCCTCTGATACTTTACATGATTTGATGTCTTCTTCCAGACAAATTACCTTGATAATAACATGGACCTTTGCACTGATATTGATACCTCAAAGCACTGTCTTGATGACAAGGCAGAGAAAAAACAGAGAGAGCTTTGTCTGTGTTTAGTGTTAAGACTTATGCCCTGTTCCATCAGAACCTTTGTCACACAGCCAGTGCTAGTCTTAGCACACTTACCACTGGCACTCCTTGTGATGGTGTACTCAATGGCTCCTTGTGAGTGCCAGTGCTATTAATGCCAATTCTTCCTCTGGCACTACAGTCTGTGATGTCTGTTTGGGACTGAGGAGACGCCTGTGAGGAAGAAGACAAGGAGGAGTGCTATTATGACACAGAGGAAACTAGTAACTCTTCAGAAGTCAAATATATTTACACAAGGGAAGATAAGTGTAATGACTCTGCCCTGCAGGATCTCACTTTCCCAAGTTTTTTAATTGGATAGCTAGGTCACCAGTTTTCCTTTAAGACCTGATTCTGCTGCTGTTGTATGGTACTATTCAGCAGAAATATTCAATAAATAGTCCCATTTTCTTCAATGGAACTTCTTGTGAAAAAGACCCTACTCACTGGAAGTAAGAGTACAGAAGTTGTTCCTTAGTCCCTCACTAGAAGACACTAGGGACTGAGACTGATCAATTCTTAGATCATATTCCTCTTTGAATACAATTTCACTAATCATTACAATAGGGTGTAATATGCTATGGAGCAAACTCACAGAGCACCTCCTTGTGCCAGGACACAGCATTGCAGGGGTTCTTCTGCTCTAGCACCCAATATTGTCCATCATACTGGTGCTGTAGCAGTCTGCAGCTTCCGTAGCCTGCCCTTGTCACCTTTCAGTTCACTCCCCTTCTGAGGGCAACAGAAAAGTCCAATGAGGAAAAAATCCAGAGTCCAATGTTCTTTATGCTAGGCCTTTGACTCCCATATGGAACTCATCTGTCTTTTGCCTTTTTCAGTCCCACGGCCTACACCTCCCCTCTTGCTGCAGGAGAAGGAAGAACCCAGGCCTGCCCTCTCCTCTGGGTTCCAGCCCAGGGACCCCATGTTAGGCAGCTAAGAACTGCTCTTTTTAATCCCTTGCTGCTTCTTCAGGCTACTCCTACCTTTTCCTTGTCTTTCACAGGGGCTGCAGATTCCCCTATTCCTGCTCTGGAGTTCTGTCTCCTCATGTGGCTTTTCCCCAGTCAGTTACTGAGGTGCTTCCTCAAGGCTACTTCCATCCTCTTTGGTAGCAGCTGGATTGTACTTCATAAAGCCCATTTTTGTCTTGCTCTGTCCTTAAGATAGGAGTCCCCCGCAGCCATCTGCCTGGAGCTGGAGTTGCAGTTCAGGCAATCCTTCATATCTCTTCTTAAGACAGGAGTCCTCAAGCTCTTTTCCTTGTAAGTGGGGATTGTAATTTAGGTTAACTGTAGAGCCTTAGCCTGCTTTTACTCCAGCTGATCCCTTTTCCCCTACTAGGCTGCAAGCTTGGAGGGTTCAAGCAAGCAAGCCTTCAGCTGGTATGCCCCCTACTTTGAGGGAGAAGACAGCATATATGCTGGTTTCCTTCCTCAAGATTGTCCCTGTCGGCTGAGAGAGAGGTGAGTCTTGCCTTACCCACTCTGCAAGGCTCCTTGTCCCAGGCCCTGAAAGAAATAGTAACGGGATTTCCTCCCAAACATTGCTTCTTTTCAGAACCACTTCCTCTCTTTCAATATCTCCTATTTCCTCCATCCTTATATATATCAGACCTCCTAAAATCTTAAAGGGACATGCCATGTGATGGGGTGGGCTGACTCCTAGGCCTTACTACCCATAAGGGGACAGACTACTCCATCACACCTATTCTGACCCACTTTGTGGTGGCATCCTTATTCCATTCTAGCTGTTGCTAAGGCAGTAGGTAGGAAATATATGCTTACTCAGATGCTTCTAGTTACATCCCCCAATGGCCTATTGAGAGTTTGGTATAGTCTGCTATAGCCAGGGCTAAAATGGGCTAGATTTGTGGGGCAGCACCACCTGATCAAGCCTTGGGACACTAGTATACCCATGCAGAAAGACCACATGGTTGCTTTGCAAATCTCCTGCATGGAAAGAAATCCAAGGCTTCCTGCCATAGTGGATTTACCTCATACATAACAGGTTTTGACAAGACCTTAGAGTTGCAGCCTTACCACACCATAACAGCAGTTGATTTATTCAGACAACCATAGAGAGCGCATTCTCTTCTACTGTATTAGTGTCAAATATATGAAAAGATGAAGTCATACCAAATTAAACAAAAAGACTGACTTGTTAGCTGGCATTTTTCATTGTGCCTTTATGATCTGAGTGGATGAAAGACTCAAGGAAACAAAGGGTGGATTTGTTTTCTTTGCTCTTGATCAAGCCTACACATTGTCCCTGAAAAAATTCAGATTTGGTATCTGTCATATCTTTTGTGTTACCTCCATATGAAGGCCTTACGAGCACTATGTGTATCTAGAAAAATCAAAATTAGAGTCAGTTGCTCTTTCTCTAGATAGTTGCTGTGTTTGAGCCCTCTCAGAGAAGGTATTTAAATTTCTTGTGTTTTTCCTAAGTGAGAGAATCAGCAAAGATATGAGCCATTTTCTACTAGATGTAACTGTCCTGTTACTGTAGGCTGTTTGTATTATGAGCTGTTGCCAATGCACACATTTACCAAGAACTATTAGATTTTGGTTTTAGAGAGGAATCAAATTATATTACTGTTGGTTTAAGCAGGTATAATTCCTCTGACATCAATGGACTTGCACCTGCATATGCCATTAGTGAATTTGGCCCTTGGTATATCTTATCAGCATTATGGAAACTTCTGTTCTAGGTTGTCCAACGTTTCAGTTCATGCCTCAGTAACTTTATTTTACATTTTGGAATCTTTATTAGTCTCTCTTTTATGTTTTTGTTTTAGAGGTGTTTATCCACGCCCAGTCCCATTTGTGGAGTCTTTCCCACTCTCCCTGTCTCATATTCTATTATGTATATCTGTCTAGCTTGTGATGATACAAATATATTCACAACAGTTTGTTGAGAATTTTTGGTGCTATATTTTTATTTTAGAGACATCTCTGGAGAGTGGGAATGTGCCAGAAATGTATTTAGATTAGAGAAAATTGCTTACTTGTAATTGCTATTTTCTAGCAATATGTGTTGTGATAGACCACCAGTAATCTGCCTTCCTGTTATGTATTTTGAGGTTTCTGTTGCTATTTTTTAATAAATAAATTGTAGAAGTATTTCATTTCCCCCTAAGGAGGAATTGGCAGCTGACCTGCAAAAAGGTTGTATTGCAGAGATGGTGCAAGATGACCTCTGTGAAAAGCAAGCTTGAGGGGTTCCCACCATGCCTGCATGCATGAGCCTGCCTCCATGAACAGTGATGTGTTGCAACATATATCTTGAAATATTAGTCATTTCATGCAAGTCATCACCTCATGCATAGCTATCAAGAGGAAAATAAACTTCTAGAACAGGAAACTTTATTGGCTAGATTGTGATTTTAGGCACAGCTATGCATAATGTGCGATGTGTAAGCTTCACCATCCCAGGCGTAGTTCTCACAGACATTGTGTCTCAGAGACACCCCCACGAATCACATTTCCTCTTCTTCCTTGTTCTACTACTCTATACCAGTAGTAAATTTTGTGCCGGCCAGCAAGGAGCATAGATGAAGCCAAAACTCTGCACTATCTATCTGCTTTGGGTTGAAGTAAGTAAGCATGTATTATTTTTAGGAGTCCAGACCCAAATGGAGTAAGAGGTACGCTTATTCCACCTCTTTCTCTTGCATGGGTGTATTAGTTAAATTGGAGAAGATGGGGATTAGTACAAGAATCAAAGGGTGGGTAACGAACTGGTTAAAGAGGAAACTACAACGGGTCATGCTGAAAAATGAACTGTCAGGCTGGAAGAAGATTTCTAGTAGAGTTCCTCAAGGATCAGTCTTGGAACCAGTCTTTTTGAACATTTTCATTAGTGACCTTGGCACAAAAAGGGATGTGCACTAATAAAAATCTGTGGATGACACAAAGTTGAGAGGTATTGGCAGTATGGAGAAGGACCAGAATATTATACAAGAAGATTTAGACAATCTTGAAAACTGAAGTAATAGAAATGAGATGAAATTTAGTAGTGCAAATTGACAGGTCAACAGCAAGAATTTCTGCTCTAAGGTGGGTACATATCAATTGGAAGCTACAGAGGAGGAGAAAGGTGTATTAGTCAACCACAGGATGACTATGAGCTGCCAATGTGATGTGGCCATGAAAAAAGCTAATGCAATCCTAGGGTGCATTAGGTAAGGTATTTCCAATAGAGTGAGTGAATTTTTATTACCGTTATACAAGGGATTGGTGAGGTGTCATCTGGAATAGTGTGTGCAATTCTGCTCTCCCATTTTTAAGAAAGATGAATTCAACCTGTAACAGGTGTAAAGAAGAGCTACTGGGATGAATAGAAGAATGAAGTACCTATCTTACAAGAGGAAACTTAAGGAGCATGGCTTGTTTAGCCTAACAAAATGAAGGATGAGGGGAGATATGATTGCTCTCTATAAATACTTCAGAGGATAAATACCAGGAAGGAAGAGGAATTATTAAGTTAAGGCACAAGATGTTGGCACAAGAACAAATGGATAAAAACTGACCATCAATAAGTTTAGGCTTGAAATTAGACAAATGTTTCTAGCCATTAGAGGAGTAAAATTTTGGAACAGCCTTTCAAGGGGAGTAGTGGAGGCAAAAAATCTAACATTTCAAGATTTGAGCTTGATAAATTTATGAAGAGGATGGTATGATTAAATTACCTACAATGGCAAGTAGACCATCTGTGAATGCTGTTAGCAAATATCTCAAATGACCTGAGATGGGACAGTAGATTGAGAAGGCTCTGAGTTACCCAGAGAATTATTTCCCTGGCTGGTGGATCTCACCCACATGCTCAGGGTCTAACTCTTTCTGGGTACATCTTCACTACTGGCCGTATCAGTGGGTAGCAATCGATTTCTCAGGGATCGATATATCGCGTCTCATCTAGATGAGATATATCGACCCCCGAACGTGCTCTTGTTGACTCCAGAACTCCACCAATGTGAACGGCGGTAGCGGAGTCGGCAGGGAGAGCCGTGGACGTCGATCCCGCGCCGTGAGGATGGTAGATAACTCGATTTAAGATACTTTGACTTCAGCTACGCTATTCATGTAGCTGAAGTTGCATATCTTAGATCGATCCCCTCCCCTAGTGTAGACCAGTCCTCTGATATTAGGAGTCAAGAATGAATTATGCCTCAGATCAGACTGGCAGACACCTTGGGGTTTTGGGTTGTTTTTCCCCACCTTTCTCTGTGGCATGGGGCATGGGTCACTTGCTGGTTTGAATTAGGGAAAACGGTGGATTCTCTGTAATTTTAAGTCTTTAAATCAAAATTTGAAGACTTCATTAACTTAGTCAGAGGTTATGGGCCTATTACAGGAGTAGTAGGTGAGGTTCTGTGGCCTATGATGTGCAGGAGTCAGCCTAGATAATCATGATAGTTCTGTCTAGCCTTAAAGTTTGTGAGTGTATGCCCCAAACAACCAAGCCCCAAATAATGATTTTTTTTAATTATAGCCATAAAAGCACTGAAGCATTTTAAAGGCAAGAATATCTCTCCTAACAAGAGCAAAGTCGGTGACGAAGGAAAAGAGAAACAGTGTTTTGAACATCAAGCAAAGGGGAATCGCCAGTTTCTGAAAACATGGCTAACGAAATACCCCTGGTTAAAGTATGATGATAAAAGAGGAATAATGTTCTGTTCCCTGTGTCGCAAGCATAATGTGAACTTGGGGGAAAACATACATAATTTTTGTTCTGGGACTGACATCTTTAAGCTTGAATTTATAAATGTACACCACAGCAGTGAAGCTCATGCCTGGGCTAGTTGCATGGAAGCTGCCAGCAGTGCTACAGGAGACCAAGCTTCTACTGAGCAGATGTTAAAGAGCATGAGCAAAGTAACTTTAGGACGAATAGAAAATATTTTTAGAACATGCCATGCTATAGCCAAGTGTGGACGTCCTTTCACAGACCTTGACTGGATGTGCAAACTGGATGACATGAAAGGTGTGGACATTGGTTCTATGTTTAGAAATGACAAGTCAGCAAGAACATTTATACATTATATTGCTGAAGTAGAACGTAGGGCCTTGAAAGAGAAACTCGAAAAATGTAAGTTCTTCTCCCTTATTAGTGATGGAGTGGCAGACAATGCAATCAAAGAAGGTGCAGTTGTATATATACGCTTTGCCTCTGAAGGAAAAGTCCATTGCCAGATTGTTGGGGTTCAATCAGTTGACAGGTCTGATGCTTCAACTATAAAAAATGCCATTGTGAAAACTTTGCAAATAAATCTTCAGGTCAATCTGTCAAGTCAAGACTGGTCAAGAAAATTAGTTGGGTTTGGGAGTGATGGTGCAGATGTCATGGTAGGAGAAAACAATGGGGTAGCTAAGCTGCTGAAGGAAATTCAGCCTTGTGTGCAATCTGTGCATTGTTTTGCTCATCGACTTGAACTGGCTTATAAGGGAGCTCTGAAAAGCATTCAGCTATACACCACTCTAAATGGTCTCTTGCAAAATATGTATTACTTTTATCATAACTCACCTCTAAATAAGAGCAATCTCAAATCCACATATGAAACCCTTAAGCTACGTCCAGCGATTCCCTCTCGAATTGGAGGCACTCGATGGCTTTCTCGCCTACAGACAGCTCTCCAGATCCTACTTAAGGGTTACCCTGCAATTCTCCTGCATATGAATAAGGTAAGTGCTTTAAAAATTGTATGTAACTTGACACACACACACACAAAAAAGCAAGCTCATGGCTACTTGTTTGTCACCATTTTCATTGATGTATTATTTTTCTCGTTGAGTTCCAGATGCAAGGAGACCCAAGTGCCTCAAATCACCAAAAAGCCAAATGCCTTCTAAAGCTTCTTCTGAAAATGGAGGTTGTCAAGTTCTCTCACTTCTTGCTGGATATCATTAATGTTCTCAACATTCTATCCCGTGTTACTCAGGATCGTAACTCTTCCATTGCAGATATATTTGCAACCATGCAGTCGACACTGGAAACACTCCAAATGTATAAAACAAGGTGACTGTTTAACCATTACACCAGATGTTTTGCCTCAAAGTGTAAGAAAAGATTAACATTTGTTTTGTATTCTACATTTTTCAGATCTGGTCCAAAGGAGCGCCTAGTTGATGCAGTTACACACTTTCATGGTCACCAGCTTGTAGGAAATGAAAATATCTTACCAGTACGAACTAAAGTATTAAGTAATCTGGTGAGGAGGCTACATGATTGCTTTTGTGATGCCAGCCAAGATGTCTTGAGAGCTACCACCATTGGAAGTTTTAGACTTTGGCCAGACAAGATCAAACAAGGTCTGGAAAACTATGCACTGGCTATCTGAATAAATCTGCATTATTTGTGTTTTTCTTTAAGTTATGCAGATGTTTTCTTTCACCTTTGGTACAGAATTTGGTGAAAGGGAGGTCTCCATCCTAACTAAGCATTATCAACCAATACTGGAAGGTGCCAATGTAAAAGTCGATGAGGTTGACACTGAATGGAGCATGCTAAAATTAGAGCTATATGACAGGTAATAAAGATACTGAAATTGTACAAGTTCATCAAGCTAAAAATGTTTGAAGCCAGTGTGTTTAAAGATTATGTAAAATCTACATGGCCATTTTTTAAATTTATTTTTTGCTATTCTTTTTAGATTTCAGAACATTCGGAGTTTGACATGGGATTCAGTGAATTCAGATTACTCTCACAAGTATCCTAACATCCTGATGCTGGTAGATTTGATCCTAACACTTCCTGCAAGTTCAGCTGAGGCAGAGCGTGGCTTCAGTCAAATGAAGCTTACCTTGATGCAACTGCACTCTAAAGGAATGTCTGAAAGTGTGACTGATCTCATGATAATTCAGCTGAATTCCCCAGACATCAAAAAGTTTGACCCAGAGAAGGCTATTCATTTGTGGAATAGTGCTTGGCAAAGACATAGAAGACTACAGACTGCCTATATGATAACTAATGGAAGATCAGATTGCTCCTCAGACTCTGATTTTGATAGTCATTATGGGAGTGATTAGAGTTGTTCAAAATACCAAGTTTTCATTTTTGTATCTTGCATGGAGATTTTTGTAACATTCCTTGAAAATTTAGCCAAAGCAAAAATTACACTAAGTTCACAAAAATTTAGCATTGCCAAGATGGCAGCCATTATATGTCCACTACTGAATCTCCAACAGCTTCTCCGATTTGCCCATATACACTTGATATAAAACCAATATCAGGACCAAACCCAAAGATAATTTAAAAAATGCTACTCTAGAGGACTTCATGCCATTAGTGGCTCCTGGCTCCTCTCATTTGGGGGACAGTATGATGTCTTGTAGTTCCTTTTAATTTATTATCCATGATTGAATTGTAGTACACTACATCCAATATGATTGTCCATAATCTCAGCTGCAAACTTGATTTAAACAAGTGTCTTGAAATAGTTGCTTAAGAAAGATCATTGGTAAAGCCCTTACTTTTTTTTAACAGTCCAATGAGAAATATACCTCTACCCTGATATAATGCTGTCCTGGGGAGCCAAAAACTCTTACCGTGTTATAGATGAAACCTCATTATATCGAACTGGATTTGATCCACCGGAGTGCACAGCCCCGCCCCCCCGGAGCACTGCTTTACTGCTAATTCGTGTTATATCAGGTCTCATTATATTGGGGTAGAGATGTACTAAGTAACCATTCCTGTCAAATGATGCTTTCCCCCTGTATCCTGTGAATCTGGGCCACACCGTATCCAAAAAATTGTCTTTCAGTTTATTAGAAATGGTATAGAATCATAAAAAAATGTAGGGCTGGAAGGTATCTTGAGAGGTCATCAATTCCAGCCCCTGCGCTGAGGCAGGATTAAGTAAACCTAAGCCATCCTTGACAGATATTTGTTTAACCTGTTTTTAAAAAATTCCAAATGACAGGGATTCTAGAACTTTCCTGAGAGCCTATTCCAGATCTTAACTACCCTTATAGTTAGAAAGTTTCCTAATATCTAACCTACGTCTCCCTTGCTGCAGATTAAGCCCATTACTTCTTGTCCTACCTCCAGTGGACATGGAGAACATTGGTTCACAGTCCTTTTTATAACAGCCCTTAACATATTTGAAGACTGTTATCAGGTCACCCCTCAGTTTTCTTTTCTCATGTCTAAACATGCCCTGTTTTTTTAACCTTTCCTCACAGGTCACATTTTCTAAACCATTTTTGTTGATCTTCCTTGGATTCTGTCCACATCTTTCCTAACTGGATTGATAATTATTTTTTCTGTTCTATCTTGGCTGACAACTACTGTGATCTCATTTAGGTTTAACGTTTGTCAAACTTACCCTGCAAAATACTTTTCTAGAGAGCTGGAATGATGCGGCCTCTGGCGGGACATAACTGAGAGTATCAATTCAGGACAAATTGCTTAGAGCAGGGCAGTTACAGCCCAAGGCTGGGTTTTCTTTACTATTAAGGCACACCAGAAATGCCAGAGAGGACTTTGGTTTTACCTCACTGGCTAGCCATATGTCACATAAGCAATTCCCTTAAGACACACCAGTTTCCCAGTATCACCACCAGCACCTCTCCTTATGGGGGTGATTGGTTATGAAAACCAATACCCCAGTAAAAGAAAAAGGGTTCTGCCGATCCCAAAGGTGTTTAAGATCAGCACGGATTTCACTGTTAAGCCAGGCTGGTCGCCTGCCACATTTATTATTCTTTCTATACATTGGAATGGTTTGTTCCTGCAACCTCAATAAGGATTTTTTTTTAAAATACAGCCAGCTCTCCTGGACTCCTTTCTCCCTCAGGTTATTCTCCCAGGGGATCCTGCCCATCAGTTCCCTGAGGGAGTCAAAGTCTGCTTTTCTGAAGTTCAGGGTGTCATAAACAGATAGCTAAGGGTTAATGTCTCTTTCACCTGAAAAAAAGTAACCTGAAGCACCTGACCAGAGGACCAATCAGGAACCAGACTTTTTCAGGTCTGGGTGGAGGGAAGTTTGTGTCTGAGTTCTTTGTCTTCTGTCTGTCTCTCTCTCGGCTATGAGAGGATTTCTGTTTCCTGCTTTCTAATCTTCTATTTCCAAGTTGTAAGTACAAATATAGTAAGGCAGTAAGGTTTCTATTGTTTTCTTTTGTATTTACATGGGTATAGTTGCTGGAGTGCTTTGAATTGTATTCTATTTGAATAAGTCTATTTATTCATATTTCTTTTAAGCAATTGACCCTGTATTTGTCACCTTAATACAGAGAGACCATTTTTAATGTATTTTTTCCATATCTCGCTTATGCTCGGCTTCTTTGATTTGTTCTTCAGCCTCCGTTTTTGCCTTAGAAGTCATGGTTCCTGTTTTCTTGTGTTGGGGTGCCCTCTGGTGTTTATTGTCTGAACTGCAGGCTCTGTTGCCTCCTGAGGTCTGCCTAGCAACAGTGCCTTTTTCCCTTTCTTCCTCTAGCTAATCTTTTCAATGTAAAGTAAACCAGAAAAACCACTTTATTTGCATGTGTATAGTGCTGGTAATTGCCTCCTAATGGCAGTGCTATTGTGTGACAAAAGACCCGTAATAGCTCCTTAATGGTTTCTTGCTTAATATGCAAGCCACAACTGCCAGAGAGAGCAGAGAAAAAAAAATTCTCTCTGGTTTCCTTTAAAACCAAGCTGTTTCTCTCTGCTTAAAAGCCCCTAGCAGAGAAAAGAAAAATATAATATTCCTACTGGCTTCTGGATTCTATCTATCTCACCACTGCACACCATGTCACAACCTAGTCCCAGATTTGGACCTTAGCGTCCAAAATATGGGGGTTAGCATGAAAACCTCCAAGCTTAGTTACCAGCTTGGACCTGGTAAAGCTGCCACCACCCAAAAAATTAGAGTGTTTTGGGGACACTTTGGTCCCCCCAAACCTTCCCTGGGGACCCCAAGACCCAAATCCTTTGAGTCTCACAACAAAGGGAAATAAACCTTTTCCCTTCCCCCCTCCAGGTGTTCCTGGAGAGAGAGACAGAAGCAAGCTCCGTGAATCTAAACAGAGGGATTCCACCCTCCCCGTTTCCAGCCTTGGAAAATAGAAGTACCGAGAGCTAATCTCTCTTCCCCCCTCACCCAGAGGGAATGCAAAGTCAGGCTAGTAACTCTAACACACACAGATTTCCCCCTGACTTCTTCCTCCCACCAATTCCCTGGTGAGCACAGACTCAATTCCCTGGAGTTCCCCACTAAAGAAAAACTCCAACAGGTCTTAAAAAGAAAGCTTTATGTAAAAAGAAAGAAAAATACATTAAAAATGGTCTCTCTGTATTAAGGTGACAAATACAGGGTCAATTGCTTAAAAGAAATATGAATAAACAGCCTTATTAAAAAAGAATACAATTCAAAGCATTCCAGCAACTATACCCATGTAAATACAAAAGAAAACAATAGAAACCTTACTGCCTTACTATATTTGTACTTACAACTTGGAAATAGAAGATTAGAAAGCAGGAAACAGAAATCCTCTCATAGCCGAGAGAGAGACAGACAGAAGACAAAGAACTCAGACACAAACTTCCCTCCACCCAGACCTGAAAAAGTCTGGTTTCCTGATTGGTCCTCTGGTCAGGTGCTTCAGGTTACTTTTTTTCAGGTGAAAGGGACATTAACCCTTAGCTATCTGTTTATGACACAGGGTACATATTCTGTTGCTCTCCTTTCTTCCTTGTGTCAGGATCCTGAACTCGACCATCTCATGGTCACTGCCTCCCAGGTTCCCATCCACTTTTGCTTCTCCTACTAATTCTTCCCTGTCTGTGAGCAGCAGGTCAAGAAGAGCTCTTCCCCTAGTTGGTTCCTCCAGCACTTGGACCAGGAAATTGTCCCATACACTTTCAAAAAACTTCCTGGACTGTCTGTGCACCGCTGAATTGCTCTCCCAGCAGATATCGGGGTGATTGAAGTCCCACATGAGAACCAGGGCCTGTGATCTAGTAACTTCTGTTAGTTGCCAGAAGAAAGCCTCATCCACCTCATCCCCCTGGTTTGGTGGTCTGTAGCAGACTACCACTATGACATCACCCTTGTTGCTCACACTTCTAAACTTAATCCAGAGACTCTCAGGTTTTTCTGCAGTTTCATACTGGAGCTCTGAGCAGTATACTGCTCTCTTACATACAATGCAACTCCTCCACCTTTTCTGTCCTGCCTGTCCTTCCTGAACAGTTTATATCCATCCATGACAGTACTCCAGTCATGTGATTTATCCCACCAGGTCTCTGTTATTCCAGATACCTGTAATCAGTTAAGCGTTTCTTGATTGGGCACTTACTGAGAATAGTCCTTTCTTAAGAAGCTGACCAAATGCTTCACTGAGGCTTCTTAGAATCAAACACATTGAGATACAAGTACATAGCCAATATTTATAGCTTCAAATACAAAAATGATACACACATACAGACAGCATAATCATAACCAGAAAATCATAACCTTGTCATAGACACCTCATTCAACAACCTTTGTACAATATTTGGTGCAACTATAGGACCTTAGTTGCAAAAATAATCTATACGGTCACAATTCATGTCAATAACGTCACAACAGCCAAAATGGAGCCATTTATACCTATCTGATTGTTGATTGCCTCTGTCAGATGGACACTCAAAGAAGTCACAGAATTCATTCCTTAGAACTTCTTGCTAAAAGTCAGTTCCAGTCCAGGGGAAAGACAACCGACATCAGAAACAGCTTCCAGAAAATTGAATTTCTACTCTCATCCAATTTGTATTAGAAGAAAAATGGAGTGAGATTACTTATGATATTCATGGTCATCAAAACTTTCTTGGGGACTAAGACCCAGATAGGTCTTAAGAAAGTGAAACAACTTCATGGTAAAAGAGAATTTCAAGATGTCACTCACTTCTAAATCAAGAAGAGCAGCAATGTACTCTGGATATAAGGTACTTCAAATGCAAAACTGCAGAAGGTATCTCAGATGTATATGTGTAGTATACACACAAAATACTTTAGATCTAAGCAGTTATCAGATTCAATAATATAATAAACACAATTGTGTAATAGATATACAGCCTTTGAATGCATGCTTACTCTAATGGATGATAGGTTGATCAAGTACAGCTCATTAATAGGGGTCAGAACAAGAGGTCAGCAATCATGCACCAGAAGATGGTAGAATACCTTTATAAAATATACATCTTTTATAAGATATGATTTTCAAACAATCACATCATTCAATTGTCTAAGCACTACTAATCCTATTATTAAGGAACAAAACATGGAATGGTATATGTTGTGCTAGGTGCATTATTTGGTACATAGTGTTGCCAGTTCTCACAATTTTATCATGAGTTTCATGACATTTGGTGTGTTTCTTAAAGCACCAGCTCCTGGAGTTGTTAGATTCTCAGTGTTAATTTAATTTTTATTTTAAAGGAAGTTTCAAACCTCCTGGTTGTGGAGGAAAGCCTGAAAATCTGACTGCAAAAGGCTCAAGCACCTGAAAACAAACCAACCTCCCGCCCCCCACCAAACCTGAAGTTTGCAGTTTTTTTAATCTCCTTATTTTTAAGTCAGTCTCATGATTTTGGTGCAGGGTGGGCTGCTGGGTCATGATTTTTGAATGCTGGGGGTTAGCAATACTGGGTACATTTCTTTAGGTGGATTGCTGCAGAACACTAAAGAAATGGTGCTGTCCCAACATGAAGCATACTCAGAAATGGTTATAAGGTGATTCTGTACAAATATTATCTCAAAATTAAATGAAGAAAAATAATTAAATCCTTTTTGTTTTTTAAAATATAATGTTACACTCAGAAGTAGTTTCATCATTCACCGAGTAAACAGGGAAATACATTAAAATTGGAAAAAGCTATCTGAAAAACATAAACTATGTTTTAAAATCTTTTTTTGAATCTTATTTTCCTGCTCTTGACATTAGCCTCTCCCTCTCTTCCTACTGATCTCTCTCCTGAGACACCATTTGGTGGGGGGGTGAGGAAATAGGCCATGCTACATGTGGAGATACTGAAAGACTCAGGCTGGCTTGGAGAGTCAGTTCTGAAATCATCAGAAGAGATGGGGCTTTAGCCTATGTGAACAATGTGATTACATAGCCCTGCTTACATAGGGACCACATGCACCCACATCTCACCAGCCAGTCATAGTGCTATTAATTGTGATTAATATTCTCTACTATGATTCTCTTTTCATCCCAGTTTCTATCTCCAATACTTCTTGACTCAATTTCTTGAATTTCCTTGTCTCACAATCACATTCTAGTACTATCCATGAAGGGGTGTTACATAACTCCATGTAGCTTTACAAAAGGTGAAACTAGGGGATAGCTACATCTTGGGACGTTGTTGCAGATAGGCAAGAGGCAATTGGATTTTTAGGAACGTGGAGCCAATTAGGGTCCTGTACATCGTACTTCACAGAGACCCTTTGAGGAGGAGATATGAGAGAGATAAGTAAACTAAGCCATGATGTGATGTAAGGGAAAACAGACAGCAGATGTCCAGAGCAGGAGTGACTACAGCCAAAAGAGGAAAATGGCATAAATCAAGGTTAGGAAAAGTTGATAATGGGTTATTTAAAATTACTTAAAACAACTCAAATCATGGCCATGCTGGAAGAGGAAAGAAAAACCAACTACCTGAAAATAAGAATTCTGATATTCCAAATGTTCATGATAAACCACTGGGAAGTTCTCGATTTTAATTGATTAAAATATATAAAAATATACTATATTATCTTAGTCTGGTCTGCCTACTGCTTTTCTAAGGGACTTTGCTGCCCTCTCCGTGCACCCACCCACAAACCAGTAACAGTAAATCTGGGGTAGAGTACCCGGTTATTAAATTTATTAAGAACATGCTGCATATGAAGCTTCCCATTAAGGAGCACTTCATGCCACAGATAATGGTGTAGGTCTTACCAAACTTATAAAGCTTCCTTTTGATCATGTGACTCTTGTAACCTTGAGTTTTTCCATCAAAGTTTATTTTTTTGGTGGGTAATAACTTCAAATTATGAAATCCACAAACTGGGATTCTATGTATGTTAGCAAATGGTCCACCAAATGCTAATTTTATAAGGTGTTTTTTCTCATAATATATATCCAAATTTATTCAAGAGGTGATATAAGAGCACCTTTATCTGTCTGTTATCCTGCAAATATTTCTTCTCTGTTCCCCAGTCTATTGGAATCACCTTTGGTGTTTAAATTCATGATGGGCCATTTAGGGGTTCAAGTTCTGGATTTCCTCTCTTACCTTGGCCTCTGCCAACAGACTTCATACTTGCCACAGCCTGTTTCTTCCTTACCAAGACACATGTGCACGCAAGCACACATATGCGTGCGCAACTTCCTACTGGCCCCAGGTTACCTCTGTGCATTAGAACTTATGTAGTGCATTGCTCACTTGTTTTCAAGATTGAAACCCAGCACACAGGTTATCAGACGTGCTGATTCCCATGATCAGGTAGATACTGAAAACTGTCAGGGCAGCTGGGCAGTATGCTGTGGTTGAAGCAGGAGCTGGCGCAGGCTGGAGCAAGAGCAGGCACAGGCTTTGGCTGCAGCAGGAGTAATCTGTCAGAACTACCAGGGAGATGGGAGTATCCCCAACAAGGTAGTAATGTTGAGCAAACTGGAGTGGCTGCTTTCACTAGAAGCCAATATACCTATTTGGGGGTCACCTGGTTAGACCCTTGCTTGTGGATTAGCTGAACCCTCAGGACTTGCAGGGACTTACGTCCAATGACCTATCAGGCTCAGAACACTCAGATTCAGGGATGACTCATCAGGTTCAGAGTCATCCTCTGACTCTGAACACTCATTACAGTACACCCCCCCCAACACCCGAAAAGTTTATCTGGGTGTGTCATGGTATAATTCCCACTCTGAACCTTAGCGTCCAAAAGATGGGGTACCAGCATGAATTCCTCTAAGCTTAATTACCAGCTTAGAACCTGTAGCGCTGCCACCAACCAAGAATTCCAGTGCCTGGTACACTCTGGTCCCCCTAAAACCTTGCCCGGGGACCCCCAAGACCCAGTCCCTCTGGATCTTAACACAAGGAAAGTAAACCCTTTCCCTCACCGTTGCCTCTCCCTGACTTCCCCTCCCTGGGTTACCCTGGAAGATCACTGTGATTCATACTCCTTGAATCTTAAAACAGAGATGAAAATTTACCTTCCTCCCTCCTTCTCTCTCCCCCTCCCAGATTCTCCCTGAGAGAGAAAGTAATCCTAATACAGAGAGAAATTAACCTTTCTCTCCCCCTTCCCTCCTTTCTCCCCACCAATTCCCTGGTGGATCCAGACCCAGTCCCCTGGGGTCTCACCAGAATAAAAAAAAAAACAATCAGGTTCTTAAACAAGAAAAGCTTTTAATTAAAGAGAGAAAAACAGTAAAAATTAACTTTGTAAATTTTAAAAAAATGGAATAGGTACAGGGTCTTTCAGCTATAGACACTGGGAATACCCTCCCAGCCTAAGTATTCAAGTACAAATTAAAATCCTTTCAGCAAAATACACATTTGAACTCCTTCCAGCCAAATACACATTTGAACTCCTTCCGGCCAAATACACATTTGCAAATAAAGAAAACAGCCATAAGCCTAAGTCTCTTTATCTACCTAGTACTCACTATTCTGAATCTATAAGAGCCTGTATCAGAGAGACTGGAGAGAAACCTGGTTGCACGTCTGGTCCCTCTGAGCCCCCAGAGTGAACAACCACCAAAAAACAGCACACACAAAACTTCCCTCCCTCAAAATTTGAAAGTATCCTGTCCTCTGATTGGTCCTCTGGTCAGGTGACAGCCAGGCTCACTGTTCTTGTTAACCCTTTCCAGGCAAAAGAGATATGAAGTACTTCTGTTCCATTAACTCTTAACTATCCGTTTATGACAGGGTGTGACTGATGGAATTCTCTAAGTAGGGCAGGTGTATGTACATTGTCAGCCAGCCTCCACAAATGATCAGCTGGATCATAACCCTCCCAATCTACAAGATAGATAAGCTTTCTCAGAGAACTCTGGAGTCCAAGATCTGATTAAACAGGTACTCCTCATGTCTCTGGACCATGACAGATGCTGGTGGAGGCTGAACTCATCTGGAAAAGGAGTTCTTGAGACGTGGAATACTGGATGCATTTTCATCATCTTGGGCAGTTGGAGTTTGAAGGCTACAGAGACTGATCCGTTGGATGGGCCAACATATCGGTAATCCAGCTTTCATGAAGGTCAGGTAGAGTCAAAGTCAGCCTGGAGAGCCATACTTCATCTCCATCTGTAATGTAACGGGTTCCCTGCCAATGGAGAGTGGCGTACCATTTGAAATCCTGTTTGGTGGCTTTCAACTCTTCTTGGATGCAGAGCAGGTGTTCCACTAGGTTGGAGGCTGTGGGTACATGGGAGACTTGTGGCGTAGACAGATGGAACTGGGAGTGGAAGCCATAACTGATATAAAAAGGACTCTGGTGGATTAATCTCTAACCAGAAATGTTATACACAAATTTGGCAAAAGTCATTCTGATGGTAATTGATTAAGCAGTGGAGGTTTAGGTCAAGAATTTGTTTGTGTTCCATCTGTCCATACGTCTAGCAGCGATAAGCTGAGGAGACCAATAGATCCACATCCAGGAGCTTGAACAACTCTAGCCAGAAATATTAAATGAACCGTGATCTTCAGTCAGATGTAATGTTGGACAATAGACCATGGAGTTTGAAGACATGGTTGAAAAGCAGTCATTCTGTTACTTTCACTGTGGGAATTTGAAGGCACAGCATGAAATGGAACATTTTTGTAAATGGGTTGACAATGACTAGCACAGTTATGTGGCACTGGGCATTTGGAAGTTCAATGATAAATTCCTTGTAGATGGATGCCAAAGGTTGAGACAAAGTTCACGATGGAATCAAAGTGTCCAGAGGATTGGCAATGGAAGTCTTCATTCAAGTGCATATATCACAGAAGTTGATGTAAAATTCAATAAACAAATGCAGCTTTGACAACCAAAATTTTGAGACACCAGCCTCAACATTTTCCAATGGCTGAACACAAATCACGACATAGCCAGAGTATTGCTAGAAGTGGTTGACCATTAGCGATATAAATCTGGTCTTTAACCAAGAGAATCTTGTTCTTGACCAAGAATTTTGAGTCAGGAGCTAGGTCCATTTCAGTCAACATAAGTTTAGCTGCAAGTGGATTAAGGGTTAGGAGGGACTTCATGAGAGATGGCAAGGGGTGTTGTTCACTGCCACATGGGCATAATGGCATTGTTTCAACACTGTGTCCCATTTCCTTTGTCTTTGTGCTTACTCTTATAAGACAACCATTCTTGGCACCTGAGGGATACGTCAGGATGAAGTTAAACCTGAAAAAAGGGACCAATGAATCTGGCATTGATTGAGAGCTCTTGCACTTCACAAGTATCCACGCATGCTTGGACTGGGAAACATTCACCTTCCAGGTGATGGCACCATTCTTCAACAGCCGCCTCGGTGGCCAGCAGTTCTTTGCCATAGATTTCATGGTTTTGCTCCATGTGCATCAGTTTCCAGGATTAAAATGCACAAGGATGAAGCATACCCTGGGGCCCATGTCACTATGACTGTACTACTGTAGTCACATAATTGGAGGCATCTGCTTCAACAACATAGGGTTTTGCTGTGTCCAGATGTACCAAGGTGGGTGCTGATGTAATTGATCAAAGGTGGCCTGGGCTTCTTGTGTACTAGCAAATATAGTATTCTTCCAGAGCAGCCAAGTAATCAGGGTCACCACCTTTGAAAACCCCTGGATGAATCACCAATAAAAATTGGCAAATCCCAGGAAATACTGGACATCACAGACATTTCTTGGGCTACCCAGTCCATGATTGTGGATACTCCTGAGGTCCATACCTGTCTTGCTGAGGAAAATGACATAGTTAAGAAGTTCACAGACAGGTGGGTGTAACGTCTCAGGTATCCTGTACAGGCATTTGCTTGTAGAAACTCAAGTACCAGGCAGACATGTTGGTTGTGTGGGGCTTGATTTTCTGAGAAGATGAGGATGTCATTGTCATGGATCCACAGGGTCTAATGTACAGTCAACCTATTACCAGTCCCTTGGGAAGTGACCCCAGTAGGAACCGGGCAACAAGTACCAACATGGTTCCACAGGGGCAGGCCAGGGTCCTCAAGACTCCAAGACTGTGCCTTTCACCACCAGCAAACCATGTCTCTCTCCGTGACTCCCTACAGTGGATCCTGTCAAGGCAGACACCTACAGGAGGCTTATCTTGTACCCCTTCAGAGATCAATACCCTTAGTATTTACAGCAACAGCAAGCAGCCTTTTCAAAATAAGATACATTTTAGTCACCCATTATACAGAAACTGAATAGTCTTTGGGATAGCACAGAGAGGCAAAAGTTAAGCCATAGTCCTTTCTGACCAAGCCAGTGTAAATGCCAGCCAAGCTGTGATGATTTCAGTCTGTGTCCCTGTTTCTCTATTCCAGTTCCAGGTGAGAGCAGCAAGCCTCTTCCAGAAGCCAACCCTTTATCCTCAATGGTCACCTCTCCGTCCTTTCTTCTCCAGGCAGGGCCTTGCTGAGTTTCCAACTGCACCTGAAGGAACTTCCCACTGTTGAGTATAGATTGTTCAGTCTTTGGGGCTTCCATTGTACTGCTGGATCCTCTGTTGATCTGGGCTGGTTTCAGCCAGTTCTTTAACAACCCATTCATTTCACCCAGACAACAAGGTGACACACACGCCTCATATCTTCTGCATTGTTCCAGAAGGAGTGTTAACCCTTTCCCTCCCTGGGTGGCAATGCAAAGTACAGGAAGAAACTGAGGCACACATAGGACTTATAGAAATATTACCAAAAAATCCCACTTCCTCACAGTCATCCAGGTAGATCACTATGAACTGGTCTAGATTAGAACATCCTTGAAGATGTCATTGACAACGTTTGGAAATATGGCTGAGGTGAGAAACTCAGTTTGATTTGTCACCCTTCCAAATTCAGACTAGATTGTAAGCACTGCGAAGATCAAACCTGGTAAATAACTTGTCAGAACCTACCCTTTCCAACAACCTGTTGAACAAAGGAAAGGTATACTTGTTTTTAACAGTGATTTTGTTCAACACGATAGCCTATGCAAAGACGCAAGGAGCCACCCTCTTTTTTAACAAACAGAATCAGAGCTCCAGCAGGAGACATGGACAGACAAATTAAATTCTGTGCAAGATTCTTGGCAACACATTCTTATAAGGCCCTGAGTTCTGGTTCCAATAGGAAATAAATCCATCCAAATGGAATTCTGGCCCCTGGCTGGAGGTTGATGGGGCAGTCATAGGGTCTGTGTCAGTTGTCAGCAGCAGTAGCTTGACTCAAATCATTTCTTGCATCTTCCAAGAGATGTCAGGACCATGGTTCAGGGAATGCTGAACATGGTCAAGAAGTGTGGTGAATTGATTAAATTAAACTGCAAAGTTTCCTGATGGTCTTGGATTTCAACCTGGAGGGGCACAGTTTCATGTGTGACTGGACTTGAGGATGGCATGCTACCATCAGTCAATTCCATTATGTCTGGAGTGAGGTTTTTCCGCACTGCAACTTGGTTAGCTTTGACGAACTCCATGTCCATAAAATTACTAGACATCAGAATCCACAAGCTCGGAGCTGGATGCAGTTCACTTAAAGTATAGTTGGGATGCAGAGGCAGAGCAAGACCAGCAAGTATGGAAGGTGGTAATTTGTGTCTGCCAAGATACATGTTAGAAAGACAAGATGGGTAAGGTAATATCTTTTATTGGACCAACTTCTGTTGGTGAGAGAGACGAGCTTCAAGCTTTTTCAGTTAAGCTTGAAAGCTGATCTATCTCACCAACAGCAGTTGGTCCAACAAAAGATATCATCTTGCCCACCTTGTCTCTCTAATATCATGGGACCAACACAGCTACAACAACAGTGCATACGAGATACATGATGGCAGAAAATGGGGTACATGTGAAGGACGTGACTCCATGGTTATGTCCAGCTGCAAACCCTCTAATGGGGCTGGACACAGTCATTTCCCAGGGATAGGATCTGGATTTAAAGGGACATTCAGTAGTGAAATGGCCTTGTACACCACAGTGTACACAAAGTCTGTTCTGCCACCAATACTCCTTTTCCTGATCTGTGAGGTACCTTTGCCTTATTCTCATCTGCATAGGCTCTGGTCCTAGAACAGCCTCTGGGGATGGCCAGAATGGAGCAGAGATCAACTGAGCATGTGGGGGTGTCTCTTCTTGGCATTGTTCGGACAAATGGCTGGCAGTCCAGATATACAATTCAATATATGAATTTAGAATGGGGCAGAAGTGGTATATCTGGGCTGCCTGATTCCACCCTGTATCAGCAACCATATGCCAAAAGTAAGCAGCATGTGCCAGTATGGCCAGTGGCCTTGTCAGAGAAACTTCAGCAGTTTCAGCGGCTTTAGTAGTACAAGTGCAATTCAGATAGTCAAATGTCAATGAAAAGGTGTGGATGAACTCATTGAAATT
This sequence comes from Gopherus evgoodei, assembly GCF_007399415.2. Lineage (NCBI taxonomy): Eukaryota > Metazoa > Chordata > Testudines > Testudinidae > Gopherus > Gopherus evgoodei. The sequence continues at coordinate 111,286,804 of NC_044327.1, read as the reverse complement.
AGTAAGGATCAGGCTAACCTATTCCAGAAGTGGCAAGAACCAGTTAAGGGTTTCACCGGTCAATAAATTGATGATAAGCCCACCTTTGTCTGGTCATCAGGATACATTATGGGACACATCAAGAACAAAAGGCAATATTGGTTAACAAAATCACAAAATGTCTGGCAGTTCCCTTCAAACCTTTCCAGAAGTGGGCCTTTCCAGAGGGACCATAGCCAGCACTACTAGAGCTGCTGGGATTTATGAGCAGACAAAGGCATTCTTCAGTTGCAGCTGGGCAAGCTGATCCTGAAGGCTTTGGACTAACTTCATCATCTCAGTGCTGAACATCCCAGGGGGTTTCCATCTCAGGCATTGGAGCCACACATGTAAGGAGAAGTCTGCTCAAACTGTCAGGACAGCCAGCCAGCCAGCCGTGGCTTGAGCAGGAGCAGATTCTCAGAATTACCAAACTGCTGGGATTATCCCTGAGAAGGTAGTGACGTTGAACAGACTGGAGTGGCTGCTTTCATTAGAAGCCTATATACCTGCATTGGGTCACCTATTAGATTCTTGCTTGTGAATTGGCTGGACCCTTAGGACTCACAGGGAATTACCTTAAATGGGTTTATCAAGCTCAGAACACTCATCACAAAAAGCCCCGCAGTAGTGGGGAGTCACAGCCTGAAAGGAGGAAGGAGCATAGAGAGAGAATCAGTTCCTAAAACACACTAGTTATGCTATGTAGTAGTCAAACAGATTCTTAGTGCCCATTGCCACTGAAATTTTTCTTTATAAACTGCCTTCATAAAGAATAAAGAATTGCCTTCAGTGAATAAAATCAGAACAAAAAAATCTATATAATTATTGGCGTGATTTTTAAAAAAAATAAACAAACACAAGAAGTCCAGGCTGTAGCTAAAGGTATGTCTACACTATGAAATTAGGTCCATTTAATAGAAGTTGATCTTTAGAAATCAATTTTATACAGTAGATTGTGTACGTCCCTACTAAGCGCATTAAGTCGGCAGAGTGCATCTTCAATACCTGCTAGGATTGACTCACAGAGCGGTGCACTGTGGGTAGCTATCCCACAGTTCCCTCAGTCTCCACTGCCCATTGGAATTCTGGGTTAAGCTCCCAATGCCTGATGTGGCAAAAACATTGTCGTGGGTGATTTTGAGTACATGTCATCAGTCTCCCTTCCCTCCCTCTGTGAAAGCAATGGCAGACAATCGTTTCACGCCTTTTTTCCTGGGTTACCCATGCAGGCACCATAGCACAGCAAGCATGGAGCCCGCTCAGCTCACCGCTGCTGTTGTGAGCATTGTAAACACCTTGCGCATTATCCTGCAGTATGTGTAGAACTTGGCTAAGAGATGCCAGCACGCGGATGATTGTGAGGAGGACATGGACAAAGACGTTCCTGAAAGCACGGGCTGTGGCAATTGGGACATCATGGCAGCAGTGGGGTTGGTTTATACAGTGGAACACTGATTCTTGGCCCGGCAAACAAGCACAGACTGGTGGGACTGGATAGTGTTGCAGGTATGGAATGATTCACAGTAGCTGCTAAACTTTCGCATGCATAAGGCCACTTTCCTTGAACTTTTTGAGTTGCTTTCCCCCTCCCTGAAGCACAGGAATACCAAGATGAGAGCTGCCCTGACAGTTGAGAAGTGAGTGGCAATAGCCCTGTGGAAGCTTGCAATGCCTGACTGCTACCTGTCAGTCCGGAATCAACTTGGAGTGGGCAAATCTACTGTGGAAACTGCTGTGATCCAAGTAGCCAGTGCAATCACTGATTTTCAGTTATCAAGGGTAGTGACTCTGGGAAATGTGCAGGTCATAGTGGATGGCTTTGCTGCAGTGGGATTCCCTAACTGTAGTGGGACAATATATGGAATGCATATCCCTATCTTGGCACTGGACCACCTTGCCAACCAGTACGTAAACCACAAAGGGTACTTTTCAATGGTGCTGTAAGCACTGGTGGATCACAATGGACATTTCACCAACATCAACATGGGATGGCCAGGAAAGGTGCATGATGCTCACATCTTTAGGAACTCGGGGCTGTTTGAGCAGCTGCAAGAAGGGACTTACTTCCCAGACCAGAAAATTACCATTGGGGATGTTGAAATACCAATAGTTATCCTTGGGGACCAAGCTTCCCCCTTGCTCCCATGGCTTATGAAGCCGTACACAGGCAGCCTAGACAGTAGTAAGGCGCAGTTCAACTATAGGTTGAGCAAGTGCAGAATGGTGGTAGAATGTGTCTTTGGACGTTTAAAAATTGGGCGTTCATAAATTGCACTGGAGGAATCAGCCCCATGTGTCCCACTAACAATGCACAAGGTTAAAGGGGAGCTCAGCTGGAGGCCTGACTAGAGCAGGCACCATCCCTTTAAATGCTCCCCTCCTTTGCCTTCTCCTTGTAGGTGAGGAGGGCTCAGGGCAGCCTTTTTTTTTTTTTAATTTATTTAGTTGGGGATTGGTGCTGCTTTGAGCAGGGGGTTGAACTAGATGACTTCCTGACATCCCTTCCAATCCTGATATTCTATGATTCTGTGAGAAGCTTACTGGCGCTGTTTGCTGACTAGGTTAGATCTCAGTGCAACCAGTATTCTCATTGTTATTGCTGCTTGCTATGTGCTCTATAATATCTGTGAGAGTAAGGGGGAGATATTTATGGTGGGGTGGGACGTTGAGGCAAATTGCCTGGCAGTTGTTTTGAGCAGCCAGACACCAGGGCTATTAGAAGAGCACAGCTAGGCATGCTGCATACCAGAGAGGCTTTGAAAACCAGTTTCATGACTGGCCAGGCTATGGTGTGACAGTTGTGTGTGTTTCTCCTTGATGCCTTCACCCCTCCCCCCACCGTGGGGCTGTTCTCCAGAATGATCCCTTTTAGCCAAGCTCAAACAGCCCAGCATGAATGGGGTCCTTTTACTGTTCCCTTACAAAAATTCGCCTATTTCAACCAGGTGACCATGAAAGATATCACTCTCCTGAGGCTAATACAGAAAGATATAGACTGAATGTTGCTTGAATGCGACCAAAACCCAGGACCATTTGCTGCCATACCTTGTGCTGCATTGATTCCAGACTACTTGCTTGGTGTGGTAAAGTGTCCTACCATGGAGGATGAAATAAAGCAGCCCTCCCCAGAAACCTTCTGCAAAGGCTTTCAGAGTACCTCCAGGAGAGCTTCATAGAGATGTCCCTGGAGGATTCCCACTCCATCCCCAGACACATTAACAGACTTTTCTAGTAGCTGTACTGGCTGCAAATGCATCCCAATTCTTCAGGGCAAATCACACATTAAATACTATTGCTTTTAAACCCTGTACTGTAGTTACAAATGTGCACTCACCAGAGGTGCCTTCTCCAGCTTCAGGGTCAGGGATCCCACCTTGGGAGGGTATTGACTCCAGGGTGATGGAAAGACCCTTGCTGCTGGGGAGAATGGATTCACCGCTTGCCTGCTGCGCATTCTCCTCCTCCTCCTCTTCTTCCTCATCCACAAAATCCTCCTTCTTGTTGCGTGAGACTCCCACCTTGCTGGTGTCCATGGACAGTGGTGGGGAAGTGGTAGGGTCCCCCCCTAGAATGCCATGCAGATGATCATAGAAGCAGCATGTATGGGGCTCTGACCCAGAGCAACCATTTGCCTCCTTTGTCTTTTGGTAGGCTTGGCTGAGCTCCTTAACTTTCACATAGCACTGCTATGTGTCCCTGTTGTAGCCTTTGTCCACCATGCCCTATGTGATTTTGGCATATATATTAGCATTTTGTCTTTTTTATCAGAGTTCGGCCTCCACAGATTCTTCTCCCAATACAGCAATCAGAACCAGTGTCTCCCTTTTGGTCCATGCTGCAGCTCGTTTGCGATTCTGGGGGGACTGCATGGTCACCTGTGCTGCTGAGCTCACCACGCTGAAATGAAGTTCAAAATTTCCCAGGGCTTTTCCTGTGTACCTGGCTAGTGCATCAGAGTTCACAGAATTCACTCTGGACAGAATGCTGTCCAGAGAGGTCATATCAGTGCACTCTGGGATAGCTCCTGGAGGCCAATACCGTCAAATTGAGTCCGCACTACTCCAAATTCAACCCTCACCGGAGAGGAGTACAGAAATCAATTTTAAGAGCTCTTTAGATCGACAGAACAGGTTTGGTTGTGTAGACACATTCATTTTAAAATCGACCTAATGCGGCTAAATTCGACCTAACCCCGTAGTGTAGACCAGGGCTAAGAGAAATGTAAGGAAATAGCTATTTTTCTGATGGTGTTTGATGAAGATGTCACTTACAGGCCCTATGAAAATCCCATCTTCTAGAAGCATGGCAGTAATACTAGCCAGACAAAGGTCAGTTTTGCCTCTCAAAACTGAAGTCATATGAGGCTCACTCCATATTTTAAACTTTATTGCCTGAACATGGATTGCACACTAAATCCTAATCTAGTTTGTCTGTGTTTCAAAATCCACAATTTATTTATCTTATTTACCTCAGCAACCACAGTCTTCCTTTTTTAAATGTGAAATTTTTGCATATAATCTCAATTTTCTATTTATTCAAATAAAAGTACCTACTTGTTTATCAAAGATAAATAGACATAGTAATTTTTTTCTTTTAATTTCATTAGAAAACTTCTTTGCATTAGATATCTACAATTTTCAGAAGCTGGGCTTTCATAAAGAATTATTATTTTGAAATAAAGTTCAATTATTTAACTGTAGCTGGAATTTTCTGCAAATGTATTGTGGTCTCCTCTAAAGTTCCACTCTTTCATATCTACTTGCTTTCAAGAGTAAGCATCTGATGTTTTCTAATTAACCTAAACCGAAGAATGTAGGTCTTATGAATCAAAAAGAAAGCATTGGTAGCGATAGTGATATTCATATACAAGACTATGTTGGTGTGTGGCAGCTAGCATCTGTGATGGCCTCTCTACTTATTAACTGTCAATGTAATCTAGTCAAAGATGGATTAGTGATCATAGTACAGGCGAAGAGGTCAAACATGCAAAATAAATGCAATTTATCATATGGTTCTGAAGTTTATTAGGTGCTATAAAATGGGTTATAAGGACCGTACATGTGGTGTAATTCACAGCATGTGTATATTTTATATATAAAAATGTAAGAGCTGGAACAACAGAGGATACTTTTGTGAATTACACTGATAGTACAAGTAATTTTTCTGTAATCATAGAAAGTAAATACTCAAAATATAGTTTATTTTATACCAATATTCCCATTCAGAAATTGCAGATATGTCTTTTGCTATCCATTTGACACATTTTTATTTTTTCGCTAGGTTTAATATCAAATAAAATATTTATTGACATTCTTCTTGACTTGATTACTTTGAACCTTGGAACAAACAGCCTTCCTGATGTATGGATGCGCCTCACAGTTTCAGATGTAAGTTTTAATTAATATTTCATTTCTGTAGATCTCATAGACTCTAGGACTGAAAGAAACCTCGAGAGGTCATCGAGTCCAGTCCCCTGCCCTCATGGCAGGACCAAATACTGTCTAGACCATCCCTAACAGACATTTATCTAACCTACTCTTAAATATCTCCAGAGATGGAGATTCCACAACTTCCCTAGGCAATCTATTCCAGTGTTTAACTACCCTGACATTTAGGAACTTTTTCCTAATGTCCAACCTAAATCTCCCTTGCTGCAGTTTAAGCCCATTGCTTCTTGTTCTATCATTGGAGGCTAAGGTGAACAAGTTTTCTCCCTCCTCCTGATGACACCCTTTTAGATACCTGAAAACTGCTCTTATGTCCCCTCTCAGTCTTCTCTTTTCCAAACTAAACAAACCCAATTCCTTCAGCCTTCCTTCATAGGTCATGTTCTCAAGACCTTTAATCATTCTCGTTGCTCTTCTCTGGACCCTCTCCAATTTCTCCTCATCTTTCTTGAAATGCGGTGCCCAGAACTGGACACAATACTCCAGTTGAGGCATAACCAGCGCAGAGTAAAGCGGAAGAATGACTTCTCGTGTCTTGCTTACAACACACCTGTTAATGCATCCCAGAATCATGTTTGCTTTTTTTGCAACAGTATCACACTTTTGACTCATATTAAGCTTGTGGTCCACTGTGACCCCTAGATTTCTTTCTGCCATACTCCTTCCTAGACAGTCTCTTCCCATTCTGTATGTGTGAAACTGATTGTTCCTTCCTAAGTGGAGCACTTTGGATTTATCTTTATTGAACTTCAACCTGTTTACTTCAGACCATTTCTCCAATTTGTCCAGATCATTTTGAATTTTGATCCTGTCCTCCAAAGCAGTTGCAATCCCTCCCAGTTTGGTATCATCTGCAAACTTAATAAGCTTACTTTCTATGCCAACATCTAAATCGTTAATGAAGATATTGAACAGAGCCGGTCCCAAAACAGACCCCTGTGGAACCCCACTTGTTATGCCTTTCCAGCAGGATTGGGAGCCATTAATAATTACTCTGAGTACGGTTATCCAGCCAGTTATGCACCCACCTTATAGTAACCCCATCTAAATTGTACTTTCCTAGTTTATCTATAAGAATATCATGCGAGACCGTATCAAATGCCTTACTAAAGTCTAGGTATATCACATCCACCGCTTCTCCCTTATCCACAAGACTCGTTATCCTATCAAAGAATGCTGTCAGATTAGTTTGACACGATTTGTTCTTTACAAATCCATGCTGGCTATTCCCTATCACCTTACCACCTTCCAAGTGTTTGCAGATGATTTCTTTAATTACTTGCTCCATTATCTTCCCTGGCACAGAAGTTAAACTAACTGGTCTGTAGTTTCCTGGGTTGTTTTTATTTCCCTTTTTATAGATGGGCACTATATTTGCTCTTTTCCAGTCTTCTGGAATCTCCCCCGTCTCCCATGATTTCCCAAAGATAATAGCTAGAGGCTCAGATACCTCCTCTATTAACTCCTTGTGTATTCTAGGATGCATTTCATCAGGCCCTGGTGACTTGCAGGCATCTAACTTTTCTAAGTGATTTTTTACTTGCTCTTTTTTTATTTTATCTTCTAAACCTACCCTCTTCCCGTAAGCATTCACTATATTAGTGAATGCTTACGGGATCTCATCACTTGAACATTTTGCCAGTTTGGCTGGGGAATATGCAGTTCTGGGCTATACATAGTAAATGTGGCCTTATTCTTACCATAAGGAACCAATTTTAAAGGGCCTTCACAGATATTACTCCCATCAGTTACTTTCTGTAAGAGTAAGTTTGTGGATGCAGCTATGACAAGATTTAAATCTGTATTTTATTACTCTTTATTTATGCTTTTCTCACTTATAGTATATGAGCATTTCGGACATTAATTAATTTATTCTCACAACACCACTGTGGGGATAGGAATTATCTCCAGAGGGGGAACTGAGAAGCAGTGACATTAAGTAACTTGCCCAAGACTGAAGTAGACTCAACGGCAGAGCTGCAAATAGAACCTACATCTCCTGGGTCAATTCAGTGCTTAACCACAAGACCATCTTTGCTCTTTATTCAACTGTAAATCCAAAATATGGGAATAAGAGGTTGGACCTGCGTAGTGTTAAATATGTTTCTCCAAGATTCTTGTATTTTCTGTGTTAACATTAAATTTTCCAAATGATTATGTTTTTAATAACAGCACATGTGTCCAAGTCTATGGGATAAGGAGGATTACCAGATTTAGCAAATTTGGATTCTTCTAGGAAAAGGCTTAATCTCAGAGGATGAAATGCACTTACAGTGAAAGAGGGTTAACATTAAGGCTGTAATTGGGACTTAAGTGGTATACAGAACTTTGTGTGGGCTCTTTGCACATGGGTGAATTTCACTGAGTACCTGATCAGTCCTAAAAGGTTCTGAGCAACAGGACCTCCCATTGACTTAAAAATTGAAATTGCAGATGCTCAGTACCTCTTGTAATCAGGCCATACATTTCTCTTTTTTTCATAGTAAAGAAATTAAAGAGAAAGAACATGAGTCAGATGTCCAGTTTGTTGTTAGTGTATGTTAGTAGTAGTGTTGTTGGTAGTTGTAGTTAGTGTTGTTAGTAGTTGACATGCATGCAGCTGAATGGAGGATTACTTACATCACTAATATAAAATGTATATCTATTTATGTATCCCACAACACATTCTTCAGTACACCTCTACCCCGATATAACATGACGCAATATAACGCAGTTTCACCTATAACACAGTAAGATTTTTTGGCTCCCGAGGACAGTGTTATATTGAGTAGAGGTGTATCTTTAGTCCTTACAGGTGTTAGATTTCCCAAAACAGGCTTTCATTAAAGTGCACCCCTAGACATTACTGCTTGTTTGGTGAAGTACAGTGAAAACCTCATCTCCAAGAAGAAATAGGAAGAACCCTCAGCCCATCATCTATCTTAGAAATCTCACTGCAGGAGACCTCAGTGATGACTTGAACTGGGAGATGATGCTGTAAGGCTACAAATCCAGTTTCTTAGGAATTTAGGAAAAGGATCTTACTCCTAACTGAGGAGCCCTATACTAGGTGCAATATATTCCCCTCTTTGCCTTACACATAATGGGCACTACTGCAAATAGATAATAATTGACTTGTCTGTGGGTATGAACAGAACTGAGGATCCACCTACTCCTCCCCATCCACAATCTTAGAGGGGAGTACCAAGTACACAGCTTTCATCTTGCTGGGGGACTCAGGGTCTAAGGATGCCTAAAATGACTGTGCAGGCTCTGAGGGGTTATCTTACTCACCTGTGCAACCACATTAAGACATGGCACAATCTGATGCTAAGTGTCTAAAAGTGGAGAGTCAGAGTTTGATGGCTATCTTCTGTCAGAGTTAAGAAAATTCATTCTGTATAATTGTCTAAAATTGTATTGTGTTTTATTTTAATTATGTAAGAAATGTATATTCTTACACACAACTGTAGTCCAAACTATTTATAATTTTATTTTTATAGTTACAAAATCTGGCAACTACATTAATGGTGAACTCAGAACTTATTGATTGGCGCAGATTCTTATTAACAGCAGCTCAACCATGGCCAGTTCCCTCTGTGATACAGCTCCTTAATACCCTGCACAGCTTTAAGGCTGTTGATGAAGCTGGATCAGGCTTTGTTACACAGGAATACTATAATCAGGTTATAATTGTTTCTTCTTTTGAATAATATTATTTTGTATTTTTTAATCAAAAGGCGTATTATTAGTTTTGTTCATTTCGTTTTATAAACTCAGTCTGAATTTTAATAGTTTTGGTATTTTGGGGATCCCTTTTGGTGAAACTTGTCTTATGCAGAGAAAACAAAGAAACTTTGCTAGATTGAGTCCAATATTTGCAAATCGCATCCCCAGTTTTTAATAACAAGAATCAGATTAATTAGTGGACGGTGTACATTCATTTCTCTCTTTCCTTGGGAACTAGTTTCTAATGAAAATCCTCCTGTTTTAGAAAATCAGAAACTGACAGACTGTTATTTGACTTTTTATTTATTCTTTTTAATTTATCCAGATTTTTTTTGTTTTTGACAGCTCTACTTTAGCTGTAAAATATCTGTAATTTTATCTTGACTTAGTTAAACAAACAATTTCAGCAAATGAAGATTGATTTTTCATCCTGCAGTGAGTGGGAAATAACAAGATTCTTTGGTTCAAATGCATAAGAAAATTTTAATTTGGGTCTTTGTTTTGCATAGTTCAGCAAGGTTTTTGGGAAGGGAGGTTTCATGAAAGTAAAGAATTTTGGGGAAGGCAGCAGTTCCCTTTCACAGGCATCTGTACTGCTCCTCTTGCAAAATTAAACGTTGGCAATATAATTCCAGAAGCCTGTGATTTTCAGAATTTCTTTCTCCAAAGTCTCACCGATCCAACTACCTTCCAGCAGCAGGTGTCCCAAGACATTTGAAAAGAAACTAACCCTGCCAGAGCTGGAAAAGCCACAAAAAGGTGTAGCTATAGATGTTGCACCCACCTACACATTATTGTGGTATTTTTCACTGAGGTACTAGAGATTAAAAATATACCAACAGCTCCAAAGTGAACAGAATGTTAATGCAGCATTTTTGACACAGGATGCTAGTTTGAACATCCTTTTAACTCAGCATCTGATATGAGTGCTATGAAGTATGAACATTCTAGCAGTTGCCCTGCAGCCATGTCAATGTGTCTAAACTAGCAAAACAAAACTAAGTTTACTGAGGTAAGAAGATGTTCTTTACAAAGGGTAAGACTGTTATAATTTAGTGCTAAAAATGTAGCACTCTCATCTTTTCCTCTCCCTTCTACCAAGTACTTTCTTGCATGGAATGATCTTTGCAGATTTTTTTTTAATCCCTTAAGAAATGTAGCTCAACTAATTAATATGTCAGTGCTATAAAATTTTCTGCTAAGAGGTAAAGATGTGTTATTCCAGACCTAGATTCCACCCATCTCACTCTTCTATTGCAGAGAACATAGCACAAACCAAGAGCTATTCATCAGTAAATACCATGGCTCTATATAGGCATGGAAGGATTAGAGCCCAAAATCAGCTGGCACAGGCCAGCTGCGGGTATCTAATTGCAGTGTAGACGTACCCTAAGTGACTTCGGAGCCTCAGTCTCATCAAAAGTCGGTACCAGACTCCTAAGTACCTAAGTCACTTTTGAAAATGGATCTTAGGCTTCATTACCTAACTGCTTTTGAAAACTTTACCCAAAGTCTATTAAATTCTGCGGAACGCCTCTAAAAGCCTTAGGATACCACAAATCATACCACAGAGATCCAGTGATTTTAACGGACAGCACGGTATATTGCAATTTTTGTAATTTTACAATATAAATACGCATGGGAGAAAATGTAATCAGGAGTTTTTCAGACTTATGAAAACCAACACACAATTCTCCTGACAGACAAAGTTTGAAATTAATAGGCATTTCTGCTCTCAGTTACACCTTGAAACTACATTGAAATCAATGGGATTGTATGGGGAAATGGAGGTCAGAATTTGCCTCACTGTATTTAAAGCTACCCTTTACTAACTTCATATCCTTCTCTTTGACATTTACAGATGTTTAGTCACTTTTACATGTTTAACTCTTTGATGTAGAATTAGCGAGTCATCATCTGTAGAACAGAACGCACTATAGAGTTAATGAGTCAGTAGTTACAATCCGGAAAGTAAGAAAAGAGCCATAGCACTGAGTTGGTAAAAGAGCTGTTCAGCCATGTAAGGATGTGTTGTTATCTGTAAAGAAAACCCACTGAACCCTTTGTTAAGGAGGACCTGCAAAGCTAACATAAAAATCCACTTAATCTCTAAATTACCTGCTGAATTCTCCCTACTAACCTGTCTATAGAAAGCATCCAGTACAGAAATTTATTTTAACAATTTTTCCCCTCTGAAATTCTCTTGGCACTTCCTGTGTTTTTGAAAAAACAGCTTAATACTGTATATTAACTCTGACTCTTGCAAAAATATTTGTATTAATGCAGAGTATTGTATGTTGTGAATGGTGGAAAAGGTAATGATTCACCTAAAAGGGGAGAAAAGGACATGAAAAAGCTTTAATAAAGAAACAGTCCCAATAAGATTTGAACTTAGTGTATACATTGATAGGCTGTACAGTCTTTTGTCAACATTTCTGAAAATTTACAGGTATTATTTAGACGGCTTGAAAATGCCCATATTGTTCTATTAATCCAATGAGAAATATATTCCGAATATTATTTTTAATTGAAAATAAGGTTTATAAAAGTGTAAACAAGGTTCATTCTCTATTTCATACTCACAATGTCATGACAATCATATTTATTTACTCTATATGTTGCTATTCCAAGAAGCAAACTATGAAAAAATAAACCTCAGTGAGACTAAAAGCAAGAATATCCTGACATTATATCTATAGGCACAAACATTTTCCATAAACAGGCTACTGGCCAAAATGAATTTTAAAATGATATCAATGGGAATTTTGCCTAAATAAAAGGTGCAAGTTTGGGTCCATAACAAGTAGGGATTAGATTGTGGCTTGTCCTGTGTGTCCATGCAGGAGAGGAATGGCTTATAAGGTGTCCCCTTACTTCTTGCTGCTGACCTTCATAAGCCATTATGGGCACCTTCCCCCAGTGTATGGACTGGGAGCGAGGCAGGAATGAGAAGCCTTGCCTCTGCCTCCCAAAATCCCAGCCAGCACAGTTTTATGGGTGCGTTAGGAGGCTGTACAGTGTGTCAGTTATAGGGCAAGCAAAGGACACACTTCATCTGGTGAAGGGGGAAACCAAGAGGCAGATTGCAATTCTGCATCACAAACAGCTTCCTAATCTGCTCCTGGGGTAGTGGAACTATATGAAGAGTCATTTAGTAAATCCACAATTGACCCATAGGTATAAGCAAAAAGAATAAAGTTTCAGTGCTTGGTATTCTCAGGGGACTCTCTAGATACAAATTCATTCTTATATAGATAGTAGTTGTATAAAGTTTGAGTTGCTACCATAACATTCAGTATTTACTTGCTCATGAAAAGATTTTGTTGCAAAGTGTCCAAGTATCTAATTAAATTATTCATATTAAGCAGATTGTTACTTACAACAACAAATTCTGAACTTGAATAAAGGCAGAGACAGATTTTATACTTTGTCACCCTAGCTCTTTGTGATTTTTAGAACAGAACAGTCCAGTCCTCTTTATTTTTTTTTTAAGGGGATGAAACTCAGTAACTTTTTTTTTTTTTAGGTTGGTTTATGGTTTAAAGGCAGTGAAGATTTTAAAATGCCAGAAAATCCTACAGAGCCTTTGCCTTTTAATAGACAGGAGCATCTTATAATGGTAACTATTGAAAACTGTAAATAATTTAAGGTATCATTTGTCTTTTTTAACACAATGGTCCTTTTTCTCAGTTCGCATGACCTCTTCTTTTGCAATGTTAATGCCTACTTCTTTTACCTAGCCATTATTTCTTTCCAGAAAACTATAAAAGAAGATCTTGGGAGCAGTTGAGTCATAAATGACCATAGCTGTCACTGATAACATGATAGCATGCATCCGACAAAGTGGGCATTCACCCACGAAAGTTCGTGCTTCAATACATCTCTTAATCTATACAATGACATCCTATTACTTTTGTTTCTTCTCCCAAACACTCTGGCACACTTGTTTGTCTCTCCACTTTTGCAAGGTCTTGTCTTTTAGACTTTAAATTCTCTGTCATTTACTCTACATCTGTACAGTGTTAATCACAACAGGGCCCTGACCTAGTTGAGGCCTTTAAGCAATTGCACAATACAAGTGTTAAATAACAGTAATGAAAATATAATAAGGAATTGAAATGAGCTGAATAACAATGGCTCATTGAATCAGTATTTTTTGTGATGGCTGCCAACTTATGCTCCAGAATCTAAGCTTTCATTTATTAAAAATTAAGTCCAAGATTTAAAAACTGGGTGTCTAACGTTAGACTTCTGAATCTATATTTAGGCACTTAAATCAAATGCCCATAAACATTTGAAAATCAGGCCATGTATTTAGGCAGCTATAGGTGTATTTAATAGCATATCTTTAGGCACTCATTTTTGACACCTTAGCCCAAACTCTAGCCCTTAAATTTGAAAAAAACAAAACAAAACAAAACAACCATTTCAAAATGTAAATTGGGTATAAAGTGACACAGTGCTGCCTGGTTCAATCTGCAGACAGCCTAAAACAGTAGCTGTGAGAGGAAAAAAACAATCCCATGTACCTCAATGCTTTGTTCATTCCTAAACCTAATTATGATAATTTTTTGCAAAGGCCTCAGACATTGCTAGCACCTCAGTATCCCGTTTTCTGCCTGTAGCACACAGCAGTTTAGTCCCAAAGGGTTGAAATGCTTTAGTCTAACCCAAGTTATTGATCTTAATATAATGGTAACTGGTTGAAATTTAATGGCTAGTTATATACAGACTAGATTATCTAATGGTCACTACTCATTACAGCACACACACAAAAAAAGAGAATCCTTTCTGTAGAAGCTACTATGAATGCTGTCTCATGTTGATGTCAGGACTGGGCAGCACGTAATTTTACATAAGACATTGGAAGACTATCACTGTTTTTTCCAATTTGACACCTTTTTGAGGATACTGTTTTCAGTATAGTTTGTGGTGAATACATTTTATTATTGATGAAGGGAGCTATGCAACAAATTCTTGGTGCACAATATAAAAATGCTTTTGGGAGCAAAAGTTTTGAGTAAATAACTTTTTTAAGAAAAGAAAAAAACGTACTTGCAATAAAAAATAAGAAAAATCTGAGAATAGAAAGATGAATCTCGCACCCATTTATTTTAAGTATAGTGTATATGTTCATAGAGAGAGACATAGTGTATGTGTAAAGAAGAGGTAAAACATCATAACTTTTTTGTGAGATTTTACAGATTCCTACTGAGTCTTTGAGAATCCTCACTGCTGAAAACAAAATATTATAATGTAGATTTTCTTGATTTTCCCATAGGATCTCAACACTCTTTCTGAAAATATATTTCTCTTCAGCAGTCACTACCTTGCATATACATTTAATCCTGTTCTCTGTAGACTTTTGATTTAAATTGGCCAAATATCCTTTGCAGGAATTAATTTAAATGTTTTTCCTTTTCTAGTTTTTCTTTATTTTATTTGCGGATGCCAGAAAAGATCCCTCACAACTTGACTACACTAAGATGCTGCTTTATTTTGCTTCACATCCTGATGCTGTTGAGGGAGTGTACCGAGCGCTTAGTGTTGCTACGGGAACATACATCCGAAGAAGAAAAGAAGTTTCTCCTCCACATGTGGTAAAATGTGATTATATGAATCAGTAAATAGAGCCATAATGGTGCTGGCAAGTTATAATGTCTGGTCTGATGACTTAGGGTCAGATTCTGATACACTCACTCATTTTGGGTAGCAACTTTCTTCAGAAATAGTACTATTGACTACACAATACCAACTTCAGTAGAAATACTCAAAATAAGATGCTTCTCAATATGAGTAAGGCTATGAGGATCTATTCCTTGAGCAATAATACAATTGCAGGGCATTTCCTGATAATAAATGTCCAGTACAGGCAAATTGAGGGCATCTTTTGGTCTAACCTCAGACCACTAAAGCCAGCTAGCTATTAATCCCCAGTAGATAAACTGCATCGTGGTTGTTACTGTTGCTGTTATAAGCAAAACAATTTTTTTTCAATGTATCTGTGACACATGGCTAGAAAATCCTGCAAAATAAATAACCTTCAAATGACATGTGGGGAGATAATGTTTGTGGTTTTGTCTATTTACGTAAGTATGAGTAGGGTCGACAATATAATTAGCAGTCCCAGTCTATGCTGTATTCTGAAAATTCAGAAGTCAAAAGAAGATCCTAGCATTTAAATGATTGTAAACATGGGCTATCTTAGTATTCATCTCTCTTTGAAATGTACTGTGAATGGTGGAGGAACAAGCAAGTGGCCTAATGTTAATTCGTATAGCTAAGTACTGGTGATGGACCTCCTTCAGAGTCATCCTAATTACCTTTTGTTCTCTGAGGAACTCCAACTCATCAAAAGACATGAAATTGTATAAAAGATCCTTGGATTCTGATTCTGTCATCTCAGATCTGCTTAGGCTTCATCAGGGGAAGTTTGAGTCACAAGACTGAGGTCCCAGTTATGCTGGTACGCCCTGAATATTATACTTGGACATTGGACTATAAATATGAACTATTTCTGAAAGAACTCATTGCAGCTACAAAGCTCACCATCTCTGCTATGAATCTGCACCTAAATGAATTTAACTCATGTCTTTATGTACATTGATCTTTTAACCATTCTCTCTCTCTCTCTCGTTTTTTTTACTAAATTTTAGTTTAGTTAATAAGACTTGTCTGTAGCATGTATTTGGGTAAGATCTGAAACATTCATTAACCTGGGAGTTAATATGTCCAATCCTTTGAGATTGGTAGAACCTTTTCTTTTATATGCTGAAATAATATTTACAGACATTTTCATTATATTCGACGTGGGTACCTGGATGGAGGCCTGAGGCTGGATCACTTAAAGGGAACTGTGTTGTTTGGACTTCTGAGTGACCAGTAAGGTAATACAGAAGCTGTTTTATGCTGGCTTGGTAAATCTAAGTATTGGAATATCCACCAGGTTTTTGGAGTTTGGCTGCCTCATTGTTTGCAGTTCACCCTAATTGAGTGACCACAGCTAGCCCCCACTAGGACCACAGTATCATTACCATTCTTATTAACTTTTTTTTCTGATATGTTTCTTGGGGATCTTAAAAAGTTTATTTTGGTATGTTTTTTCAAATATTTCAGTTCACTTGTTAGTCAGATGGATTAGTAACATATTGCTGTAAGTTCAGTCATTTATGGCAAAGTTCAGTCTGAAAGTTCAAGACCATTATGAATATATTGACATGTTAAATGAACTCAACATTTTAACTATGTTCGTATTTCTTTAGTGTGCTGAGCTGTTTTCCCAGTCTTTAATGACCCAAAGCTTTCAATACAATACTGATTACTTTGTACTCTTTTTACAAATGTATAAAAATCATGACTGATCTTTTAAGGTATGAATGCCACAATGTATTTCTTTTCATACCTTTTAAAGAGCTCAGTACATGTACACATGATGAAATCGCTCACCACACTTGCACAACCACAGTGACTACTACTTCCTTAACCTACTTAAACTGCAGTTCGACTCTGAAAAGTGATTGTATAAAAATGGCATTGTTTTGTTCCGCAGATCTACCCTGTGTGTATTCATAGTCACATCTTCTCACTTTTGTGACGACAATTAGTTTTTTTACTATTCTTTACCCTTCTTAGTTCTGTAGACCCAGTACAGCTTTGGGGAAAGGGAGCACAAGTATAACTGAGGCCAGAATTTGAAAGCAGAATCTTACATTTGGTAAAGAATACAGCTTGACTTTTAAGATCCCAGGGAGAGTCTGAAAGATAGGCAGTTAAGGGGGAAAAAAAAACTTTTTACTTGTAAGGTGAGAATGCTTAATATGAAAATCTTTGAGGCACTATAAATGTGGAAACACTCTCTCCTATTTTTTGAGTTATTTTTCTGAGTAGTTTACATTTTAAATAAATGTAAAGCTAATACTAATATAAAGTAGACATTTCCAAATGCATAGTTGCATGATAATACATTTTAATTATAGTTTCTGTAATTTCAGGATAAACATCTTGCAAAACACATGGTATTTTTACTGAATTTATGGAGAATTTAGATTGTAAAAGAAGATTGACATTGTCCCTAGTTGGCTGCTAGTTGAAGATAGAGGAAGGATTTCTTTGTGGTTAAAGCTATCAAAGTTCAGACTTGGTTTTGTTGTAGGCTTCCTGTGTTACCTTGGACAGGTCACTTAATCTCTTTGTAACTCAGTTCTTCATGTATAACTAAAAACAATAATGTTCATAGTTATAAAACAGAGGAGCAGCTTTCTACTGCCTCAGTACGTTATTCTTCTTCGTATCAAGCAGAGGAAAGCCTGAAGTCTGGCTTGCCAAAATTCTAATTAGCCCTTTCTATCCCCCCTTTCCTTGTTATTGTATATATTCATAGGTAGGGATGTTGAGGGATGCATTCTGTTTGTGAGGCGCTACATTATTGTTTGTGAGGTACTTCGTTAGTGTAGTCGGGGGACACAGAAGTATCGAGACAGATATTTTTCTTTTAGATAACATCAGGTTTTAAACAGTTTCACTTTATAACAGCTTTATTTTTATGAGTTAGTGTTCAAAAAATTGCAATGCTGGAAAAACATTCTTTCAGAATATCCCTTCATCTTACGTTCTTCTTTGCATATATCTACAGTTTATTAGTAATGTTAAATATATAAAAGAGTGATTAGCTGAAATCCTATTCTACTAAAGTCGGGAAGAGTTTTGCCACTGACTTCTGGTCCAAAATGTCACCCTATATGTTCAACAACCACCAGGGGGAATGGAATAAAAAATATATTGTGAGCTATAGTTGTGGGGTAGAAGAGTATATTTAAGTTAGTCAAACTCTGTGAAGTAAAAAGGCTTATAAGAGAATTTTGAAGTCCTCACTTTGTTTTTACATAACTTCTTTAAAAATAACACCAGTTATAAATGATGTTACTTTAGCATCTGTATCTAATTTGGATATCGTTTATAAAGAGAAGTTAGTAGAAGTTATAATTTAAACACATGTGCTGGAATATGTGTTTACCCAATAAATACTTCTTTTAGTCTATCAAGTCAATTATCTTTGTACTGAAGCACATGGATACATATGTTTATTTGATAAAGGATTATGTCAACTGTTAGACTAAAATTAGCTAATTTTTTCACTTATTTGTTTCTCCCTTTCCACTAAAAAAAGTAAAATTAAAACTAAAAAGTTATGTTGTGACACCAGTTAAAAGGCAGGAAAGTTCGGAGATTTGAAAAATAGTTTACTTGGATAAAGAAATCAGAAAAACACTCTATTCTGCTAGATGTTTCAAACATGCCAATCTCCACAATATCTAGTTGCCATATATATAGTAAATTTAAGGGAAGCATCATTTCTCCAAGTGTGTCTCATATATTCAAACAGAACATACTCTCAGCTCATTTGTTTTATGCTGGCATTTTAAGGACTTACAGTCAGCTGTTGCATACTCCAAGGACATACTGCTGTGCCATAGTGCAAATGTTGCTGCTGATGGAAGGCTTGAACAGGCAGTTGCATCTTGCATCCCATTCTAATGATTGCCAGACTCACACATTTTGATTTTGTGTGGTAAGGAATTCCACAGCTGAGGGTCTTTCACTGAAAACGCTCAAAAACCAGGTCCCAAGAGTTTTGCCCTAGGGTTCTATTAGTAACAAAACCCCTGCTGATTGGAGGTAAGGAGAAAGAAAGATGGGCTCTGAGATAGGTGGGCTTTGAGCTGTTCAGGGCAAAGATAACAAAGACCCTGAGCCGCCTATATTGGAGAGAAAGCCAGTATAGGGTGCATACTACTAATGTGATATACTCTCAAGAATCTCTCTTAATTAAAAAAATGGGCTGAATGTTGAATTATTTGGAATTTCTTTGTGGCCTTAGTGGTTAGCCTTAGATAGAGTGTATTTGGCAGTCTAATCTAGAGGTAGCTAAGTCATCAATCACCTTTGTGCTCACAAATCTCTACTCCTGGCCTTCCCTCTTTATCCGGGCTCTCCTCTGTTCCTGTATCTGATATTGCCTCATGGATGTCCCACCACTCCTTTATACTAAACCTGTCAAAAACCAAAAATTCTGATCTTTCCTCCTAAACTCTTTCTCCTTTCCTATTTCCATGGGAAGGCCTGGCAAGGCTACTGCAACCATTTGGCTAATGTAGCCTTCATGGAGCAGCTCAATGGCCTGGAGTAGAAGAATCTCTTCTTACCTTCATCATGTGAACATCCCCAGTGCCTGGAGAGGACTTCCCCTATAGTCTAATTCACAAAATTCTGTTATTTGTATTAGTCTAGCAGTCCCTAATGTAAATTAGTGATTAATATGAAGAACACAATATTAAAAACACAATAAAGCAAATAGCAGTTTACATCTATATATATAGTTAAGACTATTTTGAGAGCAGCTACTTCATCCAGTGTTCTGAAAGATATTACTATAACAGGGCTTTGGACCTGATCCTGACTGAGTACTCACAACGTCCACTGATGTCAACGGGAGTTGTGGGTACCCATTACTCTCAAAAGCCATATATTCCAGTTACTGATTTTGTTTGTGTATCGTTATTTCCATCATAAGAATGGATATTTGGAAGTATATCCTCAATGATTCTTAATAAATGTCAAACTGAAATGTATGACCAAGTGCTAGACCACTTACCACTGAATCATAATATATAAATGCTTTCTTTCCCCAGTCTCTTTCCCACACTGATATGCTGATAAAGAAGGAACCTTTGGTGGAAGAAGAAGAAATCTTATATTGCACAGATGAGGGAAGAATTTCTATGGCAACTCTACAAAGAGTTTTCCATCATGAAGGAAGTAAAGCTGGTGACAACCATAGATTCAGTAGTCAGCAGAAGGCAGGCAGTAATAATAAGGTTGGTTGGTTAAGCTAAAGAAAGTTCTATCTGTTGCAATATAAGGACAACATTTAGATTAAGCACATTATTGTAATTATGTTAACAGCATATTTTAAAGTAATGTTTTAACCCCTCAGCAAGAATATCTTATAGAAATACACACTGTAATATCTGTTTTATGAAGTGATTCTTTTTCAGTTTTCATAATAAATAAAGCAAGATTTTTTTTCTTGAAGCATTTCAGAAAAATATACGAGGAACTGGGGTCTGAGGATCTGAAACCCATTCCGGTTACCATTCTTTTGAAGCATCCTTTCATTCAGGACTTGATTAACAACTACCAGGGATACAAACTTCCTGTAAGTATTTCGTTTCTGAGAGGGCCTACTTTGTAAGTGTACAGAAATCTGGAATGTGTACTATTCTAGAAATTTAAATTTAATGGTAAGAAATACTTCAAATTCACAAGTGTAGACTCTTTATGGGCATTACAGATTGCTCAGTCCAGATTGTGTGTGGCCATTGCATGGGTGCCTGGTATGGGAGAAGGTGCAAGGAGCCGTACCTTTCCCCATGCACAAGGGACATACATGCATTCAGAGGAGAGATGATCACCCCCATGGGCACAAGTCACACAAAAGCGGGCAGGGAAAAGACTGATCCTAGAGTTGGCCAGGTAGAGCTGGCAAGGCCAGCTAAAGGTATGGTGCAACATGCACATTCCTCCTGTGTGCTTGAGATCTAATGGAGAGACTGTGCCTGCTAAGGTACAGTCTCTCTAAGTTCCTTGTTGGGTAGAGTGACTTCGCTCCACCTCCTGCATAGTTACTGTCTTAATGGCATGTTCTGGTCATAAGTCATTAAGGATAAGATAATCTATCCGCTTCTATTCCATATAGGATGCTGTAAACGTCCGCTATTGGGGTTTCGCCACTCCCCGGGGTGGCTGGGAGCCAGGCCGCCTCACTACACGAGTCCAGTGTGTTGGTGAATTAGCCGGGTGGGTCAGGAAACAGCCAGGAGCTCAGGCCCTCAGGCAGGTGCTGAGCAAACAGTCTCATATTGGAAGCCCAGGCCCTAGGTCATGGTGGAGCAACAAATGACAGTTCAGGGCTCAGACCCTCAGGCAGGGGCTGAGCAAACAGTTCAGTAATTTAAGCCCAGGCCGTAGGTCAGGGTGGGGCAGCAAACAAGAGTTCAGGGCTCAGACCCTCGGGCAGGGGCTGAGCAAACAGTTCAATAGTTTAAGAAGCCCAGGCTCCTGGGCCTGAGCGTCGGATGAGGGAGAGACTGCCACCCGTAAGTGGGGTGGCAGGGGGGACGCAGGCCCATCCACTCCTCTGCGTCCCAGCCCAGGGCCCTAACAGCAGCAGGCTGCCTGCTGCTGTGTCAGTGGGGATCCTAGTCGCAACACACTGACATTGGCTCTGGATGTGCTGCAGCCAGACTAGGGTCGACTGCCCCCGGGCTACTTCCGACCTCCCCCTCTACCGGTAGGTACCTCTGTCTCAGCAGTGTCTTCCACAGCATCTCACATCATGGGCTCCTCAGGATACTGAGCGAGGGGTAAACTGGGCAGCTCCTCGGGGTCCCTTTGTACTGGTCGGCTTAGGGGTTCTTCCAGCGTCTGGCCGGTGTCCAGTCTCCGCAGGTATGGCCAGTCCTCGGGTCAGTCGCAAGTGGCAGGAGTCTCCCCAGCGGGAGCTAGGGCACCAGCATCTGGCCTTTCCGGCAGCCAGGCAGCTTCTGAGCCCTGGGGCTGGGCTTTTATACTTCCTGCCCTGTGCCTTGACCTCTGGGGGGCAGGCGCAGGCTCCAACAACTCTGCCCATTTTGGCATCCGTAGAGACTTGTCGCTCTCTGGGGCGGCTGGGAGCCAGGCCACCTCACCACAGATGCCATATGAATGAAACCTTATAAATAACGTAAAAAAATAAGTATTTAAAAAATAAAAGCATGCTATGTAAATACAAAAACATTGCTACTTTAGTGTTAAGGTTTAAATACTGAGCAAGATTGTGGCATTTAGCCATTGGCTTGAGTAAGGCAACACAAAACAAACAGCTATGTCAGATTGTTGTACATAAAGCTACCAGAATGCTTTACTTGAATCCACATTATCCAAATAAACAAGAAGAAAACTGGTTAAAATGGGCACATTAGGAAGAGGAACAACAGGCATCTTTGGTTCACATTTTAGGAGATGATCAGTTGCCTTCTTTTCATCTTGTTCAGTAAAACTATTCTTCATGCCAAGGGAAAGGACCTAGCGGTGTGATAGTAAAACCCCACATCCCCACAAGTTGTATTAATGATGATGGTCCATGTGTTGGCAGTGATGCCACTCAATAAGTTTGTAAGGCCTCTCCAGAACAGAAAAATATAAAAGGATTGGCAAACTTATTTCATTAGAAGCTTCCAATTAAAATAAATTTATTTTTGATATTCCTTAAATGCCCATGTCCTCCCATTTAAAAAATAATTTGTCCTGTTATAACTAACAAGGATAAAAAAAGTGAAATAAGCAATTTTCTAGGTCCAGTTAACTGATTAGAGGGAATTCCTTGGCTCCATGGTGCTTATATAAGTAAAACATTTTCTTGTAACTATATTTTAGTTCAAAAAGACCTCTCTCTGTAACTTTAGTCCAACTTTGGTCAGTTTAGGCCAGATTCCTATTGGCACTACAGTCACTTTTCACTGCCAGACTGCTGTAAAGTGGCCTTAGAGTAAATGAAAATATGGCCCTACAAAATTTCAGCCCAGGAGTGGATTTGCTACAGCGTTCACTCTTGTTGTTTTATATAAGTGCATTGACTTTAGGTTCTGTGTCTGTTTCACTGGAAGATGCTATTCATCCTTTGCACTGTGGTTGAATTATGGGAAGGAACTATTTGTTTTCCATTTTCTTTTGCCCATTACTCCACAAGGGTCTCCAGTTTGGCATGCTTCTTCAGAACTGGTGGTTCACGTTTGAGAGTTCTCTGGATCAGCCTCTGTGCCTGATGCAATGGAGTGTGAAACTCACCTGGGGATTCTCAGATCTGAGACACTCCCCAGTGACTAGCCTTCCTCATTTAAACTTAGGGTTTGGTGTCTGTCTCACATTTCTGATGGTAAACTAGGTTATTGAAAACTGAGATTACCCACCATTACCCACGGTGTTCTTTGGCCATATTAGAGTTTATAGGCTCTACCTTCTAGGACAGTGTTTCTTAAATATAGCCACCATAGCCGCATGTGACCACCAGGGGCTTTTGTTGTGGTCACAGCCTCCTGGGTACTGATTGGGAGGGAAGGTGGGGAGAAGCAGTGACCCCTTCCCCAGGGCTGCCAACAGGGGTTGAACCCTGCCCCCCTCTGGAGACACAGAGTGGAGGAGCAGGCAGCCAGTGAGTTCCCCACCTTCCTGGGAACGGTGGGCTGGGCTTCATCTCTGGATGGCAGAAGGCAGGCTGCAGCTGTGGGGCTTCAGGCTGCAGCCACAGGGCTTTGGGCTCTGGCCAGGGGCCCTGGTCTCTGCCACAGACCCCAGACTCCATCTGTGGGGTTTCAGGCTCCATCTCCCGACCACATGGCAATGAGCTTCAGCCCCAGGCTCACCACCACTTTTCTGTCACATCTGGCCCCCACTGCCTTCTCCAGCCCTGGGCTTCAGCCATGCAGTGGCGGTTCCATCCCCTGGCCACAGGGCTTCAGGCTCAGGCCCTGGGATCTTACCATGGGGCTTCGGGCTCGGACCCTGGAATCTGACCGTGGAGCTTCGGGCTCAGGCTCCAGGATCTGGCTGCAAGGCTTCAGGCCCAGGCCCTGGCCTTGAGGCTTCAGGCTCGGCCCCTGGGCTTGGGCCTGGCTCCTGCCCCCAACCCCAGCTCTGGCTCTATGGTGGTGGCTCTGACCTCAGGCTCACCCTATCCCCCTTTGCCCCTGGCACCTGCTGCCTCTCCTGTCCTCCCATCCATGCCCCCATTGCCACTGACCCCTGATGTCTCCCTACGCACCTGCTCGTTCACGGCTTAATTCGGCCCTGGCCTTGCCAGGGCTGAGTAAATCTGTTGTGAAAAGTGATATTTGTATGTTTGTTAATATCACTTTTCACGACAGACTTAGTAGCTAGCTGGGAGGCTGTGAAAAGTGATATTAACATACAAGTATCACTTTTCATAGCAGCAGACTTACTAACAAGTCTAAAAATTAAAAGCAACCAAATAAACAACAAAAACAACAACAAAAAAGGCAAGAAAGTGTAAAGCACCTTATTTGTGTTTCTGTTCTGTTAAGTAAATCCAGTAAAGAATAGAGACAACTGTACATTATTTTTATTATTGAGTCTGCAAAAACAAAACCCACATAAATAAATTACGATGATTTGGACATGCATATGTGGATATTTATTTGTTTTTCCTAAATCTAATTAAGTATTTTAGGAAAAATTAACAGTGTAGCCACCAGCAGGAGTTGGTGGTCGTACTCTGAGGCCACCAAAAAAATTGATACGAGAACCACTAGGAGTCAGTTTTCCCAGGGAAGGTCTCCATGTGAAGATTTCTGAGAAGTCAGCTCCTTCAACTTCTTTCCCTCCTTAGAAAACCTTGATTGTATTTACAGTCCATAGTATATCGATAAGCATTCTGGTTCTTCTGATGTAAATGGAGGTGGTCAGGATCCTAAGAAGACCAATCAGTCTTTCTCCCTGAATGCAAATGTAGGATCTTCTTTACTACACCATCTGATGATTTCTAGAACTTTAAAAACCTGTGTGGATATAATGTGGAAGCTCTGAATATGGAATTTGTGGTGGGTCAAGGTGAGATTAGCTGATCACTCAGTATGTTACAGTTGAACCAGAAAGGCATAGTAACATGTACAATAAACAAAGGTCTCCTGGAGGCCATCTTAAGACCTGTGGCTCACACCTGCATATATGCCAGCTGTATCAAAGTGAAGAGATAAGTAGTATCAAGTATCCCAATATAAATGTAAGGTTTTTTTCCAGTGTTTTGCAATGTTATTGTAGCATGTTGGTCCCAGGATATTAGAGAGACAAGGTGGGTGAGGCAATATCTTTTATTGGACCAACTTCTGCTGGTGTAAGAGAAAAGCTTTCAAGCTACACAGACCTCTTCTTCTGTTTATTGGCATCCTGCTTCTAGATCACTAGAAGTCTTAACTGCCAACAAAAGAACCAAGCCAGGGAGAACTTTCAGATCAGTGCCAAAGGAGAAGTAGGCAGTCTATTGATGCGCTAAGCAGCAAATCATCAGCAAGTCTACGATTCATAGGTTCCAAGGCAAGAAGTGACCATTGTGACCATTTAGTCTGATCTCCTATATCACAGAGCCTATAGAGCGCCCCAAAATAATTGCTTTTGAACTAGAACATATCTTATAAAACCAATCCAATCTTAATTTAAAAACTGCCAGTGATGGATAATTGTGCATTGCAAATTATCAGACATTGCTATGAAATACTATTTCTGTTTGTGGGACAAACTTCTCCCACTGTTGGACCATCTGTGCAAGGAGGAGCATAGGAAGCTAGGACTATAGTAACTAAGGCCAAAATAAGTTGTTAACCAACATTGTTTCTTCCATCTTAACTAAACTGCTAACCTCCCAGTAGTCCAACCTAAACTTCGCTCACTTCCAAGAGAAGCTATTACATAGCGTAGAGCTCAGATTTTTAAATTACATTAACATTTCTTAGCAGCTGTCTTGATAGTACTAAATATATATAAATTGCCTACATTGTTTGTAGCTTGCGGGTTAAGTTCAGAAGTGGCACAATCTCCAAAGTTTGCCTAAGAAGATTAAACAATATATGCAAATTTGCATAGTACCTGAGGGTCTTAGGACATAGTCTCTAAACCAAAATTACTTCTGCAGCATGTCTCAGGAATACTTTTATTTCTGAAGATACATATGGCAGTTTGGAGCTCAAGTAATACATTTATCTCTTGATCTGGCAGTTAGATCTGATGCTTGCATATCTTGACTTGGCAGCTTGACTTGGCTTGATGCAGACCTGAAATCTTTATTTAACTATTACCCTCAGTCTTTTCTCTTTTGAGGGTTTTTATTGCTAATTAATCTCAACGGACATGGTGATCTGTACTCATAGTACTGAAAAGGAAAGCAAAGTTACATGCAGTAACAGTACTTACAGGTGTGGTTCCACAATCTCCAATTCTTTGGAATCTTTTTTAAAATTCTGATCAAGTGGGAAAAAACTAAGGTCATAGCTCCTTATACAACTTTGCCTTAATTGTGCGTATTCATGAAGGAGCATAATCATGGTCCTTGTGGCCACAATATCCTTTCCATAGAATTCTGACCACAGTGTCCAAAACACATGCACTCTCAGGAATAGAGTTCTATTCATACAACCTCTTCAAAGAACTACATTTGATAGATAGGTAAACTTCCCTTTTCCAAGGAAGCAGAATTAAGAATACAGTAGTTTTAACATAAAAGATTTTTCCATATATCCTCAACTGAATATAAAAATCTTTATAAAAATTGAAGTTCAACCGCAGTGCTGCTATTTCGAGATCTTTTGCAAGATAAGTATAGCAAAGCTAGGGTGTGGTTTCTAAGGTTAAAATGTTGCTACTTCTGCTGTCATAAACACTAGTTGCAGAAAAATATTTAGGTAGATACAGATGAAATATTTTCTTTTAAATATAAAATTCAGGATTTTAAAATATACATGTGGGAGTACTGGCTGGCTTAGGAAACTGGTTATGAATTAGAAAGCCTTTCACTTCTGGGTCACCAGTTCAAATCAAACCAATGGTATCTTGATCAAAAATAATTATCTTCTGATAGGATGTTTGCTGACCTATTTGAAGTGAGTTTGTTGGCTCAGTCCAATTTCTTGTGGACCAGTAACCATATCATAAATCACCACCTCTGTTTGGTACCCTTTTTGTTAGCCTCAGCACAAAGACCAAGGACTGAATAGACACAAAGATTTTATTACCGTTGTATCTCTGGCCTTTTCTGTCCAGATTAGAACTGTGGAGCAAGCTCTCTGTCACAACCTATCCATTTTTTGGCTTATTAGACAACTTCATTCTTTAGTGTTGTCAGTCTACACTTGTCACCAGCACACGCAGTGTGTGTGTGTGTGTAAGCATTTATTTAAGTTCAGAACTGTCAAAAATTTCTATTGAATACATTTTTAATAATACTCTTTTCATTGTAATAAAATTAAAAAAATAGTCTACAATAGATCTTTAACATCTACTAATACCTCCTTACTGTTTAGAATAACCACTTATTTCCAGTGGAATACTTCGATCTTAGTTAATTAGGTCAATGGGCACAGTTTGACGACTGGTATCTTTTTTTCCCCAGTTTGCCATTATCTATTTTTGTCTCTCATCCAAAATAAAATGTACAGGTTTTTTTTATGTATGCTATGTTACTGTAGCCATGACAGTCCCAGGGTATTAGAGGGACAAGGTGGGTGAAGTGAAATCTCTTCTGTGCAAGCTTGCAAGCTTCTCTCTCTCACCAACAGAAGTAGGTTCAATGAAAGATATTACTTCGCCCACCTCGCCTCTCAGTTTTTCTAAAGCATTTGACACTATTATGTTATTTATGCATAAAGATTATTTAAGTTCCTTTTTGTTCCAAATCTCTTAGTTTAGCATATCAAAGCACAGATTTCAAATACATTTATATAGTATTTTGTGTGTGTGTGTGTGTGTGTGTGTGTGTGTGTACATGTATATTTTAAATAAATGTAACTATTTAAGCACTTCCTTCCAGGCTGCTCCTCCTAAAGTAATTGTAACTTAATATAATTATTAAACATCTACATATCAGTAGCACCTAGAGGCCTTGTTAAATTCATAGTACCATTGTGCTAGGTATTGTACTAATGTACAGGGAATGATAGTCCCTGCCCCAAAGAGTTTACATAGACCATTTTATGTAACTTTTGTAAAATTTACATTAGCAATAGTTTTTTAAACATACGTGTCTTAATATGGATTCAACACTTGATATAACATTTGACAATGAAGAAATACACTGCTTCAATTCATAAGGACAATTCCTGTAGTCCCTACTTAGTAAGGACAGCAAGCTGCTACCCCCTCTTCCCCTCCCCCACTCCCCCATGCACAGTAGATAAGGTTTAATACTTGGGGCAGGAAGAGCATTGATGAATCACTCTTAGCCCATGCTCACGATACTTCTGAAACTTGAGAAACATTTTCTATGTGGTGTGGTGTATTGGTGCACAAGGAGTGGAAAATTTAACTCAACTCCTAAAAAGGACTTTAAGTACATTTTTGAAAAGTGAGATCAATGTGTGTGGTCTCACGCCATCATGTGTTCCATCAAGGAGGACATAAGAAGTGTAAACATACGTGAAAAAATATTTTTCTTCAGTTGCTAATAATAATGATAAACATTGGTTCAGATAACAAGAGATATTATTCTTGCATGAAACTGAAGAAAGGCACATTTCTGTCTATTGGAACTATTGATCAGGAGCAGAAAAAGTTACCTCTGCAGTGCATTTGAGGTCGAGAGCTTTGGTTTCTTTTGTAATTGTAATTTGAAGTTGCCCAGAAGGAGGTTTCCTTTGTACATGTACCATTTTCTTAAATGCTACGCTGTCATTTTCCTCCCTGGATCAGATCATGGACCATATGAATCCTTGCTCATTTTTAGAGTAATATTATACTATACAAATATATTTTAATCTTGTAGGTAGAATTTCTGCTTCCTGCCCACGCAGCATGTCAGAGGTGCACCTCTGCACTTTTTCCATGATAACAAATAGTAACTTCTTGCAGTTTTACTGATTTTTCACAACTGTATATTTTAAAGTGAAAACTTGAGTAATAAAACACATTCTAGAGTGTCAGAAGCATTACAATTAACTGGTGTCAGCATTTACCTCATGTGGTACTGATAAGTACTGATAATGAACTTGCTGATGCTTCCATTTGCTAACATTTTATTTCTGTATAACCGGAACTGAAACATCTGTTTCTGAATCATTGTGCTGAAAAGAAGCTGTTTTAAACTGAACCATTCTTCCAGCTAATCCTAAAGTGTTATCACTAACTTGTAAAACAAAAGGCCAGTGAAATGCTTTACTGCTTTTTGTCTAGTGGACTATCAACAATTATGGATAATTTTGTGGTTGAAAAAAAAGAGAAAAGCTGGACTTTAAAAATTTGGAGAAAATATATTAGCTGAGAAAGAAGTATTTAAACATAATGTGGTTTATTTTATAAAACCTGTGGATTTAGACTAGAACATGAAAAAATATTTTTCACATATGTTTTCTGCTTAAGGTAAAATTGTAATCACCAATGTTTTAATATCAGACACTAGAAAGCTAATAGTTTGCTGTTCATGTTTTTACTGAAAACTCAGTACACTATGTCTTTAATGTAATTGTTCATCTTCTTTGCTATGTGAAAGGGGTCACCAGTACAAACGTTTGAGAACCACTGTTTTATAGTTTAGTTAATGGGGGAGGGACAGGAAGAGAGAGAGAGGAAAAACAAAAACAGCAACAAAAGCCACATTTGTTCACATGCCAAGTAGAGTCTCCTCTCTTGGAAAAGAAGAGGAAAAGATTCATGAAGCCACCAGGCAGACCTAACTTACCAGGGAACCACCTAGATACTGCCGTGGAGCATACACTAGGAAACCCGAAGATAGGCAGACAGATAAAAAATCTATGGTGAAAATTCATACCATTGTATCAAATATGTAGTGAGACAGATATATCAGTGGCATCAACATGGGACTTTCTTTTATTATTTTAGTTACACATTACATAAATAGGAAAGAGTCTTTTCACAAAGATTAACCGTCAAAATTGAACCAGCTAAAGGAAAGATTCTGAGTCAGCAACCATTTCCTAAGCTCTTCTCTAGGTATTGTAGCATTTGTAGTACCAAACACACACTGATTCAAGAACCCTCCAGTGCCTAGATAAGAAGATAGATTTAAGCCTTAAGACTGAATTTCCTGGATTTGGTTACTTAAAATCCAAATTTGACATAAATTAAGAGCAATACACCTTGACATCCCCCTCACATGCTTGAAGCACCACATCATGATTTATTTGGAACAATACATATAACAATTCCATAGTGGAAAAGAAGTGATTGGTTAATTCTGTAATACTAGACAATTATTTTTGTAATTCATGACATGTTAACCTGTAATTGTTCGGTCTGATAATATCATGTAACAGTAGTATGGAGCTGTGATAATGGCATTATACAAATGAAATAAAAAGATGTAATTTTCTTTGCAAAATATTCTATTGAACCTTAGCCCAGTGACAGTGCCAATATTTCTTAAATAAATTAAATAAAGAGTATGTTGAGTATCTTATTTGATATATGGAAAGAGAGATTTACATGACTAAATCCCAATTAAAATGCAAGTTATACACGTACACCTCCTGCTCATTAATAGGATAGTCAGCTTCTGGAAAGGCAGAGATTGTTACTTACTAATTTATGACAGTTTTAATTGTGACCTAAAAGTTAGTTGACATGTTCTTTTAACTTTGTTTTCAATTTTCTTGTGTGTAGGATATTAAAGTGATTCTACAAAGAGATGAGCAGACACAATCAACTGATGGAGAAATATATAAAGATGTTAAAATATGAAAAAAAAATTAAACAGTAAGGGAGGTATTTGTAGGAATTAGGACTTGTGGTCTACTGATGTGAGTAAGGATTGCAGGTCAAGTCCTATAATAATTAAGCATATTACATGCTATCTATACTCTGCTTTAAATAAAAGTGCTTGATTAAAGAAGTTTAGTTATTTCAGATAAAATATTCTGCTAAATAAAATGAAGCTGATTTTTAGTTGTTGACTAGTAATATGTTCTTTAATAATTTTATAGGAATAGAACATCTCCCAGTCCTATGTGCAAAGTCATTTTTTGTTAATACTGATGGAATATAACACAAACATTTGTTAATTGTTAATTGTATACAGCATCTCATAATTTCTAGTTAATAAACTAATAATGTAAATGAAAACAGAATTTTTTCTCAATTAAATTCGGACAAATTACTGAAAAGCCATAATGTATACGAAACATCTGAAACATGTGAAAGCCATAATGTATATGAAAGCGTCTGACAAAGTGGGTATTCACCCCCAAAACTTATGCTCCAATACTTCTGTTAGTCTATAAGGTGCCACAGGACTCTTTGCCTGTATATAAATTGTAATACTTATTGATATTAGCAGAGATATCTAACTCTTGCTTCTTAATGTTTCAATTTTTAACATATTCTTTCTAGATAAATTCTAATTACAACCTTTTAGAGTATTTCCAAGCTCATTTAAAGTGCAAGAACACAGTATGAGCAATAGTAAAATAGTAAAATTTCTCTGTGAACTTTCAAATAATTGTCATGCTATATGGAATCATTGAATCAAAGTTCTTGAAGGGAGTCATTTATTAAATAATACTATATATTACAGGTGTGAAAGGACAATCTTCTAGGCAACTCAGGTTCAGGCTTTGTTTACCTGGGATGGTGCTCTATCTGGCATTCAGTACAGCACAGAGCAACACGTACTTGGCTGTATAACATACTCTTTGTTAGTACCAAATAAGATCTGTAGAGGTGAAAGAGAAGAAAGTTTCACCAAGAAGTTGCCCAGCCTTTTTCTCCATCCAATTTTTTTACTGCATCTCCTGGCTGAAGTTTTGGAAAAGTTTTCATGGAATTATGCTTGTCAAGATGACTTTTCTATTTTTTTATTGTTCTCTTATTAGTACGTTTTAAACTTTCACCATGTAGGATGCAAATTCTTCAAGGTGGGAACTATCTATAGTTTTTATTTGTCTATTGTGTGTCAGTAGAGCTGAATTGAATTTAGTCATTGTATTCAGCATTGCTCTGTAAATTAATTAAGCTAAGAATGCCTTTTCCTACAAAATTTCTTTAGCTATCTAACTCTTTCAGTTTCTCCATTCTCTTAAGGATAATGAGGGCTAATAGTAATAGGAAGGGAACTGTATTTTTTCATGAAATTTGTATCTCTAAATTGTAGACCATTGTCTGTAACTAGTTTCTCTGGAATTCCCCAATGAGCAAATATATTCTTTAACTTTCCAATTATGCTCATTTTTTGTGGCATATGCATATTTGTAAGCATTCTGACTAATGGCTATAGCAGCTAAGTACTTGTGACTGTCTAACTCACACAGATCAATAAACTTACAGTTTCAGGACATGACACGTAAAAGTGCCCTTCTTTTGTATTGGTTTATTAACCTGGCAGCATGCACAGTAGTATGCACTTTCTCACTGTCTACTTATACCTGGCTAACACACTGTCATTTTGGCATGTTTTCTGCATTTGTTAATACCCTGGTGACCATCGTGTATTTTATTCAAAAATTCCTCCCTCAGGCCTGATTCAGCAAAGTGTTTAAGCATGAGTTTAACACTAAAAGGCTACTAATAAACTTAAAACTAAGCTCATGCTTAAGTGCTTTCCTGAATCCGGGCTATTTTATCAACACAGAGTAACAAGCCTTTGACCTCTGTTAAGCAATTTATCTCTGCATAGAATACTCTTTAATTTTTACATATATCTTTATTGCATTTTGGCCATATATCCTAGACATTTTGTAGTAGTAACTGAAGCTCATAACTGTGATTAGAATATTCTCTTTAAGGTTTGGGAAGTGGTTTGCTTGAAGTGTAAAGCAGTTATGTATCAAAAAGTAAATGAAGAGTATATCCAGCAGGAATTGTCAGTGTTTTAGACTAGAGCTTACGGGACATTTGTAACAGTCTGCATCAGGCTGTCATGATGACTTAATAAATATATTGCCTTATATTTTAGACTTTCTTGATAACAACACTAACCCTTCTTGTTTCTTAGCTGATTTTAGGCAATCCAAATTTAAAAGGAAAGTTGTAGACTAGTGGTAGCAGATCAAAGCATCTACCTGTGACATACAAAGCTCATCAGCTTTAAGCAAATAATGTTGTGTCTCTGCAGTCTACATGCTTCATGCTAACCACACTGGTATATTGTAACTAGGTACTATCTTAGAAACAGCCGTAACCTTGTTGTGCCCCCGCAAACCATGCTGAAACCTCCACATCCTCGTTTTACTTGTGACAACAGTATGATGCATACAAAGTAATCCACTCTATTACCAACATCTTTTCTTCCCTTACCACAGTGCAACTCAGTCAAAATCTCATTTTATTTCACACAGTATTCTTAAAACATTCTATTCCTATGTTTATAGCCAGCTTTTGGCTTTTCCCCCTTCATTTAAAGAATAGCCTCCACCTGCAACACAATTCTATTTCTTTTTCATAATGTGGGGAATCTCCATCTATTGCTTTCATTCCAAATGTAGCTACTTTTGGTACAAGTTAGCTGTTATGCCAAAGGGTAAGGCTGTGATTTTACTGGAAAGCTTATACACCAAGGCTCTTCTAATAAAAATCAGTGGCCTTATTTTCAGAAGTGCTGATCATCCACAAATCCTGTTAGGTCAATGGGAGCATCAGGTACTCTGCACCTTTGAAAAATCAGACCAGAAATTCTTTGAACTAATGGTATGTACTCTCTGAGGGACACCCTATATTTCTACAGTCTAGTATTTTTTCCTAAAAATGTTTCTGCTTTATGTTCCGCAGTCCTCTTTTATAATGTTATCTTCAGGTAGTCTTTTGTACTGAGCAAATGCAGAAGGACTGCACAGTGATTCCTTTAGGCCCTGATTCAGCAAAACACTACAGCATGTGCTTAAAATTAAAACAAGCTTCAGTCATTTGCTCAATGCTAGTCTTAATCTGTAGTGTGCCAATCATCAATATACAGACGTTGGAATTTTCATAAAAAGTGATGGCCTCTTTCTGCTTCTCAGCAAAGATTTAACAGTTCGGCACTATAATAGGCCCTCATATTCCTCATACAACTATTGTTACAAAACCTAATACAGTGCTTTTATTAAGTAATAGTCTCATTATAATTCAAACAAAACTATAGTTGTCAAAATAGCCCTACAGGAATGTCCATTCTAAAGAAAAAAAAACGAGGAGACCTTGTGGCAACTTAAAGACTAACAAATTTATTTGGGCATAAACTTTCATGGGTTAAAACCCACATCATAAGATGCATGCAGTGGAAAAAACAGTAGAAAGGTATATATATACAGAGAACATGAAAAAATGGGGGTCGCCATACCAACTCTTAACGAGACTAATCAATTAAGGTGGACTATTATCAGCAGGAGAAAAAAAAACATTTGTAGTGATAATCAGGGTGGCCCATTTCAAACAGTTGACAAGAAGATGTGGGTAACAGTAGGGGAAAAAATAGCATGGGGAAATAGTTTTTAGTTTGTGTAATGATCCATCCACTTCCAGTCTTTATTCAATCCTAATTTAATGGTGTCCAGTTTGCAAATTAATTCCAGTTCTGCAGTTTCTCATTGGAGTCTGTTTTTGAAGTTTTTTGTTGAAGAATTGTGACTTTTAGGTCTGTAATTGAGTGTCCAGGGAGGTTGAAGTGTTCTCTGGCTGGTTTTTTAATGTTATAATACTTGACATCGGATTTGTGTCCATTTATTCTTTTGCACAGAGGCTGTCTGGTTTGGCCAATGTACATGGCAGAGGGGCATTGCTGGCACATGGTGGCTTATATCACATTGGTAGATGTGCAGGTGAATGAGCCCCTGATGGTGTGGCTGATGTGATTAGGTCCTATGATGGTGTCCCTTGAATAGATATGTGAACAAAGTTGGCAATGGGCTTTGTTGTAAGGATAGGTTCTTGGGTTAGTGTTTTTGTTGTGTGGTTGCTGGTGAGTATTTGCTTCAGGTTGGGGGGGGCTGTCTGTAAGTGAGGGCTGGCCTGTCTCCCAAGATCTGTGAGAGTGAGGGATTGTCCTTCAGGATAGGTTGTAGATCCTTGATGATGCGCTGGAGAGGTTTTAGTTGGGGGATGAAGGTGACA
This sequence comes from Gopherus evgoodei, assembly GCF_007399415.2. Classification (NCBI taxonomy): domain Eukaryota; kingdom Metazoa; phylum Chordata; order Testudines; family Testudinidae; genus Gopherus; species Gopherus evgoodei. Next base: position 111,251,774 of record NC_044327.1, on the reverse strand, counting down.
GCTAGTGGTGTTCTGTTACTTTCTTTGTTGGGCCTGTCCTATAATAGGTAACTTCTGGGTACTCTTCTGGCTCTGTCAATCTGTTTCTTAACTTCCCCAGGTGGGTAATGTAGTTTTAAGAACGCTTGGTAGAGGTCGTGTGAGAGATTGGAGCAAATGCGGTTGTATCTTAGAGCTTGGCTGTAGACAATGGATCATGTGATGAGGTCTGGATGAAAGCTGGAGGCATGTAGGTAAGTATAGCAGTCAGTAGATTTCCGGTATAGGGTGGTGTTTATGTGACCATTGCTTATTAGCACTATAGTGTCCAGGAAGTGGACCTTTTGTGTGGACTGGTCCAGGCTGGGTTGATGGTGGGATGGAAATTGTTGAAATCATGGTGGAATTCCTAAAGGGCTTCTTTTCGATGGGTCCAGATGATGAAGATGTCATCAATGTAGTGCAAATAGAGTATGGGTGTTAGGGGACAAGAGCTGAGGAAGCATTGTTCTAAGTCAGCCATAAAAATGTTGGCATACTGTGGGGCCATGCAAATATTTGTAGCAGTGCCGCTGACTTGAAAGTATACATTATCCCCAAATGTGAAATAGTTGTAAGTGAGGACAAAGTCACAAAGTTCAGCCACCAGGTTTGCCTTGACATTATCGGGGATACTGTTCCTGACAGCTTGTAGTCCATCTTCATGTGGAATGTTGGTATAAAGGGCTTCTACATCCATAGCGGCCAGGATGGTGTTTCCTGGAAGATCAGCAATGGACTGTAGTTTCCTCAGGAAGTCAGTGGTGTCTCGAAGATAGCTAGGAGTGCTGGTAGTGTAGGGTCAGAGGAGGGAGTCCACATAGCCAGACAATCCTGCTGTCAGGGTGCCAATGCCTGAGATGATGGGGCATCCAGGATTTCCAGGTTTATGGGGTAGCAGATAGAATACCTGTGGTCGGGGTTCTAGGGGTGTGTCTGTGCAGATTTGTTCCTGCAGCCTATCAAAGACAGCCAGGATGAACTGAAACAGTTTTTTAAAATGTAGCCATCTTCAAACCATAAACCTGTGAACAAGGTGGGCATTTTGCCATATATTGTATGTAGATTTCAGTGTGGCCTTGGTACCATCCAATCTTATTCCCACTGAAGTCAAAGGCAAAATTCCCTGTTGGAGATGCATTTCTCCTCCAATGGAACAGAGGTCTCTTGTATGCATTTCCACTGATTCATCTAATATCCAAGATCCTTTTCAAGATAAAGAGAAAAAAAGCTAGGGTTATACTTGTAATTCTCATGTGGCCAAGACAAACACAGTTCCTCTACCTTACTCAACTCACTGTTTGCCAGCCAGTCACTCTCCAGCCCATTACTCATCTTCTCTCCCAGGAGTCTGGTCATATTCATCACCCCAATCTCCAGGTTCTCCAGGTCAAGGTGTGGCTGGTTGATGGTTCAAGAGAAAAGACCTGCCCCAAGGACGTAAAGATAGTGCTGTTACAGAGCAGGCTCCAGTCTTATCCTCAATTCTAGACTCGCCTCTGAAATCTGACCCCACCCTTAAGGGTACTGCTGCAGACAGGGCTGACTCCAGGCACCAGCTAAGGAAGCAGGTGCTTGGGGCAGCCAATACAAAAGGGCGGCCCCGGGTCTTCGGTGGGAATTCGGTGGCGGGTCCCTCAGTCCCTCTCTTCCTCTTTGAGCTGCTACCAAAGTGCCATCGAAAAATGAAGTGGCATGATTGAGCTGCTACTGGAGTGCCAATGGGGGGGTTTTCCATCGCTTGGGGTGGCAGAAAACCTGGAGTCGGCCCTGGCTGCAGAGTCCCTACAGTGGAGCACACATAGGGACATGAAGAAGAAGAGAGTGTTACTCACTCTGTGCAGTAACTGTGATTCTTCGAGATGTGTTCCCCCTATGGGTGCTCCATTACCTGTCCTCCTCCCCTTTGCTTCAGAGTTCTTTCCAATGACCTCTGGATAGAGAAGGAACTGAGGGTGGTTCACCTGTGCAGTGCTATATAGACCTGGTTCAGGGCACGGGATGGGTATGTATATGCACAGTCAAATGGACACTGCTACCTAAAATCTCCCATCTGAGGCACAGGGGACACGAGTGCACCTAGAGTGGAGCACCCATAGGGCGACACATTTCAAAGAGCCACAGTTACTGCGCAAGGTCAGAAACCCTCTCTTCAGACATCATGTAGGAGGAAAGACACCAAAACAATCAGAATCTCTCTTGAGCAAAGTCTGAAAGCCTGTTTCCTGGTTCAGAGCATCTAGAATAGCCCCAATAAAACACACTCCCTGTTTACAGAGCATGCTATAGAGTCCAGGTGATTAAGGCTGAAGGATGGTTTGAAAATTAAGCCAGGTTCTGGTCCTCCCTCTAGCACAAGATTTTTTTACTAACATTTTCTGTATGTTCCTCTTTTAAACTTATTCAGTTTCTACCCTGTCTTGCTTAAGTGTAGCCCCGAGCTACTACACAGGAGACAGCTGGGAAGCCACCAGTGTTACCTGGCACTATCTTCCCTCTTGTTCCCCTGCCTCGCCCCTGGGAAAAGTCTCAAGTCCTGCCCTAGAGACCATTATGAGTACCAATAAACACACACTGCAGCCTTTGTAAAAGATGTTGTTAAATATTGTCTATTTGCTTGGGTTGCGGGTAACAGGCAAATGCATGCTACTTCCTTAACCTTACAAGGTAAGTTCCCCTAACTTATCAGTCTCAGTAAAACTCATGCTAGTAACTCAGATATACTACTAAAATAGAAATGGCCATCAGGGCTGTTCCTCCTCTCCTCTGTTCATGTCCATTGCTGCCCAGTTTCTTTCAGCTATGGCTCGCAACATTTTTTGACGGGGGAACCAGATTTTCAAAGGTATTTGGACACCTTAAAATGCAGATAGGCATCTGGTGGGGTTTTCAAAATGCCTAAGAAGGTCAGGCACCTATCTCCCCTTAAAATCAATTGATTTGAAATTGATTTCAATGTGATCTGGGTGCCCAACCTACTTGGGTGCCCAACCTGCCATGAGGCCCCACCTCTCCCTGTCCACCATTCCTCAGATAAATACCTGCCTCACCTCCTCCTCCCTCCTCCCCTGCAAAACCCTGCCCCCTGGACAGGTCAGAGGCTGGAAGCCAGAGCTGGGGAGTGCGGGGCAGCTGCTGTGCTGGTGGGTGCCATGGTGTGGGTGGCTGCAGCGCTCCCCTGTCTCCTCCTTCTGCTGCCGCTGGTGCTGAAAGCCCTGGAACTTTGGCTGCTTCTCAGGTCCCTACCACCCTTTGACTGTTCACAGCTGGTAACAGCCATCCGAGGTGGACTTGACTCTGGGGCCAGCAGAGACCTGGGAAAGCAGCAACTGTGGGAGCAGGGCTCAGCAACTGGGCTGGAGCTGGTCAGCCTGGGCCACTCTAGGGAGCCCCGGACCCTCTGACCCAGACCCGGACCCTCCACCTGCCCTGGACCCAGGCTGGAGGCTGTTCTCAGACTCCCCAGATCCCTGCCCGGGTTTACTACTGTGCTGCTGCTGGCAGCAGTGCTGCCTTCAGAGCTGGGTGGCCAAAGCGTGGCAGCTGTTGGGGGGGGGGTCTAAGGCAAAGTTTGGGGTGGTTATAGCCCCTGCAAGCCCCCTCCCCCAAGCACTGGCCCTGCCCCGAGTGACATAGTTGTGTCAACTTCACTTTTTAGTGTAGACCTAGCCTGGTTCTTATAAGTCACACCAACCTGGGAGGTGGGGTGTGAGGTACTCACTATTTCAGCTCTGTCACTGTTTTCCACTCTCCTCCGCTGGCCAATTCTGACCACCCCTTGCCCTATGTGGAATGGACCTTGCAGAGAATCTTCCGCAGGCTTAGGGACAGTGATTTGGATGGTCCCTTCCTTCCACACAGAGAAGGAGAGATCAGCATATGTAGGTTCCCTCCACATGCAAATCTAAGGGAGCATCATCTGGCGCAGTGAGAGGCAGAACATTCAAAAGGGAATACCTGGACTATTTTTCAAAACATTAGGGCCTTTTTCTCCCCTTAAAATATGACTGGATGCTGTCACACTGTTTCCATACTAGCAAGAAATGTTCCTTAGTTTGCTCTGTGGTTCATACCTCAAAATTTCCATTGAATTTGAGGTTCAACCACTGCTTTCTTCACAAGAGAAGCATGTCAGCTTGTTAAAAACCGCTTAGTTCTGTTTTATTCCATAATGAGTGAAAAGTGTAAATTAATCTTTATGTGCAGTTTTACTACATGCTTTGAAAGGACATAATATGTTAACTAAAATTGAAAATTAAATGCAAACCACTAACATTAATGCAACATTATGGCGATGAAATCAAACCAAACTCAGGAAAGTCCAACCACTGTAGTGTAGTTCAGCGGTGGAAAGTGATTAAAAATGCCATTGGTTGGTTCTATGTTTGTTGTCTGTCAGGGATTCCATCTCAAATGTGCTTGGATTACAAGTAATGATGTTTTTAATCATAGTATTGGTTTTACAAACTCTGCCTGGCTTTGGAGAACCAAACTGCTTTATTTTTTCCATCTTGTGTGTCATGACCTATAATAAAGGTTCTTCAGAGGAAATTATCCCATCACCATACCTGGGCAACCTCTTTGTTCTCAAATTATACCCTCGCAGTACAAACTCATTGACTTCACTGAGGTTCCATGGGTGTGTCTGATTGGAACTTAGGTCTTGTCTTCACTACTGTGGTAAGTTGACCTAAGTTACGCTACTTTAGCTACGTGAATAATGTAGCTGAAGCTGACATAGCTTAGGTAAACTTACGCCTGTGTCTTCACTGTACTGCGTCAACAGGAGATGCTCTCCAGTCGACTTCCTTTACCCTTCTTGGAGAGCTGGACTACCGGGGACAACTGGAGAGCTCTCTGCCATCGATTTAGTGAGTCTTCACTAGACCTGTTAAATCAATCCCTGCTTCATTGATTGCAGCAGTGTGGATCCCCCTAATGAAGACAGCCCTTAGTAAACAATTCCATTGATGATACATAAGAAGGCATAGAATCCAACTCTCTCTCGAACCTGCCTTGGCTGTGCCGTGCTAACAAGAATAAAAAGCAAGGCATGTTTAATGTTTGTTACTCAAGTCAGCAGATAGGAGGCTAGCAGGTCTGCTGAGAAAAAAAGGTGCCATTTTTTCCACAGCCACTTTTCAAAGTAAAAGTGTACTTTGGGTTTCTCCTAAAACTTTCCCATGGCCATACTACACATCCTGTATATTTTATTATATGAATTAATAACAATCAAGTACATGCAGTGAATTTTTAACAAGGAAAACAGGAATAGAAAATTCTACAGATGTGCAACACGACAGAGTTAATGCTGTATGTAAAGGTAATAATGTGATGATTTTTCTGATCTTTGAATGCTTTATTCACAACCTCAACATTCCATGAATGCTAGATTTTAACATTTCATTTCCCTAGTTTCCTGTAGGTTTTCACGTTACACAGCCTTTAGGCTTTATGAGTGAAGCTTTTAATACCCTCAAACATCATAATAGCAGAGGTTGGATTTGTCACTGCCAATAGATTTGTGAAGCTGCTGTGTCACTAAAAGATAAGTGATTATTCTTTAAAACTACTGTATAAACTTCCCACTACAAAGAGCTCATTATGCTAATTATCAGAGAGTGGTGATAACATTCATTGACAAAGAATGTGACTCACATTAATTTAACTTCCTTGTCTAAGTTATTTGTGTAAAACAGCTTTGTTCTTCTACCTCTGTCTTTTCTCATAGTAGTCATATGTCAGTTCCTTGTTGCTGGTATGTGTTTACTTGTATATAAGTCATTCCTAACTTAAACTGTGTTTAGGATTTCATTTTTATTTGAATTATTTATGTACACATTCCAGCTAATATTTGATTAATTATTGTTATTGGCTTCTGCACCCCTACACTCGCCTTGATGACATTTCTCTGTAACAACTGTTGAACGCCTCATCCAATCAAGTCCAACATTTCAGGGCATGTTTAGGCATCAATTGGCAGAACTCTATTGATTCTGTTGGAAAATCAGAAAACCAGAAGTGGGAAATAAGGGACACACAGAGCTCCTGATCTCTGGTTAGTACAGCCAGCAACTTCAACCACATCTGTAATTGTCTATAGACCAGGGATGGCCAAATTTATTGACCCTCCGAGCCATATAAGACAATCTTCAGAAGTTCGAGAGCCAGGGTGTACCTGCTGCGGCTCAAGGCTTTAGCCCTAGGGGAGGAGCCTGAGGAGTCTCGGGGCTTTAGCCCTGCTCCTGCTGAACTCCTGAATAATGGCATGTGTGCCTCACAGAGCTGAAGCCACAAGACCCCTCCTCCCTCTTGGCAGAAGCCCCTACCCCACTACCCCGCTGCAAAGCAGAGATCCTCCCCCACCCCCAGTCTGATAGGAGGAGAATGTGGGGAAGGGGGGCTCTGTGAGATGCACTTTACTGGTAAAAGAACTGCAAGTGACTTGCGAGCCACAGTTTGGCCAACCCTCCTATAGACCAAGGAATTGGTTGATACCATTAATACCTTCTGGTGTAATAATAGCCCCACCTCAGCTTTGCCCATAATCTCGACAGAGTTTAAAGTGCTGCGCCCCCAAATACAGTGTAGTTGGATACAGTGCCAGGATATTAGAGAGACTAGGTGTGTGAGGTAATATCACCTTGTCTGTCTAACACCCTGAATGACTTCTTTCTGAGACAAAAGAAAAGAAATAAGAATGGGGAGGAAATGTGGGGTTGTTCACAGAGCCCCTGGCATTCGGGGGGGGACACAATGAGTGACCCTGGCAAGGGGGGAGAATTGGAAACTCTGATATGTGGAGGAGGGTAGCATGGGGCAATGAGGGAATGAATAGGGGGCACACAGAGCCACTGGCATGTGGTTGGGGAAGGAAGGAATAGGGAGGGCACATAGAACTGCTGCCATGGGTGGGAGAAAAGGGTACAGTGGTATCGGGGAGAGGGACATGGTGGGACACAGAACCCCTGGCATGTGGCAGAAGGGGGAATGGCAGGCACACAGAGCCCCTGGCATGAGAGAAGTGGGGAATGAGGGGGCACATCGACGGGGGGGGAATGGGAAACAATGGAGAGGGTGGAAGGGCACAGGGGGGGCATGTGGAGCCCCCAACATGAGAGATGGAGCATGAATTGCAGGGAGTTCCTGAAATACAGTGGGGGTTGAGAATGTGGCACACAGGGAGATTATGGGTGGGGGGGAATAGAGGGATGAAAGCAGCCCCTGGTGTGTGCAATGGGCTTGGCCTGCAGAAGCTGCGGAATGTGGAACATCCCTTAGTCTATTTGTATGAGAGCCCCAGAAAAGATTAGAGTTTGTACCAGGTGCTGTATAGATGAATACATGAATAGGGTTAATGAATATATGAATAAGCGACAGGGAATGGATGACTTGATGATTACCTGTTCTGTTCATTCCCTCTGGGGCACCTGGCATTGGCCACTGTCGTTAGACAGGATAGTGAGCTAGATGGACTTTTGGTCTGACCCAGTATGGCCTCCTTATGAATAACAAAGAAGACAGTCTCTGCCCCAAAGGACTCTGACTGAGGCTATATCTACACTTAAAGCACTACAATGGCACACCTGCAGTGTTGCAGCTGTAGCGCTTCAGTATATACACACACACACACACACCAGTGTAAGGAGTGACTCATCACTCTAGGTAATCCACCTTCCTGAGAGGTGGTGGCTAACTTGATGGAAGATTTCTTCTGTCATCCTAGCACTGTCTACACCAGTTTGGCATAGCCATATGTTTCGGGGCATGGAGTTTTCAAACCCCAAAGTGACCTAGCTATGCTGATGCAAGTTTTCAGAGTAGGGCAGCACTGACCCAGGAGCTGGAGCAGAGGAGCAGTAGCTGCAGACTCAGAGCTATAACTTATAACTATAACCTTCTGCAACACTGAATGGATCTTGCTGTAGGAGAATCTAACCCAATAGACTCACATGAGCATAAAACTTGTGTAACAGAATGAAAAGCTAGGCCCTGAGTTTGCTGACCTTAAGGGAGCATTGCACAGCCTGTTTTCCTATGTCTTTCCTAAAGTGGGGACTTAGTGGGTAGAATCTTGGTCATTACTGTGGAATGTTCTTTTGCGCTATTATTGACACTATAGAAATACCTAAAGCATTATCATTTGCTGATCCACATTAGGGTTATTATTAAGTGGTTTTAAATTTGTATTTGCATTGATCATATAAACAAACATTCTTGAAACATTAAGATCAAGGGTCCAGTCCTGCAAGCTCCCAAGGTGCTGAAATCAATTGGAACCCAAAGTCCTGAAGACCCAGAGCTGGCAGGAAACTGACAAAGAAAAACTTTTTGTTGTATGGTAGCATTGCAGTTACACACCTGGACAGCACGCAGTAAGCATTGCATTGGCTGAAATGTTGCACAGTGATTAATAGTGAGACTATGAGCCTAGTGCTTTTTAAACCAGGCCTGTCATTCACATTGCTTCTGGGAGGAAGTCTGAAGGGGAAGAAAGATGGTCTTGTGGTTAGGGCTCTGCACTAAGAGTGAAGAATCAATTATTTTAAAAATCTCGCCCATCTTTGCCACTTCCCCATTAGCAAAGGGCATAGGTAAAGGAAGGCTAAAATTAGAGGCATTCCATATCACAGCACTCCGAAGGTTGGCACCATGACAGTTGTTTGCCAAGAGGAAGGTGAATTAGCTGAGCAGTTTTATGTTGTAGAGCCCATTCCTCCCTTCCAGACAAAGTAATCTAGTTTGATGTTTCTCTCCTGAGCTGTGATGCACACTGAAAACCTCCCTTTCTCTGCGTTCCTTCATTTTCCTTTTTGTCTGCCCCAAAATATCTGCGGTGAATGTTAGAAAGCAAACTGTGTAAAGGAGCCCAAGTTGAGGAGTGGGAGGGCAATGAAGGCTTCTCAGAAACAGCTGAATTAGACCTAAGAAACAAGTTTCCTCTCCTCTGCCACTACCCACATCTGAACATTCAGACAACAAAACAATGGAACAAAATGAGGACAACCTTTTTTCTAAGACCTGCTACTTAGATAATATCAAAGATTGTTTCTGAGCAACAGTCCATTTTGGGGCCCAGAGTGTCATGGCCCCACTGAACTCAATAGTTTTGTCAGACATTGCAAGAGAAACACAATTTCAACCCTGCATTTTAAGGGCAGAACGGGCTAGGCTGATCACCTAGTCTTGCCTCCTGCAGAGTACAGGCCATAGAATTCACTCAGTAATTCCTGTACAAAGCACTGTCTCTGCTTGAATCAGAGCATCTCTTTTAGAACTACATTCATGCAAGATGTAAAAACTTGGGGGAACAGAGAGGTCACCACTTCACTTGGCAAATGATTCCAGAGGTTAATTACTTTCTGTTAAAAATTTGCACCTCATTTCCAGTTTGAATTCTAGCTTCAATTTCCAGCTGCTGGATATTCCTATACCTTTGTCTGTTAGAGCAAAAAGCCCTATTCTCCCTGTTTAAGTACTTATAGACCTGGTCTACAGGTGGGTGGGGGAATCGACCTAAGATACGCAACTTCAGCTACAAGCATAGCTGAAGTCGACGTATCTGAGGTTGAATTACCTCGCATCCTCACGGTGCGGGGTCGACTGCTGCCACTTCCCTGTCGACTCTGCTTCCACCTCTTGCCACAGTGGAGTATAGGAGTTGATGGCAGAGCGATCGGGGATCGATTTATTGCATCTACACTAGATACGATAAATCAATCACCAATAGATCAATCACTACCCGCCAGTGTAGACGTACCCATAGACTGTGATCAACAAACCTATTAACCTTCTCTGTGGGAAACAAAATAGACTGAGCCCTTGTCTTCACATACAGTGCTACAGCAGCACAGCACTGCCCCACCATAGAACTTTATTGAAGACGCGCAAATGCATCGGTGTAGTTAATCCATTCCCCAAAAGGCAGTAACTATGTCAGCAGGAGAAGCTCTTCCACCAACATAGCACTTTCTACACAGGGATTAGGCTGGTATAACTATGTCGCTCAGGAGTGTGAAGTTTTCATACCCTGAGCAACGTAGTTATACTGATATAGGTCTGTTGTGTAGACTTGGCCAGAGTTTCTTAATTCTCTAAATGTAAGGCAGGTTTTCCAGACTTCACATAATTCTTGTGGCTCTTGTCTGAACTCTTTCCAATTTTTCAACTTCTGTTTTAAAGTGTTGACACCAGAATGGGACAGAATATTCCAGCAATTCACCAGGAGGTGATACCTCCTCCCCATAGAACATGGTTTTGCAATTTCATAAATAGATTGGATTGACAGGAGTTGGTCTGGTACACAAGCCTTTCTAACTATTTTATTACTGAGATTTTAAAGCTATTGCTATTATTACTTTGATGGGTTCTTATTGGTAAAGCTCAGATTTTGTCACGGATATTTTCAGTAAAAATCATAGACAAGTCAAGGGCAATACACAAAAATTCACAGAAACCCGTGCACCTGTCCGTGATTTTTACTAAAAATATCCTAACGAAATGGGGAGGAAGAAGGGTCTAGCACCCAGAGTGCCTGGGGTCCCCTTGCCACCTGCTGCGTCTGAGACACTGTGGGGTCCCTCACCACCCACCCCAGTTGGGTCAAAAAGGTGTCAATCTGTTGTATTTCACTGAAGGTAGTGCACAGCACCCACTAACTCTTTGGTGGACCCAAACAAACTGTATTTAAGATACACAGTGAGCATGTGCCAATACAGAGAAACAGCTAAAGGATTTGCATGCCTATCATTTTATATGATTAGTTTAAAGCTTGAGTCATGTAAGTGCTTAAAATCTGAATGGTTACTCAAATTTCTCTGTAATTTGGTGTGCTTCATGCAGGGCCGGCTCTAGGTTTTTTGCCGCCCCAAGATCCGAGACTGCAACTGCCCAAGCAAAAAAATAAAAAAAGAATGGCTGGAATGCTGCCCCTGTAATTGTGCTGCCCCAATTAGTGCTTGCTTTGCTGGCGCCTAGAGCCAGTAATATTAGTGTCCAGTTTTGGGGATGATTTGGCTGCTGGGTTCCTGAGGTACAGACCCCCATCTCCCCAAAAAATCAGTTTCCCTCTGCTGCCTTGTACTGTTAAACTGAGAGGGACTAATGACTGGGTGAATCACAGAACTAATTGAGACTGATGGCTGTGAACTTAGCCTTAGTTATGTTAATTGAAGGGTATGTTAATCACAAGCCCCCACTTAATACAAAGGAGTGTTGGAGCAAGTAACTGGAGATTGCTATAATTTGTGAGTCAATTTGTGGAGTCCCAATTTTATTTGGGAGAGGGGAATATAATCAGGGTTTTTTTGGGGGGTGATTATACATGTGAATGCTTCCTGGGAGGTGAGAGCTGTTAGGGGGTGGGGAAGTGGGGGACTAGGAAGACAGGGAGATTATGGGGAAGAGGAGAAATGGAGATTGGTGGGTGGTGAGGGGAGAGAGCTTGTGGGTTCAGGTGAGGGAGGTAGGAGGAATGGAGAGGTGGGACACTGGGGAGGGGGTGTGGGAGTAAATGCCAAAGGGACCCAAGAAGAATAGAGGCAGGATCCCCTGTCAGCCCCCATTCCTCCCTCCTGTGTGTGTGCCCAGATCTGGGTGGCTCTTGCCCCTCTGAGCAAGGGAGTCAGAGCCTCATTTTGTGCCCCTTCATATGAATTGGGATATGGGGCCAATTCACCCTTTTGGGGGTGTCTGAGCCCCTCTCACTGCCCCCATATGCCAGGATCTGGAGGGTGGGGCTGTACCCATCTACCTGGTTCAAATGAGGGAGGGGTTTGACCCACCACGACCCCCTCCCTCATTTGAACCAGGTTTGGAGGGCTTGCTCTTTTATCTGAGGCCCCTCTCTGTCCCCCGTGTAAGCCAGGAGCTGTGAAAGTCTTGCCCCTTTGCGTGGGAGCTGAGAACAGGCATACTTCATGCATATCACAGGCTCTAAAGCACTTAGGGTGGATGGGAACACCATCTGAGGTGAATGAAACAGTTCACAATTCTCAGAGCTATTGTTTCAGGTTGTATTCATCTTCATGGGGTGTTCTCATTCAGCTTCACACCTTTCATTGCCTTCACACGATTCAGAGTTTCAGGTCTTTCAGAGCCTCCTAAACTGGAGATGGAGGAGTAGAGGATCCCTTCTCTCCACTCTGAAACCTTCTCTCCATTGTTCCTCTATTCTTCCTGTTTAAAGGATGATGTTTCTTAGTGCTCTAAAATACACATGCTTGCACAGATTTTCTTGAAATTTGCTAAGTAGAGTGCAGAGTAGAGTTAGTGATCCAAGTTTGAGGTAATTGAGCAAGAGGTTCCAGAGATACAAGCCCCAAAGAAATGGCTATATTTTAAAAAAGTTTCAGGTGGGGTTTTTTTTTTTATCAGAGCTAGAGGTCAAACTACTGCTGTGATGGAGGGTGCGGGGGGTCTCATTAGTTAATACCTAAGGTAGTCCGTGGCACCCACTAAGTCTTTGGCGGACCAAATGGTGAGCAGTATTTAAGAAAAAGTTCATGTCACTTACAGAGGGGCAACCAGAACACAGTGGAGTGGTATTTTGACCTTGTGGACCAGGTCGCAATGCCACTCAAATTTGGGGCAGCGGGCAAGTAAGTTGGCCCTTCTGCTTAGTAAAATTCTAGTTATGTCCCTACTTCAAAATAACCCACACATGTTCTCATATCACAAACACCCATTTACCAAGCACAAGCAATCCCAACTATGGCCTCCACCTTTTAGTGTATGTACACTTAACATGCTGACTGCACCAGGAATGTATGTAACTAATTCCCACTGGCTACCTCCAGCTTTGGGGGAACAGAGGAAAAGTAGCATGGGCAACCTTTTCTCCCTCCTCCCACACACACATACTTTTTGTCCTGTATATGTTAGCTGAAATCCAGTGGGGGAGAGTGAATGGGCTGTAAAAGAATGTAAAGAGCTTTTACGTTCTAGCACCTGTAGGGTTGGCAGAGTGAAGGTAAGTGTGTTAATGGGGCATTGCTGACAGAGGGTATAGGCAACCTTTCCTGAGTTTCAGAAGTCTGTTTCACTCAACTCAGTGCCAGGGGACACAAGCAATCTTAACTCTTTTTGCCATTGAACCGTATTGGTCTATTAGTTAAGAATAATCCTTCACTGGCAGAAGAGAGTTTAGGTTACCTATTCAACTTTTCACTTCTAATTTATAGGGCCAAATTCAAATACACGTGTATAGCTCCCATTGACTTGAAATGGAAGGCAGAATTTACCCCACAATTTTATTTTACCTTGTCTCATTCTGGATTCATCAGCTTATGCTGCGTTAGGCAGGGCCGGCTCCGGGCACCAGCGAAGGAAGAAGAAGCCTGGGGTAGCCAACAGAAAGGGGCGGCAGTCCGTCCATTGTTGGGGCTGCACATCCGGGTCGGCGGCGGCACTTTGGTGGCAGCTCAATCTTTGGCCGCAATTTGGTGGCAGGTCCTTCAGTTGGTGTCTTCCTCTTCAGCGGCAGCTCAATGGGGTTTTTCTTTTTTTTCTCTTTTTTTTTCCACCGCTTGGGATGGCAAAAAAGCTGGAGCCAGCCCTGGAATTAGGTTCCATATCCCTGTAAGCATGTGGACTCACCCCTGCAGCACCTCCTGCTGGTCTCTCAGGGAATTAGCTTGATTTCCAGCCCTCTGCAGGCCAGTGTCCTGCTTGCCACTGGGCCCCATGTCCCTCACAGACCCCCATGCCCCTTTCTCTGGGTTGCTGTCCCCCTGGCAGTACCCCCACACTCTCAGGTTCTGGGTCTCCCCACTCAGAGGAAACCCCACCCCCAAACCCCACCTCAGTCTGGGCTACTGCCAGTCACCATCTAGCCCCCACTCACTGGGGAAGACTGCAGTATAAGCCACTCATCACTGGCAAGGGGGGGTTGGACCTGCTGCCTTCCTCTACCATCCAGTACCTTTTTAGGCCTTAAACAAGGCCTTGCAGCCTGGGGAGTTGCCAGCCATGGGCTCCCCTGGCTTTCCCCAACCCTGCTTCCCCCTAGTACCATTTCTGCTAGACAGCCCTGCTCCCTCTCACACCAGAGACAGCCATCTGAACTCCTGGCTGCCCTGACCTTTATAGAGCCAGCTGGGTCTGTCTGGGGCGTGTCCTCCAGCTGAGGCTGTCTCCCAGTCAGCCCAGCTTTTCTCTCAGCCCTCTCCCAGGGGTGGCTTTATCCTTGTCAGAGCTGGACCAGGTAACCACCCCGCTACAATCCCCTACTGTAAAAGTGTATTGAGTAAGCAGGATATTGCAGGCTGACCAAATTTGATCTGAGTAGGTCACAACTGTATGACATTCACAAACACTGGCTGACCTAATTCAGATCATGCATTAGTACACTGAAATTGCCCTTACCTTAGTGCTTCCCTACATGTAGCTGTTTGGAAATTTGTCATGTAGTTTTTCAAACATATAAAAGAAAGAAAACTGAAAAAAATCTTCTTACTTCAGCCATTCCCATAGAAACGAAGTATCAGCAATGAGTCATACAGAACATATTAATCAGTGACAGATACAATCTTTTGAATTTGCTTTATGACCATGTTAGGAGCTACTTTTTTCTGAATAAGATTTAAATACCACATTTCACCTGAGAAGGTCTTTCATCTTTTCCACTTTTATTACTTTGAGCAAATAGCAAATACCTTATCTGTCTAACCTTTCTCTGCATTGTTAGACCATACTTCCAGCAATTTGGCACAATAGTCTATGTTTTCTTTTTGGATGTAAAATCAACAGTATTAATTAGGAACATTTTTTTTGTGTATGGATGCTTGAAGCGTGAAAAATATTGGGTGATTTCTCATGTTTGATCAAAAATCTTAATTGCTCTTCTGTTTCGTTAATGTCATAACCAAAGCATCAGTTTGTATCTCTAAATTTGGCTGCAGGACTATGCCTACGGTGAAATGATCCAACCTTTTTTTAAATGATTTTTTTGTTGTTGTTGCTTCTTTGAAAATGATGTTGTCAACCTAAAAAGAAGCTGCAGCTTTCTCAGTTCCAGTCTTTGCTGTTCAGCTGTTTTATGGCTTAACCACCAGTTGATCTTCAACATTTTTTGGATGCGGAAGATGAAAGAGCCAACTCCTGTACGAGGCTGATGTTAAAGAGACATTAAGGGTACTTTACACTGGAATAAAAGACCCATGGCATGGCTGCAGCTGACCCGGATCAGCTGACTAAGGCACTTGGGGCTCAGTGGGTCCCAGAGCTTGGGCTCCAGTCTGAACCAGAACATCTACACAGCAATTTTACAGCTCCCCAGCCCAAGCCTGAGTCAGCTGACCGGGGTCAGCAGCGGTTGTTTAACTGCCATGTAGATGTATCCTGAACAAGAAATAAGTATCTTGTCTAAAGCCTACTGAAATCAGTGGAAAGATTCTTATTGACTTCATTGTGCTTTGGGTCACATCTAAATTGTCCTCTTAGCTACATTTCACAGATGACGATAGCACAAGAATGTCTCATTTGGAGGATCATTCATCAAACTCATCAGTCATCTGCTCTTCTAATTCAGTCCATTAAAGCCAAGATTTTCAAAAACAAGATCCTAAAATTAGGAACCTACATCCATAGTTAGGCACTAAAATAAATGCCCTGATTTTCAAAAGTGCAGAACATCCAAAAGTTCTTATTGAGGCTAACAGGATCTGTGGGGACTCAGCACTTTTGAAAATCAGGTCTTTGTTGTGCCTAAATAAGGATGTAGAATAGTAACTTTAGGCTCCCTTTTTATGGAAATCCTGGCCAAAGTTTAATTCAATGGCATATTTGATCTTGAACACTCCATTGAAAATGGTTTTCTGCACTTTTGGAGATGAGCACAAACCCTCTTTAGCTAACTGCTTGGCACTCTTGACAATAATCACCTTTTACCTTAGAGGAAATGTGTTTTCATTACATCAGTCTATTCAACAATTTGTTTCCTATCACTTCCTTCATTTTTAGGCTTCTTGATTTGAACAAATTAATACACTGATACTGAATAATCACTAAACACTAATAGCCCATTAGCAGTATTGTCCAGCAGATTTCACTTTTTCCACAGTTAGAATGAGACACTACTACATCGTGAATTCAAACGCATGAATACTAAAAAATAAGATGAGCTATAGCCAACTTTATGAAAGTTATCAGAACCCCTGCTTACCTTCCAGAAGTTTCTAGATTTTAGCAAATCTAATTGTTCAGGATCACCACTACCCCCTTTCTTCAGTATCCAATAGCAGTTGATTCCATATTCTAGCCTTGTTATCCTCACCAGTCAACAGCTCCCTCTATTCCCATTCCACTTTGGACTTCTAGCTATTTATATGCTTTTCTGCTTGTGTCCTTAACCTTGATGTTCTCATCACTTTTTGTTTAACTTTTTAGAACAGTTAAAGTTTCTATTCACAGACTGACATTAGAGCTTAATCATGTGTCTAGTAGAGAAAAAACTTTCAAATATGTTTCATATTCATATTATTTTCTTCAGTGATATTGAATATAAAAATTAAAACAAAAAGCCCACATATAATCTAAAAATCCCCAGTGAGTAATTTTATTCTGAAGAAAAATAAAAGAGAGGGGGAGGTTTCATAACCTGACAATATAACATCTCTGTTTTCACCTGTGACATTTGAAACGTCTCCAGGAGACATAGACCATTCCTCTTCTTATGCAATTAGGCAATTTCAGAGTCCTGATATATGTGAGAAACATTCAGACCACAGTAATTCATTCTCAAGCTATATAACCAACAGCACACTGACTGTGTACCAGTGGCTAGCTAGACAAAGCAATTTTAACACACATAAACCACAGGCAAAAGTGTCACACCAAACCACACCAAAATGGAACCATTCTCACATCTCTAGGGTAGTTAAAATCTGCATTGGTCAGTGTTTTGTCAACACTATACTTTTCTATGTTTTATACAACCAAATTGTCTACAAAGTGGTGAGTAGAAAGAGGAGTAGAAGAAAACATGTAAAAATTTCCTAATATTAGTACTGCTTTTCTAAGATGGGAAAGCACTATACAAAATTATAGATGTAATGAAATTAGAGCTTCTGAAAGACACAGAAAAATTCAAGCTAAGTAGTATGGGCCATTCTCAGCTGCTGTAGCTGTAGCTTCTTTGAAGTTCATGGGGCTTTGTGGATTTACACCAGCTGAAGGGCAAAATAAATTACATGCTAAGCAATATTACCATGCTTCTAAAATCCATTAATATAGTTACAGTTATTCCATATATTACTCACAAATAAATGTAATAACCCTAATTTCCCTTGTTTTCCTGTTTGCAAATCATTCACAAACCATATCTGCAATTCACAATAATTCGCCAAATAATGCGGGCTAACAATTTTCGGTTTATGTGTGATTCACAAATTATGTGCATTGATCACATGAGTTTGCAATTATTTGCATTGGTCACAGAAATCACATGAGACTATTTCTAATTAGATGACAGAAGTTTTTCAAATAGGAGAATAATAAATAACAAATACTCCAATTTAAGCATGAAAACCCTTCTTTACATACAAATACAGGTCTTTGTACAAACAACAAAATAAACCATTCTTCAAATACTCATGCAAATGAAACCCTATCTCTGCAAATATTTGTGAACAGCATACATGGAGAGGCAGGAACATAACATGAACACCTACTCAGGGCTTGAATTGAACTTTAGGGATACTGAGTGAAATCTTGGCCACACTGAAGTCAATGGCAAAATTCTCATTGATTGCAATGGAGCCAGGATTTCACACACTGTATTAGTGGTATTCAGCCAGCTCTACATATAAACAAAGCAACCAAACCTTTATTTTCCCCAGTTACTAAAAATCAGTTCACATTATTACATTTCCTCTATTCCAGATACCTTCAGATCGGATCTTCATCTGCTGTGAATCAAAATAGTGTCATATGCCGATGTATCAGCTAGGATTCTGATGCCTGGCATGGTCAGCTAAGTACTATTCCCCTGAAGTAGAGAGTCTTGGGTGTGCAACACACAAAATGGCTAAGTAGATATTAGCAAAAGTAGCTGTGGGTTGTTCAAAGATAAAATATACTTTTCAAGACTTAACTGTTGACTCAACTGTGTAAACAGGAAAACATAGTTTTTGTAAAGTTCCCTACCTGAACACCATTTTTTCATTTGTATATGCATGTGAATAAATCATCAGGAAACTTCAAGATGCTGCATGTGTTGGTTAAATACCACTTCTGTGACGGTGTAAACCACTGCAAGATAACAAAGATGACTGGGATAGTTTCAGCAGACCTATATGAGAAAAAGCTTTATGTTAGTGGCAAAAGCAGAATGAGACTATGTCGTGTTTTGATTCAGAATGGTTTTTCCACTTCACATTGTTTAGTGCTGTTTGCTGTTACATATTCAAATTAAATTCAAATGCTGTGTCCTAGTTTGAGATGGATGAACTGGTTTAGAGAAAACAGAAATGTAAACTTTAGTTAAAAACACAAACCAAACTTTGAGATGCAGAAAAAAAAAAGTCTAGTTAATTTGTGTTGAAATTATGTGAACTGCTGCACTTTCCGGTTTTAACCATAAGAGCATAAGAATGACCATACTGGGTCAGACCAAAGGTCCATCAAGCCCAGTGTTCTGTCTCCCAACAGTAACCAGTACCAGGTGCCCCAGAGGGACTGAACAGAACAAGTAATCATCAAGTGAGCCATCCTCTGTCACCCATTCCGAGCTTCTGGCAAACAGAGACTAGGGACGCCATCTCTGCCCATCCTGGCTAATAGCCATTGACGGACCTATCCTCCATGAATTTATCTAGTTCTTTTTTGAACCCTGTTATTGTCTTGGCCTTCACAACATCCTCTGGCAAGGAGTTCCACAGTTTGACTGTGCATTGTGTGAAAAAATACTTCCTTTTGTTTGTTTTAAACCTGCTGCCTATTAATTTCATTTGGTAACCCCTAGTTCTTGTGTTATGAGAAGGAGTAAATAACACTTCCTTATTTACTTTCTCCACACCAGTGATGATTTTATAGATCTCTATCATATCCTTCCTTAATTGTCTCTTTTCCAAGCTGAAAAGTCCCAGTCTTATTAATCTCTCTTCATAAAGAAGCCATATGAGGAGATGGAAATGAAAGTTATTATTATTACATATTTTTATTAAGCACAAAAAGTGTGCCCAGGGCTGTACAAAATATGGAAGCGAACATGAGGTAAAATCCTGGCACTATTGAAGTTATTGGCAAAAATCCTATTGACTTCAGTAGGGTCAGCATTTCACCCAGGCTCTCTGCAGCAATGGGATTACTGCTAAAAAGGCAGTTTTCGTGGAATTTCCAGCCTGAACAGAAGTACAAAGTACCAGATACTAGAAATTTCACATAAAATCTGTCTGAGATTTCTATCCTGATTTCTAAACTAAAGATATTCATGATCATTCAGACCCTCATCCATATTGTTATATCACTATCTGAACTGAACCTTCAGGTCTTTTCAGATCTGTTTAACTCTAATTCTGAAGTACAAGCTAGTAGGGTTAGAAGAGAAGACAGATAGACAGGATGTTTGATCCTGCTCCATACTCAAAGTTAACGCCTCTGTGACTCAGTTCTCCATCTGTGAAAATGAGGCTAATGATACTTACCTATCTCACAAGGGGTTCTGTATTTATTTATTCAATGAGCTATATTTAGAGCTGTTGTAAGCTAGTGCAAACTCCACTTACTGTATATGTGTAAGGTATTTTTATTATTACATCTATTTATGCTTTGATACACTAAGGCAATGTCTACACTGCAAAGTTAAGTCGACTTCATGTAAGTCAACACTGAGCCTCCAATTTAAGTCAATCTTGCATATCCACATTATGCTCATTGTTGTCAGCAGAGTGCATCCTCAGTAGCAGAGCTTGCACCAATGCATGGAACACTGCACTGTGGGTAGCTATCCACAGTGCCGAGTGGAATTTTGGGTTAGACTTGCAACACCTAATGGGACCAAAACATTGGTGTGGGTGGTTATGGGAACATGGTGTCAGCCTCCCATGATGCACTTACCTTCCTTCTTCCCTCTCTGAAATCAATGGCAAACAAACTAAGCCTTTTTCAGATCCTTTTTCGTAAGCCTAGGTCACCTGCTCAGATGCCATAGCACGAAAAGCATGGACCCCGCTCAGCTGTTCACTACTGTTGTGATTATTATAACACATCACTCCTTATCCTGTGGTATTTACAGAGCGGATACAGGAGCCGCCTCACGGAACAATGTGATGCCATGCAAGCAGCCCTGCTGGAAGACATTGAGTGGAGCAATTCACATTTACTGGTGACAGTCATGCATCACCTTGACATGGTTGAGCACCATTTCTGCATCCAGGAAACAAGCACTGACTGGTGGGACAGCATCATTATGCAGCTATGGGATGATGAGCAGTGGCTACAGAACTTTTGAATGCATAAGGCCACTTTCCAGGAACTGTGTGAAAAGCCTTCCCCAACCCGGAAGTGCAGCAACACTAAAATGAGAGCTGCTTTGACAGTGGAGAACCGAGTGGTGATAGCTCTGTGGAAGCTTGCAATGCCAGACTGCTGCCAGTCAATGGGGCATCAATTTGGAGTGGATAAATTTACAGTGGGATCTGTTGTGATCCAAGTTTTCAGGGCCATCAACAGATTTATGTTAAGAAGGCTAGTGACTCTGGGCAATGTGCAGGACATAATGGATGGTTTTGCTGCGATGGGGTTCCCTAACTGTGATGGGGCAATAGACAGAAGACATATCCCTATCTTGGCACCAGGCCGCCTTGCTAAAGAGTACATAAACTGAAAAGGGTACTTCTCAATGGTGTTACAAGCTCTGGTGGATCACAGGGGCCGTTTCACCAACATCAACGTGAGATGGTCAGGAAAGCTGATTGAAGGGCGCATCTTTAGGAACACAGGTCTGTTCAGAAAGCTGCAGCAGGGACTTTCTTTCCAGACTGAAGAATAACCATTGTTGATGTTGAAATGCCAATAGTGATCCTGGAAGACCCGACCTACCCTTTGCTTCCATGGCTCATGAAGCCGTACATAGGGAGACTGAACAGCAGTAAGGACCAGTTCAATCATAGGCTCAGCAAGTGCAGAATGGTGGTGGAATGTGCCTTTGGATGTTTAAAAGATTGCTGGGGTTGTTTGCTTACTAGGTTAGATTTCAGTGAAATCAATATCCCCACTGTTATTGCTGCCTGCTGTGTGCTCCATAATATCTGTGAAACAAAGGGAGAAAAGTTTCCACAGGGATGAGGGATTGAGGCAGATCACCTGGCAGACAATTTTAAGCAGCCAGACCAGGGCAATAAGAAGAGCACATTGAGGGGCTCTGCCTCTCTGTGAGGCTTTGAAAACCAGCTTCAGCAATGAGCCAGAGTAATGTGACACTTATCTGCATTGTTCCTTACCAAACTGTCCCCTCCATTGCATTTTATCCCCTGTAAACTCCAGCCCCACCAACCACTGTGTGTTGAATGAGTAAAGAGCCTTTTCTCCTCAATCCATTAAGTTTTATTATGCACACAAACACACAGAGACAACAAAGAAAAGTAAGATGACCTGGGTCAAAGGGGCTGATAACACGGTGGGGGGAGAAACAAAGAAAACTTGCTTACAGATGCACTGCAATAACAGTCAAAGGTGTGGGAATGGGTGCTTCTGGTCCTTGTACCTTCCTCTGGTGTTGAGTGCTTTAACAGGGAGCAGCTATTTCCTATGTACCTGGCTGACATGCAGTGGAGTTGAAAGTGCTCTCCAGAGTGGTTGCAGCAGATGTTCCTGTAGAACACCTCCTGGAGGTCAATTTATTTGAATTACACAACACAGTGTCTACTCTATCCGCATGTTGACCCGTGAATGGCAGATCAAGTGCTACACCTCTTGTGGAGGTGGAGTACAGAAGTCGGTTTTACAGGCCACTTACGTCGGTAGAAGGGACTTGGTAGTGTAGACACATACATTATTAGATCAACTTAACGCAGCTTATGTTGACCTAAGTTTGTAGTGTAGACCAGGCCTAAGGCGTAAAAGAATAAGATTAAGCACCTTTCCATCTACTGCCAAATACTTCTGACTTCTCCTTTCTATAGATGTAAGCAGAGTCAGAATGGGCATCTTTTGGTGAGCTGTGGAAAAGGACTTCAGGGGCTGATCTCGTTTGCTTGGGCACACCCACCAGCCTAGCATGATGAAACTGCTTGCTCAAATGGTCACTTTGGCTGCTGTGGGATCCCCAGTCTCTTTGTTATTGGGGCAGGAGTAATAAAGGGTTGTTATCCTGGTTATGTGGATCAAGAACGGTAGAACTGTACTTGGCATTTTATGAAAGAGGGACTCGCCCTCAACTAAGTAGCACTTGCTAGGCAAGGGACATGGGTTCCAAAATCCAGTGAACTGAGAGAAGCAGAGGATATGCATGAATGCCTGGTAATATGCCCTGCTCCATCCCCAGGGCCCTAAACAGCACTTTGACCTCTCCACTGCGTAATAATAGAGCTAATTTTGACTCCATTAGTTGTCTTGTTATATGCTGATTCCTAGGCCTAAGCATTGGACTTGCTTTAGGTGAATGGTTCTGAGTGTGCTAGCACTGGGGTCTCTCTACTAACATCTGAAATCACTAAAGAGCTGAAGTTACTAAGAGCTGAAATCACTGAGAGACGTGCTAAGTATGGGGTGGGGTGCTGAAGACATATTGGTGAGCAGCTAGCAGGATGGCTGGTGGTGAAGGCTGCAGCAGAACCCCGGGGAGAGGTGTGGCAGTTGCCCATTGACCCAAGCAGCGGAGCATGTAAGATGCCCACATGCCTCCCCCGACTTCCACACAGGCTGGGAGGTAAACAATGCAGATGAACTTCTGAACTCTGGGGGCTGCACTGACTAAGGACAGAAATTGTGGGTAGGGTGACTGTTGGGTTGCTGGACTTAAGACCCTGAGGGGAAAAGGACACTGCCAAACTTACTTGGGGGGTGGGTCTTTTGCTCATGGTTTGTGTTATGAATCCTGTTTGTGGCATTGCCACATTGCTTCCCTCCTTTATTAAAAGGCTTTTGCATACTCAGAATCTGCGCTTGCGAGAGGGGAAGTATTGCCTCTTAGAGGCGCTCAGGGAGAGAGGTATGTAATTGTCCCAGGTCACTGGGTGGGAGTTCAAGCCAGTTTTGCATTGCATTATTGAAACGGAACCCCTAGATACTGAACCCAGCCCTTGTTGCTGTCAACTCTGACGGGCAGAAGGGTTATATAAAGAAGACATTATTACTCATGATTTCAGTACACAGTAATTCCAGATGAAATCACTATCAATCCTGGAAATTGCTCGTAACAACTGCTGTGTGTACAACTATTTCTTGTAACTGCAAAATGAAAACATGTTATTGAAAGGTACAATGACAAACTGCAGTGACCATTAGTTCCGCTACAAGTAGCTGGGCAAAAGTATGGTAAAAATATGGAAAGTGTTATTGAAATGATAGTTTTGCAAGAAACAATATGTTCAAAAATGGGTTCCTAAAGTCAGGCTTCTAAATCCATATTTAAGCATCTAAATAAGTGGCTTAATTTTAAAAAGTACTCAGTACCCAGCAGCTCCTCACTCGGAGCTGTAGGATGCTCTGCAGTTTTGAAAAGTGTGGATGTCTAACTATAGAGTTAGGTGAGGTCCTCAAAGCACCCAAATGACCTAGGTGACTTTCAGAGCTCCTAAATCACTGGAACACTGTTGAAATGCCCACCCTCAGACTTAAGAGCCTAACTTTAAATGTCCAGTTATGAAAATCCAGGCTTAGAATAACCTAAAATATAGGTGAGACATTGACCATTAGGAAATGCAAAGTTATAGTTCCCCCAGCACCTGTAACTCAGCCCCCTGTCTACATGCACACAGCTCCCCTGTGTCATTTAGGGCACAGCGAGGTGAGTGGTGTTGCATGGCAAAGGATGATGCTTGTGGGAGACAGAAGGGAAGACACTGAGGAATGTGGATGACTATTAATGTTTTACATTTGATTTTGTTTGTAGATAGCCACGTCTCGTGAATCACAGTATCACAATTCTACAGAATATAGACCAGCATGTGCAGCATTACAGCGGTGGTTCTTTTATCAAATACCCATGTCTTCTAGTGTTTAGCACATTCTGTAGAATCATCCTGTGAGCTAAAATTTGTCATGGTTTTTCTTAGCACAGAGGTGAGAGTTGGGGAAAGTTTGGTTAAATTCTGTGCAACATGAGACTCAACTGGAAAAATGTAAAAAGGAGAAGATATGCAAATACCAAAGGAAGTTGCTGGTGTGGACATATTTGGATCTTGCAGCACAACAGAATTTACTGGGGCAGGGGCAGGAACAAGGAAACTATTGTTTAACATGGGGAATGCCTGAGCTGTACTAGAATATGTTAGGTGTTGCTTATATGAATGGGACAATATAAGTTATAGCCACATTACAAAGCCATGACACAATCCTGTAATGACCCAAATACCACACCCCTGCACTTTTCTTTGGGCCAGCTTGTAACACAACAATCTGCCCTGAGGGAGAGCAGCCTGCACCGGCGGTGCTGAGTCACAATTCATTCCCCGGCTGCTCCCATTCTCCAAGAGAGAAGTAATCTGCTGCTGAGCTACAGCAGGTTCAGATTACTTCCCTCCAGGGGCGGCTCCAGGCCCCAGCATGCCAAGCGCGTGCTTGGGGCAGCAAGCCACAAGGGGCGCTCTGCAGAGGGTCTGCTGGTCCCGTGGCTTTGGAGGACCTCCCTCAGGCACGTCTGCAGGAGGTCCGCCGAAGCCGCGGGACCAGCGGACCCTCGGCAGGCAAACCTCCGGAGACAGCCTGCCTGCCGTGCTTGGGGCAGCAAAATCCCTAGAGCCGCCCCTGCTTCCCTCTCAGGGCTGGCTCAGCATCACTGGCCAGTGTGCTGTGGGGACAGAGATAAGGCTTTGTCCAGCCCTCTCGTCTGCTTCTGTAACAGTGACAGACTCAGGGCATCATTGAACCAGGGACCTTTGGAGTTTAGTGCAATGAGCCTCTACCGCATGAGCTAAAAGCCAACTGGCTGTTAGCTAAGGCTGTAGAGCAGACTCATTTGATTAATTGATTGATCTCTCTCTCTCTCTCTCTCTCTCTCTCTCGGTGCCACTAGATGGGACAGAACACCACACCCAGGAGGTGTGTGGGTTACACTTGCTCACTCCATGCCTCCCTATTTGGGAAGGGGAGTAGCAGCTCCCTGCAGTCTGCTTTCCACCCCAATGTGTTGGTAGCCATGTAGAAAGTCAGGGAGCACCATATGCCTCCTCGCTCCCTTGCACAGGCATTAGGGCAAGAAAAAAAATTGCCATTTGTCTTTCTTTTCGTACATGCACCTTTGAATTCAACTTGCCTGTTTTCCCAGCTGACTTTCACACGGCAATGAACATGCTCATTTCAACAACTCAGCATCTGCTGCAGCTTGTTTGACTTTTTTCTTGGTGGATCACTGTTTATGTGTTATTTCCTCACATTCTCCTTTCTCAAGCTAAGGTAACACAGTGCAGTTTACTGGAACATTATTGCTGTCGATAGAAATGCAGAGCCATATCTACTACAGAAACTGTAACGTGGCCACACTGACAGAGTTGTGTGCATGCAGTCTCTGCAGTGAAAAGTGAAACCAGGTGAAATTTGCCTGTTCTCATGTTTTGTTACAAACTGTCTCCAGCTCAGACCAAGGTCACCAAAGGGTTGGCCAAGTGCCACAAACAGTCTGAGCCAACTTGTGCTTATTGTTTTGCATGAACATTGCTCCTGTTTCAAATGAACTGTGTCCCAGATTTGAATGACCTGGATCAGTTTATGGGTATGCTTTGAGATTTCCCCCTTCATTTGAATTTGAAATTTAAAGCAAAACTCGGGGCACTCGAACCACCATGGATCGAAAGTAAAGGTAATATTTATTCTTTTCACAAGAAACTCACTGATAGTTACAGCTCCAAGTAGTAAATCATTGAACAGCATGTGCAGCATTAAAGAGCCTGTGCCTGATCCTCCTGCAGGTACCTGGGCTAGAGGGAAGTAAAAGTACCTTTCCTGTGTAAAGACAAGGAACAACTGCAGCCTCCATGCTTAGAGGAGAACAAGTACTGTTCCCGCCACATGTCTCGGTGGATATACTTTGTCCCAGCCAGACAGGATGGGGAGGGGCTGGGGCTACTGGAGAACAAAAGAAGCAGTTTACAAAAGAAGCTATCATAAATCCCCGGCCACATTAAGGAGCTCAGACAGGGTCTAGGCCTCCCTGAGGCCCACACTCTTTCTGAATAACCTCAGAGCAATATGTTCTGCTGTGCACTCAGGCAGAGGTGCTGGAAAAAGTGTGTATAGTGTGGGTGCTGAGAGCCACTTAAACAAGGTGTAAACCTTGTATATGATGGAAACCACTTCAAAGCAGGGGGTGTGGCACCCTCCTGCCCAGCACCCCTAGTTCCAGCCCTATGCACACAGACCCAAATAACCACACATGCCCCACTCAGTTCATTTGTCCTTCCTTTTCCATGGGTAATTTGTTCTTTCGCATTTGATTCTCACTTTGCACAGAATCAACAAAACTGTCCCAAAAGGATCAGCCTTACCCTAAAGCACAAGGAACTTTAGCCAAATGATGATTCTTCAGAAACATGAGATAATAATGATAGTGCCTCTTCAACCATAACAGTATTATTGCAGGTTACGCTGATGCATATACTGGGAAGTATCGTGTAAACCAGGGGTAGGCAAGCTATGGCACAGGTGCCAAAGGTGGCACATGAGCTGATTTTCTGTGGCACTCGCACTGCCCAGGTCCTGGCCACTGGTCCAGGGGGCTCTGCATTTTATTTAATTTTAAATGAAACCTCTTAAACATTTTAAAAACGTTATTTACTTTACATACAACAAAGTGAGTTTAGTTACATGTTATAGACTTATAGAAAGAGACCTTCTAAAAATGTTAAAACGTATTACTGGCACATAAAACCTTAAATTAGAGTGAATAAATGAAGACTCGGCACACCAGTTCTGAAAGGTTGCCGACCCCTGGTGTAAACTGATTATAGCATGATTATAAGAAACATGCAACCAAGCAAGCAGAACAGCAACTCAACCCTCTCAGTTTCTCCAGTAAGAAATGCCATATGTTTTTTTCATGCCCCCGCTCAGATTGCATTCTTTAGTCTGGCCCACCAAGCCACTATCCTCTACTCCCCAGTTTAGCAAAGCATTTAAGTCAATTCTGAATGTTAACCCTGCTCATGTTGTTGAGAGGAGACTTGAACTTGGATACTGCTGAGTTTTAATGCTCCCCTTCTGCCAGTATGGTTTATTTGTAGCTGTTGCAGCCAGCACAATTTTGAGCAGCTTTAAGGTGACTTCAAATTGCGCTAGGGCCAAACTGGCCCCACTGTATGGGTCCATTACTGGAGGCTAAAGGAATTGGTACAGCTGAGGAACTAGCTCAATAAGTTTAGAAAACTAAGGTGTTCATGAAAGTGGCAAGTTTAAGGCAAACTTCCCTGCAGCTTGGAACCAAAATGTCCTGCTGACCCAGTTAGCATCCACCTGTGGAAGGGGTCCGTTCTGTGGAGGGATCTCAGGGGTGATAATACAGGATATACTGAGATTCAGTCTAGGATTATTGGCAGGTGGTGGCTATGTGGGATTGGATCACAACAGAGATAGAGGCAAATTCTGGCACTGACTCTCTCTTTTGCCTTTAGACTTAACCCAGTGGTCACTGAAATAGAAGTAGCGTCATCAAGAGGCATCGCCCCTTGTCAGCAGCATTTCGGCGGCTGCTTGTCCGGTGGTCAGTAGGTGGGCACACATAGATGCCCTGGTGGGAACCGCGTTGGGGACCCCTGACTTAACCTCTTTTCCTCAGTTTTCCCATCTGTAAAGGGAGGGAAATAGAAAGGAAAACCAACACAGAGGTGTTGCAAGAGTTAATGAATTATCTAAAGCATTTTGAGGAATACAAGTGCTAATACTAGGTGGATGGGATAGGTCATTAAGAATCAGATTCTGTAATTTATTAGGGACAAACCCTGCCCACCACCATGGACACACAAGATCAAGGAAATAGCAGAAGTAATGTGGGTCCCCTGCTTCAAGGCAGCATGCAAAAATCCCATGCAGGGGGAACACAGATACACCAGCTTAACCCTCTTGCATAGCAGGATATGAACTACTACAGTCTTTAAGCAACATTGCCACTCCATGAACTACTTCTATCAGGCTATCCCCTGATACCTATGGAAGAACCCCTAAGTCAGCCCATTTAATCAGGTTATACATAAGGACCCAGGTTCCTCCATTAGGTAGGTGAATTGTGGGGCCTGGAATGGTCACCATTGTCCCTTTAAGAATATTGTTAAATACTGCTATGATAAACTGAATGCTACTTCTGTAATTCCAATCCACAGAAAAGTGACAGACACAGAAAATAGGGAGTGACGAGGAAAAAAAAAAGAACCACAAAACAGAAAACATTGAATTTCAGGAGAAAAGACTTCAAGCTACTGGGAGTCCCCCAATTATCTTACGCATAGAGTTCCACACACTGATAACTGGCTTTGGCATTCCATTGGTGAATTATACACCCTCCCCCAACCTCAATGAGATTTTCGGATCCCCACAATGCACTCTTTTTGTTAGACAAGCAATTCCTTCCTGTTTCTATTATTAGCCCTAGCAGTGGTTCAGCAGATAATGTGACTAACCACAGCTAGTGTTGCCATGGTCTGCTCCCACGCTCCAGTCTGCAGGACAATTTACGATACAAAGTGGGCAGATCCAGGTGTCATATACTTAAATGTGATCCCAGGTTTGATTTATACCAGGGATCAACGCTGTGGTGATCAATGCACCGGGGATCAATTTAGCGGGTCTACTGAAGACCCGTTAAAACAATCACAGCTCACTCTCTCATCGACTCCAGTACTCCACTGAACGAGAAGCATAAGGTAAGTTGACAGGAGAGTTTCTCCCGTTGACCCAGTGCTGTGCAAACACCGCAGTAAGTCAACCTAAGCTACATTGGCTCCA
Organism: Gopherus evgoodei; assembly: GCF_007399415.2. Classification (NCBI taxonomy): domain Eukaryota; kingdom Metazoa; phylum Chordata; order Testudines; family Testudinidae; genus Gopherus; species Gopherus evgoodei. Next base: position 111,222,665 of record NC_044327.1, on the reverse strand, counting down.
GCTCCTTTATTCACACAGCTGGAATTGTGTAACTTAGGTTGACTTACTCTCATAGTGTAGACAAGGCCTAATAAAGGCCCTCCAGTGAACCATGCCTTCTAGTGACTTTCCTAATATTGTACAATAGAAACAAGTTTTTACACTTTTTCAGCAGCCTCTGAATGAGCTTTTTTCCATGGAAAGGAAATAGTACCATTTCCAGTAGTCCTGAAGATGGAGATTTTTGGTGAACAGTTCGTTTGTTCTAGATTTAGCTGCTGTGACATTTTTCTATCTCCCTTTTAAATGCTGAATTAATTATCAAGGAAATACTTTTAGATTTTTTGACACAGATAAATTGTAGTCTTTTTCTAAAATGGGGAGCTAATCTTATGCAGCTTGATTTACCATCTGTTTCAGTCAAAATGGATATTAATCTGCTAAAAAAAAATACAGAAGAAAATAGGGAATTAGTAGAAACTTCTCCTATGGGCAGGCAATACTGTAGTGGTCCACTTTGGGGCTTTTTGCTCCTTCCTTGGAAGCATCTTGATGAGTTGGACTACCGGATTGACCAATGGCAATTATGTGTTCCTCTGTAATTAACCTCATATTTCCGTGTCTATTTTTCCTTTCTGCCTGAGAAAGCAAAATGAATGGGGTGAAGAAATGTGATTTGTTTTCACTGTCAATATGGTTTAGGGCTGTCTTTATGCCCACTCTTTTGTTTGTTGTTAGGGATGATTTCTTAGTTAATCACATTTATTTTCCTGTGGTTTTCTCGCATAAGGTATTTACATTTAGTGACACCTCAAATTTTAGTACTATTTATATAATTTATATGACTCAGATGTGATGTGATTTAAAGAGATCAATATCTAAGATCATGAAATTCTCATCAGCTCAGATCATATATGTGTTATCTAAATTATATACATTTTTACACATATACATGATACTGTCTGCTGACAATTTGGTATTTTCATTTATGACTTTTTAACTTTATTTCTCTCTCTCTATTTTTAACAATTGTTTTCCTTTTCTTCCAATTCTTAGAATTTTCAACAGGGAAGAGTTATTTAACTACTGAATTATTTTTCTTAATTAGTCTACTTTAATTGTGACCTTTCTTGTAATTTTTATGTAGTTCTCATTTGCTTCAATATTTAAAATATTTTCAAAAACATTTTTTGGAAATTTTAAGAGTTTAGCTTGCCTGACTAAACTATATTCAAACCACATTACATTAAGCAGTAAGCTGTGTCATCAAAAAATACCAGTGTGGCTATGCATTACAGAGGCACTGACTTCCTGAGTTCGGGGTGGTGCTCAACCCCGGCTTCACTCGAGGCCCTGCCCCCACTTCCCCAGTACTTTCCCCACACTCCTGAACAGCTGGTCACCAGCATGTGGGAGGCGATGGGGGGAAGGCGGAGGAGCTGATGAGCGGGGTCCACCAGTGGGCAGGAGGGCTGGGCGGGGAGAGGGAGGAGCTATTTTTTTCCATGGGTGCTCCAGACCTGGAGCACCCATGGAGTAAGTGCCTATGATGGGTTAGTTGTCCCCCTTGATATGGGTTATCTTTCTCTCTATTAGCCAACAGTAAGAGTAAGGTACTTATAAGCCATGTTTTTTAATGAAACCAGGCATAGAAAGAGACAGAATCAGTCAGGGGGATGTTTTATGATGTGAAAACTAACATAACTGGATGGAGCTTTCCTCATCCATCTGCCTCTTGTCACTTGTCACTGTCACACTTGTTCAGTGACAAGGGTTAATTTTTGAAGGATAATTATATTCATTTTTCGAGTGCTGACCTGCTTGGCGGCTTCCTGCACACTCAGTCCTCCCCCACACCAGCTAATATGCTGCTGGCCCAATACAGCAGCCACGGCCCACTCCAAGCACCTCCATCCTCCTTTTAAAGGGACAGCTCTCACTTCTCTCCTTGCGTAATTTTTGTAGACATTACCAAAAATGACAACAATAAACTAGTCAAACAACATTCACAATTATTACTAAACATCAACAACATGAACCAGTTTCTGAAACTATCTGTTCCAGGCACCTAGCATTCTGGCGGCATTCAATTAGCATTACATCTTTGTAGGTTACTTCCACATCAATATTTCTTTTTCTGCTGGCCCTGTTCTATCAGATTTTTGTTCTGTAGGGTAGAGAGGCTTTAATATTCTTCTCTCTTAGGCATGTTTCTTCATTTGCATTTGGAATTTGAACTGGAGCCCAGCTAAACATAATGATGGTGATTATTAATTGTGTCCTACTATTTACCACCAGCTTTGGTCCTGTTGGCTAAGGCCTAGACCTGCAACTTTCACTTTTGACACAAATGCAGACTTCTGGTGACAGCATTGCAGAAGTCATTTGAAATGCTGGCAAATGGCCTGACAGCCGCCGTACATACAATCGTCACTCGCTATTGTAAGTCCTAGTAAAAATGAAGAGGTTGAAGAACTGGCTGGGAAGATGGCCAGCCACAGAAACAAAAGGGCTTTTCCATGTGAGTCAGCCTATTGCAGTTTTATTTTGGACCACTTGATCTAACAAACAGAAAGCACAGGTGAAAGCTAGATACATACTCGGTAAAGGAGAGTTCTCGGAACGGCCAAAAGACTCTTGTCACTTTTGCTCTGACACAGCTCTGAATGGGGGGAGGGATAGCTCAGTGGTTTGAGCATTGGCCTACTAAACCCAGGGTTATGAGTTCAGTCCCTAAGGGGGCCATTTAGGGGACTGAGATAAAAATCTGTCTGGGGATTGGTCCTGCTTTGAGCAGAGAGTTGGACTAGATGACCTCCTGAGGTCCCTTCCAACCTTGATATTCTTAAAAAAAAAAGAGAAAGCTTCACACACTTCTCTCAAACAAGAAAATTATGCAAAGCCTTAGAGGTTTAAAATGATTGCTTTACTGACTCAGTGTTGCCAGCTCTTGTGATTTTTATAGAGAGTTTTGCTGTATTTCATATTTTTCTTAAAGCCCCAAGTGAGTTCAAGTGAGCTCATGAGAATCTCAGGTTTCAAATTTTTTTTTTCAAGACTATAGTTCTATCCTGCTTAGCTGTGGGAAAAAAAGGTTGACAACATGAGTCTGCAGGAACCCTGAAGATGCAGAAACCAAAATGTAAATAAAAATAACCCAAAATGTGTTATTTAAAAAAAAAACCCTGATTATTTTAAAGCCAATCGCATGATTTTTTGGCACTGGATTTCTGATTTTTATATGCTTTGGGTTGTCAATACTGCACATGGCACAGCATCCACCACCTCACCCCCATCTTTTACAGAAATTTCCCCTAGAAATTTTTTAGAGAATTTTACATATGTTTACTGGTACATTTTTCTTTTTATCCCTCCATCTATATGATGCCAACCATACAGGCCTTAGAGGGAAAGGACAATTAACACTTTACAGACTAAAGGATATTCCAGGGCTAGTAGTAAGTGTTACATGGAAAGTTGGGAAATTTCCCTTTTCAAACTATAAAGCTCCTATTTCTATCTCTGCAGCGTCATGTGGTATTTGAACTTTAAACCTGTCACTGAATATTGCGCATCCTGCTCATCAGAATAATGTATTCTTCGATTCCTTGTTCATGTCAATTCCAATCAGGTGTGTGCACGCCTTGTGCACAGTTGTCAGAAAGTTTTCCCTTAGCAGCTCCTGTCAGGTTGGCTGTGGAACCCTCTGGAGTGGCACCTTCATGGCGCTGAATATATGCCCCTGCCGACTCAGCCCCTCCTCAATTCCTTCTTACCACCAGTGATGGTCATTGGAACTGCAGCTACTTGCCTGGTAAGTGCTTCCCTTAGCGTACTTTCCATAGTGTAGTTAGTTTAGTTTAAGCTAGTGTGTGTAAATAGTGTATATAGTGAGGTTTGGAAGTGGGGTTTCCCCAATCCCTAACTCTCCCCTCCTTGGGCTCCAGGGCATGCCACAAGCCCAAGGCTTTAAACCCCGCAGAACCTGCAGTAAGCCTATGCCAATGAGCGACCTCCACAACTCGTGTGTGAAGTGTCTGGGGGAGGCGCACCAGACAAAAAGGTGCAAGATTTGCAGGGCTTTCCGCCCCAGGACAGAAAAGGAGCGAGGTTTCTGACTTAAGCAGTTGCTCATGCAATCCGCTCTTCGTCCCCAGTGTGCTATAGACCACCAGGACCTAGCACCAACCACATCCATGCAGAGTGCCCGGCATCAGTACATGACACGGTGCTGAGGATGGACTCTAGGCATCGGCGCTGTCTGGCACCACACACTGAATAGACAACCCGTGTCATAAACAGATGGTTAAGGGTTAATGTCTCTTTTACCTGTAAAGGGTTAACTAGCAGGAAACCTGGAACACCTGACCAGAGGACCAATCAGGAGAGAAGATACTTTCAAATCTCGGTGGAGGGAAGCCTTTGTTTGTGCTTCTTGGGTTTTTTTCTGTGTGTTCTCTCTGGGTTCTGAGAGGGGCCAGACAGGTAAGCAGATTTCTCCAATCTTTCTGAAAAAATCTCTTCTGTTCAAATTAATAAGTACCAGTTAGAAAGGCGGTTTAATCTTTTTTGTTTGTTTTCTTTATTTGCAAATGTGTATTTTGCTGGAAGGATTGTATTTGTGCTGGGGGGAGGACTCTCCCTAGTGTCTATAAGCTGAAAGACCCTGTAACATTTTCCAATTTGATTTTACAGAGACAATTTTTACTTTTTCCTTCTTTTATTAAAAGCTTTTCTTTTTAAAAGACCTGATTGATTTCCCCCCCTTGTTAAGGCTCAAGGGAATTGAGTCTAAACTCACCAGGGAGTGGTGGGGGGAAAGGAGGAGAGGGAAGGCAAATTTCCCTTTGTTTTAGATTCACGGAGCTTGAATCTGTCTCTCTCTCCAGGATAGCCCAGGGAGGGAAAGCCTGGGAGAGGACACAGTCGGAGAAGGGTTTATTTTCCCTTGTGTTAAGATTCAAGGAATTTGGATCTTGTTTCACTAGTAAGTTGGTGAAGCCTCTCCAGACGACCCAGGGAGGGAAAGTCGAGGAGAAGGAAGGGGGGGGTAGTCAGTTCCTCCTTGTTTTAAGATCCAGGGGTTCTGGGTCTTGGGGTCCCCTGGGAAGGTTTTGGGGGGACCAGAGTGTACCAGGCACTGCAAGTTCTGGTTGGTGGTAGCCCTATCAGATCTAAGCTAGTAATTAAGCTTAGAGGAATTCATGCTGGTACCCCATCTTTTGGACACTAAGGTTCAGAGTGGGGGTTCATACCATGACAACCCGGCACTGCTCGCACTGCTCGCAACCCGGCACTGCTCATACAAGCGGCATAGAAAAGCTGACAGGAGGTGCTCCCCAGTGCTGAAAGCAGTGGATCCAGCAGGCACTGCACCACTGCGTCCCATGAAGGAGTACTTGGTGCCCAAGCAGCAAGAGTCAGAGTTGTCAACTTCGATTCCCATGGGGGAGACTGTTAAGTCTGGTGCCCACCGACTCCCTGGATGGGCAGTGCCAGGCAGAGGAGTTGGAGCTACCTTCCATCCCAGACACTTTTGAAGCCACCAGAGACTTAATTGCCATGACAGCTCCTCAGCCCCCGGTGGTGAGAGATAAGTCCCTGGCACCACCGTGACCAGCGCCGTCTAGAGGCAAGCCGGCTATGATGCAGCGGTCACCCTCTTGTGCCTGGCACCATTTGCCTTGACACTGCTCTAGATCGCCATCACCAAGGCACTGCCCTCCAGCACTGGATTCCATGAGAGGGTCCCCAACTCCAGCAGGATGTCGCTCCCCTTCCCCAGCACTGAGGAAGGAGTGGCACCAATTCCCAGTTCTGAGAGAGGACTGGTACCAATCCACAGCACCAAACCCTCGGCACTGGTCCCCAGCACCAGACTCTTGGCACCGGATCCTTGTCACTGGTCCCTGACACTGGATTCTCGACTTCGGTCTCTGGCACGGGCACCTCAACACTGGTCCCCCTCATTGTCAGCTCAGCACTGGTCCTCAGTGCAGTTCCCTGCAGCTCCACCATGGTCATCACAACCGAGATCCATCTCATTGGATTCAGACGGTGACTCTTTGTATTCCTGTCCCAGCTAACACAGATCTGACAGGTGACTGAGGGAGGCACCAATGGCATGGCACCCCCAGTGGTAGCCTCTGGCACATTGGCCCTTTTGGACCCCCTGGGCTTACCATCAGGCCCAGGGATCCTTTTCCAGGGGCTCCTGCTTGGTGACTTCTGAGCATCGACCACCCCAGCCAGCTAAGGACAGATCTACGCCCCACAGATATGAGGCAACTTTGACACAAGCCCCACCGCTAGCCCAGGTTGCCACTAAGGCAACTCTGAGGCAAGACCCATTGCAAGGCCAGGCTACTGTCACCATGGCAACAGTCACCACAGGGGTCCTAGAAGCTGACCATGCAGAGGTCAGGGAGCTGGAGGGCCAGGAGGACCCTGTACCACCTCTAGCCTTCTCATCTTTGTCTCCGGATGAGGCGGTGGCAGGAGCTTCAACCTTGGATCTGCTCCAATTGACCACAGGGCCCACCAAGACCTCCTCCAGAGGATTACCCACAACATAGGGTTGTAGCCAGAGGAAGTGGTCCAACCTGAAGACCCTATGCTTGACATTCTTGTGCCAGAGGGACTGTCCCAGGTAGCTCTGCCACTAATAAAAATGATCCAGAGCAATATTAAGACTCTGTGGCAGACCCCTACTTCAATCCTGCCTACTACCAGGGGTATAAAATGCAAGTAATTCATCCCCCCTAAGGGGTCCTAGTATCTGTTCTCTCACCCGCAACCATGCTCTCTGCTAGTGTCGGCAGTTAATAAGAAAGAGAGATGGGGGCAGCAGGGGCTGGCCCCTAAATCCAAGAAGTTGAAAAGGATGGACCTTTTTGGCAGGAAGGTTTACACAACTGGTGGCCTGCAGCTGAGAATCGCTAACCAGCAAGCTATCCTCAGTATATATAACTTCAACTCGTGGTGCTCCATGTTGAAGTTTAAGGAGCTGATTCCACCAGACTCCAGAGCCAAGTTCTCAGCTATTATTGATGAAGTGAAGACAGAGGTGCTGACCTCTTTTCAGGCTTCATTGGACTCGGCCGCCCGCACCCTTTCCTCAGGAGTAGCCATGAGGAGGAGCTCATGGCTACAGGCACCCAAGTTGCCCCTGGAGCTGCGGCAAACCTTGCAGGACCTACCATTTGAGGGGGCAGGGTTATTTTTGGAGCAGACAGACTCCAAGCTGCACAGTTTAAAAGACTTCTGAATGACTATGAAATCGTTGGGCATGCACACTCCAGAAACCCAGTGAAAACATTTGAAACCCCAATTGCAATAGCAGTACCCATATCTTCCTCGACTGAGGCAGGATTTTTATAGGCGTAGGGGCAGGAATGGCAGGCACTAACCTGCCAATCCCCCTTCTGGGTAGAATCAAAGGCCAACATGCAGCCTTTGAAACCAAACCTTTCTTGGGCTCTAAGCAGCCTTTTGAACATATGTCCGAGGACTGTGCACCTGCCATGACACTGAATCCTTCCCCATTTTATGAATCGTCTGTCCCACTTTTACCATGCTTGGTCCCAAATAACATCGGACTGCTGGGTTCTTTGCATGGTAGAAGTGGGATATATTCTCTCCAATTTTGCTCCTCCCCTACCTCCCAACCTCCTTCCTTGTCCCTTTTCAGAGATCCTTCTCACAAGCTACTCCTTATCCAGGAGGTGAGGGTGCTCCTTGCCATAGAAGCAGTGGAGGCGGTTCCTCAAGAGCTCAAGGGCAAGGGATTCTATTCCCACTACTTCCTAATCCCCAGAGCCCAGGTGGGTCTCAGACTCATTCTAGACCTTCAAGGACTCAACACGTTCATGGTAAAGTTGAAGTTCCGCATGGGCTCCTTCAGTACAATTATCTCTTCTCTGGATCCTGGAGACTGATACACTGCCCTTGACATGAAAGATGCGTACTTTCACATAGCTATTTGGTCTGCACACAGACGATTTCTACGGTTTGTAGCCAACAAAAAACATTATCAGTTCACGGTCCTCCCCTTTGGCCTGTTAACAGTCCCCAGAGTGTTCACCAAGTGCATGTTGGTCATAGCAGCCTTCCTCCGAAGGAGGCATGCAAGTATACCCCTACCTCAAGTATACCTCAACAACTGGCTGCTCAGGGGCCTCACCAGGGAGCAGGTGGAGTCTCAAGTCCGATTAGTCAGATCCACTTTCGAAAGACTGGGTCTTCTCCTCAATGTGAACAAGTCAATCTTGTCACTGACCCAAAGAATAGAGTCGTACTGGACTCGGTACAGGCAAGAGTGTTTTTGATGGACACCCAATTCCAAGCCATGACAGTCATTATTCAAGGCCTCAGGTAGTACCCGATCACTACAGCAAGGGGATGCCTGAGTCTTCTCGGCCATATGGCAGCCTGAATTTATGTGGTCTGGCATGCCAGACTGAGGCTCAGGCCACTCCAGGCGTGGCTTTCTTTGGCCTACCACCCTGGGTGCGACAGCCTATACTCAGTGGTCACGGTGCCAGAGCAAGTACTTGAATCCCTCCAGTGGTGGCTCAACCCTTGGACAGTGTGCAATGGAGTCCCCTTCAACAGCCTCCAGCCTTTCTTGTCCCTAGTAATGGACTCGTCAGCTCTGAGATCGGGTGCGCATTTGGGAGACGTCCAAACACAAGGCCTGTGGTCACAGGACGAACTCCCCCTTCATATCATTATAAAGGAGCTCAGGGTAGTATGACTAGCATGCCAAACCTTTCAGGCCCGGCTGCAAGGCCAGTGCATGGCAATGATGACGGACAACACCACTGCCATGTTTTACATCAACAAGCAAGGTGGAGGCCATTCCTCCCCTCTAAGTCAAGAAGCCCTCCAGCTATGGGAGTTCTGCCTAGCCCACTCCATTCACCAGGATGCATTGTATCTCCCACCTCAGCAGATCATACCGCAATCATGAGTGGTCCATCCGGCCGCATGTCATACACGCCATCTTCCAAAGGTGGGAGTTTCCGCAGCTTGACCTGTTCACCACCTGGAGCAACAGAAAATGTCCAGTGTTCTGCTCCTTCCAGAATCACAGCCCGGGCTTGATCACGGATGCATTTCTGCTATCCTGGGGAGGCCACCCTGTTGTATGCCTTTCTCCCGATCCCTCTCGTGCACAAGGTACTTCTCAAGGTCTGCAGAAACACAGCAGAGGTAATTCTGATGGTCCCAGCATGGCCTCGACAACATTGATACACCACGCTCCTGGAACTGTCAGAGGATGCCCCAATTGCATTACCACTCCACCCTGATCTGATCATTTAGGACCACAGTTGCCTTTACCACCCAGACCTCCAATCCCTCCATCTCATGGCCTGGAAGCTTCATGGTTAAACCCATGGAACTTCTGTACACCGAACCAGTAAGGGAGGTCCTACTTGGTGGCAGGAAACTATCCACCAGGGCCACTTACGAAAAAAGTTCACTTGCTGGTGTGCCCAGCAGCACACACCTCCACTCCAGGCACCTATACGCTCATTCTAGAGTACCTTCTGTACTTGAAACAACAAGGCCTGGCCGCGTCATCCATCAAAGTACCTCTCACTGCTATCTCGGCCTTCCACTCGGGAGCATCCGAATGTTCCATATTCGCTAACCCCATGGTAGGATGTTTCCTCATGGTCTGGAACAGCTACATCCTCAGATTAGACAGCCTGTTCCTTCGTAAGACCTTAATCTGGTCCTCTCCAGACTAATGTGGCCCCCATTTGAACTGCTGGCAACTTGCTCCCTTCTCTACCTGGCATGGAAGGTAGACTTCCAGGTCACCATCACCTCAGCTAGGAGGGTGTTGGAGTTAAAGGCTATCCTACACTGACCCATCCTACACCACCTTCCACAAGGATAAGGTGCAACTCAGGCCTCACCTAGCTTTTCTCTCCAAGGAAGTGTCACACTTCCATGCTAGCCAGACATTTTTCTACCTGTCTTCTATCCTAAGCCTCATGACAGTAGTCGAGAGCAGAGGCTACACTCATTGGATTTTCGGCAGGCTATAACATTCTATATTGAGAGTACTAAGCTGTTCAGGAAGTTGAACCAGCTGTTTGTAGCGGTAGCAGACTGGATGAAAGGACTCCTGATCTCATCTCAAAGAATATATTCCTGGATCATGTCCTGCATCCGCATGTGCTACGAGCTGGCCAAGGTACCAGCCCCAGCACTTATGGCACATTCCACAAGGGCACAGGCTTCGTCAGTGGCGTTCCTGGCCCAGGTCCTGATACAAGGAATTTGCAGGGCAGCAACTTAGTACATACGTTCATGTCTCATTATGCTATCCCTCAGCATGCCAGAGATGATGCAGCATTCCGCAGAGCGGTGCTCCCATCAGTGATCCCTTAACTCCAATCCCACCTCTGGGGTGGAGCTTGGAAGCCAACTGATTGGAATTGACATGAACAAGCATTTGAAAAAGAAAAAAATGGTTACTCACCTTCTTGTACCTGTTGTTCTTTGAGATGTGTTGCTCATGTCCATTCCATTACCCGCCCTCCTACCCCTCTGTCAGCGTAGCTGGCAAGAAGGAACTAAGGAGGGGCCAGGTCGGCAGGGGCATATGTTCAGCGCCAGGAAGGCACCATTCCAGGAGAGTCCACAGCCAACCCGATGGAAGCTGCTAAGGGAAAACTTGCCAATGACTGTGCACACGGCACGCACACACCTGATTGGAATGGACATGAACAATACATCTCAAAGAACAACAGTTACGAGAACATGAGTAACCATTTTATTTTGGAGATGGAAGAAGGAAAGATTTATCTGTCAAGCTGATTTCTTTAAAAAAAGAATAATGGTAGCTGTTTTGAGGTTTGGAATGTAACAAGTAATCCCATCAGAGAGAGATTAGTGAGAAAAGTGCAGGTTAGTCAAAGGTACCTGTTAAATTGTGTCTAATCACATAGATCTGCAGTTTATCAGTGGGCTATCACCACCACGTGTGTGTCCTTGAACATACAATGTAGCATATATTGTCAGGTGCCACCTCTGTTCTTGACCAATCTGAGACAATTTGGGAGGGGCTGATTTTCTTAAGGTCCCCCTAAGTTTTCTTTTAACTCTGAGCATGTGCACATGCACATATGAGCACACACAGTTGGCCGACAAGAAATTTTCAAGAAATGAGAAAAATATATATTCTGCAAAGCTTTTTTAAATTATTTCAACTCCTTCACCATGCTGCATTTTTTCTTTAGCCAGTCAGGAGAGTTCAAGAAAAAGAAATTCTGCATATATGTAATTCTATAGTCTGACTGAATCCTTTTTGTATAGCTTACGCCTGCTTACCAAAGACCATTATTTAATTACTGTTACTGATAATAATCCTAGTCCCAATCAGGATTGTGCTAGGGACTGTATAAACACATGTGAAGATTAGCTAGCTCTATGGTGTTCAGAATCACTTTGGAACAAAGGTTCTTGAAAGCAATAGGCTTTATTCAGTGACACAGTTGCCAGCTGCCCCTACATAACAGAGGATGGGCTTCTGTAGCACCCCTTTCCCAGACTTCCTGTCTGGGATCTTAAATCACTTAAAGGTACAGTTCCCAGCGCCACAAGCTTCCTGCCCAGGAAAGTTTACTCCACAGTGTTACCCCAAACCAGCTCAGAACTGCATGAATTCCCCCATATTTTCCTTCCACCTTTTAGGACTCAAAGACCCAGGACTTAAGTTTGCCTCAAAAAGACAAATGTTCCTTTTTCTCAAAGAGTTTTTAACTTTTATCTTGAAGCTTTACTTAGTGGGACTTAGGCAGATGCTTAAGTACATATTGAATAGGGATGGACTTAGGTAGTTGCCTAAATGTTTTGGTGGATCAGAGCCTTAGTGAAGGGAGACAAAGTCCCAGAGCAGATGGCTTTTGAACCAAAGCTCAGAAAGTGAAACAAAATAGATGTTTGGTTTATTTCTTTATACTTCTTTTTCTTTTCTTTGTGGTCCCCGGCTTTCCCACCTAGAGAAAATACAACTGTGACAGACTGGAAATCCCCTGAACAACATTGTTCTGATAAGAAGATTGCACAGGCTCAACCAAAATATTATGCCTAAAAAGCCTTTTTCTTTCAGTTTGCTTTGCTGGAGAAAGAGAGAGATGATCAAAGTGATAGTCCACTTAAATGATAAACAAGAATTTAAAGAGAGATGGTGTCATTTTTGTGTGATTCATGATCAGAATATAATTCATGTGTGAGGTCTGAGGCTTTAATAGTTGCATCTGGAAATGCAGCAAAAATTGGTATTAGTGAAGAGGTTCATATTCTTCTAATTTTGCGCCTATTGTTGGGCCAGATTCTGGAATCTTTACACAATGTTTCCTAAGACAAAACACCCTGGACCTGGGCTGCAGGTAGAGCTGGGGTTAGAGATATAAGAGGTTATCTCATCCAAGGGACCTGAAGAGGGGAGATTGCATAATTCAAGGTTGCTTGATCCAAAGACCATCTGACTTCAGTGGGCTTTAGATCAGCCCCATGGAAACCCAAAGGACGACCTGGAATAATGGCTTTGTTGTCAAAATCCCACCATGAGTGAACTGCTGTGGCTGGTGACATCACCAAACAGGGTGGAGACTCTTGGGGGTTTGCCAAAGTGACAATTGGAAGGAGGATCTCAAGGAGGGAGATCTGGGAATGGGAGCTGGAGGGTCAGACAGAATGGCTGGCTAGCCTTGCCTGGAGAGGGGGGCTGACTGAAGAAGGGTTAGTAGAGCCCTGAGGATGGAAAACCTGAAGAGAGCTCAGCATGGTGTCCTGAACCCCAGCAGTTCTTCTCCTCTTAGATTGTGATGGGCTCTGGAGAGGAGAGAGTCCTCAGGAAAAGTGAGGGACTCCCACGGCCATCCCAGTAACCCAGCATCATGGGCTGGTACTGAGAAGTGACATCAGATACAGACAGGTCATGGCACATTGTGTGTGTATATTTGTAAATAGTTTAACTTGAGCTTCTTAACTAACATAGAGTAAGATGAGAGGTTTCAGTGTATAAAATTATTTCTTTAATGCTTCTATGTTAGATTATATTTATTTTTAGCATAATAAGTAAGACCTGTCATTTTCATGAGCTCTATGCCTAGGCCTGATACAGGCTACTAAGTTATTTAGACTCTTGACTGCCACTTCTTAACGTGATGCTACATAATAATTACCCCATGCAACAATGTTGCTCTGGGTTTTCCAGTTCTTGGAGATAAAAGGCTAAAACTGTTTAACTCTAAATGTCTAGAAGAGACAAGGAGTGAATATATACTGGATGGTGGCAGCAACAGTACCAGATTAACAGTCACGTAATAGATTTGTGTGGTGGTGGTGGTTCACGGAAAGGAAGCAGGGCGTCACAGAGGTTCAAAAACACTAGCCCATATTAGTCAATGACTAGTCTGCCCCTGAATTATTTTGGTGTGTGTTGGTGTGGAGGAGTTGGAGACACAAAAAGAGGGGGAGGAAATATTTAACACCTCTTCGGTATGTCTCTGCAGCTTGCTTGCTTTGCGTCTGTCTTTTAAGTTCTGATCCTGAAAACTGCGAGAAGTTCCAGATTGCTTACAGGCCAATCACACAAGTAAGGGTTTGCAGGACTGACCCTTCAGATTGCAGTCTCCTTGGAGCAGCAACTGTTTTTATTTTTGTTTTGTGCAGCATCAAGCAAGCTGTTGGTGTTTAGCAAATAATACGTATTTATATTTATTAATAATAATGAATAGCTCTTAACTATCACTTTGAGTCTGGGAGATCTCACAATGCTTTACAAATTCTCCCTCCTGGACAACCATGTATTCACATTGTAACTGAGGGCAGAATTTAGCCCCTAGCTCTGTGGTGTGTCTGGTCTCCCTGAACCATAAGCCATCTCACAAAAGGGCCCTATCTTGCTCTCGCCAAAATCACTAGAAAAAATCCCATTGATGTCAGTAGGAACCGGATTGGGCCTTTAGGGCCTGATCCAAATCACACTAAAGTCAGTGGGAGTCTGTTTACTGACTTCAGTGAGTTTTGGATTAAGCCCTTAGTTTGGAAGTGAGAGGCATTTTCAAAATAAAAGTTCCACAAGTATTTTCTCTCTGGCTTCCTGGCTCGCTCTGCTTGTCATCCTTTTCAGTGAGTTTACACTTCCCCCTGCCTGCGGTTGCTTTATCAGAGCAGTGGGTTCACACTTCACCCTGGGTATAAAGCAACAGAGTCAACTCCTCTCTCACACACAGGCACGCACACACCAAATATGCTCAGAATGACACGGACCAGCACAGCATTTGTCATTTTACTCTTTTTTCTTCTTCATACCACTTCTGGAGAAAGTGGTTCTACCTCAGAAGATGAGTCTGGTGAGTCATTTCACGTTTGCCTGCAGGATCAAGAATAAATTGAAAATGTGATTTTTAATGAGATCCTCAAACTTCTACAACATGCAGCTGCAGCCGTTAAACAGAATGGGTTAACATTTTAGCTGTTAGCTTTGCCTCTTTCATATTCTTTATGCATGGGATTTGTGTGATTCTGGTGGATTATTTACACAGGTATCTATCGATACTTATGCCTGGTCTTGCATCCTTCTGCACCTCAAACTCCTATTAAAACCAGTGAAAGAGTGGGGTGCACAAGGAATGCAGGATAGGGCCTACTTAGTCTCTCTCATTATGGTTAGCTTTTGTATAAGAATTACGATTGTTTAAGGCTGGTAAGTAAAGAATTAGTTCATTCCATTATGTTTTGCAAATACATGAAAGTGCCATATGAAAAGGATAAGGCACTGATTCTGCTCTCACAATCCTCTTAGGGAAAAATGTTTTAAAGTGCCAGAAACAATCCAGTCTGCTCCCCCCTACAGGCAAAAAGTTTCCTATTCAGAAGATTATTTTGAGCCCCAGAGATAAGTTATCTCAAGCAGAGAGTGGCCCTATGATGCAAGGGATGTTGTCTAGTCCCCCGTTTTGGCGAGGTGGGGTGAGGGGGCATCATTTAAATAAGGAGCTTCTAGGAGCTACCTGCAGCACATCACTGATGTGTTTTTATCATAAAGGCACTAGAATTACATCGGGGCATTACAGTAGTAATGACCTTAGTTCAACAACCTGAATTATTTTGCTTTGACAGTTAAAAGTATTTTGCAGTAGAAATAACCAAATTTGTAAATACTCCATTCAATTTAGACATTCTGTACCTAGTTCTGCACTACATTCAGGAAAATTTCCCATTGCCATCAATGAGATTATTGTCTGACACACAACTTGAGACTCAGATTCTTTAAACTGCCTAGGACCCAATCCTGAAAACCTTTACTCATATGAATAATCCTCACTCATATGAGTAGTCCTGTTAAAGTCAGTGAGACAGTGCAGATAAGGACTACTGACGTAAGACTAGTCTCTCTCAATTACCAGTCATTTAAGTTCCTAGCATTTTGTTATTAGATGAGTAGCAGTATGGGTTCTGTTTTTAATGGTGAGGTAATTACGGTGTATCGATGCTAACTTTTAGATGTAACGCCATTAGTTCCCTCTGTTTTTCCCATCTGCAGTGACTTATATATTTATTATACCAGAACAAAGTGCATGGCAGTTTTACTGGTTAGAAGACTTTAAAGAACAAACTGGTTTACAGAACTTAAACCTACTTATGATGTGTTTTTCCCTATTTGCTTGTATTTATATAATTTGCAGCTGATCAGTACCTGATCCTGCAATCCCTTATTCAGGTGAGTGGTCCCATTAACATCAACATTAATACCAATATATTGAAATCAGTGTCTCTGAAATCACTGGGACCACTCAACTCTGACATATATTATTAACCCTGCTCCCTTTCAGTCAAAATCGCTTTGCCATCAACTTCAAAGGGAACAGGATCGGGCCCTGGTTAAAAACAGAAACAGATCCTGAAAACCCTTAGTCATGTGTCCCAGTGACTTCAATGGCCCAGCTCACAGGGTAAGTGTTTGTAGGATGGGGTCAGCTCACATCAGAACTATTTTAATTTAAGATAAGTTCTAAATACAGCAGATATTCAATCAGAGGCCAGCAACACCATGGCAATTTAAGGTTCTGATCCTGCAACCATTACATCTGTGCTTAACTTTATTGTTAACCAATATATATTATTGATATGACACACATTAATATGCATTAAGCCCACAATATCAATATGACATTATATTGTATCTATATTTCTAGCAGTTACATGGCCTAAACTGACCTATATCTTTTTATAATTCTGTTCACTTATGCTAAGCATCCCGTAACACTTTGCAAAGCTGAAGTCAGCTTTGGCATGTGAAAATAAGGGACTTGTGAAAGGCAAAATACTTTAATGTTCTACTACAGTATAAGCTGAGGAGGTACTTTCATGGACCAGTCCCTGGAATGCTAGTATCAAAAAAAAAAAAAAAAGATAAGGAAAGGCACAGAAAAACAAGTTAAGGGGCTGGGACAAACTGATGGGTTGGATTTTAGTGATATGTAAAGAGTTTTGTAACTTGTAAAGTCATCCTAAAAACACTCCTAGCTGAAACACACTTTCTCTCAGGTGAATTCAACAATGCTGCACAAGACGGCTTCCCAGAAACTGGTATCCTACCGAGTCTTTCTTCCTGTACATTCTCATATTAGCTTTTAGCAATAAACCTGACTGATATTGGTCATTTGGTCTCTTGAATATATTTCTTAATGGACCAAAGTGTAGTCAAGCAATTAACTATACAATTTATCAAGGGTATGTACTGTGAGTAGTCCTATGAACATCAGTACACAAAGTTAAGAATGTAAATAAGTCTCTGCAAGTATTTATATTGTGGTGGTGCCAAAGTACCCTGTCAGGATTGGGGCCACATTGTGTTGTGTACTGTACAAACAAGGAAAAGAGCCAACTGCCTTAAAGGGTTTACAATGTGAATGATTATGAGCCCAGTTCTTCTCCTATTAAAATTAGTGTCAAAGTTCCCCACTGATTTAAATGAATTCAGGATTAGGTGTTAAGTTTGAGTTACCTATTATCTGGGGGAAAGGGTCATGCTCCTGCAAATTTTTACTGATGTAAACAGACCTTATTCACATCATTAGTCATGTAGAGGTCACTGGGCCCATGATTAAAAGCTATTTATGTGAGTTAGGATTGGCAAGTTCAGGAGTCAACAGGGAAAGAAGTATATTGTTGATTGTCAGATAGCAAAATTTAATTTCAGGCTGTAGAATACGGTACATGAAAATTCCTTTTAAATAGCACATATCATGCAAATTGCTAATCTAATATTTTAACTGATCATTTTTTACTTTTACAAAAACTTTTCATGACTCAAAAAAGTTGCATTCACAGTGTAGGCATTCAGTGCCAGATAGGGTGACCAGATGTCCTGATTTTATAGGGACAGTCCTGATTTTGGGGTCTTTTTCTTGTATAGGCTCCTATTACCCCCCACCTCCACCCCAATTTTTCACACTTACTGTCACCCTAGTGCCAGACATTGCAAGTCAGCTGCCCTCCTGCTTTAATCCTAGTCTAACATCTGAAGAACCCCTTTACTATTTAAACATTCAACAGTTCAAATGCTAGACAAAGAAGCTCATCTTCCTTCGATATTCACTCTTTAGGACCGCAGAATGGATTCTGATTTACAACGTCTGCCACTTGAGTCCCATTCTTATGGGTACTGAATAAATACAACTTTTCAGATAATTGTAGCAGCTGTCAAGAGGATTCTTATTTGAGAGTCTTACTTGTTGATATGATACAATCCATAGATGTATACGTATTATGACATGGCCTTTATTTACATATATAAACAACCATTCAAAACAATGTCGCTATATAAGTAATAAACAGTAGTAATAATAATTCACAACAATTTTAATGTTACCCATATGTAAGAATTATAGATAACTCAAGTCAAGTAATTGTATCAGAAGTCTTAAGTGTGCTGCATAGTCTGTGGTCATATAGGACATGAGTATCTATATGTGACCAGATGGCTCAGATGAATTGTGATAGACTTTCACCTCTATTAAACCAGTCCAAAGCCAGTTCTAGACTAGTACTGATTGGAAGCTGTCTCTCCTTAATAGTCAAGGTGAAATAAATGTCATGGTCTTGGTCCAGGTGTCCATGTAACAAAAAATATTTCTACTACAATTGGCACTAAATGGCAGCCTTGGAGTTTCTATAGACTAGAATCTCAGGGTTGGAAAGGATCTCAGGGGGTCATCTAGTTCAAACCCATGCTCAAAGCAGGACCAAGCCCCAGCTATTTTTTTTTGTCTCCATCCCTAAACAGCCCCCCTCAAGGACTGAACTCACAACCATGGGTTTAATAGGCCAATGCTCAAAGCGACCTATTCTTCCTTCTAGCTACAAATGAGCCAAAAATGAAATGGACATAGAGAACGATTATTGTGATTACTGCTACTGATTGGCCAATTGCACCTAAAAATTGGGTGCAGTGCTAAACTATGAGAAAATAACCTATTAGTATTGTTACCTTGTCCTGTCCCATCCCATTCCTGTCTGCATGTTTCTTTCATCCACCTGTGAGGTCTTGGCATTTAGTCTGTAAGCGATTTGGAGCTGGAGCTGTCTTTTACGATATGTGTGTACCACATCTAGAAGAATGGGGCCCTGGCTTTAAACTGAGGTCTCTAGGGCAGTAGGGTAATATAAATAACCATGAATAATACCTCATGTCCCTCCAGTTCAGAGTTGAGGCACATTGGCAGGGCAGTGGAGTGATGCTTGCACAGCTGCGCCCCGGCTGTACCTGTTCTGTGGATAAAAGAGGACTTCCTCCTCCAAAGGCATCAATCCTACATCTTTCTCCAGCATTCAGTTCTCCTAAATATTAAAAGAAGATGGTGGACCAAGAAGGATGGCGCTTCATATATCATCATTCTCATCCCCAGAAAGCAGTAGGGAACAGAAGTTAATACAGCCTGGCTTTCAGACAGCTAATGCTCACAGGGCCCATTACGGAGAACAGTACCACTGCTTCTTACCCACTTTTCAGCTAGCTTCTGTGCAGAGGTGCTGAGGGGAGGAAGCACTGTCTATTCTTCCCTGGTGGACCTGCCATGGTGCCATTCACAATCTAACTCTTCATTATCAGTTCTGCTGAAATTGGGGTGGAAGTTGGGATGGAAATATTTCTCTCAGAAGTTTGTTTATTTTGCTATCCCTGATCTGACATGCGAGAGCTTTGGCTATGAAACATGCATCATCCAGTCAAATAGCAATTGTTTTATGATTCATCAAGGCAAACTTTGAAGAAACAGTGTTATATGACAGAAAGTTTGAGATTTCCCTGAAAGCCTGATGGTATGACATTTGACAGAAACAGCTGGTGCAGTCAAAATGTGCCACAGTGCTCAACCGCCTGTGCCAGCGTAAGGGGATTTGAAATGAGACCTCTAAAATTCTACCTTAATTTTCTAGCTCTTGTCAATAATCTGACAGCAAAGCACAAGTATCAGTTTCATTTCATATAAGTTGGGGGGGCATGAGCTATTTTGCAAAGAAAGGCTGTTGATAAATTATAGAGAGTTCAGCGAAGAGCCACAGGAACGATTAATGGATTAGAAAGGATTAAAGAAATAGAAAACATGCCTGATAGTGATAGACTCAAGGAGCTCAATCTGTTCAGCTTAACAAAGAACAAGTTAGAAGGTCATTTAATCACAGGCTATAAGTACCTACATGGAGAACAAATATTTCATAATGGGCTCTTCAGTCTAGCAGAGAAAGGTATAACACGATCCTGTGGCTGGAAGTTGAAGCTAGACAAATTCAGACTGGAACTAAGGCCTGGGGGTAATTAACCATTGGAACAATTTACCAAGGGTCATTGTGTATTCTTCATCACCAATCAAAATTGGATGTTTTTCTAAAAAGATTTGATGCAGGCATTATTTTGAGGAAGTTCTGTGGCCTGGGATATACAGGAGGTCAGACTAGTGATTACAATGGTCCCTTGTAATCTATGAATATTCTCAGACAATTTGCGGCCTGTCTAGACAACTGCTATTTGTACCTGTTTAGCTACAATAATGTAATTATGCTGGTGTAGCCTCCAGTGTAGATGTACTGCACCAGAGTAATAACGTGCTTTGCTTAGTTTGAAACACCAATACAAATAGCCCCAGCACAGACAAGCTTTAAGTCATGGCCAGAAACTCCCCTTCTATTTCAGTCCTAAATTTCTCAAACAGTAACTTTTATTCTTGCCAAACTGAGTGATGGTGATATTGTGTGACAAATGGAGTCTAGGATGCGTCAAGCTAATTTTCCATATAAGATTTATGTCTAGAGATTGATGCTATATTCTGGGAATCCTGGTTTGTTACTGGTGCTCCATACACATTTCTTACTATGCCTAACATGTTATGAGATATAACACCTTCAAAATCACAATATCATGATTTCTAGAAAATGCTGACAGTTTTTTAAAATGGATTAGTTCCCACTCTTCTCTTGGTCTGAGGTTTGTACATGGTTCTTACAATTAATATTTGGCGACCTGTGACTAAGATGGCCATCTCAAATTCATGCAAATTAACACTATACACTATTACATCACACTGTATGTGTATTGCATGCATCAAAGGGAGTTCTATGTACAGAGGGCTTCCAAGATCCAGTCAATACTCCATCTTTTATACTATGATTAATGATAAAAGCCAAGACTGGCATATTTCTAAACCAATAAGTTAGCTCCTGAATGATGTCATTTTATAATTGATACACTAACTACCCTGTGTGTCCTTGAATATGAATGTCAAAATGGATGGAATTCACCCTTTGTGCAGAAAGATTACATTTAATAAGCCCAGAAAAAAAGAAAAAGAAAAACCCTTTCTATGATTTTATAAAACTGAAATGTGGTGCTTAGACTACTGGATTCTTCTCCTTTATATAACTTCTAATAAAAGAGCCTGTTTCATAATGAAACTGTTAAATTGTATTTCAAACAAACACAGTCATTTGCTTCATTAACATTCCGTATATTTCTCCTTAGATGATGAATTAGAGAACATGGACATTGAGTGTTTCAGCCAGCTGGAAATTAAGGAAGACTGTCACTCCCTAATATGCAACGTTACGGAGTTGGACCTTAACAATACTAATGTTAACCTTACAGTATGGTAAGAAGCTACATACTATGTCAGCTATCACAGTACAATAATTTCTGAATACTAGTAATCAATATGCCATAGGTTGGAAAGCATGGATGGAAGAACTGGGAAAAGTTCTGATTCTGAGTTTTGTACCGGTTTTGAGTACAATAGTCTGGAAAAATCAAGAGTTTGGTGAGTCAGAATCCAAACTCCAAATAAGAAAATGAATCAGCTGAAAGGAATTTGTACAATACACGCCGATAACTTTGTAATGTACATACTGGGTCTGATCCTGCTCCCACTGGGCCAGAGTCTACCTGGTCATTATGCAGAATGGGAGTATTGCCACTGACTTCATTGGGAGTATCTTAGTAAAATTCAGCTATACAGGCAGAAGAGGGTGAAGAGGAAGTGTCCATTATTTAAACCAAGACAGAAATTAACCAATCATCTCCATGCACAGAAAACATGCACTAGAATAAATATTCTGTACAAAATGTGCACAGTTATCAATGAAATCAGAGAACTTTGCTTCGTGATGGGGCCATAGCAATATTTTCAACCATGTTTTTGTCACTGAGGCAGACTTTGTCAGACATTTGGTTCTGTAGTTTACTTTTGCTTTATCCTTTGGCTTGTTTTTCCCGAAACTGAAAGTATGGTAACAATCAGCAAAAGAAGGGGATTTTTCAGCATCCAATTCTTCTAATAGTGGCTTTACTTGTTTTCTCTTATTTGTTAGAATTTTTCTATTTTCCTGACAAATGAAATAAAAATTGAGACATGGTGTCACGGAGACTCCAGGCGATGCTCTGGAACTGATTCCTATGAAGCCAGTCAGGACTCTGGTGAAGACTCCTCCCTGTGAGCGAACTGTCTTCAGGGCAAGAAGCTCACACGGCTTCACCTTCCTAGGTCTGACCTTGGAGCATTCAGCATCCTCTGCCCCACCGTGCACTTCCCACAGCAAGCCCACCCAGGCAGGGTCCTGGGGAAGCCAGAGGGTCCTGCACCCCCACTTCGCAGTCAGATGTGACTCTTAGCCAGCCAATAAAACAGACTTTTATTAGATGACAGAAACACGGTCTAAAACAGAGCTTGTAGGTACAGAGAACAGGACCCCTCAGCCGGGTCCATTTTGGGGGGCAGTGAGCCAGACACCCACGTCTATGCTTCACTCCTCATCCCCAGCTAGCTTCAAACTGACTCTCCAGCCCCTCCTCCTTTCCTTTGTTTCTTTCCTGGGCCAGGAGGTCACCTGATTCCTTTGTTCTCCAACACCTTTAGCTATCACCTTGCAGCGGGGAAGGGCCCTGGCCATTAGTTGCCAGGAGACAGAGTGTCGGCCATTTATGTTCACTGACCCTTTGCTCTGCAACAATTACATCCCCTTATTCCACCACCTAGAGACTTAAGAAATTCATAGGGGAAACAGAGGCACCCTTACAGTACTCAGAGGAAACATTAAGAACAGTACCACTTTGTCACACATGGTGTTTTCTATGCATGGAAATAATTAGATTAAAAAGTATCATTTTAGAAAATGGAGGTTCATTAACTTATTTCATTAATAAGAAAAGTTTAGTAATGTACATTGTATTTTCTTGTTTCCTACATTCATAATGATCACTAATGCTGCATGACTTCAAAGAGTCTGCTGGAAATAATTTTCCAGTGACATCTGCCATGACCTTCAACACCTAACAGACTGTTGGTTTGCCAAATTATTTTGTAGCTTCAGAACTGTATCTCATACTGTAGCTTGATCAAGTTCTTTCTCTTTGTGACGGGTTTGGTCACAGAGACCCCCTTGAGGCTGTCACCTGACATGCTGGAATTACCTCTGAGCCCGTTTTGCCTGCCAGCTTGGGATTCCAGAACCCTGCCTTGTTGAGCCAGACACGCTAGCCTACTGCAACACAGACCCAGGTCTGGTCCACAACCCCAAAGCTGCAGACTTTAACCAAAAACTGCTCAGCAAATCACCTTTTTCCAGCACCTAGATACCCAGTTCCCCTTGGGATCCAAACCTCAAATAAATCCTTTTTACTCTGTATAAGGCTTAAACGGGGTAAACTCATAAATTGTCCACTTTCTATAACACTGATAGAGAGATCTGCACAGTTGTTTGCTCCCCCAGGTATTAATCATTTACTCTGGGTTAATTAATAAACAAAAATGATTTTATTAAGTATAAAAGTAGAATTTAAGTGGTTTCAAGTAATAACAGTCAGACCACAGTAAGTTACCAAAGAAAATAAAACAAAACATGCAAGTCTAAGCCTAATACATTAAGAAACTGAATACAGGTAAATCTCACCCTCAGAGATGTTCCAATAAGTTTCTTTCACAGACTAGATTCCTTCTTAGTCTGGGCCCAATCCTTTCCCCGGTACAGTTCTTGTTAGCTCCTGCTCAGGTGGTCACTAGAGGATTTCTCATGACTGGCAACTCCTTTGTTTTGTTCTACCCCCTTTTATATATTTGGCACAAGGTGGGACTCCTTTGTCTCACTTTGGGTTTTCACCCTTCCTTCTAAATAGAAAAGCACCAGGTTTAAGATGGATCCCAGTACCAGGTGACATGGTCACATGTCCTGTGAGACCCCGAGCCTCCATTCTTTCTGGCCTGACTCAGATGAACACAGGAAGGCTTACAAGTAAACAGGGCCATTTACAACCAGTTGTTCTGGTCAATGGGAGCCATCAAGATTCTAAACCACCATTAATGGCTCACACTTTGCATAATTACAATAGGACTTTAGAATAATACTTCATATTTCTAGCTTCAGATACAAGAATGATACATTCATACAAATAGGATGACCATACTCAGTAGATTATAAGCTTTGCAATGATACCTTACAAGAGACCTTTTGCATAAAGCATATTCCATATTCACATTCCAAGCTTATTTTCATAAAGCATATGGAGTGCAGCGTCACACTCCTGGCTCACCTTTTGAAAAATAGCATTTTTGCCCATAGATCAACGGTATTTCAAACTAATTGCTCATTGTCAGGATGTCATTTGTTAAATTAGGGAAGCTTTTTTTCATAACCATCGTTATCATCAGTTGTATGACAGGCATATACCCTGCCTCAGTTTCCCCTTTCTTCTGCTCATGAACAGAGTCTCTCAATGTCCAATAGAAAGCCCACCTCTGGGCATAACCTATTGACAGCCACCAGTGCAGTAATTCCCCCCAAAACCCTTGTAGTAAAACCATTCCCATTAAACCCACAGTAAACATACAACAGTTTTTCCAGTCCCCTCTTCAGGGACAGCACCTCCAGGTCCCTCACCCAAGACTCTATGGCAGCATTGTGTTCCCTGTTTCTTTTGCCCTGAGCCAGGGCCTCATTGACCAGGCCTTACTGCCAAAGAGTGACCAGTCTCCTAGCTGTTACCACAGCCCCCTACAAGAGATCTCCCAGAGTTCCACTTAGGGTTGCCACCAACTCAGGCTTTCCCAGCATAGTCCCTTTTCTGACATAGCTGTCCCAGGCAATCTGTCACGGTGCTCAGCACACACCTCCAGCAGTCCAGTTTTATGGGCTCAGGATCATCTTGGATGTCTCAAGTTTTTGTATCTCCTGAGATCTTCCTTCCTGTGAGTCCAACCCTATTCAGGGAACAACTTTCAAGAACTGACCCCTGGTTCTGGGCCTCCTCCCAAGTCCCTCTACTCAGGTTTTTACCCTGCATACTCCCCCCAGGCCTCCCTGCCTCAGTCCAAGCCTTGCTCATGGCACATCCCTCCAGGATCCACCCTCTTGCTTCTCCTGACCAAGCAGGATCTTCTCCTTTTGCCTAGGGCCACGGTCCAGGCCTTCTCCTTGTCAGGTGTCTCCAGTTTTGAGTCTCAGCTCAGTTCTCATCCCTAGTTCTGCTCTAGCTAGCCTTAGAGTTAGCGGGGAGGGATAGCTCAGTGGTTTGAGCATTGGCCTACTAAACCCCAGGTTGTGAGCTCTAATGCTTGAGGGCACCATTTAGGGATCTGGGGCAAAAATGCATCTAGGGATTGGTCCTGCTTTGAGCAGCATTAACTAGGTCCTTTCCAACTCTGATATTCTAGGAGAGTTCATATCTCCTGTTGCTCTGTCTCTGGTGTCAGACAGCCATCTTCTGACCCAGGTACCCTCTTTTAAAACCCAATCAGGAGGCAGCTGACCAGTCACTGATGCATGGGCGTCCACTCTCTGTGACACATTTTTTCCAAGTTTCAATATCCTGGCCTAAACTTCCTATTTTATGCAGTGCATTTTCATTGTGATATATCACATCAATCCTCCCTTCCTCCACTATCAGAGTATCAGAGGGTAGCCGTGTTAGTCTGGATCTGTAAAAGCAGCAAAGAATCCTGTGGCACCTTATAGACTAACAGACGTTTTGGAGCATGAGCTTTCGTGGGTGAATACCCACGAAATGCATCTGAGGAAGTGGGTATTCACCCACGAAAGCTCATGCTCCAAAACGTCTGTTAGTCTATAAGGTGCCACAGGATTCTTTGCTGCTTTTACCTTCCTCCACTGTTCTTCTGTCTTCCACACATTCTTTCATCTATGTCCATCCTTTAAAATCTCCAGTCTGTGCTCATTTTCCACTTGTAATACATCCCTGCATTCTATGATTTGGTTGAGCTGTGACCTGCACAGATAATTAGCTGTGGTTCTAAAAAGTGTGATTGCAGCCAGCTTCTGACAGAAATCAGTGATTCTCTGTTTACTTTCTTCTCCTCTGTTGTTATAAATGTATTGATCTTAAATTGTTGGTTTTAAATTGTGGTCATGTCAGCTGTGGTTGTCATGGATAGAGGAGCATGTTGAAGTGAAACAGTGCCATGTAACTTTTCCCCTCATTTATTATCATTTAATTAACATGGTGATTCTACTTCTGCTGCCATCAAAGGTAAGTTTTATCATTGACTTAAATTGGATCAGCCACCACAAGGCTCATCTGAAGTGTATTTTTAAATTGAGATAAAATGTTTTTTTAAAAAACAAAGTTATTTTAATACAAACATCTCAAATTAAACGATAAAATCTCTCCTCGGTTTTCCTTACACAGCCCCATAGCTCCTAATGTGATTTCACAGACGTACCACTTGATCAGTACACCCATGGAACCAGAATTAAAAAACAATGGCCATATTGTGATCCCATTATTTACATGACATAGTACCTTATTCCACAAGGAGTCTCACTGAAGTTCATATAAATAAAGGTAAGCAGCAGGTTTAAAACAAACAAAAGAAAATATTTTTTCACACGACACACAGTGAACCTGTGGAACTCCTTGCCAGAGGATGTTGTGAAGGCTAAGACTACAACAGGTTTCAAAAAATAACTAGATAAATTCATGGAGGATAGGTCCATCAATGGCTATTAGCCAGGAAGGGCAGGGATGGTATCCCTAACCTCTGTTTGCAAGAAGCTGGGAATGGGTGACAGGGGATGGATCATTTGATGATTACCTGTTCTGTTCATTCCCTCTGGGGCACCTGGCATTGGCCACTGTCAGAAGACAGGATACTGAGCTCGATGGACCTTTGGTCTGACTCAGTATGGTCATTCTTATGTAACAAAATCTGGCCCTTAATAAGAGATATCAGTGTGAGATTCTGGGAGCCAGCAGGGGAAAATAGCTGCCTAGTAGTTCCTGCTCAACCACAGTAAAATCCAACAACATTCACTATATTAAGGCCACTGTTTTTGTCTCTGGATGGTTAATCTTGTTGTTTAACATCAAAGCAGCAAATTGATCCAATTTTGACACACACACACCTTTCCCTCTCCAAACTCCCCACAAATAGCAAAGAAACAGAGGGTCTCTGAACAGCCTGTGCAGGGCAGCATGGCCCAGGAAGAGGGTCCCCAGTAGGCCTAGATCAAGTCTATAAAAGGCTAAAGGAGACATCTAAAGAGCAGAACCTACCAGAGCATTAAATTAATCCTAAAATTAAAGCCACGACTGCAGCACATTAAGTCAGTTTGCAGAGGCTAACCTCCAGGAACAAAGAGGAAGAACTAGAATATGTATCTTAGAAGACAATATGGACTCTGTTAGGATCACTAGAGCAACAATGTCTGATCCAAAAGCTACAATATGGAATGAGTGATCTGGAGGACTGGTCCTACAAAACTAATTTGAAGGTGGTCAGGCTCCCTCTGGAAGTGGAAAAGTACAGGCCAATAGAATTACTGTCTAAGACCCTACTTCGATTCTTTCCTTATACCTTGATACAAAGCTGAACATAGAAAGACCTCTCCACTCCCTAGCCCCCAAACCTTCAGCTAATGCCAAACCCATGGAATTTATATTCAGATTCCTAATATACAATGTGCAATAATCCAGCCTTTAAAAAGTCAGAGAAAAAGGAAACCTGAATTGTAATGGGCATAAAATAATATTTCCCAACTACAGCTGAGCTGTAGTTAAATAAAGAGTCCTGTTCAATATGTCAAGGAAGACGGTCAAGGAGAAAGGACTGACCTATTTTATAACCTTCCCAGCTATTTTTAAAATCAAGCAGGCTGGCCAACTCCTTGGCTTCTCCAGACCAGCAGAAGCAGAAAACTATATTGCCTCCATATAATTAAACAGACAAATTTATGTGGCCATGCGATTTTCCTTTGCTATTCAACCCTTGTGTTGCTGGGTTGTTGTCACCAGAAGCAAAAGGATTGGGAGAAGGTCCCACATCAGCTTTGCACCCTCCATATCCTCCATCTTTCCCATATGTAAAGCCAGGCGGAGCCACTGGACAATCACATACTCAGATCAACACACCAAATCCCTCTGAGCAAGAACCCAGCGGAGACAGTCACTGTATTGTATCCTCTCACTGAGACACTGGAGGTAATTGATTTGCCTAACAAACTGTTCAAATTGGGATTGGTCATTTATCAAGCCAAATCTCCTGTCTCCATTTCAAATAATGGTTTGGTTTTTCATAGGTTATTTATTTATTTATTTATTGGGGGAAAGGAGTGGGTGGGGAGGGTTGCTGTCTCTTTGTCTTATTCATAGTGTTTTTAAGAAAAGACGGTTACTCACCTTTGTAACTGTTGTTCTTCGAGATGTGTTGCTCACATCCATTCCAGTTAGGTGTGCGCGCCGCGCGTGCACGTTCGTCGGAAACTTTTTACCCTAGCAACTCCAGTGGGCCGGCAGGTCGCCCCCTGGAGTGGCGCCGCCATGGCGCCCAATATATATCCCTGCCGGCCCGCCCGCTCCTCAGTTCCTTCTTGCCGGCGACTCCGACAGTGGGGAAGGAGGGCGGATGTGGAATGGATGTGAGCAACACATCTCGAAGAACAACAGTTACAAAGGTGAGTAACCGTCTTTTCTTCTTCGAGTGATTGCTCACATCCATTCCAGTTAGGTGACTCCCAAGCCATACCTAGGCGGTGGGGTCGGAGTGAGAAGTCGCGGCATGGAGCACTGCAGTTCCGAAGGCCGCATCCTCTCTCGACTGCTGGACCAGGGCGTAGTGGGAAGCAAAGGTGTGGACCGATGACCAGGTCGCTGCCCGACAGATTTCCTGGATGGGCACACGGGCCAGGAAAGCCAGCGATGACGCCTGCGCTCTGGTAGAATGCGCAGTCACACGGCCCGTAGGGACATGGGCCAAGTCATAACAGGTCCTGATACAGGACGTAACCCACGAGGATAACCTCTGGGAGGAGATAGGAAGCCCTTTCATACGGTCCGCTACCGCCACGAAAAGCTGGGGGGATTTGCGGAAGGGTTTGGTCCTCTCTATGTAGAACGCGAGAGCTCTACGGACATCCAGCGAGTGGAGCTGCTGCTCCCTGCCTGAGGAGTGAGGTTTTGGGAAAAAAACCGGGAGGAAAATCTCTTGGTTGACGTGGAAGGCTGAGACCACCTTGGGTAGAAAGGCAGGGTGTGGTCTAAGCTGCACCTTGTCTTTGTGGAAGACCGTGTATGGGGGGTCCACCACAAGGGCTCGGAGTTCCGACACCCGTCTAGCTGAGGTGATAGCTACTAGAAAGGCAGCCTTCCAAGAGAGGTAAAGCAGGGAGCAAGTAGCTAACGGCTCAAAGGGGGGCCCCATGAGCCGGGACAACACCAGGTTAAGATCCCAGGTTGGAGCAGGGGGACGGACGTTAGGGAATAACCGTTCCAGCCCCTTAAGGAATCTCGACACCGTCGGGTGAGAAAAAACGGAGCGACCGTCCGCACCCGGGTGAAAGGTGGAGATAGCTGCCAGATGGACTCGCAACGACGATAAGGCCAGACCATGTTCTTTGAGGGACCAAACATAATCTAAGATTTCGGATACCGAAACTTCCATAGGGCGGAGATTTCTCTCTACGCACCAACAGGAGAAGCGTTTCCATTTTGCCGAATATGTGGCTCTTGTGGATGGTTTCCTGCTGCTCAAGAGCACCTCTCTTACAGGCGTGGAGCAGCGCAGCTCGGAACCAGTTAGCCACGCAGGAGCCACGCCGCTAGGTGCAGCGACTGCAGGTCTGGGTGACAGAGGGACCCGTGGTCCTGGGTAATCAGGTCCGGATGAAGGGGCAGGGGAACTGGGTCGGCTACGGCCAAGTCTAGCAGCATGGTGTACCAGTGCTGTCTGGGCCATGCCGGGGCCACCATGATCACACGAGCCCTGTCTCTGCGCACCTTCAGGAGGACCTTGTGAACCAGAGGGAACGGAGGAAACGCATAGTACAGGTGGGTCGACCACTGGATGAGGAAGGCATCCGCTATCGACCCCGGCTCCCTGCCCTGAAAGGAGCAGAACGCTTGGCACTTCCTGTTCCCCTTGGACGCAAAGAGGTCCACCCGGGGATAACCCCACCTCCGGAAAATGGAGAGAGCGACGTCCGGTCGAAGGGACCACTCGTGTGACAGGAAGGATCTGCTCAATCGATCCGCCAGCGTGTTCCGTACTCCGGGAAGGAAGGAAGCCCTGAGGTGAATGGAGTGGGCTACGCAAAAGTCCCAGAGTCGTATCGCCTCGAGGCACAGGGAGGAGGACCTGGTGCCGCCCTGCTTGTTGATATAATACATGGTCGTCGTGTTGTCCGTGAACACGGCTACACAACGACCCTGAAGCTGATGACAAAACGTTTGGCAAGCAAGGCGGACCGCTCTCAACTCCCTCATGTTGATATGTAGCCCCACCTCCTCCTGGGACCATAGGCCCTGCGTCCGCAGGGTCCCTAGGTGGGCCCCCCAGCCTAGATCTGAGGCATCCGTTGTCAGGGATACCGAGGGCTGAGACGGGTGAAAGGGAAGACCCGCACACAATACGGACTGGTCCACCCACCAGCCGAGGGAATCTAAGACCTTCTGGGGGACTGTGATTAACATGTCTAGCGGTTGCCTTGGTCTGTAATGACTGATAAGCCACAGCTGGAGAGGCCTCATGCGGAGCCGAGCGTAGTCGGTCACAAAAGTGCACGCCGCCATGTGGCCTAACAGGGTTAGACATGTCCTCACTGACGTCAACGGGGCTGACCGCAAGCGTTGAACGATCGCCGCCATGGTCTGGAACCGCTGCCGAGGCAGCGAGGCCCTGCCCACAGTGGCGTCCAGGACGGCCCCGATAAATTCCACCTTCTGAGTGGGCCTCAGGGTGGACTTGTCTGTGTTTATCAAGAGGCCCAGACTCGCAAACATGCCGGTGATCACGCGGACATGGCTGTACACCTGCTGTTCCGACGTGCCCCGAATCAACCAATCGTCCAGATAAGGGAACACGTGGACACGGTTGCGCCGAAGATGCGCCACGACAACTGCCATGCATTTTGTAAACACCCTCGGGGCCGTGGACAGGCCAAACGGGAGGACCGCAAATTGATAATGACGAGCCCCCACAACGAAGCGGAGGAAGCGTCTGTGGCGTGGCCAAATGGCAACGTGGAAATACGCGTCCTGCATGTCGAGGGCGGCGTACCAGTCTCCCGGATCCAGGGATGGAATAATGGTCCCCAGGGATACCATGCGGAACTTCAACTTCACGAGGTATTTGTTGAGTTCTCGCAGGTCGAGGATAGGCCTGAGGCCCCCCTTGGCCTTGGGGATCAGAAAATAGCGGGAATAAAACCCCTTGCCTTTCTCGTTTTCGGGAACCGCCTCTATAGCTCCTTTGCTGAGGAGCGTCCGCACCTCCTGCCGAAGGAATTGCTCGTGAGAGGGGTCCCTGAAGAGGGACGAGGAAGGAGGGCGGGAAGGAGGGAACGAAACAAACTGCAGGCGGTACCCCGTCTGCACCACGCTCAAGACCCAGCGGTCCGATGTTATTTGGGACCACGCCGGGAGGAAAAACGAAAGGCGGTTGGAAAACGGAGGGGAAGGATCCGTAGGGGAAACTGTTACTGCGCCCTCGAGCGTACCTTCAAAATGAAGGCTTAGGACCAGGCGGGGGTTTTGAGGAGCCTTGGTTCTGCCCCCCTTGGTTCCCCGACTGCCTGCGCCTCCCGTTCCTGCCGCGGCGCCTGTAAGGGTCCTGCCGCTGGCGGAACTGGGAAAACGGCCGACGGTGCTGCTGTTGCTGCGGCCTAAAGGGTCTACGCTGTGTCACGGGGGTGTGCATCCCGAGGGACCGCGCAATGACCCGGTTGTCCTTTAAACTCTTAAGTCTGGGGTCTGTCTTATCGGAAAACAGGCCCTGGCCTTCGAAAGGAAGGTCCTGTATCGTGTGCTGGAGCTCTGGCGGAAGGCCGGAAACCTGCAGCCAGGAGATGCGACGCATCGTAACTCCTGACGCGAGGGTACGGGCAGCCGAGTCCGCAGCGTCCAAGGAGGCTTGCAAGGCCGTGCGCGCGACCTTCTTGCCTTCGTCCAAGATGGCCGTGAACTCTTGGCGAGCATCCTGTGGCAGCAGCTCCTTAAATTTGTCCACTGCCACCCAGGAGTTAAAGGCGTATCTGCTCAGCAGGGCCTGTTGGTTAGAGACCCTGAGCTGCAGCGCCCCAGCCGAATACACCTTACGGCCAAGGAGGTCCATCCGCCTGGCTTCTCTGGATTTGGGGGCCGGAGCCTCCTGGCCGTGACGCTCCCTATCGTTCACCGATTGCACTACCAGTGAACCGGGAGTCGGGTGAACATGTAAATATTCGTACCCCTTAGAAGGGGCCATGTACTTCCTCTCGACTCCTTTCGCTGTCGGAGGGATGGAGGCCGGGGACTGCCAGATAGTATTGGCATTGGCCTGAATGGTCCGTATAAACGGCAGGGCGACCCTGGTGGGAGCATCGGAAGAGAGGATGGTAACAATTGGGTCCTCTATCTCCGAGACCTCCTCTGCCTGCAGACTCAGGTTTGAGCCAATCGCCTGAGGAGGTCCTGGTGCGCCCTGAGATCCAGCGGGGGGGGACTGTTGGAGGAGGTACCCGCCACCGCCTCATCCGGGGAGGAGGATGATGAGACCCCAGGCACAATAGTGTCCAACTGAGGGTCTTCCTCAGCCCTCGCCTCTGTCTCCGGAGCCGCAGCGGAGTCCTGCTGTTTGGACCCTTCGTCCCCTTCCGGGGAGGGAGGGGGGCGAGACAAAGAGGCTTCAGGGGCCCTACGCTCCGCAGTCGCCGGCCTAGCAGGGAGCTGCTGGGGGCCCTGGGCCTGATGGTACGCCCAGGGTGTCCAGAATCCCCACTGTGGGGGGCCTTGGTCCTGCAGCGGCGGATCAGCAAACAGCGCCGCCTGCCGGTCGGTGCCCAGCGCATAGCCGCTGTCCGTCTGGGAGGACACGGACGGCTGCCTGGAGGGCCACGGCGGGGCCGACCCTGGATGGTACGGGTCTGCGCGGGCCGGCACGGAGGATCGTCTCGGTGCCGGGGACCGGTGCCGGGAGTCATAACGGTGCCGGGACCGGGATCGGGATCTGTCACGGTGCCGGGCGCTGCTTCGGGACCGGGATCTGTCACGGTGCCGGGCGCTGCTTCGGGACCGGGATCTGTCACGGTGCCGGGCGCTGCTTCGGGACCGGGATCTGTCACGGTGCCGGGCGCCGCTTCGGTGCCGGGACCTACTACCAGCTCGGTGCCGGGAGATCGACCGGGACCGGAACCTGCCACCAGCTCGGTGCCGGGAGGTCGAGCGAGATCGGGACCGGGACCTGCCACCAGCTCGGTGCCGGGAGGTCGACCGGTGCGGCGAGTAGCGTCGGGACCTGCTGCTGGAGTCGCGGTGCCGGTGTCGACTGGAGCCTGACCGCGACCGTCTCGATGCCGACCGGTGCCGCGAGTGCGACCGGTACCGCTGAGGGGAGCGGTGCCGGGACTGCGAGCGGCGTCGGGATCTGGAGCGCCCAAGACGTCGGGGCCTGGATGGCGAACGACTGTCCGTGGGCGGTGCCGACATCATGGGCTTGCCTCTGGACGTGACCCGCACCGGAGGAACCGGGGGTGGCAGCCGAGTAGGCTCCGTCAGGGCAATAAGGTCCCGAGCCGAGGCGAAGGTCTCCGGTGTGGATGGGACCATTATCTCAACCCCAGATCTCATGGGGGAGCTCGGCGGCACCGGACTCAACAGACCCGCCGGGCCCGGAGTCAACGGTGCTGACGGTGCCGGCGGCGCCGCGGCCGATGTCGAGGCCGGGCGTTCAAGCCGGGTCTGCCTGGCCGGAGTATTAGACTTCGACGGCCTAGGCACTGATTCCGGTGCCGGAGAAGGTCGGTGCCGAGGAGTCTTCTCGGTGCCGGAGCGATCCGGTGCCGGTGCCGAAACCACGGTCTGCGAAGTCGACGGGTCAAGTGCCGCCTCCATTAGGAGAGTTCGGAGCCTCTGATCCCTCTCCTTTTTTGTCCTCGGCTTAAAAGCCTTACAGATGCGGCACTTGTCAGATCTGTGCGATTCCCCGAGGCACTTCAGGCACGCTTCGTGGGGATCGCTGGTAGGCATGGGCTTCTTGCAGGCCGCACACTGCTTGAAGCCTGGCGAAACAGGCATGAGCCTGGCGCCCGGTGCCGGGAAGGGCTAAGCCCCCCGGCCAGGAACTACTTAACAGCTATTTACTAAACTATCTACTTAACAATACTAATTAACAACTATCTATAGAACTAGAGATAAGCGATAAACAAGCGATAGAAACTAGGAGAGCTAGGGACGTGGAGGACAGCTATGCCGCGCTCCACAGTTCCAACGACCGACACGGCGGTAAGAAGGAACTGAGGAGCGGGCGGGCCGGCAGGGATATATATTGGGCGCCATGGCGGCGCCACTCCAGGGGGCGACCTGCCGGCCCACTGGAGTTGCTAGGGTAAAAAGTTTCCGACGAACGTGCACGCGCGGCGCGCACACCTAACTGGAATGGATGTGAGCAATCACTCGAAGAAGAACAGCATACCAGTAATGTATTCAGTTTAAATTACAGGTGTTGATATTTGGTGACATACCCAAGGAAGAGGTAAATATTTCAATTCTTATGGCTCTTTAAAGAGCCAGCCATTGGAAGGTCGTACACTGAGATTTTGGACCCATTTCTCTAGAAGAGATGGTGGAGTAGTTTCTTCTTGCTTTCCACCTCTCATATTATTCCAGTGGATCCCCAAGCAGATGTCTGTGTCATTAGACTCTAACATCCAATGCATAGTTATATGTGGATTTTAGCCCAGAAACCCTATTAAAATGTACTCTGAGATGTTCCCCTTTTGCAGGGGAGGGTAGTTGAGAATATTGATGTATTTTGCATTCAACTTGGGGCAGAGGGGATGTGGTTGTTTGGGCTTCCCTTTCTCTAACTTCCTGATCTTTTATTCCACCCTGACTCAAGGGCACTGCTTTCTCGTATCTTTGCCTTTTCTTACATCCCCTGCCCCCTTGTCCTACCTCCTCTCAACTCTTTCTTATCCACTTAACCTCTTGCCACTCTAGCTTCTCTTTTCCCTCTGAAATCTTTATGAACTCCCCAAATACCCCTCACACTGGAGACCTCACCCTACCTGTACCCTTTGGTCTCAATGAGTATGGCATAAGATGTTTGTTGGGATACTTATCTAGGTGAGTACCTATGGCTAATTTAGTTAAAAGTGCTTCTTGAAACATAAAAGGATTTGGTAAAAAGGAAAATAATTGTCTTGCTTAAGAAAGTTGAAAGCTGATATCGACTCCAGGAAACACACCTCACTGAGTCTGAGGCTGAAAAGATTTTAGAAAGTGTGGACTGGTGAAGGCGTTTTTTTGAAATTACTCAACCAGATCTTGGGGATGTCAATCTTGTAAAATAAAAAACTGCACCCACAAACACTGCCAACTGATAAAGACACTGAGGGAACACCCTTACTTGTTGAAGTTTGTATTTCTGATGTTACGTAAAATCCTATATGCCTCCAGCAAAGATGATTCCCTCCTTTCTCAATCATTTTTGAGATTAATTGACTCCTCCCTAAAAAATTTGATTATAGAAGGGGACTTCAATAAAGCATTAGACTTGCTTTTGGACAGATTGAGCAGACTCCAACCATCCCAATTCTCTGCTATGCAGACCATTAATGCCCAGATAAAAGAACCGGGTGTACAGAATATATGGAGACTGCAGCACTCTACAGGTAGAGACTACACCTTTTTCTCACCTCTGCATTCCACATATTCACAGATTGATTATTTTTTGGTAACAAGTGGCTTGGTGAGCTGTGTTATTAACAATGAATAAAAGTGATTATGATCTCTGATCATGCGCCTTTGCCATTGCAGCTCTCGTCCCCTGAAAAGCTGCAGGCTGCCAGAAGATGGTGGTTAAACTTCTCTTTACTTGTAGACACACAATTTACAAACTTTGTGAGGGAGGAAATACAATTTTTCTTTGAAACCAATGAGAACACGTTGGTCTCCTAAGTGATCTTGTGGGGTATTTCAAAGTATACTTAAGAAGCAGAATAATACCCTACTCCTCCCACAAAAAGAGAACTAGACATATCACGCTAATGAATTTCAGAGGAAATCTCAAGAAAGCAGACCATCTGCTATGCTGATTTCATCCTCTTCGGGTAAACTCCGAGGAGGACTAATCTCAGGTACAAAACCAATAAAATAACTGCAGCTCAGGCTGAATTTGCTTTGTTAAGATTAAAACAGACATACCGGAAATCAGGCAATAAAGCTGGGAAATTATTAATGCATAGACTTGGAGTGAACTCACTAAAAGCTAAAATGCCCTCAGTTCACTCAAGTCAGGCTGGATACTCACCAATCAAAAAATATTAATGTACAGTTATCCAAATTCTACCAATGGGTGTATTTAGAGGAAGATCTTACGGAGAAATCTGTCACAATTTTGGCCTCTAAGAAAGTGTGGTATCTGGTTGCTTCTAAGTTTAAATGTAATTCCTTCAGTTTGGGGTAACACCAACATTTTAATTGCCTGTAGATGCATTCTATTGCCTCATTGGATTAACAAAGAGATTTTGAACATAAACCACATAACTAAAAATGATTCCTTCATGCTTTTTTCTCACCTTTAGGAAAAATCCCAGCTGGAGCAAAGAAGGAATGGCAACAGCTTCTACTTAAACCTGATCTCCAACACCAGTTTGGCCTACCTGCTTTCGCAGCACCAGATCCCCAACCCATAGGGCTTCCTGAAAAAGTAACACTACCTACCTATGCCATTGACCAGTCTATATTTCTATCTATGAAGCAAGTTGGCAATCAGCAGTGGCAATATTAGAAAGCAATGGGAACATGAGCTATCTATTTCCCTTACCAACACCCAGGGAAATCAGTTCCACCACAAAGGATTGCTCACTGGATTTGGGATTAGGACTGATCTGTCAGAAAATCCTTTGGAGGATGCACTAGACTCCATGTAGATGTTTCAAGTCCAGTGCAGCCAACTCTGACAAATGCTGGTGCTGCAATGCAGCAGGCTGTAACTTTTACCACATAGTATGAGATTGCCTTGTCATCCATCTTCTTTGGACAGAGATAAATATTTAGGCCAATTTCTTTCAGTCCAACAACATGGAACTTCAGGCTGGCCATGCCATCTTAAGGCATGCCAATCTATCTTGCAAATTGAAATCCTTTGACAAACTTTGGTTGGGTAGAACTCTGATCATAGCCTAATGTCTAATTCTACAATGACAGAAGTAAGTCCCAAGTGTGCCAACTATGAAAGAATGGTACTCTCACTTGTTCAGTCTGGTGACAGTGGAACAAAACAAGTTTTCCAATAGAAACAACAAAGATAAGTTTATGGATATATAATTTGGAAAAATGGAAATAATCTATTAACTTTCTCATTAATGCAACCTTTTTGTTTTTTGCAGTTCCCTTGAGGCCTTAAGCCCCTCCCATTCTCCTCAACCCATCCTCTCCCTCCGTTTTCTTTTCCCTCTTTACCCCTCTCCGACCTATCGGTCCTCTCCTCTCTTCTCCTCTTTTACTTACCTTTCAGGTTTTAATTTGGTCCTCTTTCAGCACTCCTCTTTCTTTCCTGCTTCTCCCTTTCCTCATCCCAAAAGGGAATAATTCTGGAGATTAGTTTATGATTTTACTTGATAATGAACCCCACGCTGGAGATGAATAACAAAAATAGCATTATTATTACATAACTACACAGGTAAATCTCCTTAACCAGTTAACAATTGTCTTTGTTATACTATTCTTTGCCCTTAATAATGAAGAAGTTTGGTTTTTACCTACTTTGTTGTATAATCTCATAATGGTTCTCTCTAGGTTAGAGACCTTTCTTTTCTTCGTTATCTTTATTAGCTGTATTAAAATAAACAACAAAGAATGGATTTTAAAAGCCCCATTGTAGGGCCCGATTGTTCAAACCAATATTACAAAATTACTTACTATTGTGTATTATCCCTTTCAAAGAAATGATGCTTGATTGCAACTACTTCACTAAGGGCTTAGTAGGTGCCTGCAGAATTGAGCTTGTGTTCTGCTCTGTAGATCTAGATGTGCTTGGAACTTGAAAATCTGACCTCAAAGATCACTGCGAAAATATTTAAGAATTTTTTTTCATTACGATTGAAAAGAAACTAACTCTGTCACATTGAATCAACAGCAGCACCATCATTGAAAAGCGTATATGTTCGACTATGGAGAAACAGGAAGGCACATATTTTTTATATTTCTATGGAATCCTCTCGCCTAAGGAAGTTTGTGTGGTCCTTGAGTCAAACAGACCGTACTGCAGGAGTGTGGAAGTAACCCATATTGGTAAGATGCCAAGTGCTTTACACAGTATTAAGAAGTCTAAATTATTGGGAAAAAATTGATGCAAAAACCAACATTCACTCCAGATAAAACGGAGGAAATGGTGGCTGGTTGAGGGATCAAGACATGGTGAGTTAAGGTAATTTGTGGCCATAAGTCCAGAAAATATGTGGATATTCCTTACCAATCCTTCCCCCCAAAACTAAACATGATTGAACTGTGTTTAGAATAGGGGACTTAGGTGCTGGCCTATTCTACTTTGCTTTTAATCTACCCCATAACTGGAGAGACTTGTGGATAGCCCAGGCTGCTCTGAAAAGGTTTGTCCTCCTTTGCCAAGAAGTTATGCAGTTTAGGGCTGTTGTTGGATGATCAATTTCTCCTACAGTCCAGGTTGGCTCCAGTGACCAAGTGCCTTTCTTCCATCTGAGTTTGGTGCAATGACAATAACCAATTGGGATGCTTGCCTTCCTGCAGTTATCCTTGTTTTATCACCTCCACATGGAATTCTGTAAAGCACTGTACACACAGATGTGCTTGGAGATCACCTAGAGACTCCAACTAGTGCAAAGTGCAGTAGTCCGACTACTCTAGTGGAATTGGCAGTCAGAAGCACGTTACAATAGTATTCCATATTCTGTATGGCTTCCTGTTTCATTCCAGATGTAATTCAAGGTTATGGTATTGAGCTCTAATGATTTGGAGCCTAGCTTCCTGAGAAATGGCCTCTTTCCCCATGCGCCATTGGTACAGTTGAGATTAGTTGATTCACTCAAGCTAACAGTCCCTTAAATATCTGAGGCACCTTATCAGAGTGTTCTCAGGTGAGGACCTTTGATTCTTGAATTCACTTCTATTCTAGTCTGTTTAGCTTCATACGCCACACACTGCACAGTGGTGTATGAGAAAGCACTTCAGTGTGTTTAACTCCAAGGCTCTGCAAATAATGGGTAGGTCAGATTTTCTTCTGAAGGATAAGGGGTTTAAAGTAAAATTTTGGTCAGATGTCCCTATTATTCATATGCCTGCATATCTTTCTGAAATATTCTCCTTTGAGTCTGAAACTTTCCATCCTTGGCCTTAGCCCCGGGGTAAATTGTTTATGAATCATTTGAGAGCGTTCCCTTTCCTAAATTTTCTTTTATGCATAGTGTGTGTGGGAGTGGGGTGGAGAATAACTTTTTTTTTAATAAAACCCTTGTAAAAATATTAATGCTCATCCATACCATGAAAACAGTTACATGAGAACATCTCCAAATTTGGTATATGACCAGTCCACAGTGGCAGAGTCTCCCAGATAATTATGGGGGGAAAGAGTTAAAAATTAAGAATTTATTAGGCAGTTCTTAGCATGCTTAGTGGTGGGCTTCTGCTAAGTCTAATTAAGGTCTGTCCCCTCTTGGCTTCACTAGAGAATGAGATCATGTTATTACACAACGGGAGGTGTCATATTAACTAACATGACATCATTTTCTAGTGAGTACAAGCCCCAAGTGATATCAGTGAGAGAACTGAATATTCTGTTTGAGCAAGGTCCACGCTGGAACAGAAACTGCTGCTTCTCAGGCTACTATCAGGACTGGCTCCAATCCTGCTCCCATCAAAGTCATATTAAAAAACATAATTTTTAATTCCAACAAAAACAAGGAAATTGGCCAGAAAGAGTACTGAAGCTTTGAGATCAGCAGAAGGAATTTTGATCGAAGAGTCAAAACTTTCCCATTGTGCTTGAGTAGCCCTGGTTAGATCTAGATTTTTTTCACCTAATACTTTGTCATTTCACA
Organism: Gopherus evgoodei; assembly: GCF_007399415.2. NCBI lineage: Eukaryota > Metazoa > Chordata > Testudines > Testudinidae > Gopherus > Gopherus evgoodei. The sequence goes on along the minus strand of NC_044327.1, from coordinate 111,182,612 downwards.
CTGCCTGCATACCTGCAAGGCTGTCACTAATGGACAGAGAAGCCACAAATACATTTATACTTACAACAGAAGAGACAGGCATAGCAATTTATGACATATTCTTTACTGAAATTATGTTGTATTTCAAAATCTGGAGAGGAGACACAATCTAATGACACTGATCAGGTAAAGCTCATACTTGACTGTTATGTGTTTTAGAATTACTTTCCAATGATTCAATGTTACAATGCAATGGGGCATTATCTCTATTCATAACACCAGTTATAACGCCAGATTCTCAGCTACAACTGAGAAGCACACAGCACAGCTCTGGAAGGAAGTACAAAGCTGATATGAAGCTCACCATTGCATTTCCCCAATGCTGGGCCAGCCAGGTGCCGGGATGATTCCCTGGAGGAAGTGAGAACTTCTGAGCAGTTGTTTTGAAGTCTTTTTAAAATAAACACATTGACTTATTAGCTAGTTACACATTAAGGTTACTGTTCCCTGTGTGATACATTGACTTGTTTTCCCCTTATCACCATTTACAGTTAAGCCTGAGACTCCATTTGGCATAAATATCACATTCCGAAAGGATGCAAACGAGTATTTTATTCGATACAAGACTCCGCATTCAAAGAAAAAATATCTAAAGGACAAATTAATACACGAAACAGCCTATCGGCAGGAAAACGGGACTTGGGAAGTAAGTGAAAATGTATAGTGATTTTCTTACTAATTGCTTAAGTCTAGGTTAGTACAAGAACTAATAATATAGGCATAAAATATACTTCGTTTTTGTTGTCCCTTAGCTGAAAACTTGGGAAACTGCAGCAATTGTTATTAGATCATTTCACTTCTAGGTTGCCATTTCAAATCCATTCCAGGCTGATAATGATTGAAAATGGTCGGAATCCATTAGACCACTTACAATACTTCCTTCACAGGGATTGTCTTGGATTAATTAATTAATTAATTAATGCTTATTGCAATGAAAATAGAAAGCGTGACATCAGTGCTAAATATTAGTAATTGTGATCAATAGATAGGTCACATTAGAGGTATGCTGTTCATTACCATATTTAAATGTGTACAGTTACAGTGGGCTAGATTGTGATGTGGACTAAAGAGAATATAGGGACCCATTACCTTCCAGCACAGATTCTGAGTCTGTTGGGCAGCACAGCTGAGCCGGTGCAGGAATCGGTAATAATTGACAGAGTGGGCTGCAGGGAGAAACTGAAAACAGTTATTAATCCACTGGTTCTTTTGTATGCACTTGTATAAAGCATATAGCACAACCAGAGCTTTGGAGCAAGACTGATACATTGAAACCAGTAGCTAATATAGCTAAATATTGGCTTGCTAAATTTACAACTCTCTTTGAGAGATTTTGTGATGAAAGGCATACATGAATTAGAGAGATATTATTATAGTATATGATTATTAATTTATGATTATTAACTATTAATTATTATTGAATATACTGTCATGGTTCTGAGCTAGCTGCACCTCTGTTCCTTATTCTGGTCTCTTCTGAGTGCACCGCCTCCAGATCTTAGGCCTCACGATCTTCTCCTCTCTGGGGCAGAATTCTGTGATTCTCTGACTCTCAGACTAGGCCCTGGGCTACAGCTCCTGTGGGCCGACTGTGATAGCTCACCAGGCCTGGCTGGGTTTCATGGCCTGCAAGTCTTCCTTTGGGAACTGTGACCAATGGATAACACAGTGACCCAAAACAGCCTTCTTCAAACAAAGTTTTGTTCATTCTTGACAATAGGAACACAGAATAACAAAACAAAAGAATTAAAACAAAAGACTTATATGCATATTTGCTTTACCTAAAGCTTATGTAGGCTTAGCTTATCCTAGACACCCCCACTTTTATGGTTAGGATTCAGCCTTCTTCCCAGCAGGCTCTGCCCTCTCACACTTGTTCTTCAGGGCTTGTCCTTTCATCCTCCGAAAGTTCCTTGTCTGCTGTCTGTCTCTGAACCAGTCACACCAGGGGGCAAAAGTGCCATATCGTAGCTAATAGGCCTGGGTGTGTGCTGAGGAGTAGTTAGCTGGGCTATTATCTAGCATCCTGGGTAGTTTCCTGACCACCGAGCTATTGAATTAACTTAATATATGAATACAGTAAACATCTTTACAATACTCCGACAAACATAGAGCATGTGGTATTCATACATTAAGAACAAAAGAACACAAGAATGGCCATACTGGGTCAGACAAATGGTCCATCTAACCCAGTATCCTGTCTTCCAACAGTGGCCAATGTCAGACACTTCAAAGGGAGCGAACAGAACAGGACAATTATCACCCAGAGTATGGAGTTGCATCTCTGACCATCTTGGCTAATAACCACTCATGAACCTGTCCTCCATAAACTTATCTATTTCTTTTTTAAACCCAGTTATACTTTTGGCCTTCACAGAATCCCCTGGTGACAAATTCCACAGGTTGACTGTGCGTTGTGTGAAGAAATGAGAACAGGTGCTCGCATGGCACTGTTGTAGCTGGCATCACAAGAGTTTGGAAGGCACTTCAGATTCTTAAACATGAAATAAATGTCAGAATGCGGGTAAAACACAGAGCAAGAAACATACAATTCTCCTCCCAAGGAGTTCAGTCACATATTGAATTAACATATTATCTTTTTAACGAGCATCATCATCATAGAAGCCTGTCCTCTGGAATGGTGGCTGAAGCATGAAGGGGCGTATGAATGTTTAGCATATCTGGCATGTAAATACCTCGCAATGCCAGCTACCAAAGTGCCATGCTAACTCCTGTTCTTACTTTCAGATGGCATTGTAAATAAGAAGTGGGCAGCAATATCTCTCATAAATGTAAACAAACTTGTTCATCTTAGCGACTGACTGAACAAGAAGTAGGACTGAGTGGACTTGTAGGCTTTAAAGTGGGGAGGGATAGCTTAGTGGTTTGAGCATTGGCCTGCTAAACCCAGGGTTGTGAGTTCAATCCTTGAGGGGGCCATTTGGGGATTTAGTTGGGAATTGGTCTTGCTTTGAGCAGGAGGTTGGACTAGATGATCTTCTGAGGTCCCTTCCAACCCTAATATTCTATGATTGTTTTGGCTTTGAGTGCAGTTATGCAACAAACAAAATCTATATTTGTAAGTTACACTTTCACAACAAAGAGATTGCACTACAGTACTTCTATGAGGTGAATTGAAAAATACTATTTCTTTTGTTTATCATTTTACAATGAAAATATTTCTAATAAAAATTTGGCCTCCACAACCTTTCTTACCTGTCTCTATGTCACTGATACCTACGCAGTGGTGCAAGTATGGTGGTCCAGTCCTGTGCGCCATACCAGTAAGATATTTATAGCCGGTACTCTGCACAGGAAAGACACAGGAGGAGTACCGCCCCCGGCCTCACCCCCAGCCCTTCCATGCAGCTCTATCTCCTGAGTCCTGTCTGGAATCTGTACAGCAGCCCCGATGAAGGATAGGACTGGGGGCAGTACAGCCGCGCTGGAGGAGCTGACAGTGTGGGACTGCCTGGTGGCCATGTTCTGCTCCTTTTGCCACTGCAGTTCCCAGGAGAGCAGAGCATGTGGCCGCTGGGCTAGCTCTCCCAGGAACAGCAATGGCAAAAGGACCAGAATGTGGGGCTGCTGGTCAGCCCTACACCAGCAACTCCTCTGGCGTGGCTGTACCACCCACAGCCACGCCCCCAGCCCTGTCCTCCTGCTGTACAGACCCCAGATAAGAATCAGGAGAAGCAGTTGCATGGAAAGGTTGGGGGCAGGGCTAGGGGCGAGGCTTGGGGCGGTATAGCCACGCTGGAGGAGCTGCCGGCTGGAGTCATCCAGCAGCTCCAAGTTCTGCTCCTTTCGCCACTGCGGTTCCACAGACCCCTGCGGTTCAGAATTCTTCAGTGCGGCGGGAGGAGGACGGAGGTCTCTCCCCCCAGGTAATGTGGGATGGATCATGGGGAGGGGATGGGGAGAGCACAGGGCCCTCAGGCTCAGGGTGGGGGTGAAGTCACATGGGTGGGTCATGTGGGGAGGTCACATGCCCGTTTAGCTTGTGCTCCCCCTTTGTGTCCCTCCCAGGAGTGCAGCGTACTGATAAGAATTTAATTCTACTCAGGGCCTGTCATAGCATTCCCTCTCAGATCTGAACCTTAGAGTTCAGAAAATGAGATACTAGCACCTGAATCCTCTAAGCTTAATTACCAGCTTAGATCTGATAGCACTGCCACCACCCAAAAATATAGTGTTTTGGGGCACTCTGACCTTCCCAACCTTCCCTGGGAACCCCAAGAACCCAGATCCCTTGGGTTCTTAAAACAAGGAGAAATAAACCATTCCCCCACCTTTCCCCCTCCCAGAATTTCCCTCCCTGGGCTATCCTGAGATACTGATCCAACCTCTTAAATCACCATACAGAGAAGCATCTCCCTTCCCTTCCACAAAGAGGCAAACAGATTCAAGGAAAACAGAGAGAGATTCTATCTCTCCCCCCTCCCATCTCCCCCACCAGTCCTGGTGAGTTATCCCAATCCCCTGGAATAAAACAAGGGAAACAAGGAAAAAAAAATCAGTCAGGTTCTCTAAAAAGAAATCTTTTAATAAAAGAAAGGAAAAAGTAAAGAATTATCTCTGTAACTTCAAGATGTAAATATTACAGGGTCCTATAGCTTACAGACACCAGAAAGAGACTTTCCCCCCAGTACCAATACAAATCAAAATATTCCCAGCAACTACACATATAAAAGTTAACCAGCCAGATCCACAATTGCAAATAGAGTAAAACAATCAAAAAGCCTAAACCGCCTGTTTTTACTTACTATTTGAAAAGAAACTTAGAAAGCCTGTAGTAATGTCTGGTCTCTCTCAGACCCTCCGAGAGAAGAATACACAACGGACAAAGAACACGCACAAAAGCTTCCCTCCACCCAAATTTAAAAGTATCTTGTCTTCTGATTGGTCTTCTGGTCAGGTATCCAGTTCCCTGCTTGTAACCCTTTACAGGTAGAAGAGACATTAACCCTTAACAATCTGTTTATGACAGGGCCAGGTCTAGGCATCAGCATTCCAAGCATGTGCTTGGGGCAGCCCTTTTCAAGGGGGGATGGCGCTCCGGCTCTTTTTTTTTTTTTTTTTTTTTTTGCATAGGGCAACAAAAAACCTGGAGCCGGCCCTGATTGTACTTGCACCACAGTACTTAGTGTACTCCCCATTAGTGCACATAAGTCTGTCTCAGAGAGAGCTGCAGTTCACCATGTGGTTCTCCCAGTCATTGCAAACCCACCTATCTATATTTCCAGTGACCAACTCTGCCATACTATTCCCCATCTCTTCCTAATAACTGGGATTCCCTCCCCCCAGAGAGGGGTCCTAAGTGTGAAAGGATACCATGGCATCATCTGGAAGGAGGGTCCCAACTATGGGATCATTTCCCTCTGCTTCAGTTTGATGTTCTCCTTCCCTGAGACTTTCATCCTTCTCAACAGCACAAAGGCTGTCTGACTTGGGGTGGGACCACTCTACTGTGTCCTGGAAAGTCTCCTCCCGGTATCTCTCTGTCTCCCTAATCCTCCAGTTCAACCACTCTGGTTTCAAGAACCGGTATTCGGTCTCTGAGAGCCAGGAGCTCCTTGCACAGAATGCACATACCCCACTTGCCCACAAGGCAGGTAGTTGTACATGCTGCATTCAGTGCATTAAACTGAATAGCCTCCACTCTGCTGCTGGGCTTCTGCCTGCATTTGTTTTACTTCTGCAGCTTTTTTTGTTTGGTTGGTTGGTTTGGGTGGGTGGGGACTAGGATGTTTATTAGTCTATGTTTAGAGAATGTTAGGTGTATCTGGCTTTCACGTTCCCTCTCTAAACTCCCTCGCACAACTCCCATTTGCTGCTCCTGTTTACTAGCTTGCTTATTCCAGGCAGCTTCAAATCCCTCACATATGAATGTTCTAAGTAGCTAGCATTTTGAATAAAATTTGTCATATAAGAGCAGAGTCCATTCCTCCAGCCCTATTGTCCTGCCCTTTGGAAATGCGCAGGCTGGGCAGTATCTGCAGGAATAGGCTCTGCCCTGTGAATAATTGACTGCATATGGCTCTCCTATGCATTTCACTGGGCTGCTACTAGGATGCGCTTACACATTAAGCAGGGCAATTGTCTCTCTGAGCTAGCTAAGGTTTCAGAGCTGAAAATCTTCTCTACAAACATGATTTATATATAAATAACCTTTCCCTTATCAAATCTGAAAAATTTAATTTGCCATTCTGACAAAAAATAATCCGATCTTTCTCTGTTTAGACAATACAGTCTCAATATCTTCGGGTAAAATTACTGGGGAAAAGCCTTCAGATGGGTGCAAGTTATGAAGTGAAAGTGCGATCAAAGCCCAATGGAAAGTATTTCAAGGGTATCTGGAGTGAATGGAGCTCCTCTGAATACTTCCAAATGGAAGCGGAACACCCCAGAAAGAAAAGTAAGCAAAGGGAAACCACTTTCTTAAGTTTGCAAAAAGCCTAAAACCTGACCAAGTCACTTGGTACAGCAGATCAGGTGTGGGGCTAGGCAGAGTATCAAAGGCTACTAATGACTTTCTGATTCTCTACTTGGCCTCAGCTCTGCTGCCTGTGCCTGCTGCCAATGGTCCTTCAGGGATTATCCATATGCTGAGTATAGCCAGAGTCACCCTTCACATGCCCCTGCCTATTCCCTGCACCAGCGGCTGGAGGGAGGGTGACATAGGAGCGGCAATAGGGCCAGAGTGCATCCTGTTTATACTAACAGGGTGGCACAATATGGACAGAAGGGGGCAGAAAATCTGGCTCACTCCATTTTGCGAATGACTCCGTGAGCCTCCAGAGATAAAGAGCAGTTTGCATCAAACATTTTAGCCAAAGCAGAGTTAGAGCAGTACAAAATGATCCATTTTAATATTGCCAATTGTAACATGCATTTACCTTATTTTAATTACAAACTACATTATGGAGGAAATTTCACCATTTCAGTTGTGTACAACAGCAAGGTTTTTGATCACTATGGACCTGGGACAGATACAGACCAATGACCTACATACAGAAGGTAGAAAATATGTCCTCAGCCAAAGGAGATCGATCCTCAGTTTTGTCTGAGATATATTCAGTGCAACCGCTAAGGCAGATAAGCAAAAGTTGCTATACTCCCTACCTTCAAATTCCCCAGGACAGCCAGGGCATAAATCAATGGACTCGTACTCAGATGAGCTGACGGTGCTTCCCTGAGGCCATAGGCAGCCAATGCAGTTTAGAACAGCCCTCAAACTATTCTAATCTGGACTAGGAGACTAACCTGGTGTTTAGCAAAGGATCAAGGGACTGCAAAGCCACCTTTTCCCACCTTCAGACAGATGGGAGAAACAAGGCAGCTGAATCGCTGCATCACTCCAAACTGTATAAAATTTGTCAATATTCCCCAGTAATAATAGGTATTTTTTTCTTAAAAGAGTATGTCATGATAGTAGACAATAATGCATATAGGAACAAACCTAATATGGTATTTATTCTTTATTTTTTTGTTAGGCACTGACATGGTTGTGGTTATAACTACTGTGGGCTTCATTTTGCTCTTTGTCACGCTTGTTCTGATCCTAACATTTTGGAAAACCAGGTAATTGTAATCTCTTTTAATCAAAAGAATATTAAGCCAATCATACTATGGAAATCCCATCTCATCCTTTTATACTATCCAACAATTGTCACCCCATTCCCTGACCTCTCCCGCAACATGAACATGTACAAATCATAGAAGAACTGAGAATGGGAGAAGGGCAAGAGAGGAGGTAGGCAAAAGGAGGCTGCCTAGTGCCTTTGTCACCTCAAGATTAGATTGCTGTCACATGCTCTACATCCTGGGACCATTCAGAAGCTGAAGCTTGTGCAAAATGCTGCAGGCTGTTTATTGAGTAATGGGAGCACATTAGACCAATACTCCGTGGTCTGGCCTGGCTTCCAATAAGCTTCTGAGAGAAAATCATGGGGTAGGTTTTAACCTGTAAAGCCCTGACCTACAAAGTCAGGTTTGGGAGCTGGTTACCAGTGAGATTACCTGTCTTCTCATGATGTAGTGCCATAATTGAAATCAACAGAAGTGGTCAAGCTGGAGTTTGTAGACCAAACTGTTCAAAAGTGGCACTAATTTTGGTTCCCTCAAACTTTTGGTGCCCAACTTGAGTGCCTGATTTTCTGTGGTGCTGCACACCTGTGGCTCTCATTAACTTCAGCTGAAATTCCAGCAACTGAGCACCTTTGGAAAAACAGGTCTCAGATGTCACAAGTTAAACACCTGATAAACGAGGCATCCAAAATTCATGGTCACATTGATAAATTGGGAGTTTAGGCTCTCTGCCTCAAATCCCTTTTGGAAAATAAGAATAATATGTACCTAATTATCTCTTACTACAGTGTTTTGTGGGTTAATTAGCCAATGGTTTGTGAAGTGGTTTGTGGATAAAAAGTTCTATCCACGTAACAGTAGAATAGTGTTATCATTAGAGGCAGTGGGATAAGGGATATATTCCACACCATTCATGTCCTTCCTCTACCTTCACCATTGGAATAAGAGTTCAGAAATGGCTATCTTAGAACAAATATCTCATGAAGGATAATGCAAAGCACCCAGATGGTCTATAAGAACTAATATGATGATATAAAGTCTCTTATTGCTACTTTAGTACTACTAATATAGTGCCGTCGATTATGGCTGTTGCCATAATCCCTTCTTGAATTTTATTGTTGCTACCTATCTCATTTCAGAATCAAGCCAGTTTTGTGGCCAAATCTTCCGGATCATAAAAAAACTTTGGAGCAATTGTGCAAGAAGCCAAAAAAGGTATGTGCTTCCTCTGCTGTGATTACCTGAGTCTGTGTACAGAAAACATAAATAATACTCATACATTAGAGTTGGGACACTACCAAATTCATGGTCCATTTAGGTCAACTTTGCAGGTATAGGATTTTAAAAATTGTACTTTTCATTATTTCTGCTATTTAAATCTGAAATTTCACAGTGTTGTAATTGTAGGGATCCTGACACAAAAAGGAATTGTGAAGGGATCGCAAGGGTGTTATAAGCGGGGTTGCGGTACTGCTACCCTTACTTCTGCTCTGCTGCTGGCAGAGGCACTATCTTCAGAGCTGGGCAGCTGGTGAGCGGTGGCTGCAGGCCAGGAGCCCAGCTATGAAGGTAGAGCTGCTGCCAGCAGCAGCACAGAAGTAAGAATGGCCTGGTATGGTATTGCCACCCTTACTTCTGCACTTCTGCCTGCAGAACTGGGCCCTCAGTCAGCAGCCACTGCTCTCTGTCATCCAGTCCTGAAGGCAGTGAAGAAGTAAGAGTGACAATACCACAACCCCACCTAAAATAACCTTGCAGCCCCCTTGCAATGCCCTTTTGGGTCAGCTCCCTCAGTTTGAGAAACACTAGTCTCCCCTGTGAAATCTGTATAGTATAGGATAAAAGCATAGGGTAAAAGATCTGTGATGTGTTTTTTCTTGGTTTCGAATTTGGTAGGGCCCTAATTATAGAATATTTGCTGTATGTACTGGTCCATGCTTTCAAAGGGACTTCTAAATTTGATTCACAAAAACTCCTATTTGCATGCTTAAATGGTATTTGCAAATGCAGATGAAGTAGTCGGCCATCTAACTATTTGACTGGCAAATTGAGATTTTGCTTGTGCAAAACAGTGATGGCCCTTGATGGGGTCACAAACAGATGTCAGGGGGTCGCGACTAGCCTGCTCTTTCCTTGTTGCTAAAATGGAAGGGGTTCTTCATGATCCTGGCTAGTTGAGAAGGGGCTGGGGCGTGTAAAAAGTTCAGAGTGTCTCATAAAGGCTAGTCAGTCTGTTATGAGTTAGTTCCCAGAATTGCACTTGGGACTGATTTTGATTCAAGATCTTTTGTTTGGTTGGTTGGTTGTTTATTAGGGGGAAAAGAAGTTAGTTCTCTTTTTTCTTTATGAAAATTTTAAAGTACATAAATAAAAATTCTTCTAAAATCTGATGACTTATGGGACTGTCTTCCCTTAACTTTGTGCCTGTAGTTAACTGAACATATTATCCTCTTTGTCACACAGAATTTTGATACAAGCTTTAACCCGGAAAGTTTTGGGTATGTTCATATTCACAAAGTGGACGGCATTCAAGCCAAAGCAGAAGTGGAATGTTTTCTGCAGCCATCGGCTCCTCTAGATGCAGATGTTTCAGAAAAAGTTTGCAATGGATCATCAGAGATGAAGACAAGCCTCGCTGCTGTAGACAAAAGCGTCTTAAAGCTTCCTGTGACTTATGGAGGAATTTGGCCATCTGACACATTGAGTGGGCACTTATGTGAGACTCACCCTTCCATATTAGATGGCTCCAGCAATGACATCCCATATAAGGTGTGCAGTAGCAATGGTACACGACTATATAATTGTGGTCCTATGACCCATTCCAGCTCTTCAGCAGACCCCATGGTTCAGCCCAGATCAGGACCCCTAAATACCAACACAATGTCCCTAATACAGCCCAATAATGGAGTTAAGTCGTCAAATAAGGATGAAGTATATGTCACAATGTCCAGCTTTTGCAAAAATCAGTAAACCTCAAAAACCATAGGAGTTGCTGTAACAGAGCAGACTATTGGTCCTTCTTGTTTGGGTCTCCTGCCTCTTGCTGATTGATTCAGTAAATAATAAATTCAGTAATAATGTACCTGTCCCCATTTTGCAATGCTGTAATCAATGGGGATGGATTTTTCTTGGCCTACAAGGACAATGGACCAATTTCCATTCTCAATTACACCAGTGCCAATGTGGAGTAAATGCAGTGTAACTGAAAATTTAGTTCAATCAGTTTAAGACCTTAATCATGGGAGGTGATTAACATATAACGATGACATACTATTACATTGCACTTCTCGACTGCCCTCTATCCAACCGTTGGTGAGTGCTTCACATTCGTTAATGCTCCTATTGACAGCTCAGTTTACGCAGCTACAGATTTTAATGGTCATAAAATCCCTATCGTGAAACATGGCTGCAAAGTCTAGATAAGTTAAGTAGATTCTGATCTCACTTAACCTGGGGTGACTGAATCTGGAGTAACTTGGCTGAAGTCAGTAGCGTTATACCAAGTGTTAAAAAAACAGAACAAATGAGATCAGAATCAGCTTGTATTAGTTTGGGATTCAAGATCTGAGCTTGGTAACTCATTCCCCATCCAGCACTCAACTCCCAGGTGGAAGAGTGCACACACAGCATCACTTGCTAATGAACACTGACACACTCCCAAGATAGCAGCACCCATCCTACCACAGCCACAGCAAGGGCTGTGGTGATGCATGGCATGTGAGACCGTGTACCATAATGAGTAAAAATAGCATCTTGGTGCTCAAAGGATTCAAACAGCTCAGCTAAGCCTGCAGCTTGTGTGTGTTAGAAGGTGGAAGCAGAAGGCCGGAGGGAACCGAGGCCAACAAATTTAAACACAGTCATAGCAGTTTTATGTAGGGATGGGCTCCCAACACTCCCCCATATTGACCCTCCCCGGACACTGGGAACGTTCAGATCCAGAGCCAAACTTAGTAACTCAGGCCCAGATCCCTGTTTGCTGTATTTTCTGTCCTCATTACTACGGCACCAACAGTTTTTATTGGACAAAACAATGGGTCAGATCTGCAGTTAGTGTAAATTGGCTTAGCTCTGTTAACTTTCACGGCTCAATGCTGATTTGCACCCACTGAGGGTGTGGCTTATTGCTCCATGCCTAGGAGATAAACAGGTACGTGGGGATCTGGTCCCTAGGGCCAATTAAAACACAACTACAAAGATGCAGCAGTTCAGTGCAACCAAGTCACTGTCCTATTTTTTAACAATCTAAACAGAAAAATACACGTAAAAAGAGAGTAGTACAAATATAGCATTAAGCAAAACACATGATAAGATATTAAAGGGGTGGTTCTCAGCTATGTTCATGCTGATCAGCATTGATTGTACATTAAAATGTGGGGCCAGATCCTCAGCTGGTATAAATAGGCATAGCTTCCTTGAGATGTGTAGGTGATATGCATGACACCTTTTTTCTCTACTCTCTCATGCATACATTAGTGTGGCCTGTGAGTATTTCCCAGGCTAATCGTTTTGTCATGGGTACCTGACATAGCCTTATTTTTTCATTATCACCAGTCATTGTGGGTAAGAGTGAGTCAATAGATTTTGTGCCTGGGCTGGCAAATTTTCCTGACTGCTTTGCAAAGCTGGTACCACTATAAGATCCATTTTCTTGTAAATTGTCCAGTAACAATGTCAGAGGAGTGCTCAGCTTTCTCCTTTAAGGGGAAACCTTGCCCCTTCCCCTCTTCTTACACCACAGCTCCATGGGGTTCCTTATATTCTGTCACCAAGGGATGGTTGTTCCACAATATAGTTCCATTGACCTGGCCATTACCCATTGGGGACCAGGTGCACACGGGAGTTGCAGAAGCTGCTACAGACTCATGGTTGCATGACAACTAAGGAATATGGCCTGAAGAGAGAAAAGCTGCTTTGCTGTGCTCTAGGCTAAAGGTTTGCCCCTTTGTGAGGTATCATGTCCTCTAGCTGCTTTAAATTCCTCTTTCGGGAGTCATGGCCTGATTAGTGCAATAATAAGTAACCTCGTCAGGCTGTTTACTTTTTAAATATTAAATACAATGGGAAGGACTAAACAAAAATCTGCCTTTTATCCGTTTCTCAGATTAAATTAAAGAAACAGAAAAGCAGTTATTGTTCCGCTCCAGCGATACCAGATTCTAAACATCTATGTTTAATTTGACCTGATGGTCCTGAATTCACTTTTCTTCCAATACAAATCAGGAGTAATTCCACGGAAGTAAATGGGCTAGAACCTTTTGGGCTGGGTAATTTATGCTTAGCACAGAACCACAGGGATGGAAACTGTGACTCCAAGCTGCACGGCTGCTCTAACTTGCACTGGCTAGTCAGAGCCTCTGAGAGGCTATTACCTTAACCAGAGACGGCTGGAGCACAACAACACTCCAGTCATGACCCCCCTTTTCCCACCCAGGCCCTGTAACAACCCCACACTGCGGGAAACTTCAGCCAGGCACAGCTTTATGGTCTGTTTACTCAAAAGGGCCAAGGATGTGACCCGAAGTAGTCAGTGTATTACAGTATTTTTTTATGACTGTTTAGCACATAGTAGTAAGATGATCTAGTCTGATAAAACTGAACTAAGCACTGGACTTTAATTCCTTTGCTTTATAATGCTTCTATTTCATAAAAACAGCTGCTAATGCTTAAAATATGCAGACTTGCACAGTGCAAATCTAGATGCAAACAGATTGAGTCAGGAAGCTATTCTGTTCTTTTACCACATTACCAAACATGAAAAAGAATGCCATACAAAATACTATGTAAGTCATGTTATACTTATTTTAAACTCACACATACGCAATGTTAAAAGGTAAAAGGATTATATAAGCATCTGTCTGCAATTTTAAACAATAATGCATGTATGAAGGAATAGACTTACTATTCATACTAGAAAATCATGTTGCTATTTTATACTGTAAGAGTGGATTATTGTAAACATTAACCACTACTCAACAGCAAATTCTCATACATACCTTCCATATGCATTAGATATATTTTTTGCATAGCTGCTAATGTCTGAGTACTATCATATTTCTGTCTTATTTAATGAAATAACATGTAAGCCTGTTTTGTAATGATTTAGCATATTAAAAGGATGTCTATTTGCACTATATATTTGTGGCTCTCTCATATCTTTGTCATGATATAACTGTCTGCCACCATACAAGCTGTTGCATCTGATTCTGCACTTACTGAAACATAGTTTTTTATGGGTCTAACGCCACAGAGCCTGGTTCTGATCCTGCTTCAGGCAGCATAAATCAGGAATAACGCTAGTCAAGTCAAAGGAGTTAAACCACTGTGAGATCAGAATTGGGCCCAGTATGTAGGTCCTTACATAGTGTCATGCATTGCCTGGTTTTTAAATGTGCATTATATCCTGCTCATTGTCCAATAAGCAATAAAAGAAAATGGGCTTTTTAACCCTGTGAAACGTCTCACAAACTGATTTTACAGCAGTGTTGCTGCGTGGTGTTCAGAGTCCTTACTCGTGATTTACATCCTTGTGAGGGAACCTGGGCTCTATAACTGTAAAACTTCTCTATATAGAATATGCTTTGTATCTAATACTGGTAACAATCATGGGCTTGATCCCTGGTTAATGAGGGTTGAGGACACTCCACAGCTTTCACATCATATTTACTAAAAGTCTTTGGGTTGTGAACCGAAGGTTACCATGCTGGGAGTCGGTGGGGATGACCAAGGTGAGCAGTACAGAGATGGATCTGGGTTGTGCTGGAAGGAGACATTTTTGACTTGTCAAAGGAGAAATGATATCTTTGACTTTTAGACTCTGCACAATCCTGCAATGTATGGATTTCAGTCACCACCACTGTGTCCATAGTCTGTTGGCAGCAGAATTGTATATTTGTGAATAAACATTGGTGAATTATAATGATTCATTAATGTTATGGCTCTGTCCTCTCATTTTCCCTCCTAAGAAAAGAACACATACAAGTCTAATAATCTTTCAGTGCCATGGCAATGTATTAGGGACTGTCACAATTTGGGATGCAGTTCTGACAAGCGAGCGTTTGTGTCGCAGCTTGTCCTGTAACTTGAGTGCCTTAATATGTCTGCTGCTGCTGTAGATCCCTGTATGGAAGCTCCCAGCCAGCATACAAGCATGCACTGTGTCTCTGTGTTGAGTAGCTCAGATCCAGTAACTCCGGCTCCAGCAGCCTGATTGTTACACCAGGGCCGCCCAAAGGCACGTCAGCGGCGGGTCCCAGGGCGGAAGGATCCGCCGCCGCAGGTCTTGGGGGCACTTCGGCGGCGGGTCCTGGAGCAGAAGAACCCCCCGCCGCCGAATTGCCAACGAAGACCTGGAGCAGAAGACGCTCTGGGGGCCCGGGCTCTGCGAGAGTTTTCTGGGGCTCCCGGTGCAAGTGAAGGACCCCGCTCCAGGGGCCCTGAAAAACTCTTGTGGGGGCCTCTGCAGGGCCCAGGCCCTGGGGCAAATTGCCCCTCTTGCCCCCCCACCTCCCAGGTGGCCCTGTGTTACATCACAGCCACATTCTGGCCTCTATCAACCTTGGTTACTAATAGCCAAAAGAGCCCAGCACACTCTTCAGTCCCAAATTCCCCCAAAACCATCTCTCCTGAAATGGCATGGGGCCTCTTCCGGAACATTCAGCGGAGTAATAAGGTCTTTTGTTCCTTCAAAGAGGCAAAAGCAAAGCAGCTGCTTTAACTGGAGTTAATAATCATTTGAAGTCAACACAGTACTGGGTTGATTGATTTAGAATAAAAATAACACAAGTTTATTTAATCAATAAGAGAGCGGTTTTAAGTGAGGCCAAGTATAAGGAATTATGTTAGAAATGGTTAAAAAACTAAAATGCTGTCTAATGACTAAGACCTAACAATGCTATGGTCTTGGTTCAAGGTAAGATTCTTACCACACCTCCTTCCAGCAAGATAGCTGACTTCTCCTTGGTCAGGATCTCCCACAAAGTCCAGAGAGTTCAGTTCCTTTGTTTTCGTAGGTGAAAGATTACTTGGGTTCTTTGCTCCTTTCTGCTATGGTCCAGTGAACTTTTGGAATATATCCTTCTCAGCATTCAATGCCTCTGCTGTGAGGCAGGGTGCCCTGGAGTCTGATGAAGAAGATTTCAACCCTCGTTTCTTCCCCACTGGTGCTTTCTACAATGCAAACTGATCTGTTCTCGCAGCCTCTGATGTGCCAGTGAATAGCCACTTGACTGTGTTTGCACCTGGATGGAGGCTTTGGTCTTTCCTTTGTCTAGAAAAAGCCTGTTTACCCAATCCCGAGACTTACCTGGTTCAAAAACATTTTAGTCCCATGTTTCTTTCATATTTGTGCAGTTGTCATAAACAGATAGCTAAGGGTTAATGTCTCTTTCACCTGGAAAGGAGTAACCTGAAACACCTGACCAGAGGACCAATCAGGAAACAAGACTTTTTCAAATCTGGGTAGAGGGAAGTTTTGGATGTGAGTTCTTTGTCTTGTGTCTGTGCCCTCTCGGCTCTGAGAGTGATTTTTCTATCTCCTGGCTTTCTAATCTTCTGTTTCCAAGTTGTAAGTACAAGGATAGTAAGACAATAGGTTTATATTGTTTTCTTTTGTATTTACATGTGTGTAGTTGCTGGAATGTGTTAAATTGTATTCTTTTTGGATAAGGCTGTTTATTCATTTTTTTCCTTTAAGCAATTGACCCTGTATATTGTCATCTTATTACAGAGACTATTTTTAATGTCTTTTTCTTTCTTTTTTTTATATAAAGCTTTCTTTTTAAGACCTGTTGGAGTTTTTCTTTAGTGGGGACTCCAGGGAATTGAGTCTGCAGCTCACCAGGGAATTGGTGGAAGGAAAAAGTCAAGGGAAAAATCTCTTTGTGTTAGATTTACTAAGCCTGACTTTGCATACCCTCTGGGTGAGGGGGA
Organism: Gopherus evgoodei; assembly: GCF_007399415.2. Lineage (NCBI taxonomy): Eukaryota > Metazoa > Chordata > Testudines > Testudinidae > Gopherus > Gopherus evgoodei. The sequence goes on along the minus strand of NC_044327.1, from coordinate 111,166,052 downwards.
GAGATTATATCTCTCGGTACTTGTGTTTCCAGGACTGGAAGCAGGGAATCTCCTAGGGTCGTCCAGGGAGGGGAGCCTGGAAGGAAGTAACAAGGAAACAAGGGGAGGGGGTTAGTTCCCTTTGTTGTAAGACTCAAGGCATCTGAGTCTGGGGGTCCCCCAGGGAAGGTTTTGGGGAGACCACAGTGAGCTAGGCACTGTATAATTCTTAGCTGGTGGTAGCGATACCAGGTCCAAGCTGGTAACTAAGCTTGGAGGTTTTCATGCTAACACCCATATTTTGGACACTAAGGTCCAGATCTGGGGAAAAATGTTATGACAGCAGTTCTTTGAGCATGTATTGTACCTGCACTGTGCAAGAACATCAAAGATCAGTGTGTTACTGGTTTTCCAGTGGTACCTTGCAAAACACCCATTGGATACAGATTATGACATAAGTGAATTTGAGTGCACTGAATAAAAAAATTGGTCAGGCCAGCTGAAATTCACTACCTGATACCAGTGAGCCTCTTGCCCTCTGGCATTGGAATGCTCCTAGGGGCATAGTGAATTATGCTTGGATTGCTTATTAAATGAAAAAAAATATCATAGCTGCCAGTGATGCAAAGCAGATTTGCATGATCATTGGTTGGTGCCACAGTTCCATATATATCCCTCTGTGCTGATGCTGGCATTCATATTCTTAATTATATAACAATTTTTATACAATTAGTACTCCTCAGGGAATTCTGGGCCAAAAAATTCTGCTCACAATATTTTAAAATTCTGCAAAATTCTGCATATTTTATTTGTCAAATTAACACAAAATAATCACGCCAGTTTCAATTAATGTTGGTGATTTATTTAAAAATACCTGTCAGCAAGTATGTCTGTGATAATACAGACAACAAAAAGATTCAGGAAATGTTTTTTGACAAACAGATTCCTTACTAGGCATATTAATACAGAACTCTGAGTAATAATTTATTTAAACTACAAGACAGAAACTTATTTCCCGCATCCTTCAGAAGTGGTGCAAAAGCTTGGAGGATAATGGAGGAGCTGAGGGAGAGGGAAGTAATTTTTGGGAGCCTGAGAGTGAACCTGGAGGGTTGTTGAGTGTGGGGATGGAGAAATATAGAACAGGGTTTTATTGTGAGTTGGGAAGCATCCCTCATGCAGACCCTGGCTCAGTGGTGTCACCCCACTAGCTCTCCCATTCATTCAGGCACATCTGCTCCATACCTGTCTTTCCCTAAACCACCCTTTCCCTCTGTCCCAATGTGTCTCTGACCCCCGTCCCCCTGTCCTCATGTGTCCCTGCACCCCCACTGTCATCAGCCCCTGGCTCAATGGGGTAACCCACTAGTTCATATGCCCCTACCCCAGTCTATCCCCACCACTAGCCCTTCCAAACCCCAGTCTATGTGACACCTCCCCAGCAGCCCTGTGTGCCCCACTCTGTCCATCCTCCACTTCTCCCTCCCCTCAATAGCCCCCCTCCCTTCACCTGGCCACAGGCATGTTGCTGTGGGAAAAGCAGCTGCTGCTCTCTCCCTCTCTTAGCTGGCTGCTCTGGCTCATGAGCCAGCTGTCCTCTCTTCTCATGCCACAGCAGCCCCCGGTAGGCAAAAGGTGTAATTGCAGCACCTTGCCAACATAAGAACGGCCATACTGGGTCAGACCAAAGGTCCATCCAGCCCAGTCTTCAGTTGTCAGGGCTGAGGCAGTTAGGGAGATTCCCAAACCTGAGTCAGCTTTTGTGGGTGACAAATCTGAGAAACTGTCACAGATTGAAGTTCACTTTATGTCAATCATCTCCCTTATTCCATCTACTTAAAATAATGTATTTTATAGCCTTTGATATTTATTGGAAATTAGCACCTGTTGACTTAGGCTGTAGCAGACCTTTTAATTTAAACTTTAACTCTGGTTTACAGGATAGCCTTGGTAAAGTGTGAAGATTTGCGGGGGGGGGGGCGGGTGAATGTGATATTCCCATTGTTTACAATAAAAGTTTTAAAAGACAAAAGCCACGTAGTGAGTAAGTGCAGGTAGGATAAGACTACCTTCCCCACCCCGGCCCACCCCCACCCTTGTTATCTGAAGCTGTTAACTTTTGCATCAAAACAATTTTTGGTTGGAAATAAAGCTCTATTAGCATGCTTTTATATTGGCTCTAAACAGGACACTGAGAAGGCAGCATTTTGAAACAAAGAGGTACCCCTTTGTCATGAAGCTATATTTTTCTAACTATACAAAGGAGTAAGATAAAGACTGGCCCTGTTTACCATTTTATCTGAAGAAACAGCCTCACGGTCCTCTCCTCCCACAACTCCCCTCCCCCACCTGTTTTTCTTAATTTAAAACTATGGTCTTTTGCTAACATACCATTTTTAATCATAGCAATATCTAGCATGAAAAAACCAGCACTGATCATTTTTGATTGAGACGTACCACAACAAAACGCTTTGTTACAGGGGTGTGTTGTAGAAGTTTAATGCAATTAAAAGTGTTTAAGAAGCACTACCATATCTTTTTAAACTGCTATACAAAAAGGGCCCTGCAAAGCCAAAATAAGGCAGCAGGAAGCGGCTTTGTTTGCCTGAGGAAGCCTCTGGTGAAGTGAACAATGGCCCCCAAAATTACAGAGAAATAAATCACTTTAATTTAAATACTTTCAACATTAAAATGCATGTATTTTTACTGTGGAATTATTTTATACTGGCTCAAAATATTAAAATTCAAGACAGATAAGGTTCACGGCACATTAGTCAATCCCTCAAAAATAAAGGAAAGCTGAAATGAGGCTAAATGTTATGTTTGAAAGAAGCTAGTTTGTGTGTGTGTGTGTGTGTGTGTGTGTGTGTATACACACACACCAACAGCCAAAATTAATATAATATATCATTCTATTATATATACAAAAAGATCCTACCCTGAACAGGGTAAATCTGAGAGAAAAACATGAAATTAACAAGACTGTTGAGCTGTAATAATCTAATCTCCCCCAACCGCCCTGCATACTTTTGTATGACTCCATTTGAGGGGAAAGGGACAAATCTTATCCCAGTCTCTGTGGGATTTGCCTTTAAGAAAAAAAACTTTGATTTTAGGGTTTATGCTTAGAAACCCTCTCACCCCAATCACAGGTGAGGGCAGGGTGAGGGGTTTCCAGTCCTGATAAGAACCTCAAACACCACATATATACGCACACACATGCACACCCCAAGAGCTTGGGAGAAGAAATTTCTGAGTAACCTGCTTTCCTTTCCTTCCCAGCCCAACTGAAAGACACTCACTCAGGGAAGAGTCCCTACACCTCATTACCTCCAATGCTACATGGAAATTGCTGTATAGCTGGTAATGGTGCTGGCCTAGGAGGTACTTGCAACAGCAATCAAGTTCCTGGAAATGGCTTGCCACCAGGGCTGGCTTTAGGCCTATTCCACCAATTCCCCCAAATCGGGCCTCGCACCTAAGGGGGCCCCGCTCCCAGTGAGAATCTGTTCCCTGGCTAGAGGCACCTTTTTAATTTTTACTCACCTGGCTCCATTCCAGGTCTTCAGCGGCACTTTGGTGGTGGGTCCTTCGCTTGCTCTGGGTCTTCAGTGGCATTTTGGCGGTGGGTCCTTTAGTGCCGCCGAAGACCTGGAGCGAGTGAAGGACCTGCCACTGAAGACTCGGAGTGCCGCCCGGTGAGTACAAGCCCCATGTGGTTTTTTTATGTTTTTTTTTACATTTTTTTTTAAAGTCATCCCTGTTGGGGCCCTGCCAAAACTGTTCAAATTGGGCCCCGCACTTCCTAAAGCCAGCCCTGCTTGCCACATCTGCAGCTGCACTAGCTCAGGAAGGCCAGAAAGACACTGTACACTGGCAACTCCAGAGGTTAATCTGGACCAAGATGAACCAACAATAGCAATAAGCATGCAGCTCTGTAATAGTTAGGGTTGCCAGGTGTCTGGTTTTCAACCAGAACACTTGGTCAAAAAGAGACCCTTCCCAGCCTAGTGAAAATGAGCGAGTGAGTGAGAGTGGGGGATAGTGAGTGACAGGGTGTGGGGAATGGAGTGAGCAGGGCTGGGCCTTGGAGAAGGGGTGGGGCAAAGATGTTCGGTTTTGTGCAATTAGAATGCTGTAGATTCTGTCACTGGATTCTGGGCTCAGACTATACTTTGATGTGTCCTATTATACTATTTTTAACTTTAAAAAATACATTTAAAAGGAAAACTGAGAAATCTGCTATTCACTACACATAAATTTAAGACTGGCTGCCTACAGTAGAACAGTAGAGCCTTTCTTAGCTACTTATATGTACCGCTGCATGCAGGGGTGGCTCTAGGCATTTTGCCGCCCCAAGCACTGCAGGCAGGCTGCCTTCGGCAGAGGGTCTCCTGGTTCTGCGGATTCAGAGGACCTCCCACAGGCAAGACACCGAAGGCAACCTGCCTGTCACCCTCGCGGCGCCGGCAGAGTGCCCCCTGCGGCTTGCGCCCCAAGCACGCGCTTGGTGTGCTGGGGCCTGGAGCCGCCCCTGGCTGCACGGCATCAATCAGCATTAGCCATATAGGGCTACATTTTCTGGGATGCAGCTGAAACAGGATATGTAGTCTGTATGAGGAACTAATTTCATTAGAGCAGCGGCCAATGTTTTAAAAAGCAGATGCCTAAAGTTAGGCATTAACAGGCAAGATTTTCAAAAGAGCTCAGCCTACAACTTCAATTTAGGCACCAAAATAAGCATCCCATCCAATTCCCAGTGAAATCAACGGAAAGGCTTCCATTGATTACAATGCATGTTGGATCAGGCCCTTTATGCACAGATCTTCCAAACAGCTCAGCCCCTATCTGGGGATTAATATGAGGGGACGAGATTATTTGACATGCTTGGCACCCGGTGGCTATCACTGGGCTTTCTTTGAAAAGCTGGCCATTGACCATTATTTTGGCTCCTAAATTAGAGTTTTTCTGAGGTGCTCAGCTTGAATTTGACATTTTTTGTGTGTGTGCTTGCAAAGTATCATCAGAATTATTAAAAAAACTATAATGGAATCATTTTAAGATACATATTTCAGTTCCCCTTTGGGAAAAAAAAATCCACTTAAAAAGTGGCACTATCAGCATTTTTGATGTATGGCCAAATTCTGGATGACATCATGCAAAACGTCCTGCCACAAGCAATGATGCGAGGGTGAATCCCCCAAACCCCTGTGTGTAACAGGGTTACACAGCAGTTATAACCAGTCATGCAGTTTCCTTAGTTCAGCTGAAAGGTGGAGGAGTTTGCTCAGCCACTATTCACAGCTCACTATGCAGGCTCAGGTTCTAAGTAGGTCTGCATATGCCAGATTAGATAGAATATATGGACAGCCTTTTTTCAGCACATCCTGCCCAAACCACACTCTTTTCTCCTATGCTACATACTCGTGGGCAGACATGTTCTGTTGGTTCTCCTGCCAGCAGAGTTTGGTCAGATTGTTTGACTGGTGTGTAGCAGATTTATGCTATCTACACCTGACATAGGTCTGCATTTATAGGGCCAGACATCTGTCAGGCTCCTCAGCTGGCTTTCTGTGCTGACATCACACACACCAGTCAATGCTCCCTTGGCATCAATGTTCCCATCTCTTTGCAGCCTGGTTTGCACTGCGTAAACAATTTCTAATAGCCACATGCCTATCAGTGAAACAAACACTAACCTCTGTAAATAAAAAGATCAATAGTGAGTGAAAGCCTGTTTGCAGTGACTCTGAGCCAGAAATGTTAATTGCCTCCCAAGACTCAATTTGTTCCCGGCAGATATTATTAGTTTGTTTACCAAACCTATTCTTCTTGTACATGTTCATCAGAAATGATAGCAAAATAAACCTTTGCCTGAATGTCTCATTAGGAGGATAAAAGGCCTTCTAACATCGGTGATATATATATATATATAGAAGCCCAGGGGTGGCTCCAGGCACCAGCGCAGCAAGCATGTGCCTGGGGTGGCAAGCCTCAGGGTGCAGCAGTCACACAGCCTTCAGCAGCGTTTCTGCGGGAGGTCCGCTGTTTCCATGGTTTCAGCGGCAATTCAGCGGCAGGCACGATGAATGCGTGGGACCGCAGAACCACCATCAAATCTGTGTCACCAGCAGACCTCCCGTAGAAACGCCACCGAAGGCTGCCTGACTGCCATGCACGGGGCAGCAAAAAACATAGCGCCACCCCTCTGGGAGCCAATCCTGCACAGGATCAAGAAGCATTTAAGTGGATGACATGCAGAAAATGTCTGGATCAGCAAAGTAAATTCTATGTCATGCAAAATCTTGCCCCATGTTGCAAGGAACTGAGAGTCAGATTTAAATAAGTATCAAAGCATCTAGAGATGCAAACAGGAGTCAACTCTCAGTGATTACGCCCATCTCCTACTGAAATTATTGGGAGTTGAGGGCACTGCTTAGTATAGTTTCAAGTCTCAGTTCTGCAAAGGGAAGGGAAGGAAGCACTGAACCCCCTCTCCTCCCACTGAAGTCAGTGGTAATTGGATACATTCAGCACTTCCAAGGGTTGTTTGTCAGCTTGCAGAATCAAGCCAACAATTTTGCTAGGTGCTGTGAATCTGCATCTCTGACGGGGTCAGCGCAGCTCCTTGCTCGGTTTTCACTTAGTCCTTCCTCATGCAAATTCCATTTGACAGACCAAATCATGGATGGTACTGAGCAAGGCTGACTTCCATGAGCGCTGCAGGTGCTCTGCACCTCACAGGTCTGCGGTGCTGACCACAGTCTCTACCACAGGGCGATTACCCAGACACAAAAAGATGGAACCATGTGTCAGATTTAGGGCTTGAATCTGAGATGGGTGCAAAATGGACTGCACAGAAGAGGAACAAGTGTTCATGACATCTATCTCTCACTCGCACAGCACATGCTAGAATCTAAGTGCTGGTTACAGTACATCCAGGAGTCAGATCAGTGCTGGGCTTTACCATTATAGCAATCTCTAACCAGCTCTCAAAGCTCAGAATCAGCCCCATGCTGGAAACATATACATGAGGTTGTTGGGATTAGAGAGACAAATTAGGCAGTCTTCTCCTATTTGCTTACACAGAGATATAACTTGATTGTGAGCCTTATATATATATATATATATAAATATATATATATATGGAAAAATTTGGTGGTTTTTTTGTTTGTTTGTTTGTTTTGTTTTTTTAAGAGGAACAAACCTGGATAAGAAGTTCAACCTTGTATTCATTGTAGTCCAATAGCAAAACTCCTATTGACTTCAATGGAAGCACAAGCAGTCTTAAAGAACATTTACCATAACTATAGCCCCTATCTTCAATATGCTTATGCCTATTGGTAACTTTACACATGTGACTAGTCCCATTGAACTACTCACATGCTAAGGTATTTGCAGAGTTGGGGCTCATGTTTGTAAAGCATAATGTACATTTGTCTATACTGGATTAAACAGATGGGGTTTGAGAGTTAATTTGTTCATTTTATGCATTTGTGGTTTTGGTTGCAGGCTTCTGAGGCTGTCTTTTTAAACTTGTTAAAATGTAATACAAAGGAAACATTAAAAATAATCATTCAAAATTATTTCAGTGTCAGATAAACCCCTTATTATGATGATCAGTAAATAGACCAAACCATTACAAATTAGTGCTTTTATATACATCAGGAATATCTACATTACAAATCTAATACATGGCCATTGCACTGAAAATGCAATTGCAAACTTCAGTAGATTACCACAGCTCCCAGCTCACTCAGTTCTTTTGACTGCCATTAAGCCCTGCTTGTTAATTGCCTATTATGAGCCCCCTATTGAAAATATTAAAGCATATAAAAGGGTTGAGTTAATTGGGAAACCGCTGATTTTGCAGGTGCAATGTCATTGCATGTTTCTGAAAATCTAGACCAAGAAATCAGCTGAAAAAAAATCAAACCCACACTGAACTCCTGAAAAACACTGCACTTCTTTATCGTCTCTGATGCAAAAAGTAATAAGCAAAAATCATAGTTTCCAGGATTTCATCATCATTAGATTGAAGTAGGCATCACTGTCCACAGACGCACTAACTCCAGCGTAATAGTTCAAAAACTCATCTTTTGTCACCTAAAACCAAGAAAGCCAAAGTTAATTATTTGCCACACTGCCACCATATACTGCTATCGACCAAATCAGAAAGTTTAATGTGTTAAACTTCATTCTGAAAATGTTTTAAATGTTTGATTAGTATCGTTCAGCTATGTCTGATTATGTCCAATTGTCAACTATTTCAATATTGAAATTCATTGTTACTGGCAACTTTTGCTTGTCTGCAAAAATCTCTGGTATCACATAGGTATCAAAATTGAGAGTCTGAAACACTCCCAGTTCCTACAGTGAGAACTGGAGCAGCCAGGACTCTTTGGCCTGAAAATGATGAATATGAGAAAAGTTACCAGATGTTATTAACCACAGCAAGACAGGAATAAAATTCACAACTCAGACATCACAATAGAGTAGTGTTCCAGTAGTAATGCCACCACCAGCAGGAATATGGAGAAGAAATGACAAGGTTAGAACAGCAACCCAGAACCTTTCCAAAGGAGCAATTAAAAAAAAATACATTTTAGAAAGATCTTAAGAACTGAAATTATACTATAAAACTAGAGCTGGTTGAAAAATTTTCCCCCAAAAATAATTTAGACAAAAATGACAAAAATAATCAGCACAAATTCATATATTGAAAAATGTTGGCCAAAACCCAAAATATTTTGGTTTTTAGCCAAAATATTTGTTTTTTGGTGTTTTTTTGTTTTGTAACAAAAATATCATTTTTTTCCTGTGGAAAGCAGACACTTTTCATAAATATTTCAATTAGTCAACCCCCCCATTTTGAATACTAAGGGGATCCTGCCACCATTCCTCAGGCAGAACTTCCACTGACGTCAATAGGAGTTTTGAATGCAGAGCAATAGCAAAGATGTGCCCCTGTTCATTTAGAAAAGTATTCTCCTTATTCAGTGCTAGGTTCAATATCAAATGTACAGTGCCAGATTTTTAAAGGTATTTTGCTGCTAATTCCTATTGAAAGCAATGTGAGTTAGGCACCTATAGACCTTTACAATCTTGCCCACAATGTCTAAGCTTCTACATCAAGGGTGTGATCCATGCAGGTACATTGGAGCCTAAGGGCTTGTCTACATCAGAAAGTTGCAGCGCTGGTGAGGGAGTTACAGCGCTGCAACTTAGGAGGTGTACACATCTGCAGGGCACCACCAGCGCTGCAACTCCCTGTTTGCAGCGCTGGCCGTACTCCCGTTTTGTCTTGGGTGTAGAGGATCCAGCGCTGGTGATCCAGCGCTGGTAATCAAGTATAGACACTTACCAGCGCTTTTCTTGACCTCCGTGGAATAAGCAGGTATCCCAGCATACCTGAGGAAGCCTCTGGTAATCAAGCTGGTCTCCTTCCCCGGCTTGCTCTCGCGTTCCCCGAACCCCGAGCAAGCAGGTCTCCTTCCCTGCGGTTTGCTGGGTGGTTCCGGGAACGCGAGAGCAAACCGCGGCGAAGCTGGTCTCCTTTCCCGGTTTGCTCTCTCGTTCCCCGAACCCCGAGCAAGCAGGTCTCCTTCCCTGCGGTTTGCAGGGTGGTTCGGGGAACGCGAGAGCAAACCGCGGCGAAGCTGGTCCTTTCCCGGTTTGCTCTCTCGTTCCCCGAACCCCGAGCAAGCAGGTCTCCTTCCCTGCGGTTTGCTGGGTGGTTCCGGGAACGCGAGAGCAAACCGCGGCGAAGCTGGTCTCCTTCCCCGGTTTGCTCTCGCGTTCCCCGAACCCCCGAGCAAGCAGGTCTCCTTCCCTGCGGTTTGCAGGGTGGTTCGGGGAACGCGAGAGCAAACCGCAGCAAAGCTGGTCTCCTTTCCCGGTTTGCGTTCGGGGAACGCGAGAGCAAACCGGGAAAGGAGACCAGCTTCGCTGCGGTTTGCTCTCGCGTTCCCCGAACCCCCCTTGAAGCCGCCCAACAGCGCTGCAGTGTGGCCACATCTAACACCACTTGCAGCGCTGGTTGCTGTAAGTGTGGCCACTCTGCAGCGCTGGCCCTATACAGCTGTACTAATACAGCTGTAACAACCAGCGCTGCAAAACTGTAGATGTAGACATGGCCAAAGTCACAGGTTTAGGCACCAGTGTAGTTTACCACTGCCTAACCCTGTATGCACCTAAACTCATTTGGCAACCTACATTTTTGCAGTAAATATTCTCTAGACACACATGGTTTTTGCCTCTGAGCATGCATGCCACTGACTCAGTCTAGGCATCTGTGCACCTATCTCCAGCCTAAGCCCCAGAGCAATTCGCAAACTGGGAAAGACAGGCATTTGGCAGCCTAAGTCACATGCAGGGGCCTGATCTGGTAGGTGTGGTCAGAGGCTGCCTAGTGAATCCAATCCCTCAAGTAAGTGCACACAAAACCAGTGAGGCAGGGGCGCTTATGTAACGTTCTGACGTGGGGCTCTCTCAGTCTCTCCTGTTGAAGTTGTTCCACTTTAGTCAAGCCATTGAAAAATTAAATATTAATTGGGCCAGTGAAAGAGTTAGAATGACTATAAGCTTGTAGTTAGAGCACTCACCTGAGCAGTGACAGATCCCAGTTCACATCTCTTTTCCCCCTCATGTGGGGTGGGGGGACTTGAACTCAGGGTCTCCCATATCTTGGGTGAATAGCTAACCAGTAAGCTAAAGGTTTTAAGGGAGAGCCACCTCTGCCCCCCTGCGCTATTTTATTTCAGGCCCTACATGCATTTAGCCACCTATCTTCCCCTGATTCACCAGTAGCAAGCAGAGATAGTCACTTCCCTGAGGCCTGGACTTAAGGATTTAGCACACACCCCTCTGGTCAGGGCTGGATTTCCAATTAGGCACAGTAAAACGTGCCTAGAGGGGCGGCATTCTACGAGTGCCTTACCTCTCGAAAACTGTGCAACACAATGGGGACAGGTGCTAAAGATGCTGTACCTTGGGGTGTGTAAGGTGTACATCCGGCCCTGCCTCTGATTAGTATCTCCCACTGGCAAGCTTAGGCTGCTCCCCCCAGCATGCAGCCTTTCTGGATCGCATTTTTAGCTGCCTCTCTCTCTCCATTCACTGTATAGGAGCCTAGGTGCCTAATGCAGGCTTTGTGGATCGTAGTGCTGTTTCTCTAATTTTCTAGGCACCTAAAAGTTAGGTGCTGCGATGCATAACATCACAATGCTTACATCCTTTTGTGGCTATGGGCCCATTTACTGCTATAGAATTGTTTTTCAGTTACCAAAGGTCTTGAAGCTACAAAATGAGGACAGACATATGCATGGAGTCAAGCAGCAGGTCACAGGTTTTATTAAACTTTTAACACAAGGCAGCGGTACTACCCACTCATCACCCACACTCTCCTATACCAGGCATTTAATTGGTTCCAGTGGAGGGGGTTACAGGGCTCCCTACCATACAACCTATCACAGACACCAAGTTTACAAGCCTCCTTATCATATAACCCAAAATGCAGGGTGGTTCACTTGAGTGATTAGCTTGGTCATTCCCCCTCCCAAATCCTACCACACTGCCTGGTATCACAATTCCTGTCCAATCCATTCCCTCACATCCTGGAGCCCTACATCAGTACCTGCAGGGGCGGCTCTAGGTATTTTGCTGCCCCAAGCACTGCAGGCAGGTTGCCTTCGGCAGCACGCCTGCGGGAGCTCTGCTGAAGCCGTGGGACCAGTGGACCCTCCGCAGGTATGCCGCCGAAGGCAACCTGCCTGCTGCCTTGCGGCAACTGGTAGAGCACCCCCCACGGCTTGCCGCCCCAAGCACATGCTTGGCATGCTGGTGCCTGGAGCCGCCCCCGAGTACCTGGAACTGACACAGGTACTCCCTCATCTCTTAAAACTTCCAGCCAATTGTAATGGATCTCCCTATGCTCTATCACTGAACCCCTGTGTCCAGGAATATCTTGGTGACCTCTCTATTGTCTGCTATCAGCCACCAGGGCCTTTGCATCAGCCACAGACTGCTAGGAAATCCTCTTTCTCCCAGCCTTACTTCCTGAGCTTTCCATGTGCAGGGGAACTCTCTACCGGCTTGATCTGCCAGTTTTAAAGCAGCTTTGTGTGAGGAGACTAGCACAAAGGTGCCCAAACAGAGTCAGATTCTCAGTCTGCATACAGGAATATGTTTAGTTACCCAATTGTTCAGAACTTAATTGCCTTGAACCAGGAGCATCCTTATGATTTACATATTAACGGCAGGCTTCATGTGGTTAATGTGAATTAAACAAGGATTTGAGCATATCAGCCCAAATGTTTCGCTCTCTCTCCCCCTGTCCCCAGCCTGCAACTCCCCCGCCCCTCAATCAAACTAACAAAGAGGAAAAACTAAGTGGAAGTTTCAATACTGTTGAGGAACTACGGCCTATGACAAGTCAGTCAATTAAGACCCAAGGATCGATGGGAGAATTCTGACTCCAAACCTGCATGTGCTGGGGCTCCCATGGGGATGACTAGCCTCTCAATGTAATATCTGATTCCTCCTACCTCACAGGTAGAATGGCTTGTTTAGCAGCCCAGCTCACTACCCCAACTGCTCTATTTCCTTATCATTCTCGTCTCTGCCAGAGGTACAAGGTGAAGAATGAAAGTTAATTCTGCCTGCACTAGCATTAACTCCTACTGTGTTTTTTGCTTGTAAAACCATTTGTCCCTGGGGAGTATGCTCTGTGGAGCGGCTGCTCCCTAGATCTCTACCTTTCACACAGCAGGGGAGCTCAGACACACTGTGCTTGTTTGCACCAGTGGACTCCTATGGGCTCAAGCAGAGGGAGGGGAGCTGCTGCTTCTATGAATCAGTGTAACATGTGGCCAGTCCTGCTCCTTTGTCCCCTGCACAGACTGGAGGGGACCACAGAGCTCATTGTTTACAATGGTTTTCAACTGTGGCTTGTGTTCCAATTTAGGATTCTATGCTGCCATTGATCCACGTGCGTCACTCCTACTGCCATTAGTGGGCATTCCACGTATCGATCGAAAACGCTACCTGCTTCAGACTAAGTTGTTCCCCACAATGTATACCACCCGGTGCAGCTCGAGTGTCACGATCAGAAATGAGAAATCATCCCATCGAACAAAGTGCTAAATAACATTTTAGAATCTTAATTCCAATCCCAGATAAATTGGTGTGCGTTACCACATATCTTCTAACAGCTGCTGCCTTTCCTATTGCTGCATCAAGCTCTAGAAGATACATGGCACAGCCACACAAGCCTCTCTACAGCATCTTTTTGGTATTTACTTTGTTTAGACCAAAGTGCACAAGAAACTACAGTTTAACAGATGCTGTCTAATGGATTCAGCTTTATGCAATGCAATTGTAGAGCTATTCCTGTTTACAGTACAGCATACAACAGTGCTAGAGACTGCTGCTGGCTCCAAGCATACAGCATTATCTATAATGGCATCTGAGACCTGACTCAACCCTTAGGTCCATACTGCCTTTGATCTATGCACTGAACTTCTGTTAAAGTCAATGCAAGTTTTGCCCATGGCTCAAGGGTGACAGTGTCTGGTCCTTAGTATATAACTTTTTCAATTTAGCCGCTAATGTGCTATGCTTGCTTGTATGATTTTGCATACCTGCAATTAAAACTATATTTGTTATAGTAGAGATCCCCATTGATATTCTACTATATTTGCTAGAGGGTAAAAATATTTCAGCTCAGCTCTTTCCCCCACCCTACATACAATGGACCTTTTCTTGCAATTACAAGTTTTGTTGTAAAAAGCAGACTGAGGGCCTGATTCTACTGAAGTGAATGGAAACATTGCCAGAGGGATTAAAAATCAGTAACAGTTCCATGGAAGTGTTCAGGGTTCTTTATTCACATATAATGACTTCCAGAAAAAAGTGTGTGGCAGGAGAGGGACCATAGAATACCAGGGTTGGAAGGGACCTCAGGAGATCATCTAGTCCGACCCCCAACTCAAAGCAGGACCAATCCCAATGGCCCAGAATTTACGTACAGGGAATCCAAAGGGAGATGAGCTGGTTTTCAGCCTATTGCAATAGTGGCCAGAGAGTCCTGCTGTCTCCAGAATGGGATGTACAAATTCTGTCCCTGTTCACCTCACTCATTTCTCTGCACAAAGTTCTGTTACTCAGGGTTGGTGCAGAAAGAGAAGGAAATCTAATCTCAAAGCAGTGATCTTTCATTAATCACAACGGTCTTGATCCTTTGCTCCCTGAAGTCAATGGCAAAGTTCCCACTGACTTTAATAGTGTATGATCAGGGACAATACGTTTTGCAGCGTCAGAGCTTTTCATCCATTTACAAAGAAAAAATTGCGTTTGAAAAGGCATATTGCACTTGGCCTTGAATAAATGTTACAATTTTATATGGTTAGTATGAAACAGACAAACTAGTCAAGAGTTAAGGTTAGTAAGACAAAACTTTTCACTTCACTTGATTAAATGTCAGCACAACAGATCACTGTGGATTTTGGGAGTCTTTAGATACGGTATACGCCAGAGTGGGATCATTTTTCACTTTGTGACTCTCACAGCCCACTAATGTTACATCTTTATTTAAAATGTGCAAGGTAGATAATATACCTGTTACAGAACCAATAAATAAATTAATAAGAAAGTGGCTACATATAACTGCCAGTATGTGAAATGGCACATGTATTATTCATGTACCATGCACCTTTCTACTTCATGTACATGAATTTATTTGTTGGTCCACAACAGCATCACATTATGTAAATAGCCCCCATTTCCTTGATGATACATTATCTAATCAAAATAATTTCCCTTTCTATTCCCATCAATTCCATTCCATTCCATAGTTAATACATTGCAAGTGTGCAGAGCCTTACCAGATCAAGGAAAACATTGAGATTGCACAGCCTGTGGTGAGGAATTCCAGATACCTACTGTTGTGATCATATTTAAACTAAATAGCAAGTGTATCCCATAAGGCCAGGTTTCCAAACAGCTCAGGGCCAGATTTTAGAGTGCTCAGTAGCTACTAACTGCCATTGTAACATTTAAGGTTAGATTTTCAAAAATCACACACTGAACTTTTGAAAATCAGGCCACTTAGTTTGGTATGTAAATAAGAGCAGAGCTCTTGAAAATCTAGTGCCACTTCTGGGTGTTAAGTGCTTGTGAAAATGCAGCCCATAGGACTTTTTGTTGGCTCTGAACATGGCTCAGTTTGTTGTCAAAACCTTGAATCTTTTACTAAGAATTGAGAGATTGAAAACACAGGTATATGGCACTTGCACAAATTAACTGGAGTAAATCCTGCTCTGTTTAAACCATTTATATGGCAACAGTTTACTCTGGGACAAACTGACAAGAGAAATGAGAAAAGGAAACAAAGCGAGGATAACTAGAGGAAGTATGGCTTTCAGACAGGCCCTTTCTCTTACCATCCCTCTTCTCACAGGTAGCTGACCAGACATCAGCTCTCTCAGACACTGACATGACAGAAGAGTCCTGTTATCTCTTCCAATTAACTAACGTCCAGGCTTTTTCAGTAGCAAAGCCAAGAAAAATTAAGATTCTAAAGTTCTTTAGTTCATAAAAAATTCCCAGGAGAAGTAGCTTAATAATATGTGTAGTCTTTCAGTTTAGGTCCAGCATAGACACTGGGTGGAGCACTGGTAGGTATTTCAATTACACAGTTAAGAGAACATTGTAAAGCATCAATGCCCACTGGTGACTTTGATAAGAGAAACAGTAGACAGGTGGTCCCAGAGAATGGGAAAAAAGTCAAGAAACAAAGGAATAGAAGGAAAAAGAAGGAAGACAAATCTATGGAGTTTTAGGACCGTATACATGCTACAAAAATACCTACACATTTATACACTGAGTATATACAACCCAGAATCCTCTGCTCTGGTGCTATGGTACCTTCTTTGAAACACAGCTGCCTAACATGAATTGGGGACATATTTGGGAACAAAAGAAGCCTAGCAGACATCTGAGGAGAAACATAAGAGAAGAAACAACACAGATAAGGGGAGCAGGAGGAAAAGCAAGGGGCGTGATTATTGGCAGGGCTGCCAAATCTCCTCTTAGCCTATCATGTGCATCAGCTCAGCATGGTCCTGCCAAAACAATGTGGTAGAGTGAGTATCGTTTCTTCTGATATACTGCAATCAGCACAGTGACTACAAGGTACTATTATGGGAAACGTGACCATATTATTGTGCACATATTTAATCATGTGGAGCTAAGAAGATGGAAATAAAGTCTTGCTTCCTTAATCGTACAGTTAGAATTTCCAAGCATTTCTCATCATGATAATGAAATAGACATCAGTGTCTATTGAAGCGCTGACTCCTGCATAGTAGTTCATGAATTCTTCTGTTGTAACCTAAAGTAGAAAATTTTAAAACAGAAAAGAAAACCTTCATTCTTCATGTCATAACACATACATACTATGCGTAAATAAACATCTATAAATAAGCAAGATTTAACCCATATACTGTACACATTGTGCTTCAAGTTATCTAGCATTAGGAAGGCACCTAAGACAGGAGGGAGGATGAAGAAGATGGAACTCCTTCAGCAGTAGAAAGTCCTAAAATGTAGGGTCCTGTTCTCTAAGTGAACCTATTTAAAATGAGTTATCTTCCTTGAAAACTGAAAGAGAGAATCAGTGAAGCTGTGGTTCTTCAAAAAGACAAGTATTGCCATGTAATTTTCTCATTGACTCATCTGAATTTGGACAGAAAATTCATTACATTGTAATGGGTTCCTGCTGCTATTGGGAAATTGTAGTTTTATGTCCATTTATCAAGCTAAAGATGCCATTCTTTCGAGTAGATCTGACTAAGAGAGAGAAAGCAGTGTTTAGCTGAGTTTTGTTTATTTTGATATGCATTTTGGGTTGAAACCATTTACAAAAGCAACTAGCCTACCTGTCCACTTATAAAAGGTCATGCCAATTTAAAAAGTGGAGAAATATTTTTCCAATTCTTCATTTATATAAATTGCATAGTTTTAATTTTTGGACCATTTATACAGTGCTCTGAATAAAGCTATTATACAAAAAGATATCTCCCAATCATGGTTCCCATCTTGTGTTTGGGAGACATCTAAAATGATTCAATAACTGGGGGAGCTGGACCTTAAAGCCTGTTCCACTTATTATAAACAAGCAACCAGCTTCCCAAGCCTGGCTGACTCAGTAAGACAGTGGTGCTTTTGCTAAGGTGATTTTTATCTGAAGCTCAGTACTAAGGCACATTGGCTAAAACAAATTAGTTCTGCTCACTAAGCCAGACATTCTTGCCAGCTCCATTATATGAATCTTGCTTATCTCAAACCACCTGTTAACAAAAACAAGTCCAGGTTCCCGCTGCTAACGTCAGGGGACATGTCCTTGTTTCAAATGACAGGAAACTTTGGATAACTGAGGTGAAGCTTCATGAATTTACATCAGTAGTGTGGCTTAGATCAGACTCCAACTCCGAGAGGTCAAGTTTATTGTTGAGAAGGACCTGTGGTCTAGTGGATTAGGTATAAGACTTGGAAACAAGAGATGCAAGTTCTGACACTGACTTTTCTATGACCTTGAGCTTTGGTAAAGTAGGAACAATTATATTTACTTCCTAAATATGTTCGTATGTTGAAAGTGTTTATAAAGTGCAAAAAACATTGTTAAGGCCAATTAGTGGCACAGGTGGTAACAGAAATCTGAACTCTGGTTCCAATTCAGGAAAGCACTGAAGCACGTGCATAAGTCCATCTCCTTATTCATGACTGACTTCAATGTCATTTTACCTCAACGGGATTTAAGCACATACTTAAAGCTAAGCGCATGCATAAATGCTGTTCTGAATAGGGATGCTTTCCTGAATCAGGGACTCTGTGCTTAAACTAGACCATGCACTGTAGTTTTTTCTAGCAGGTAGAGAATCTTCTCCTCACAGAGGGTTTGAAAATCAAGCTCTATGTATTAGCAACGATTGAACTTTTCTTAATTATGTAGTGTGCTGTTGTCCTGAGGTAGAATGCATAGTCTGATGCCATATCACATTATTTGCAAATCAATCACAAGTAACTACAACAATATCCCAAATCCTACAATTTTGCATATGGTAAAATTTTGTTCTATATGCAGCAGGCTTGGGATGTGACAGAGGCAGGCTGGAGAGGTGAGATCAGAGGATCTGCTGCTACATGATACCACCAACCATTGCACAGGTACAAAAGCAGCTGCAGAGTGTCTCCATTCCAATCCTTCACTCCAGGTACAGAGCCCTGACTCAATGAGTGCAGAACACAGGATTTAGCCCACTATCCTTTGATTGCCCAAATTATTAAAAAAGATAGGTCTCTGCATTAAAAAAAAAAGCAGTTGGGTATTAATGAAGGGAAAGAAATAAAAGAACATTATCCTCATGGCTGTACATCCATTTTACTATTAATCTAAAGGATGTATCAATAAGCACGGCACAGATGCACTGTACATGCTTTTAATTGTTGGATATTGGGCTTGTTTTCACACATAATAATTTCAGTTGTACATCCAATGGAGCACCCTTCAGTTGCCTTGGGCTATTCCACTTACCTTCCCATCTTTCTCATACGGTGAATCAAAGTTATCTAGAAAGGATCTAAAAACTTGATCTTCTGTCCATTCTCCATTCTGATATTTGGGATGATGCTTTGCATTATACACCCCCCGTAAGTCTTCAATGGTTACAATACCATCACCGGTTTTGTCAAACTTCCTAAATGCTTGCATGACCACCTCTTTTCTGGCATTAGACATTGGAGGCTGAAAGCAGATATTAACAGATTAATCCTATGTCTGTCTGCTGTCTGTCCGGTTTCAGCTTCAAGCTTTGCTGCTGCTGTTACTAGTAAACATACTTTCAGAGAGCCTAGGATATGGTGTGCACACATAAATGCTACCCAGAGAAGAGTGTGACCGTCATCCTGTTAGACAAGTGCTTGAAACAGGAAGTGCAATTCACCATTGACTAAATCAGGGGTAGGCCATCTATGGCACGCATGTCAAAGGCAGCACACAAGCTCATTTTCAGTGGCACTCACACTGCCCGGGTCCTGGCCACCGGTCCAGGGGGCTCTGCATTTTAATTTAATTTTAAATGAAGCTTCTTAAACATTTTTAAAACCTTATTTACTTTACATACAACAGTAGTTTAGTTATTTATTATAGACTTATAGAAAGAGACCTTCTAAAAACATTAAAATGTATTATTGGCATGCAAAACCTTAAATCAGAGTGAATAAATGAGGACTCAGCACACCTTTTCTGAAAGGTTGCCGACCCCTGGACTAAATAGTGAAACTGACTGTACTCAGACAAAGGTAGAGAAACAAAAGTAAATCTGTCAAAAGGTAGAGAAACAAACTGAAAAACCAGGTAAAGATGTTTTTTAGAATATCTTTCTGTTCTCTTCATCTTAGATGTCACTTGTAACAACAATAGGTATAAGAGATCTGTTTTTACATTTGTATTTTGCAGTATTTACAGTCCCAAACCAAGATAAGGCCCCTGTCGTGCTAGGCACTGTATGAACACATGCAAAGAGAAGACCATGCTGCCTTAATGAGTTTACAGCGTAAGCAGCCAAACAAGAATTATCATCCCCATTTCAGATAGGGAACTGAGACCTAGAGAGAGTAAGTGATTTTCCCAAGAAAGTCTGTAGTAAAGCCCTGGAACTGAATCCCAGCTCCCAGTCCAGAGACTGACCCACAAGACCACCTTTCCTTTCTCATTTTTAGATGGAAAATGAAATTCTTCAAACTGATGTCCCTTTGATATTTCTGTAGATATCGGTATTACTGATAAAATAGAACTGCATTGACCTAGTAACTGACTGTTCAGCTGGTCATGAACAGGCTTTTTCTCATTTAGCTAATAAAAAAGCACATTGTTTGGAAACTTACTCTTAACGTTACAAGAAATTCATCAAAGTCTATTGTTCCGTTGCCATCTTTATCAAAGATCCTGAAAAGCTCTTGAGCTTCTTCCTTGTCTATTGTTACAGCATAATCATTTAACCCTTTCAAGAATTCTTTGAAATCAAGGGTTCTGTTTTGGTTGTCATCCATAATCCGAAATACTCTGTGGAAAAACATGTGTTTAAAATAAATAAAAGGAAGAATGAGAGTAGCAGAAGAGGCAGAACTTACATAGAAGAATGACAGTTCATTAGGACTAGAAAGGGACACCACCACCTTACTGGGATAACATTTCCTCTTCCTAAAGTCTCTTCAGAGAACAGGAGGGCTGCAGGTATTGAGGTAGTAATGAGCAATGCCTGTCAATCAGCACTGTTTACCCCACCTAGCCGGTTTGGCAAGGCCTATTTTCCATTCCCTCTCTCTGACCATGAAATGTGACTGTCACAAAACACAAACTACTAAGTTCCGCAGGGAAGATGTTTTACTTTTAAACAGGACTGCAGTAAAGGAAGTATACAAGTATTTTTAAAACTCCAACCCCAATATAATAATAATTATTGGATTGAAATTGAGCCATGTGGTAAATCATAGCTGTTGGAAATGGTTGAAAGAATTGTCAAACTCAGCTCGGATGGAGAAAAAACTATGTAAGTGATGAAACAGAAAACTACATTAAAATTGGTTTCACATAGATGCAGTTGTGATATAACATGACTCACACATGATGTAATTACAAAAAAACATTTTCAGATTAAATGACTTGAACAGGGTCACACAGGAAGTCTGGCCATGCACACAAGTCATTTTAGTTTCTCTTCCCCATCTGTAAAATGGGGATAATAATATTTCTTTTGTCTTTCTAGTCCACTTACATTGTGAGGTCATTAACTAATATACACATGTAACTAGTGCACACTGATCCTATGGCCATGCACTTTGGTCTAATGGCCTTACCTCACAGTCAAGCCCTGTCCTGTATCAAAATTTTAAATAGGAAAACAGAAGCTAAATGTGCAAAACAGGAAGTTTGTGGTCCAGACCATCAGCAGGTACAAATCAGTGTCATTTCACTAAAGAATAAGGATTTGGATCTGGCACTTGTACCTTTACATCCCTTTGTTTTGATGTTGGTGATGCAGATGCTTGCATTCATTTCAATTCCTGGCTCTTTCCATTGCTTTCTTTTGTTTAGTTGGTTAGCTTTGTATTTTTATCGAAAAATCATTGAAGAAAAAAATAGTACTGGAGTTGCAGTTTCACTTCCCAAATCCAAACACCCTGAACTCTGGAGCATTTGAAATCCTGGTTCCATGAAAGTCTGTCGGAGTTTTGCCACTGACTTCAATCAATAGCTGATATTTTGCAGCTTAAGCCCATTTTAGCCATATTGATATAGCATCTTACTACTCAAATTCTTTGCTTTAATAATGTATTTGGCTTCCTGGATTTACCTGCCAAGTCCTTTGATACCTGCAGACCCTCTTGCTAGACACTGCAGCCGAAGCCTCTCAACTGGGTCTGTGGTTTTGGCCAGATTTCTTTTGGCCTGGACTGCCATGTCTCGGTCATGCCTCGCCGTACCAGGCATCTAGAACAAGAATTTCCCCCTTTAGCACAGATTCACAGAGCTGAATAAGGCTTTATCTGATGGGCACTGATTACCAACTGTGGTCTTTAAAACATGTTCTTGAATACTGAAACCCATCTTACTCCCTCAGACTTCACAAATACATCACTTATAAGAGCGTTGTACTAGTTAATGAATTACTAGAAATACTTGTGTGTCCATTTGATATTATCAGTCAAAAATATCATTGCACAACACTGGAAATCGAAGCTCCTCTTGGGAGGAAATGAACAGTAAGCAAGAGTCTGATCTATACTAACCATGTGCAAATGCTAGCTCACTCTGTGAGACAAATGACAACATAATGCAGCTGTGTGGTATGCTGCAAAAACCGACACAAATGCAGGCCATCCAGATGACTTTAATACTTCCACATGTGAGCAAATATTTAGCAATAATATTTAGCAACTGTATAGGATTGTAACAAGTCTCAGGTTCTGAAAGACCTGTGTAGAAATGCAAAGTTATTTCTACTAACTCTACCAGGCAGCCAAACCAGATGGACCCTACTAGTGTTACACACCATTTCTTGTTCCAGGGATCCATTTCCAACATACCATAACAATCATACATACTACAGCATTCATTACAAACGTCACACAATTCATAGATTATAATGGCCTCTTCTGGCTTGAAAACACCTAATTTGACATCCTGCATTATACCTCACTCAATTTCTGCATCATGTCCAGAACTTCTGTTTTAGCTATAGCATATCTTGGATTAAAGACTTCAAGTGATGAAGAATCTGCCATGTCCCTAGGTAAGTTTGTTCCAATGGCTAAATTACCCTCACAGTTTAAAATTAATACACTTTTATTTCCAGTCTGAATTTGCTTAGCTTCATCTTCCAATCATTGGATCTCATTATATTTTTTCTGCTAGATTAAAGAGCTGTCTACTACCAGAAATCTGTTCTAGAGATTTTCGACCATGATTAAGTTACTTGTTAACCTTCTCTTGGGTAGGGTAACTAAACAGATGGAAATTATTAAGTCTCTTACTACAAGTCATGTTTTCCAGACCTCAAAACAATCTAACTCTTTCGAACCCTTTCCAAGTTTTCAACAATCTTTTTGAAGTGTGGATGGAACTGGACACAGTATTACAGTAATGTTCACCCTAATTCCGTATACAGAGGTCAATCCACCTCCCAGCTCTTAACATTTATGGTTAAAAATACAAGTGCTAAATATTACTATTACTTGCAAGGCCTGCACACATTTACATAAACTCACAACACCGCAATTATCAACACATTTCATAAGGCCGAATAAATCAATTGCTTGAATTCTATTCACAAAGATATTCTTCTGCATAACTAACAAATTACACTGAGAAAACACTTATATCTTGGATATGACTTACATGTAATACAGGACGCTAGGACTATAGTCCTTTCAAAATCTTTACTGCACATTTAATAAACATAGCAAAGATGTGGAGAAATTGGAGAGGGTCCAGAGAAGAGCAACAAGAATGATTAAAGGTCTTGAGAACATGACCTATGAAGGAAGGCTGAAGGAATTGGGTTTGTTTAGTTTGGAAAAGAGAAGACTGAGAGGGGACATGATAGCAGTTTTCAGGTATCTAAAAGGGTGTCATCAGGAGGAGGGAGAAAACTTGTTCACCTTAGCCTCCAATGATAGAACAAGAAGCAATGGGCTTAAACTGCAGCAAGGGAGATTTAGGTTGGACATTAGGAAAAAGTTCCTAACTGTCAGGGTAGTTAAACACTGGAATGGATTGCCTAGGGAAGTTGTGGAATCTCCATCTCTGGAGATATTTAAGAGTAGGTTAGATAAATGTCTATTAGGGATGGTCTAGACAGTATTTGGTCCTGCCATGAGGGCAGGGGACTGGACTCGATGACCTCTCGAGGTCCCTTCCAGTCCTAGAGTTTATGAGTCTGTGAGTCTATATATCCAACCATTCTGCAGCATGTATCCAGTAAAGATGATGATGGTAAAAATGCCTGAACACTGTCTACACTACTGCTTATGCCATTGCTCAGACCAGTGCAGCTTTGTCATGCTGGTATATGGTGTAGACAAAGCCCTAAAGTGCTGTAGGAAGTGCACTTTTGTTGCCCTTTTGAGGACTGTTGCTCTACCTTTGGGAATCAATGGTCATGCCTTCAGGAAGCCTGATTCTAAGTCACTACTAAGACATTAGCCTGAGAGGAATTAAACAACTCCTTACTCTCCCATCCTCTCAAAATACTGCTTTCAATGTGCACTGCTACCTCCTAAAGCTCCCTTTCCACAGACTCCCAATATGTAGCAAATAAAGCAGCTTATCCTGTATTTGTTCAACTTAACATTCTGCCTGACCTCAGTGGAAGCAGGATCTAGCACCAGATCTTTGAACGGACAAAAGCTATAGAGCCAAGTCACACTAAAACAAAAAAACACCATCTTCTGAAAGACATGATTGCAGCAAAGCCACTAGCCGATACTTAAAATAACTTATGTTTGAATGGGTGATGGCTGCAAATCCCCGAAAATAATATAGGGAATTTCATCCTGTGACCCATCACGGGGCATAGCAACAGTCTGATGAGGGGTGAGAACACTTGAAAGATTTAGGACCACATCATCCCATTTTGCAATAAATTGTGGTGCTTCCAAAATTAGAGACTCTGTGGGGACAAGAAATTCCAGTCTCTCCCAGAGGCATCCCTCTGCAGACTGCCTGGCCTCGTCCCCAGCGTCAGTATGGCTTCTTCCTGAGGCCACTCATATTGTGCCTATGCCACATTCTCCAGGTATACACTGGAGTGAGCATCAAGCAGGAGCGGACTTCACTCAGGGAATTTCCAAGTGGGCTGCATGCAGTGGAGGTGCTGCTTCCGCCCTTCACATTCCCTTCCCCTGTTTTGTACCACTTTTCTCCTCTCTGACGGGGTAAGAATAGGGCACCATTAATTACTCTGCTCCCCAGACCTCTGCGGCATCTGAGCGGGTGCTAAAGCAGATTTTCACAGACAAGCCAATCCAGTCTGATGGTTACTTGAACACCCTTTGCAATCAGTGCTTTTAGACACAACCATCAGTAGAATTACACCAGGGACAAATCTGGCCCTTTTACATTCACAGCAGAAACTGGATTAAAGTAATATCACAGTAAAAACTGATTAAATGAATAATAAACATGACAACTTAGGCCATCAACCTGCAGTTGGAGACACTGATGTGGACCCTATGTCCATGTGATTCCCACTGAGATTTATGCAGATGCACAGTCCTTGCTAGTGAATCTGATTGCAGGATCAGAACCTTATGCTGTACATCTTGTTTCACTTGTTTTATTCCATAGTAGCATAGAAAAGGATAGGAAAGCCCTTCTAAGTCAGAGTCCAGATCCTTTATGGGTCAGAGTTATTCCCTATGGTAGATCTTCCAGTCCCACTCAGTAGTATGACCTCTTTCTGCGGAGGTGATGAATTCACAGCCTTCTAGATATTTCAAAAAAAATCACGATTGCTGCAATACTGCCTCCCTGATGTAGCACATAGAACAAAAAGTAGTAACAGAGTGCACAAGGATTTATGGGTAACACAACTTTATTATCCCAGAGTTCCAAAGGTTAAAAATATGCATGATTACTAAAAGATTTAGTGACTATATACCCTTTAGACATGCTAAACAACAGCTCTACAGGTGCCTTATAAACAAGCATTAATAGCCATTGAAAAAGCAAGGAAAGGTCATTATACTAATCTCATATGTCTTTGCTTCCTACCCCAACTATACAACATCATCAGCTGTCTCCCATAAGAAAAGGGTGACCTGGTCATTGATTTGTTTAATTCCTTACCATTAAACAGAGTTTTGTATTGAATAATTGCTGAAGTTTTTAGCAATTACAGTTGCCTGAGTTAACTTTTTACTAGCTATGGTGCTTCACATAAGATAGTCAGAATAAAAATAAATTAAGATTTATTTTTATTGTAAAAATAAAAATGAAATTTCAGGCTGGGTTTTTCAAAGAAACTTTAAGGAGTTAGACACCCAAATGCCATTGAAATATAATGAAAATTGGATGCTTAACCCCCTTAGAGTCATAGAGTTTAGAACCAGAAGGAACAATTAGATAATTTATTATGAAATCCTGTATATTACAGACCATTACCTTTCACCAGTTACCCCGACATTGAGCCCAACACAACCCTTTAAAAACCCCAGCCTTATTTCTCGGAAAAACTCTAAAGTGTATGGTATGAAAGGTGAAAAAACACATCATTCTTTGGACTATAATAGTGCCCACAAGGTGCTAGTTTTTGTCAAAACACATAATTACACACCCTCTCTGCCCAGAGTCCCAATCCATGGAGATTTAATAGCTCAAACTCGAGCCAATCTCTTTTGTTTGTTTGTTTTTTCCTATAGCATTCCTACAAATAATCTGAACGTCAAAACCTCGTAACTGTTTGCCAAGTTTCTTACTTGTCACTTTAAAAGCATGACTTTCTGAAACCACAGACTCTCATATAATTGCAATGTTTGAATTCCCCAGAGTCCCCCTACCTTAAAATTCCTAAATTAAATTCTTTACCTTTAACGTTAATCTGTAACCTGTTACTTCTACCTGAAACTATGGACGCTCTCTTGTTCAGCTTGGAAAACTGGTCCTGTCTCTCTCCCCACCACCTCCTCCTTCTCTCCTCCAGGTCACACCCCTGTTGCTTTGATTGGGTAGCTCATGGTAACAGAAATAGGGCCATAGAAAGCTCTCAAACTAACTGGAGGGATTCCTTGTCCATCTATCTCATTTTACTTGTTTACATATCCCAGCCCCCACTTTTTCAGGAGCTTGGAGTTTACCATCCTGTGTCTCCAAGGCGACGTTGGTCGCTGTGACAAGCCAAATCTTTGCTTACTGACTGAGCCACCAGCTAGGAGTACTTGTGCTGCGCCGGTGTTGTGTGATTAGCAGATTTGTTTGTTTTGTTTTGTTTTTTCTGTCTGTCTTCTAAATTGCCTCACTCTTCTCCTTTCTGCCCATGCTGGCTGTATACAGATCTTCCTGCAGCATATGGATTAACAATGGATGGTTTGACTCCATTTTCTTTGCCCATCCAGATTCCCTATTGAATAAAAAGGTTATGAAGATTACAAGATAGTGCTCTATCTAAACGTGCATTTGTAAAAAATTATATCTGTTCAAGACTTGATATGATTAAAAAAAGCCTTACTGATGCAATTCCTGTGTACAAATGAGAGAAAGTAGTGAAGTATTAGTCATTTTCGTTCCACAAAAATCAAGGGGCAGACGTATTCTCTGCAGTTGATTATTTCACTAGTTCCAAGAATCATTCAAGAAGAATCTGTATAAGGAAGTCATGGGATTTCATTAATCCACTGAAAAAAGAAAACTGAAAAAAGACAAAATTTCATATGATACAAAATCATCATGCTCTGTTCCATTTAGACACAATTATTCTATTTACAGTAAGTTACAGTAGAGACCTATTGTTTGGAAAATAAATCAACTCAATGAACCAGATCAAGTAATAATATATTTGGGGACTGATAAACAGACTCCTGCAATAGCTTCCTGAACCCCCCAAAACTTCCACTGAAGGCAATGCATGCCATTTAAAGTCAATGCAAGGGTGGGATGTGTAAGGAGTGGAAGATCAGACTTTAAGAATGAATTACCAGAGCAGAAAATGATTTAGGCTGCTTTGAAAACTCTAGTGTGATGACTTTTGCATCATAACAGATAGTTTGTCCTTCATCAGCATGTACATCCTGGTACCAAGCTACATGATATGTAAGACTTGAAAATATGCCTGTTTTTTTCACCTGGCAATTGATTTTAAGTTGTTGTGTAGCCAGGAAGCAATGCACATTTAATCATTCACTGGTTAGAAAAATATTGATTCTAAGTAAATGTAAAACCCTTTTTTTAATCTTTAGCCTACATGAGAGCTCTGGATTTATTTTTATATTTATCTTCTGGAAATATGACAGAGGAGAAAACCTCTAAAGGAAGATTCATTTAGCTGCAACAGCACTAAGAATGCCTCCAAATGGCTTCAAGCATGTGCTGCATGTGAATGAAGTATCAAAGCAACAGCATGAGTTAAAAGGTAAAGAGACAGACTAAGATTTAAGTCCAGACTTTCTGCTGGTGACTCTATGCCCTGGTCTACACTACGAGTTTAGGTCAAATTTAGCAGCATTAGATTGATTTAACCTTGCACCCATCCATATGATGAAGCTATTTTTGTTGACTTAAAGGGTTCTTAAAATTGATTTCTGTACTCCTCCCCAAAGAGGTGATTAGCGCTGAAATCAACCTTGCTGGGTCAAATTTGGGGTAGTGTGGACGCAATTCGGTGGTATTGGCCTCCGGGAACTATCCCAGAGTGCTCCATTGTGATCGTTCTGGACAGCACTCTCAACTCAGATGCACTGGCCAGGTAGACAGGAAAAGCCCTGTGAACTTTTGGATTTCATTTCCTTTTTGACCAGCGTGGCAAGGTGATCAGCACAGGTGACCATGGAGTCCCAGAATCGCAAAAGAGCTCCAGCATGGACCAACCGGGAGGTACTGGATCTGATCATTATATGGGGAGAGGAATCCATGCTATCAGAACTCCGTTCCAGAAGACAAAATGCCCAAATATTTGAAAAAAAATCTCCAAGGGCATGAAGGACAGAGGCTGTAACAGGGACCCACAGCAGGGCCGTGTGAAACTTAGGGAGCTCAGGCAAGCCTACCAAAGAACCAGAGAGGCAAACGGCTGCTCCGGGTCAGCGTCCCAAACATGCCGCTTCTATGATGAGCTGCATGCCAATCTAGGGGTGCCCCTATAACTACCCCACCCCTGTGCGTGGACTCTGTCAATGGATTCTTACGCAACAGGGATGCGGATTTTGGAGACAAGGAAGATGAGGAGGAGGAGGAGGTTGAAGATAGCACACAGCAAGTAAGAGGAGAAACTCTTTTCCACTGTTTATCACTCTGGAGCCAGTACCCTCCCAACTACCCAAGGCAGGCTCCTGGACCTTGAAGGCGGAGAACAGACCTCTGATGAGTGTACCTTTGTAAATATAATACATGGTTTAAAAGCAAGCGTGTTTAATGATTAATTTGCCCTGAAGACTTTACATCTGACTGAGGCTGTCTGCACTGCAAAGTTGCCCAATGATTGGCACCAGGGTCTAAACATCTAGGTTAGCCTAGCCCAGGTGTAAGTGCTCCCACTGCAAACCCCTACCCAAGTTACTGTGTCCTCACTGTTCTGCACTCACCCATGTGTGTCTGGGGACATAGCTCATGGCTCTTTGTGCTGAGATGCTGTAGGATTCTTTCACAGTCAGTTGTGTCAATTGCAGAGGAATTTGTGGGGAATTGTGGGAGGGACATTGGAGAATTCTCAGCACATAAGTGATTTTGCCTACATCTTCACTGCAAAGTAGATGGATTCTAGCTGAGTTAATCCAGACACCAGCTCAAACTTGTACACCCAGCCAAGTAAGCTAACCCAAGCTTAAAAGCACTTCCAAATGGGTCAGAGGTTTTTCTGTGTGGACAGTATAGGGCTTGGGGCTAATACTCGCATAAAAACCCAGATTAACTGTGTTGTGTTGACATACAAGTTCATAGCTACAAAAATGTTAATTGACTGTTCTGAAATATTATTTTTGTTCAATTCAGTGGATCTGTCAAGTGAGAATCAGCAAGGCTTCATTTAACTGATTTTCCCATGAAACATAAACCTGAAGTGCCTGTGCTGGCTAGTGATCAGAAATTCGAGTTTCTTGACAAGTTTCAGGTGAGAGATGTGAGGCGTTTAAAGCATTTCTGAGAAAAGGCAGAGTCTAGAAATTCCTTCAGAACAACAACCCAGGAACCAGCAATGAGACACAACTCAGGCAAAGCCCTTGTGAGGAGGGCCAAGTGTAGGCAGAACTGTGCATCTCTTCCTGGAATACTGAAATCTGAGACAGGAGGGGGCGGAAAGTTCTAATCACTGTACAGAGAGGAACAGAAAGCAAAGGAACCAGCTTCATTGTTGTTACAAACTAGTTACATAGGGTAGTGCTGTAAATGTACACAGTCCTTTGCAAATACAGCTAGGAGAAGTTCCTAAGTCCACAAAGAGAGTAAAGCTTAATTAATGAAAGGGGCCCACTTCTGTGAGGTTCTGACCACCTTCATCTCTCATTGATAGAGCTCATCTCACCACAGGGTCAGGCCCTGGAAGGATGTAAAGCATCAGATAAAATACCAGAGGAAAAACATATACCCTATTGGAGGCCCATATGCATGGAGGAAAGTAGCCTTGAGAAGCAATCTGAACATCTCTGACTCAAAGCCTTCCAGGGAAGCTCATTACCTTGGGCTCTGCGAAACAAGACACACTGACCAGACTATCAGAAGGTAGAGACTTTTTTTTAAAAAGCTCTGTGTAAAACAGACTGCATCTAAATGAAAGCATATGCAATCCCACTTGAGCCAACTGGAGAGCTTGACTCAGGGACCCTCAATGTTAATGTGCATGTGCTGCTATGGCTTGAGCTAAAGGAGTCATTTAAATAGCGTTTTATTTGGACCAGCCCTCAGAGGGGGACTCTTGCTAGAGCCACACTCATACAAAAAGGACAAGCCAGCTTATTAGCCAGTGAACCGCTTGGTGGCTAGCAGCAGCTAGTTGTCCTTTCCATAGCTCCATGGGATGGGGGAGATGGACACATGAACAACAGAGTACCACAGTCAAAGCCTGTAACGAAGCTGCATTCAGTTCAACTGTAACCATATCACGGCCCAGCATGGCTTCTCTGCTCCCTCTATTTGTAATACACGAGCAGCACAGCGAATTGTAGAGAGGGAGCTGACCAGATGGAATGACAGCTCCATGGTCTGTGCTACCCACATTTGGATTCAGATTGTGCTCTGTGGCCAGTCAGTGGGCCATGGAGCCCTTTCTGGTAATTCACAGATTATAGATCCAATTACGGCTGTTCCATTGCAAGAGTCATAACTAAATATTTTGGAAACCAAGCCCTGGAGGAGCAGGTGTTTACAGAAAGTGGCCCATACATAATCATAATGTCCATCATGATGGAGCTCTTTCCTATAATTAACTCTGGACAATGATAACGTTGGAGCATCTTTGTTACAATGACTATAAAAAACGTTGGTCCAGGGCATTCGCTGGGGATTCATGATTACAATTACTTCAAATAAAAATATACTTTCCTTAAGACGACAAAATTTTAACACCCCCACACAGGGCCCACAGGTCACAGTGACTGAGCTGTCAACTGACCCCTCCAGGCTAGGACTGAGGCATGTTGGGTTGGCAAAGAATAAAGTCTGCACTGCTGCTGCCCATGCCGTAGCTATTCTGTGGTTAAATGACTGTGATTGGCTGAACTATCAATGCTTTCTGCTCAGTGTCCCACTTTAGGTCCCTCATTTTGACCCTGAGACCTGTACTCTCTCCCAGTTTTTTCATTTTTTGTCCCCCCGTAATCACTTAGATTCTGGGTTCTGTATCCGATGTATCCCAGTCTCCCATGTTTAAGAAGGATGAATTCAAACCGGAACAGGTACAGAGAAGGGCTACTAGGATGATCTGAGGAATGGAAAACCTGTCTTATGAAGAGAGACTCAGAGCTTGGCTTGTTTAGCCTAAGCAAAAGAAGGCTGAGGGGAGATATGATTGCTCTCTATAAATATATCAGAGGGATAAATACCAGGGAGGGATAGGAATTATTTAAGCTCAGTACCAATGTGGACACAAGAACAAATGGATATAAACTGGCCATCAGGAAGTTTAGACTTGAAATTAGATGAAGGTTTCTAACCATCAGAGGAGCGAAGTTCTGGAACAGCCTTCCAAGGGGAGCAGTGGGGGCAAAAGACATATCTGGCTTCAAGACTAAGTTTGATAAATTTATGGAGTTGAATTGCCTAATTTTAGCAATTAATTGATCTTTGACTATTAGCAGTAAACATGCCCAATGTCCTGTGATGGGATGTTAGATGGGGTGGGATCTGAGTTACTACAGAGAATTCTTTCCTGGGTCTCTGGCTGGTGAGTCTTGCCCACATGCTCAGGGTTTAGCTGATCGCCATATTTGGGGTCAGGAAGGAATTTTCCTCCAGGGCAGATTGGCAGAGGCCCTCGGGGGGGTTCGCCTTCCTCTGCAGCGTCGAGCACAGGTCACTTGCTGGAGGATTCTCTGCACCTTGAAGTCTTTAAACCATGATTTGAGGACTTCAACAGCTCAGATGTAGGTTAGGGGTTTGATACAGGAGTGGGTGGGTGAGATTCTGTGGCCTGCATTGTGCAGGAGGTCAGACTAGACGATCATAATGGTTTCTTCTGACCTTAAAGTCTATGATTCTATGATCCTCTCCCTCACATGGGGGGGTGAGCTGTTTGTTGCATCGGTGGGCTCTGCCCACCATCCCAAGATTTAATTGTCTGGCACCTTTCTCAAGCAATAAAAAAGAGTAACTCCTTTCAACACTCTAAGCCCATCTTCCTTTGGATGCATGAAACAAAGGCTGGGGTTTGCAAAGAACCTAAGGGAGTTAGATGGCCAACTCCCACTGGAATGCCTAAATGTCATTTTCAAATGTCAGCTAAAATCCTAGTATTTTATGACACTTTTGCTTTGAAGTTGCTCATAGGGGAGAGTTCACTAAAATGTTACAGTGAAAAATGTAAAGCTGATTAAAATTCAGAATATCCATTCCATGAGAAAAAGTCTACCATTTCAAATTCTGTTTGCATTCTGAACCAGAACGAAAAACAAACAAAAAATCCAAAATCTCCTGTAGAACAAAAGTTTCTGAAAAAATGTCATTCCTGATCAAAACATTTCATTATGATAAAAATCAAAATATTTCACCGAGTCCATATTTACTTTCTATATTATAAGTGAACAGTAATTTCAAAACAAAAATCAAAATGTTTTTTTCCTTTTTTTTCTAAAAGCGTTTCTTGACATCAAGATGCTCCCACAGAAAGTTTCAATTTTGGTGATATAGCATGTTCCAAGGATAAAACATACAGTTAGAAAATTTTCTACCAGCTCTAGAAAAATTTCTGAATGTGATTTTTTTGCATCTGAATTTATAACAGAACAACATGAAGAATGTGTCTTAATATCTACAAATGTTTTGTCAAGTTTAAATAGTTTTGTTCTCTCCCACAAGGTAGAATTATTATAGTGCAGCCCCATGTTAAAGTTACTGTACAACAGGTTGGGGTAGCCTCTACGACCTTACTCACTCAGGAGTATGTTGGAGTGGATTCAGGGACCTTATGCACTCAGTTCCCAAGAACTCAGCTCAACTCCAAACTCATAACTAAAGTTTCTTTACTGGCATAAAAATTAAAACTACCCAGAGCTGACTGGACTCGCATGTAGGGGGTGGGTACAGGGTAAACCACACATCCAAAGTACAAAATTACTAATCAACAATCAGATACAATTTCTAGACACCATTAATAACTGCTTCTTAGGCAGCTAGTCCTGGAACCCACAAAGGGAGGGGGAATTCTGACTATAGCTGAACTTGTTACCTGCACATTCTAGGGCACCACCATTTCCAGTTCCTAGGGCTTTGGGCAAAAGGCACCTACTCTTACTCAGTTCCTAGGACTCAGGGCCACCTAGGGTTGCCAACTTTCTAATTGCACAAAAGCAAACACCATAGCCCTACCCCCGAGGCCTTGCTCCCTTCCCTCCTTTGCCTAGGTCCCACCTCCACTCACTACCTTCCCCCTTCCTCGGTGGCTCACTCTCCCCCAGCCTCACTCACTTTCACTGGGCTGGGAGTTGGAGTGCAGGAGGGGGTGAAGGCTCTAACTGGGGGCATGGGCCAGAAATGCTGGGTTCAGGGTGTTGGAGGGGGCTCCAGGTTGGGGCAAGGATTTGGGTGCAGGAGGGAGCTCCAGGCCGGGGGGAGGGCGAGGGATTTGGAACATGGGAGGGACCTGTGGGTTGAGGCAGGAGGTTGGAATGTGGGAGGTACAGGCTCTGGGCTGGGGGTGTGGGCTCTGGGCTGGGGCCAATGATGAGGGGTTCAGGGTGTGGGAGGGGGGCTCTGGACTGGGGTAGTGGGTTGGGGTACCTGGGGGTGCAGGCTCTAGGATGGGGCTGGGTAGAGACTTTGGAGCTTGCGGTGCTGGAAAAAACTTCGGGTTGGGGGGGGTCAGGGCTGGGGCAGGGGTGCAGGATTGGGGCACATGCTTACCTCCAGCAGCTCCTGGTCAGCGGCCCAGCAGGAGTGCTAAGGCAAGCTTCCTGCCTGCCCCGGCATCACGGACCATGCTGCGCTCAGAGATGGCCAGGAGCAGGTCCTGGTTCTCGGACCATGGGAGTGCAGATCCAGTGCTGGGGCAAGGGCAGCGCGCAAAGCGCCTTGACCCCCCTGCTTAGGAACCAGACCTGCTGGCCACTTCCAGGGTGCAGCACGGTGTCTAAACAGGTAGGGACTAGCCTGCCTTAGCTGAGCAGCACCACCGGCCAGACTTTTAAGGCCTGGTCGACGGTGCTGACTGGATCTCCCAGGGTCCTTCTTAGAACCCAATTCCTAGGACTCAGGGTGTAATCTTCTGTGGGTTTGCAGGACCTTTTACCAGTGAAAGAGCCTTACACAGCAATATCCTTATCCCGTTTATTAACAATTAGCTAGCAGAATATACATGCTAAGCATACAATGCTATGCTCACCTATCCTGATCATCCAGGTGGACTTTCCCTGTTGGCCAGGCAAAGGTCGGTCTCATCTGGATTCTGGTTGCTGCACATCACAGTTATGCAGAGGATTCTTAACAGCTCTGATCTTAGGTTGTGTCTTAGAGGTGAGTTCCTCTTCTTCTAGGTCTTTCCTTCTTCATATTCTTCTTTTTCCAGCTGGTCTCCTTCTTGGACTGCAGTTTACATAGCGAAAATTGAGTCCCACTTAGTTCTACTGTAGCCAATTATTTTACTAAAATATTATAAAATTATTCATTGATTAGTCCTAACATATTGCAAAACAATTGTTTAACTAATCATATCCCACCACCTTAGTTGATTTAAATCTTAAAAATTAGTTATGCAATCACAAGTGTTGATAAGTGATTCCTTGCCGGACAGAATGCTATCAAGGGTTTTCTTTAAACGTCTTAAGAGATTCCTTGCTTATCTGGTGATGGCGGGTACTATTAGGAGCGGCGCCTTCTTAACAGCCCAATATTACATTGTTTTGATATAATTTAGAAGGAATGTAAGGATGTGACTTTCTGCTTCTTGGCTCATGGCCGCTGCTCTCCTAATAAGGCTCTCTACCTTACTGAGTTAGTGTTTGTGACTTTGCTACATGGATTAATACTCTATTTGTAAATATAGAAGAGTCCTATAGCATGAGTGTTGCAAATGTCCACATTGGGGTTCCCGGCTATATA
Source organism: Gopherus evgoodei (assembly GCF_007399415.2). Taxonomy (NCBI): domain Eukaryota; kingdom Metazoa; phylum Chordata; order Testudines; family Testudinidae; genus Gopherus; species Gopherus evgoodei. The sequence goes on along the minus strand of NC_044327.1, from coordinate 111,131,059 downwards.
GTAATTTTAGTAATATTGGGCCTTATCTTGGGACAAGGATCTGCCAACCCTCAAAGTGAAACTGGGAATTCTTAAGTAATCTACATAATTAACACATAATCTATAGATCAGGTGACAGCAAGCTGCATGGAAACTATTTAAAAACATCCTTATAGAGGTTCAGACTAAATACTACTATATTCCAAATTAAAAAAGAAAAAAAGTAAAAGGACCAAAAATGTAAAAATGCCACCCTGGCTAAACAGAGTAAAAGAGGCAGTTAGAGGGAAAAATATATCCTTTATAAGTTGGAAGTCAAATCCTACTGAGGAAAAAAAGTCATTTTTTTAGGTGACAAATCTGAGGAACAGTTCCAGATTGAGGGGTGAATAGAGGAGGTTGTGGAACAAATAGTTAAAATTAACCAGTAATAAGTCACCAGGACCAGATGGTATTCACCCAAGAAAAAAAGAAAATACAATATGAAATTGCAGAACTAATAACTATGCTATAAACCTATTGCTTAAATCAGCCTCTGTATCTGACTGGCAGATAAATAATGTACATTTTTTAGAAAGGCTCCAGAGGCGATCCTGGCAATTACCGGCTGGTAAACCTAACTTTAGTGCTAGGCACACTGATTGAAACTATAGTAAAGAACAGAATTATCAGATACAAAGATGAAAACAACATGTTGGGGGAAAAGAGTCAACATGGCTTCTTTAAAGGACACTCGTGCATGACCAATCTATTAGATTTCTTTGAGGTGTCAACAAGCATGTGAACAAGGGTGATACAGTCAGTGTGGTGTATTTTGACTTTCAGAAAGCCATTAACAAAGTCCCACACCAAAGGCACTTAAGCAAAAGAAGCAGTCATGAGATATGGGGGAAGATGGTCTCATAAATCATGAACTGATTAAAAGATAGTAAACAAAAAGCAGGAATAAGTGGTAATTTTTCACAATGAAGAGAGGTAAACAGTGGGACCCTCCAATGATCTGTACTGGGGCCTGTGTTTTTCAAAATATTCATAAATGATCTGGAAAAGAAGTTGAACAGTGAGGTGGAAAAGTTTGCAGATGATCAAAATTACTTAAGATAATTAAGTCCAAAGCTGACCGTGAAGAGTTACAAAGGGTTCTCACTAAACTGGGTGACTGGGCAACAAAATTTCAGATGAAATTCAGTGTTGATGAGTATAAAGTAATGCACATGGGATTATGTTTTCCAAACTATAAATACAAAAGGATGGGGTCTACATTAGTTGCTTACCACTCAAAAAAGATCTTGGAGACATTGTGGCTAGTTCTCTATGTGCAGCAGCAGTCAAAAAAAAGCTAACAGAATAGTAGGAACTATTAGGAATGGGATAAATATCACAGAAAATATCAAAATGACACTATATAAACCGATGGTACCCACACTTTGGCTCATGGCTGCTGCTCTCCTAATAAGGCTCTCTACCTTACCTGCGCTAGTATGTGCAGTTCTAGTTGCCCCAACTCAAAAAAGATGTATTAGAATTGGAAAATGTAATAATAAATGCATCAAAAATGATTAGGGGTATGGAACAGCTTCCATATGAGGAGAGATTAATAAGACCAGGACAGTTAAGATTAAAAAAGGAATGACTAAGGGGAACTATAAAATCAGGAATGGTGTGGCGAAAGTAAGCATCATTTACCCCTTCACATAACACAAGAATTAGGGGTCATCCAATGAAATTAGTACACAGCAGGTTTAAAACTAACCTAACGAAGTACTTTTTCACACAACACTGTTGTATTTAAAGTACTGCACAAGATCTTTTCGGGGGAACAAGGCTAAGAGCCACATTTATTGGTAATACATGTATTAATCAATGCTGTATCATATGCATATGATACATATTACACTCATGCACTCACATATACACACACACGCATACGGTGTCTTGTTGTTGTTACCAAATAGTTGCTCCCCTTAACTTCACTGGCCAGGTGAGTTAGATGGGGAAGGGTTTGAGCCGGGCTTCTGCCGATCCGGATCGATGCTCCCATGTTGACAAGATGAGACCCAGGGTCCTCTGCAAGACACCTCACATTTATAGCAGCTTTCCTCTCGTGAAATCCATACCAGATTCAAAACCTGTATCTATCCATTGGTCCTTTGTGCTGCTTCTTTCTGGGTGTTGTCCCAATGCTGTTCAAAGAGGGTGTTTTCAAAAAAAGGTGCTTGCTTCTAACCTCCAAGGCCATCAATATGTCTGCTCTTCTTTAGTGAGCCCACTTGACAAGTTTTATTGTTCTTGGGTCTGGTTTCCATGCCCTCTTCAACCGTTGCAGCTGTCTGGAGGTGCTTGCCTTCCACACCTTACTCATTCACACCTCGTTCATTCAACAGGGCAACTGATTAAAAGTGGGAGGGGGAGAGCTTATTCTACTCCTAGCAAAAAGACTTTTTTTAACATTATACCAAGGGTCAATACAAAGTTACCTATATAAAGATCTGATACAAAGTTGTATGAAAATAGAGGCATAATACAAAGTCATATGAAAGTTATGTGAAGATGCTTAATGCAGAGATTTATCTGCAACACACGGTTAACCTTTGGAACTCATTGCCAGGGGATGTTCTCATAGCCAAAAGTATAACTGGGTTCAAAAAAGAATTAGGATAAGTTCATGGAGGATAAGTCCATCAATGGCTCTTAACCAAGATGGTCAGGGATGCAACTCCATGCTTTGGTTGCCCCTAAACATGACTGCCAGAAGTTGGGAGCAGATAACAGGGAATGGATCACTTGATAAAGGAATTTATACATCCATTCTAAAGCAAACTGTGACATGTGCCTTCTGTTTTACATCGTATCACATAATCTATCACTGGTTCATTAGTTTCTGGGAATCAATCTCTATACAGGTATTAGACGGGTAGCCATGTTAGTCTGGATCTGTAAAAAGGGACAAAGAGTCCTGTGGCACCTTATAGGCTAACAAACTTATTGGAGCATGAGCTTTCGTGGGTGAATACTCACTTCGTCAGATGCATGTTACGTATTCACCCACGAAAGCTCATGCTCCAATACGTCTGTTAGCCTATAAGGTGCCACAGGTCTCTGTCAATCTCTATACAGATCACAAGCTGTTCACGCATTGCACATATACTGTCTGTTCCCTACCATCTTTTTTCTAGTCACTACATATTTTACACATTTACAAGGCTACTGTGAATTCATGTTTTGGTCATTGTTTCGTGTCCTTGTTCAGAATGAACCTACACAACATTGCTTTCTCTATTTGTTATGTTAGTTCTAAGCTTGACTTAAACTGATCTTATTTATAAAGCATAGTGCATTGGAACTTTTCGTAGATTTCAGAGCAGGAACAATTGCTAGGATTTATGCAAACTCCATGTAAAACTAACTCCATGCTGCTTACTGCCCTCCATGTTTTGCAAACCACAACTGAGATATTGAATGGGTTATGGACAAGGTTTCCTTCTGCGTGTCACACACACATGGCATAATCTACTTTCCTGACTAGAGTTTGGCAGTGCAGCATTATGAGTGGTACAGGGAAGTCTGCCTGTTTGTGTTCTGGAGGTGTGGCTTGCTGCAGGATGATGGCTGGAGGGAGAGGGCCACTTCTCACTTTGCTTTTCCTGCTGCATTTCCTACTCCCTGAAGCCTTCAAGATCTTGATTCTCTCCTTCATCGGTGAGTGCTCAGGTAGCCAAGGGATAGCACAGCACAAGAGTCTTGCATAATCTTCCAAGCTTTTTAAAGCAAATGCATGTTTTCCGACAAGTCAAAAAAGGGGCTTTTTTTCTCTTGAATGGGACAGTTTGCAGTGCATGTCTTTAAAGGAGTGGTCAAACTGGGAGACTGTTTTGCTCTGAGACAAAGAAAAGGAAGGCTGAGTAGATAGGAATGGGAAAGAGCAGAAGTGATACTTCAAATGAACCTCACACTAGCTGGCCAAAAGACACTTATCCAAAGAGAGCCTTATGCCTGGTATGTGGTGTGAGCTCTGTTTATAGGACATGTATTGCAATGTTCAATGTGCTTTTTTAAATCCATATGACTGCACAGCATTCAGATCTACTCTTGCTCTGGAATGTGAGTGAATGTGTATTTCTTTGTTAACGTTGCCTTTTTTCATTCCTTTGGAATGTCACAGTTGTTTTGTTAGCTGGGAATTTAGCCAAGTGAACTTTCTCTGGATTACTTTCCTTGTCATTAGACTTGTTGCCGGGATAGGAGTGTTATTTCTGTCATACTGTAGAGGAGGACTGTTAAACTGAAGTTACAGCAAATATTTGTTATGCACAGCAAGTTTGGCACCAGTAACTCAGATCCCATGGATCTTCAGCGAATGTCCCTATAACTAGCTGGTTAGACTTGTGAGGAAATATCCCCTGGCTATGCCTCACTTCAGCCTCAGGAACAGCAAGCACTCTCTGTTACTTCATGTACTGACTAGTGAAAAATAATGGAGATAATAAAACCAAATTAATCTCTTCACAATCTTTGTTTCCCCCACCCAGACCAACTACAACCAGATCCAGTTGTGAAGTTCTTCGGTGGGAGTTTTGCTTGAGTAAAGACTCAGGGCCTTCTATTTTGCAACTTGTAGATGAGTAAAGGAATGGGAATCAGAGGTCTGTCAATGCAGCATGAGCCCTCTTCTCTAAACCTGTGTCAAAGCTCAGTAGGTTTTTCAGAGGCCCTGCGAGGGATAGAGCTGAGATGAATCCACACTACAAAACATGAGCCCCTCAGAAACCTATGTTTCTAGAGTGAAGGATGCTGCTAGGAGTCTCTTCTGCAAATCCACTGAGTTGGAGGAGGAAGGCGTGGGTCACTGTTATCTTCACAGCATATAGGGTGATCATACAGCAAGGGTGAAAAATCGGAATAGGGGGTGGGGGGCAATAGGCACCTATATAAGAAAATCCCAAATATCATGACTGTCCCTATAAAATTGGGACATCTGGTCACCCTAACAGTACACAAACAAAACAGAGAAATTAGATTTAAAAAAAAAACAGGAAATACTCTGTCTGAAAGGCTGCACTACTTTTATTCTTAGAACACAGAACAAGAACACACAGTGACCAAAAACAGACACACACAAAGCAGGCTGCTTTGTACAGCAGAGAGGCACAACTCACCCCACCTTGTTTGAAGTTGTTTTCTTTTCCAGACTGACTGCTGCTTCCATCCCAGATTGCATGTGTGACGATGCCGCTTGTGGGAGCCAGCTGAAGTCACTCAATTAGAGTGAACTGCAAACAAAATGGGGCAGACAAACCCCAGAAGCTGGTGGATATTCCAGTACCTAGATTTACCAAACCAGCACAAAACAGTTTCTGTAGTACCTCACTGGTTACTCAGAAGTTTAAACAACGCTGTTCCCTTAAAATGCCCAGCCTCAGGCCTCTGTCCAGACACACGTCAGATATGATGATTACTGAAAATCTTATCTCATCATATAAAAGAAAGGTTCTTTCAACCCCAAAAGATGAGCCACATACCCACGTCCAAATATAACTTAGATTTTACCCCAAAATACAGCTTATAGCCAATCCTTATTAACTGAACTAAAATTTACTAAAAAAGAAAAAGATAGAGTGTTGGTTAAAAGATCAGTATATATATAGACTTGAATTCAATTCTTGAGGTTCAGATACATAGCAGAGATGAGCTTGTAGTTGCCAAAATCCTTTTAGAAATAGTCCATAGGTTATAGTCCAATGTCCATATTCAGGGTGACTCCAGTCAGTGACTGGGGATCTCAATCCTTGTGGCTTAAGGTTTCCCCCTCTTGAAATCCAAAGCAGATCTGAGATGAAGAAGGATCATGTTCCAAGGTTCTTATACATTTCCAGCAGCCTTTTGGCCTGAGAAAACAATAGACTTAACTCTCCTTCTCTCAAACATCCTGGCAATTAGCACAGGCTAATTTATCCATTAAACAGTTGAGATACAGGTTACCACAACCTTCAAAGAGACATATAGACAATAATACTATTTCACTCAAGTATAATCATAAATGTTAATATTCCTTTTTTGATCTGTGAATTAAAGCTATAGTAATAGACAAGACTTGTTTGCTGACATCACAAGACCTGAACAAACATCTACCCTTCTACCTGTAACAATACGGACTTACATTTTGAAGCTCTATTCATTTACATATTTTCCTAACAAGTCTCTAAAGTTCGGCCATGGGCCAGGTCAGTCTGAATTCAGTAGTACAGGATCAAGCCCCATGAGCTTAGGGCCTGATGCTGTGAAGTGCTGCAGAGCACTCTTAGCTCCCACTTACATTAAGCAGCACTTGGATATAGCTCCAGGGACACCAGCTAAGGCTCTGGCTTCATATCTTGTCATATGCCTGTACTGCTCAAGCACAATGGGACCCTGATGCTGATTGGGGTCTTTTGGGCACTACTGCAATACAAATAACTCAATGGGCTCTATAGAAAATGGTCAGCTAGATGTTAACAGTATGAGGTCTATAAAATTAGCATTTTACAATTTGTAAAAGTAAAATTTAAAAAAAGGGTAGGGACACATTTGTCTTAAAAACACTGGACACTATTGGGCCAATTGTCTTAAATGGAGTTACCACAGGAAAAAAATTTAGCCCAACTTAGCTTGTTTGCATAGTTAAACTATAAATAAATATCACTGCAAATGTCGCCATTTACTGCTGCTGCTTTTGAAGCCAAACTTATCAGCATTTGTCAGCATTATCTACATATTAAAATGGAAATTGCATAATCTGTCATCTTTTTTTAATCCATAGGAGGAAGCCATTATCTTATGATGGATGAAACCTCACAAGTCCTTCATAACAGAGGTCATGAAGTCTGGATGTTACTACAGACAGGCATCCTGATGATCCCAGGTAAAGGCACCTTTCTCAGAAGAGCTTATTACCAAAGTAATATAAATATTATATATAACTAATAAAAGCATATGCATAGCAGGTACAAGCTAGGCTCTTTGATCATTACTACAGTTAGTTCTTGTCATATTTAAGGTCCTTAAGATTTTCCATTATAAATCCATTTTCAATTTCTAATAACTTTTCAAAACATTCAGCTCCTGGGATGAGTTTTCTGCCTTTTCAGGTGACTATTTTTGGCAAATGTGAGCAAAAAATGCCTCAGCCATTTAAAAACATTTTTTTTTTAAATCCTGCAAGAACATTTTTTTAAATGACAGCTCAAGCTGTGAAAGTGCTGACTGTAGGGAACAGAATTAGGCAGGACAATAGCCGTCAGTGAAGAGAAACATCTAGGAGTGTTCTGGACTACTTGGGGTTTATTAGGGTTTTTAAATCATAGCACACACAAGTACTTTGGGGACAAGAGTTAGTTGTTTACAGCAATGTTCTAATGGAGACAGACTGGACACGCATGTCAGTAACCTCACTCACACTCATGGTGAATGTTCATGTCTCCTGTGGAACCATGGTTCCAGGTAGCCAGAAGGAGGTGAGCCCTCCTGTAGCCTGAGGAAAAGCACAGGGTCTTTGCATACATGTCTCTGGACCCTGGCACTGCATTTCTTGCCCAGGTTGCCCCCTAAGGCCCAAGGTGGGCTTCTGCATTCACCTGGCCTCTAGTCTGCAATATCCAGGCATTCCACTATGCCAGTCCAGTCATAAGATGCTCAGACCCAGACAGTCTGCCCTTTTCAGGGTTGGCAATGAACTCAAAAAGAAATGAACATAACTGTTCCACTGGTATAGTAAAGCTCTCTTCCATCAGAGGGCTTCTGGTAATCTGTGGCCCCAACTGGACTCACAGGCTAATATACAAGAATTGCCGCATCAACTCTTTCCTTTCCTTTAGGGAGGGTGCACAGCAACAGGCAACAGTTGCTCAAGGAGCTTTTGCCTTCAACCAGCCCTTCTCCAGGAGCCGAGGACTGGAAGTCTGCTCTCCACTCTAGTCTGCCATCTGTTGTGCTGTGCTCTCCCTTTTTAAGCTCCTGCCTCCACTTCTGACATCTCTCACAGGTGTGGCAGGAAAAGGCTGACTGAGCCCACAATCCCTCATTACTCCCAGGTTGCAAAGGGTGGAGCTTGTATAACCCATCATGTCTCTTAGCTAATCCTGAGATTCAGATGAATCTTGGGGTATTGGTGGGTTATGTGGGCCAAATCTGTGCCCGTTCCACTGTGGAGGGAGCAACTATCAGATGGAACAATTTGGGTAAATTTGGATAAAAAGGGTGAGTTTCCAGAGAGTTTTTTTCTCCTCCTGTGGGACTTTGAGGGACTGGATGATTCCCATCCTTATAAACCTGGATGGTTAAAAAATAAACTACTTATTAATTTCTAAGTCAGATTCACTTTTTAAAAAAATGTTAATCTTATTTTCCAATAAGGCTGTACAAAAAAATAATTAAGGTTGTATTAAATGTAGATGTGCTTAAGGAAAATGTCTAATTTTTTAATTATGCATATTTTTAAGGCGAAAATATGAGCGGCCCGATACCTACCAAATTACAACTTGGTCTGCTAGCCAGGACTACCTCAAGGAATATGAGAAGTGGTTTGCTGACTACACGGAGGATTTACTGAAGGGCAGGTATTACTTTATCATCATTATTATGCACAATTTCTTAAGGAGTTTAAACTGTCTGGAAAAAGCTCTGCCATTTTTGATAGCTAAAAATATCAAATTCCTGTTTATTACAGTTGGGATAGTGAAGAGGGCTTTTAAAAATACAGTTTTTGAGTGACTGTACTCCATCTCTCTCTCACAGACCCACACAGTTCAATACAATGTTTATGCCTGGATATACCTGCTGCAAGATAAAATTGCACTGAATTAGGTTATTCATTAAAACCAAGTTCTTCATTTCAAAATTAGACCTACTCTGTGCAGCCTTTTTTTTTTTCCTCCTCCTCTCCCCCAAAGTAAAGAACTTTTCACAGTGTGGTGCTCAGGCTGGTCATTGTAGTTCTTCCTTTATGGCCAAGGTTCAAATGTGGGGCTAAGACCCAAATGAGGACCAAAACAAAGAAACAGAGGAAGCATGAAATGATACGGAATTAACTACTTCAGTCTGTTTGAAATTTTCTACCTTCTGCTTCAAGGTTCAGAATTTCTGGTTGTTGTCTCCCTGCTTCCCAGAATTCATCCCTGCACAGAGGGCTAGCTGAAGGCCTATGAACCATTTATGTCCCTGAATTAATGGTCAACACAGCACTGACTAACCTGGGAGAATTCAAATCTGTCAGACGGCTCGCCTCCTTTGTGATGGCCCCAAATCAGCCAAAACACTCCTGCTCACATATGTAGGGCGGGAGCCTCCCTGAAAGGTAAAAAGTCAGCACCAGGAGCCCCAAGTCATGGACAAAGGCCCAGAGCTAATCAGATTGGCAGATTATGAATTATTAATTTAAAAAGTCACAATTTCTTCCATCATTCAATTAGCTCTACATTCACTGCACTTTAAATAAATTGTCAAAGTAGAAGGTTAATCCCAGTTCTCTTTTGCAGATGTGAAGTTGCTCTGCATTTTTACTAGCCTAATTTCAGAAGCACAGTGTCGATTTCTCTGCGTGTGATTTCATTGACTGCAGTGGCGTTTCATCCATTGACAATAGCAGATAATTTGATCCTTGAATGTAACTGACAAACATGGCAAAGCACTGTCTATCCATTAAGAGCTTGATCCTGCACTGGGGAGGAGGAAAGGAAACAGTGGTCACTGGGACAGTTCAGAAGTGTGAAAATCTGGCTCATTTTGAATCTTGGCTCATCTCCCTTCTCCCCTTGCCCCCCCGTTCCAGCAGATCTGCGTTGGGTTGCACGATGGCTGAACGTGATGCAGAAATCTCTGGGCTGTGCCAGCACCCAAATGCAGATACAGTTTTTGACTCAGAGCCTGCACTGAACTCTTCAGCATGTCAACCAAGAACTGATGCCTCAGGATCAAGCCCCAAAACTGCAGAGCTTGGTGTGATAGTAATAGTAATTTGCTGCAACTTCATCCAGTTTAAGCAGTAGCATAAATCAACCAAAATGAGAACAGACTCCAATTTTGTGTTTGCACAGTGCTGAGCACAAGGGTAACCAAACTCAGCCACCAGAATACAAATGCCATTAGAATATAAACAACAACAGTTGTTGCATGGGACACAGTTGAGAAAGGATGCTTGAGCTACAAGTTTATCTGGAACAATGGCTGTAGGTTATTGACCTATTAAATTCCACAACTCTATTCAGAATTATCATATTAGGAGCTGTCTTCACTTCTTTGTGCCTGAAACTCCCTTTAGCTTTAAGAAGAGTTCTGTATAGGCATCAGCTGGAAGATATATGGGTGAGATATTCAAAAGATCTAGGCTAAGGCCTAGATCCAGATGTTAAGACACCTAACTCCCATTGAAATCAATGGAAGTTAGGCACCTAAATACATTGGAGGACCTGTGCCTAAGTCTCATTGATTTTTTGTTGTTGTTACTCTTTACATTTCTTTCCCCTGGTGTCAGAGTTTAAGGTCAGAAGGCACCAACAGATCATCTAGTTTGACCTCCTGTATATCACAGGCCACCAAATACCGCCCAGCGATTGCACACTGAACCCAATAATGGTGCATTGTGTTTTGTGGATAGAACACCAGGCAGGAGATCTAGGTTCTATTATTGACTCTACCATTGGCCTGCTGGCTGATCTTGGGCAAGTCACTTTCTCTCCCTGTGCCTAAGTTTCATCATTTGTAACATGGGGCCAGTGATACTGATTTCCTTTGTAAAGGGGTTCTACTGATAAAAACTGATATACAAGAGTTAGATATTACCTATTTAAATTCGCATGGCAGAGATTTATCAATGACAATAACGTGTGCAGAGATTTACACTCAGCCACCAGATGAATATACCCCTGTGTGGAAATATAGGCTTAAACTGTAGTACTTAACTAAATGGTCTTATCTTTCCCCAAAGAGGACCTCAGCCGTTACTTGGATTTCATGAACCACTTGGCCTATCAGTGTCACGTCATACTAAACGAATCAGAGACCCTGAATTCCTTGAAGGATGAAAAGTTTGACATAACAGTGGTTGATGGTTTTAATCCCTGCTCCTTCTTGGTTGCAGAGAAACTAGGCCTGCCTTTTGTTGCAGTGTTTCCTGGAACTTTTGCTAATGGACCACAAGTTGGGATTCCTAGCACCCTGTCCTATGTCCCAGTATTTTATTCCAACTAGCTGACCACTGGACTTCTGGGGCAGCGTGAAGAACTAATGTCTCTTATTTCAGCCATAGTACAAAATCAAGTCCAAACCAAATTTGAAAATGTCATCAAGGAGCATTTCCCAGCAGGGTCCAGACCTGTTTTATCTGAGCTCTACTTAGAAGCAGAACTATGGATTTATAACACTGACTTCTCCTTTGAATTTGCACATCTGCTTCTTCCAAATACTGTGTATATTGGAGGTTTACTAGCCAAACCTGCCAAACCACTCTCTCAAGTGAGTAAACTTCTATTGGAAGATGAAGTCAATGGGTGCTGTGGATACACAGCACCTTATTAAAATCAGGTCCTAGGCTGGTCTAAGTAGGATATATAGAATTTAAGGCATGCAAATTTGAGGCCACTGCTGAAAATTTGAACATTAACCTCTTTGTTTTAGATTAGATTATTGTTATACCCATTTTTACAGATAGATAGTTACCCTACCTTGGTGGAGCATTTAAAGGTGTAATAAAAGTTTGACAAGTGCTTTGAGATTTTTTTGGATGGAAAATGCTATAAAATGATAAACTATAATAAGATCGTGAAATTAGTGAATGCCATTTAAAGATAGCAGCTACAGTATTTGAATGTAATTGAACTCATTTTAGGATCTGAAGGTTGTGTCTTGTTTGTGCAGGAGCTTGAAGACTTCATAGCAAACTCAGAAGATGGTTTTATCATTGTGACATTGGGCTCAATATTATCCTCAATCCCACTCTTGGAAGTACTACAGGAGATGAATACTGCTTTTGCCCACCTGTCCCAAGGAGTGATCTGGAGATGTCAGCATTCCAAATGGCCCAAAGAGCTGAAATTGGCATCTAATGTGAAAATTGCAGATTGGATCCTTCAGAATGATCTATTAGGTAAGGAACACAGCGAAGAATCCTGTGGCACCTTATAGACTAACAGAGGTTTTGGAGCATGAGCTTTTGTAGGTGAATACCTAGATGACATGCATCTGACGAAGTGGGTATTCACCCACGAAAGCTCATGCTCCAAAACCTCTGTTAGTCTATAAGGTGCCACAGGATTCTTTGCTGCTTTTACAGATCCAGACTAACACGGCTACCCCTCTGATACGTAAGGAACACAGTAGCTGAAATCTAGGAAAAATTCTGACAATAGGTATTGAAATATGCTTGTGTATTCGGGCAAATTGGAATCCTCGTAGGTTTCCACTGGAATATCCATTGATACAAATAGCCTTCATAGAGCAGGATTAGGCTAAAGGCAAAAGTCCTATTCACTTCAATGAGAGCAGGACCAGACTCATAACTTGTAAGGCTCAGAAGGGTTAAACAGGGAATGAGCAGATCTATGTGTAACGCACACACCTTGTGGGTGTGGTGTTCTGTCCCATCCAGTGGCACCGAGACCATTTAAAGAGAGAGATCGAATGAGAGTCTGCTCTACAGCCTGAGCTAACAGCTGCTGGCTTGTTGCTCGTGCAGTAAGCTCCAGAGATCCCAGGTTTGATCCCGCCGGCTGACAACTGGGATGTGTCAAAGTTACACACCTATCCTGTGATAATCCAGCTGAGTGCAGGTTTGGTTGTGCATATACAATTTAAACTGACTGTTCTCCGTTTGGAACTGTGAACAGGATCTCATTCAGTACTCGCATTTACACTTTCTGTCTGCATAGTTCCCTCACAGAGGGGGTCACTCTTAGATACTTTCACATGAGCGAATATGTTGTAAGATCTATTGCAATATCCTTCCCTCCAACTTAGTGCATGTAACAGGATAAAACATCCAGTACAAAGAGCGGCTGTTCTTCACTACATACAGCAAATCCCCGAGACCAGTGCTGAAGCACTCAGGTCTCTCTAGTAGCTAAACCCACCTTCCCCAGAGCTCCACCCACATAGACATTCCAGTTTACAATCTACCCCATTTGGGGACATGTGAGAAATCAAGCAAGGAACTCAGAGGCTTTGAAAAGTAAGCTCTTAAACATACTCTGTTTTACTCATACAAAAACAGAGACTTACAGATCCGTGCAGAAACACAACAAAACCTACACACAAAACACATGCCTTCAGTGTTCAAAACCCAAAAGGGTCTTGGACAGGTGACACCAGTCCTTTCAGGGTCCCAAGATCCTTCTCTCCTCTTTCCTTCCTCCTGTTGAGTCTTGTTTTCTTGTTCTGGTCAGTGAGAGTGTGCACTGCTAAGGGCTTGTATACACTGGCAATGAACAGCGTTGCAACTTTCTCACTCAAGGGTGTGAAAAAACACCTCCTTGAGCACAGCAAGTTGCAGCACTGTAAAGTGCCAGTGTAAACAGTGCCCCAGCGCTGGTATCTGTGCTCCCAGTGCTGGGAGCTATGCCCCTCATTGAGCACTGCAACCACACGAGGCACGTTAAAGCGCTGCCAGTGTAGACTAGCCCTAAAAGTAGATCTTGTCTTCCTATAACTTTCCTGTCCCTTCTGGTCAGCCTCGAAGTCCCACCATGTTACCAAGGTGAGCCCTCAGGTGATCCATTTTTTGGTTACTTCTCAACTCAAGTGCAGAATGGAAAAAATTACTTTATTGCCTTTCAGCTACTCCTTATAGCCAACTCACTGTACGGCCAAGGTAGACCTATTCAAATATCAATGAGCTTGGATGTTCCTGTAACAGCTCTCTATCTGTGGGTGACAGTCCCTGTCGACAAAGGGCTGATTCAATATTCACTGAGGCATAATGATACAAAGTTCATAAAATCTAACTAGAGTTCACAAGTTTTACAGAGACAGATTTCCCAAATGGTCACAGTTACCTATTATAGTTCCTCTCTCTGTCCCCCGCCACCATTTGACTGTCCTGTCTGTTTAGATTATTAATTCTTCAAGGTAGGAGATTGTCTCGTACTGTGTTTTTACAATACCTGGTGTAACCCACACACCTCCTGGGTGTGGTGCTCTGTCCCATCAAGTGGTACCAAGACTACTTAGAGATTAATGAGTCTGCTCTACAGCCTTAGCTAAGGGCTTTAAGGCTTTTAGCTCAAGCAGGAGGGGCTCATACACTGAGCTCCAGAAGTCCCAGGTTCAATCCTGCCCACCGACGACCAGGGTATATCAAATGTTACATCTAGCACAATAAGGCCCTGATCTTGATTGGGGCTTCTGGCCCCTATTATACTACAAGTAAGAAAGTTATAAAGCTACGCATTCATCAATAAAAATCAAAAGAATTATTACTTTTAAATCCTGCACAAACACTGAAATTTCATCCGCTGATATAATGTTCTGTTGGTTTGGGCCAGGACATCCTATAGCTCATCTGCTTGTTACCCACGGGGGACTGAACAGTTTGATGGAATCTATCTATCATGGGGTCCCTGTTGTGGGAATACCCCTTTTTGGAGACCAGCATGACAACATGGTTCGAGTGGAGGCCAAAAATATGGGCATTGCTCTCCGAATAGACCAGCTTAAAGCTGACAAATTCACTCGCCCAATGAAGCAAGTTATAGAAGACAAAAGGTATGTTCCTGTCAGTAGTTAAGCCTTGATTCTGTTCCCTGTGAAATCAGTGGTATGAGGCCTACATTGGCATAGTTTGGATCCACAATTCTCCACTATTGTTAACAAAAGCAGCAGTGTAGTGTAGACAAGATGCAGGCACTTCTGTCATCATATGCTCTACTCCTACAAGCAGTTGTTAAAGTAGATCTAAACAGGATGGGGGAGAGCTCACCTCTCCATCCAAGGGGGGGGGGAAGAGTTGTGGGGAAACACTGCTTCCTTAGATGGAGGAGAAAAGACAGGAAAACTCTGCTCTCCCAACTCCCCTGTACTTTAATCCTAACTACAGGTTCCACCCTTGCTACCATCAACGGAGTTGCAGCAAGAGAAAGTTATAGATCTGAATTTTCCTATTGTATTTAAGGCCGGAAATTTTACCATTGATTTAAATGGGAACAGGGTGAAGGCTGATTTATGGCCCATTCCCACTCCCCCTGAAGTCAGTGCCAAAAATGTCAGATATATGTATGAATTTAAGTTTAAGGTTCTGAGCAGCCAAAACTACAGTTGATGTCAATGGGAAGTTGTTAGGAGTCAGTACTTCACAGGATTGGGCCCATAGTACACAGCTGTAGCCAGTGAAGTTACTATGTGTCACATATTTGTTTCTGGAACAATTTAGATATTCAAAAGCTGTGCCCCACTTTCAGGGCTTTCAGTTTTGTTTTCATTGCACATATTGGTTATTATTTTCACTGCGCATTATTGAATATCTATGCCCCTTCAAAACTGGATCATTCAAACCTCAAAAATCACACGTTTTGAAAGCAAATGTTGTGGGAAATGAGGACAGTGGGTTATTAGACGATGATCCTTTACATCAGGTTTTCTATACATGCTTTTAACATTAAAGTTACAAAGAATAAATATATATATATATTCACAATGACTAAAGTGCCTTGTGCAGGTCTAGATTAAGACACAGGCATTACAAACCTTTGCCTGGGGCCCCACTCCTGGAGTTCCATGATGAGATCAAATTTGCAGATTTAATTTGTTTATTAAATTATGTTTCTAATGCCGAGGCTATGTCTTCACTAAAAGTGCTGCAGCTCTGCTACTGTCGCGGTTCAGTGCAGACACTACAGCGATGAGTGAGGATCTTTCAGGAAGACAGAAGAATGCTTGTGTCAACCTAGTGCTGTTTACCCCAGGAGTTAGGTTGGCTTAAACTACGTCACTCAGGAGCATGAGTTTTTCAGACCCCTAAGCGATGCAGCTAGATCTACCTAACTTTTTAGCACAGACCTGGCCTTACGGATGAAAAGTGAACCTACAAAACATAACTGCAAACTCAGGCAGGCAAGACCCCTTGGTCCAAGGCTGTGAATTGCCCCATTCAGCTGCCACCCCAAGAAGAGCCAAAGCAAGGCCATGAAGGGCCCCATAAAGGGTGTGGCTGGGGCCCCAGGTTGCTTTAATTTAACCCTGCCCAAGAGCAATAGCTTAGAACTTCATTTGGCCATGCTTTCAACTATGATCATTTAATAACCATAAGTCTCTGCATTTTAATCTCTTCACACAGGTATAAATCCGCAGTGATGTCTCTGAGCACAATTCATCACTCCCACCCGCTCCTGCCAGATCAACGCCTGGGACGATGGATAAAGCATGTCCTCCAGGCAAGGGAAGGAGCTCACCTCCAGCCTTACACCTTTCAGCAATCCTGGTATCATCAATACTTACTGTATGTTTTGTTGTTCCTGTCAGCGTCTGTCCTGGGGGTTATCTACCTTTGTGTTAAGCTCGTAAGAACTGCTGTCTTCAGGATCCGCAGTTCAGGGAAACAGAAACAAACATAATTTGAAACATTGCATATTTGGTTAACACCATCATTTTAAAAATGAGAAGCAGCTGTTAGCAGACATGACTCACTTGCTTGAAGGAAACTGAGGTAAATGATACATTTTCTGGATAATCCAAGCACTCTGTATGACATAACTGTAATGGAATAATGTAATAAACTTTTGATGAAAAAACAAAAACTAGCTGCATGTTTGTTTGGTTTTAAATTCACTTCTATTTCGTCATCATGGCCAGCATCAGACTTCAGAGATAAGTTCACAAATACTGGGGTGCTACAACATTGTGATGTACTCACATCTTGCACGGAAAGCTCAAAATTGGAACACAGGTCATGGCAAGTAAAACAAGGTAAATACTTTATTTCATACTGTGTGTCATTGCTGAGTCTGCCTGGTTTGCCTGTTAATCACTGAGACTTCTGTATTTGTTTTGAAATAATTTCGGTTCATTTTTAAGTTGCAGGCTCAGAAGCTACCCTCCATTCAACTGTATATGTCCCCTTTTAACTTCTCAGAAGTCACCTGGGATAAGAAGGATTCTGGTTCCAGTCATGCAGCATCGCTCATGCACTTTCAGAATCCCATTTAGCAAAGAAATAGCCGCTCCAGAGAATATCATCCCTCACTAAGGGCTCAATCCTGCAAGGTCAGCGAAGCACTCACTTATATTCTTCACTTTAAGCCAGATGAGTAGGCCCATTGAAGTCAATGAGAATACCAACATGATTAAAGTTAAGCAAGTCTAAGTTCTTCTGATCGTAGAATGTCATGGTTGGAAGGGACCTCACGAGGTCATCTAGTCCTACCCCCTGCTCAAAGCAGGAGCAAACCCCAGGCAGATTTTTGCCCCAGATCCCTAAATGCCCACCTCAAGGATTGAACACACAACCCTGAGTTTAGTAGGCCAGTGTTCAAACCACTGAGCTATCCCTCCCCCCAAAGCCAGAGTGCTCAGCACCTTGCAGAATCAAGCCCTAAGTGATGTCTGAAAAGAAGGAACATAAATTATAAGAGTGAATACAACTATGACATTGTTGGCATTACTGAAACTTGGTAGGATAATACACACGACTGGACTGTTGGTGTGGATGGGTATAGTTTGCTCAGGAAGGATAGATAGGGGAAAAAGGGAGGAGGTGTTGCCTTATATATTAAAAATGTACACACTTGGACTGTGGTGGAGATGGACATAGGAGATGGAAGTGTTGAGACTCTCTGGGTTAGGCTAAAAGGGATAAAAACACGGGTGATGTCGTGCTGTGAGTCTACTACAGGCCACCTAATCAGGTGGAAGAGGTGGATGAGGCTTTTTTCAAACTAACAAAATCATCCAAAGCCCAAGATTTGGTGGTGATGGGGGACTTCAACTATCCAGATATATGTTGGGAAAATAACACCACGGGGCACAGACTATCCAATAAGTTCCTGGACTGCATTGCAGACAACTTTTTATTTCAGAAAGTTGAAAACGCTCCTGGGGGGAAGCCGTTCTAGACTTGATTTTAACAAATAGGGAGGAACTCATTGAGAATTTGAAAGTAGAAGGAAGCTTGGGTGAAAGTGATCATGAAATCATAGAGTTTGCAATTCTAAGGAAGGGTAGAAGGGAATACAGCAAAATAGAGACAATGGATTTCAGGAAGGTGGATTTTGGTAAGCTCAGAGAGCTGATAGGTAAGGTCCCATGGGAATCAAGACTGAGGGGAAAAACAACTGAGGAGAGTTGGCAGTTTTTCAAAGGGACACTATTAAGGGCCCAAAAGCAAGCTATTCCGATGGTTAGGAAAGATAAAAAATGTGGCAAAAGACCACCTTGACTTAACCATGAGATCTTGCGTGACCTACAAAACAAAAAGGCGTCATATAAAAAATGGAAACTAGGTCAGATTACAAAGGACGAATATAGGCAAATAACACAGGAATGCAGAGGTAAGATTAGAAAGGCAAAGGCACAAAATGAGCTCAAACTAGCTATGGGAATAAAGGGAAACAAGACGACTTTTTATCAATACATTAGAAGCAAGAGGAAGACCAAGGACAGGGTAGGCCCACTGCTCAGTGAGAAGGGGGAAACAGTAACGGAAGACTTGGAAATGGCAGAGATGCTTAATGACTTCTTTGTTTCGGTCTTCACTGAGAAGTCTGAAAGAATGTCTAATATAGTGAATGCTTATGGGAAGAGGGTAGGTTTAGAAGATAAAATAAAAAAAGAGCAAGTAAAAAATCACTTAGAAAAGTTAGATGCCTGCAAGTCACCAGGACCTGATGAAATGCATCCTAGAATACTCAAGGAGTTAATAGAAGAGGTATCTGAGCCTCTAGCTATTATCTTCGGGAAATCATGGGAGACGGGGGAGATTCCAGAAGACTGGAAAAGGGCAAATATAGTGCCCATCTATAAAAAGGGAAATAAAAACAACCCAGGAAACTACAAACCAGTTAGTTTAACTTCTGTGCCAGGGAAGATAATGGAGCAAGTAATTAAAGAAATCATCTGCAAACACTTGGAAGGTGGTAAGGTGATAGGGAATAGCCAGCATAGATTTGTAAAGAACAAATCATGTCAAACTAATCTGATAGCATTCTTTGATAGGATAACGAGCCTTGTGGATAAGGGAGATGCGGTGGATGTGATATACCTAGACTTTAGTAAGGCATTTGATACAGTCTCGCATGATATTCTTATAGATAAACTAGGAAAGTACAATTTAGACGGGGCTACTATAAGGTGGGTGCATAACTGGCTGGATAACCGTACTCAGAGTAATTATTAATGGCTCCCAATCCTGCTGGAAAGGTATAACAAGTGGGGTTCCACAGGGATCTGTTTTGGGACCGGCTCTGTTCAATATCTTCATCAACGATTTAGATGTTGGCATAGAAAGTACGCTTATTAAGTTTGCGGACGATACCAAACTGGGAGGGATTGCAACTGCTTTGGAGGACAGGGTCAAAATTCAAAATGATCTGGACAAATTGGAGAAATGGTCTGAGGTAAACAGGATGAAGTTCAATAAAGATAAATGCAAAGTGCTCCACTTAGGAAGGAACAATCAGTTTCACACATACAGAATGGGAAGAGACTGTCTAGGAAGGAGTATGGCAGAAAAAGATCTAGGGGTCATAGTGGACCACAAGCTTAACATGAGTCAGTGTGATACTGTTGCAAAAAAAGCAAATGTGATTCTGGGATGCATTAACAGGTGTGTTGTAAACAAGACACGAGAAGTCATTCTTCTGCTCTACTCTGCGCTGGTTAGGCCTCAACTGGAGTATTGTGTCCAATTCTGGGCACCGCATTTCAAGAAAGATGTGGAGAAATTGGAGAGGGTCCAGAGAAGAGCAACAAGAATGATTAAAGGTCTTGAGAACATGACCTATGAAGGAAGGCTGAAAGAATTGGGTTTGTTTAGTTTGGAAAAGAGAAGACTGAGAGGGGACCTGATAGCAGTTTTCAGGTATCTAAAAGGGTGTCATCAGGAGGAGGGAGAAAACTTGTTCACCTTAGCCTCCAATGATAGAACAAGAAGCAATGGGCTTAAACTGCATCAAGGGAGATTTAGGTTGGACATTAGGAAAAAGTTCCTAACTGTCAGGGTAGTTAAACACTGGAATAGATTGCCTAGGGAAGTTGTGGAATCTCCATCTCTGGAGATATTTAAGAGTTTGTTAGATAAATGTCTATTAGGGATGGTCTAGACAGTATTTGGTCCTGCCATGACGGCAGGGGACTGGACTCGATGACCTCTCGAGGTCCCTTCCAGTTCTAGAGTCTATGAGTCTATGATTACACTTGAGAAGAGATGACTATGGGGGAACCTGGCAACAATCTTCAAATATGTTAAGGGCTGTTAAAAAGAGGACGTGATCAATTGTTCTCCATGTTCACTAAGGCAGGAAAAGTAGTAATGGGCTTAATTTTCAACAAGGGAAATTTAGGTTAGAGATTAGGAAAAGTAAGGTAGTTAAGTATTGGAATAGGCTTCCAAGAAGGTTGTGGAATTCACAACATTGGAGGTTTTTAATAATGGGATGGACACCTGTCAGGGATGGTCTAGGTTTACTCGGTAATGCCTTAGTGCAAGAGGCTGGACTTGCTGGCTTCTCAAGGTCTCTTCCAGTCCTACATTTCTGTG
This sequence comes from Gopherus evgoodei, assembly GCF_007399415.2. Taxonomy (NCBI): domain Eukaryota; kingdom Metazoa; phylum Chordata; order Testudines; family Testudinidae; genus Gopherus; species Gopherus evgoodei. Next base: position 111,110,370 of record NC_044327.1, on the reverse strand, counting down.
ATTCAATGTGCTCCACCCCACCCCCACCCCAATAGATTGACCTCTGTCAAGAGTACCTGTAGATTTGGAGGGTGCATGCTGTAGAAGACACTGCAGCTGTTGAAAAGCTGGTAGTGACCACGAATACTCTCAGTGGCCAAGGAAGCCTCAAAATCCCTCCTAAAACTAATCTCCATCTCCTCTGATGGGATCATCATATCCTTTACCACCACCACAGCATCAACATTCAATATTTGTGTTGGCGTTTTTTGGCTCTTGCATCTTATAGTATCTAAGTCTGTGACTGCTTACACTCTTTCCCTTATCAGGGTATTCCCATTCATCCCTGATTACATCTATAAGGGAAGAGTACAGCAGAACTGCCATCTCAAGCTAGAATTAGACTGGTGGGTATTTGCTCTTAGGTGTCTCATCTAATATCTCATCTGGTTAGATATATATGGTAGATACCATTTTCCTACACATAGTATAGGAGGAGGAAACCTTTGTTTTTAACTCCTTGACCTGCTCAGAGTCTGAATCAGGAAATTCTCCCTCCTCAATAGAGGAGAGTGTGTACAAATATTTCTTAGATCTTTTATATCTTCTTTCCCTTTTTGTGCTTCCAGGGTGTTTTGGCTCTTTTTGCCAGTTTTACAGGGATCCCTGCAATGCTATGGGCAGGGCACAGTTTCTCATGACCCTTTTTATTGAAAGCCTTGAGCCTTCTAGATAGGTCTTCCTCTGTGTACTAACTTTCTGGGTCCCATTTCCACTGCTTGTGAGAGAGTCTCTTTTTAAGAATTCTGCGAAACATCTAAGGAAGAGATGTGTAGAAGTCCTGCTTCTTTCCCCAGGGAGCTGAGGACGCCCATCAGTTCTGGAAGGGACTTTGGATCACTTAAGGGTTTTTTCCCTTACAGCCCAGGTCTTCTGTAGGACTTACTCTCTTAACTTAACAGCCTAATCCTAATACTTTCCTCCTGAAAGTCTGGGAAGCTCCTGATTGGGCTTTTCTGCATTGGAGTTGTGGCTCCTCAGGGCAGGTGGGGTATCCAATATGTCAGTCTGGCTTGTTGTGAACAGGGAAGGCATAATTTTACTCTTGCAGAACCTGTAAATATTGTTTCACATAGGGAAATGCTGCATAGACTTTGCCAGGTTCCTGCTCGTATGCTCTGCCTTCGAGGAGTCTAAGAGAGGAGGTTGCTACAGTGGTGGATCTGGGTGGTTGAAACCATCACTCTACCAATTATCTGACCCAGGAAAGAGGAAGAGGAGAAGAGGAACAAGCATTATAAAGTTGCATGTTATTCCTTCAAAAATGAATTGAAAAAGTAAAGTTAACAAAGGAAATGGCGATGAGCAAAGCAAACAGCCACTAAATGCTGCCATGGAGGTAGAAATTCTGGTGAAAAACCAGAAAAGGGGGCATGGCCAGCAGAGACTACATCACAATGCCTCTGGAACTGCAAAGAGGAAGGAAGCAGCCTATTATACATCAGAATCATGGGAGATGCTGGGCTGCAAAAAGCAGAGGTTCAGATCACAATCTTTAATAGTGCACTTTGGATGGACAACAAGGGAAGCTTCATACTTCAGAAGCTTAAAGATCATAGTGTGGAAGATAAAGCTTCCCAATGAAGATGGGAAGTAACACAATTTATTCCTATGTTTAACCAGTTGGGCTGCGGGAAAAAACAAAACAAACCCAATGTGTCACTGTTCTTTTTCAGAATACCTTTGTAAACTATTCCAAAAAGTATCCTTCCCCTCTTAAAATGTGTGATGAGTACATACAAATCCTGTAAGTTTAATATTAGTCTGCTATTTGAAGAAAGTTAAAACACAACAAAGTAACATTATACTCTCAATTAAATCAATTCACAATTATTAATTGGAGAAAAAGTAAAATTATCTGAAAAAGATTAGTAACAAAAGCATTTCAAGAGCAAGTCTGAACGTACAAAGCACATACAAGTAGTACTGAGAAATGCATTTTATTTCATGCAATTTTATTTCACTAGATATTCAGACAATTAAAAAATATATCCAGTACATCCATAATTTAGAAAACTACACAAAAAGAACTGCAATTCAATGAGGGTCAAAACATCACAGCATGAAATTATGCACACTTATACTTGTATCATAAGGCAAAAAGCTAGTCTATTCATAAGCAGCACTCCTACAGCCTATTCTTGATACACATTTGAAAATGGAATAAGGTCTGCAATTACTAAAGTTGTACCAACGGAAATAAATTAATTCCCTGCCCTTCCACTTATGTCTATAGGAGGGGTTCTCAAACATCATTGCACTGTGACCCACTTCTGGGTCAAAATTTACTATACGATCCCAGGAGAGGGTGACCGAAGCCTGGGCACACCCAAGCCCCACCGCCCTAGGCAGGAGGAAGGGGGGCAAAGCCTGAGCCCCACCGCCCTAGTGATGGGGCCAAAGCTGAAGCCCAAAAGCTTCAGCCCTGGACGCGGGGGGGGGGGGGGGGCATATCTTGAGCTCCAGGGCCTAGGGCTGAAGCCAAAGCCTGAGCCCCGCCACCAGGGCTGAAGCCCTTGGGCTTCAGCTCTCAGGCCCAGCAAGTCTAATGCCAGTCCTGGAGACCCCATTAAAACGGGGTCACAACCCACTTTGGGGTCCCGACTCACAGTTTCAGAACAGCTGGTCTATAGGAATGAAAGTATTTGAGTAAGAGTTTTGAGAGAGAAAAATTCTGAGACACCATTCTACAGTTACTACATTTCATACGAGTATGTCATCTAGTAAGACATAGCCATGAAGTAATAACCAAAAGTTGAAAATTGGCATTGCTTATATGTTACAATCTAGTTAGACACATTAACATGGTGAGGCTCACATCCTACTACGTTAGAAGATTACAAAGAATAAACTCGCTAATCTTGCTTTATAACTGAAACAAAAGTTACTGGATGTAATACAGCATAATTCACACCAACAGTTCATTAATACAGTAGAGTGAAGGTTTGGTTCAAGGTGTAACTGCTTTGTTGGTAATCACTGGTCCATAATAAGGGAATGAAGAAATGTAGGAGTGTCTCAACTTCAGATTAAACTAATCTGCTAGAGGCACAAGTAGTATTGGCATAGCACTGCTGTGAGGCAGTAGATATCCCTCCACAGCACATTAGAGAAAGGGGATTTAAAAATCTCATTCAAAATGTTACAAGCTATTATTTACAAAAAGATATTCTGTAAAAATTGCAATGACTTTCTTGCATTTTAGAAAAATTAAATGCTAGGACAACGAATATAAAGAGCATCAAAACTAGTGTTTTTTTGTTAACAGTTAAGATTGATTCATCCATTATAATCAAATGATATATCAATGAGAACTACTTTCATAAGCTTCATAAAAATCATTACTTCATAAAATGATCTCTAATATTTTAAGTGCACATTAGGTCTCAAGTAATTAACAGCGATAGTGAAAGAAAAGAAGAGGAAACCCTCACTTGTTCTCATGGAACAGCTACAATATTCCAGGTTTAATTTAATGAAAGTACAAGTTACCATAATTACACTGAATTGAAGTAGAAAAAACACAATTATTACACCTTCAATTGTACAAACAATTGTTAGGGCCATGTTTTGCAATAGTAAGAACATAGTGAAAAAAACAGCAGCTTTTCTCCAGTCCTCTTATTACTGTAATCATAGCTACTTACATTTACATGTCTATTTGATTAAATACAAATGCAGGAGACATTAAGCATTCTTCAGTAGTGTGAATTACAGCAGTATAAGGTTTGTTTCAAAAGGACTTTTTCCTTAGCACTTCAAGATCGTACCTCAGGGATAATATGCTTCCCAGCTCCAACATTATATATTAGTATTAATATACAGTAAAAACAAAGTTCTATAGTTCCTCGCCAAATTGTTAAATGATTCCCTACATTTGAATGCTACAGGCCAGACCCAATATAAGTAAAGTGCACAGAACTCACTTCAGAGTGTAATTATTTCTACACACATTTTTAAACATCTGATAACACAGATTTGCAAGTTAGCAAAGACATTGAGTTTAATTAGGTGTAACAGTTTCTCTAATCAGGACTTTAAAAAAAAACAACACAACATTTCTGGATTATTAGTGCAGTTATGTTGTGCATTCTGATTTTTTTTAAAAATTATTCAAAATTTGCATGGGTTTTCTAGGATATCACTGACATGACAGCATCCAAACAGTTTTTATTTAACTTGCCACTTTTTTGGCATATTTCACAATTATAAAATCAAACAGTGTGAAAAACATGATGCAAGATAGGAAGCGTGTATTACTTGTAATTTAATATAGTGATATTTTAGTTTATAAGAAAATATGATTTACGTACTCTTTAGTTGCATATAAGTATGTTTATGTAGTGGCAGCATAAATACATGTTATTGTTCAGACTCCCAAATCACAGTACAGTTTACAATGCAATTATTTTTAGACTTTCTAATTTTGAGTGTTAGTGGCACAGGAACATAATATGTACATATTTTTGAGATTTACCAAGTAAAATAAATTACTCTATCAGTAAACAGTATGTACTTACACAATTGTGTCCTCTCACAAAATGGTAATACTGATAAATCTTCCAGGTTTACATTCACAGGAAATCATACAGGATTTTTTTTCGAACAGATTGTAAATTAATTAGTACAAGAATGTTTATTTAAAATCCAACTATTGGTTTTAAAAGTCAATGTGAGTTTTGCCATTATCTTCAGTGGTATCAGAATCTCACCCCAATCATCTAGCTAACAATCAAAACCTAGGGAAACTCTGAAAGCAACATTTTAATACAAAACATCCTATCAGTGATGCAACTACTCCTATGCTTTATGGACAATCCCTAGACAATCAGTTCATTGCACCATAACCTGGAGTAGACAACAAAACCTAAGAAATTCCCACCACAGTTAGGGGGTTAAAATTCCACGTTGGGGTTTATGTTTTAGTCACTGGAGTCCCATTAACAATAGAGTCACCTGGCTAAGTGCTTATGCTCCACCTTGAAAATTATCAGTGGGAATCCAGACATGGGGTCTAGTTAATGTTCTTATTATAAGGGTCTGACCATGCTCCCACTGAAGTCAAAGAAAACTTCCATTGACTTAAATGATAGCAAGAGCAGCTCTCATTAGGGCTAGGTTCTACTTGCACAATGACATCTGGATCAGGCTCTTCATGAGTATCCAGTATTCCTTCTATGAAGTTTATTCTCTCTCTCTCCTTAACAGCAGTGGAACTAAGAATAGATCTCCTTCAATGTGACTTGTAATGCATTAATGAAGAGCTTGTGCTTTTGGGGAAGGGGGAGGGCTTCTTTATGAAGTTTAAAAACAAGCCTTCAGGTCTTTAGGTATCATTGTTTTAAAAACAGGAATGCCAAATCTAGTCTCACATGGTTTTCCTGGAAGACTTAAAGGAGGAGGAGAATGTGCCAAAGAGCCTGTGTATTTACAGTAATCATACTTTGATTGAAGAGGAGGGATAGAGAGAATTTAATAAAGATCTTTTCTCTAAAATGTTTGTTATTGGAGTTAAACAGGTGTTAACATAAAGACCGACAATAAAAAAATTCTTTACTCTCAATTGTTCAGCTTTAGTCTTTGATCATTGAAGAACTAATGACAGCACCAGTCTTCTAGGGAACACAAGACCTGGAGTTCTAAAGTTAAAAAAAACAAAACCACACATATAGGAGCAGGAACTCCCAAAACTCCAGAACACTTTTTGAAAAAAATTCTCCCAGGCCCATTTTTAAGAAATAATTTATGCGCTTGGAAGCAAATGAGGTTCCCACTGATTTCAGTAGGAACAGTACATGTATCTAAAGAAAGGATTCAGAGTTAATCTGCTATTATATGTCTATTTATTTATGTAATGGATTCTATAGAAGTGGACTAGAATTTCACTATCCTTCAAAATAGTTACTCAAATCATTGTAAATAAGCAGAGAATACACTACAAGTAGCATTATTTTCTCAACTTCTGAATTATTATTCATTAAAGCAGGTTAGAATCACATTAACATAGATTTTACAAAACAGACCGTTACTAAATGGAATACCTCATCCATGAAAACCTATTTTTCAGTGTAATCCCATTTCTAGATGTTTTAGGAGTTGCGTATCTTTCAAGTATGAAAAAGAAAAATAGCTATGAGATCTAATGCTTCAGCTTTCACCATAATTTTGCAATGAGAAAACTTCTAAATGATTAAAAAATGTCAACTGATAACCTAACTTTGGCTGAAAATTGCAAACAAAGCAAAATTTAAGTTTCCCCAAAAAAACCATTCGCATGACAGCATTTTTGCACTGTTATTCACTGGCATTTTTTATGGTGTTTATTTGCATGAATAAGAACTTCTTCTTGCAATGAAGAGCCTACTCATTGCAAAATATAGGTACCTTAAAAACACAGATATCTTATGCAGTGCCGTTGGGATGTCAAAAGCATTTAGCAATAATGATGCATGCTACGTAGTTCACGTCTTCAAATGGAAAGCTCCAAGAGTTTTACACTGTGCTAGACGTTTGTGAAAAACTGTAACATTGTAATTTAAAACTGATAAATTTCACATTAAAATTTCTCTTACACCAAGATTTTCAACTGCTACTACTGTAAAAAGTCTTCTTAAACAGTCACCAGATGCATTCCTGTCATAGCACACATGCTTGAATGACAGTGATAGCAAAAATAGTTATGTTTATATTTAATCTTAATTATACATGCTACCATTTAACTGTATATAATATTGAAAGAGAAAAAATTCCAAATCCTATGACTGATGTGTAAACCTTCCACATTTTATGCTAGCGCATGTATACAGAATTGCCATTTGATCCCTTCTACTCACAAAGGGCCTGATGCAAAGGCCACTGAAGTCAATGGAAGACTTTTCACTTCAGTGGACTCTGGTTCAGGCGCAAAATTCAAATCACAAGGTGTTTAATAACAGTGTGTAATACAGTACTTCATTTAACTTTTCACTTAGGATGACTAAAAACTACATTATATTTCTAAGAGCATCTTTTTAAAAAAAACATTCCTTCCAAAACTAAAAACAAAAGCAACAAAAAAATCCATCCCAAAACCTTAAATTAGTTCAATCTGAGCCCTATTTGCATGTATAAAATTTAGTCTCTGTTCACCTTTAGCTAACTAAATGAGGGTTTTTAAAATTTTATTGCCTCCCCAAGAACAAAACAAAAACAAAACCCACCCCTCCCTGTGTAACAATGCCTGTTAATACAAATACATCTCTACCCCAATCAAAAGTGACCCAATATAACACGAATTTGGATATAATGCGGTAAAGCAGCGGGGAGCCCCTGGCCCTTTAAAGGGCCACGAGCCCCACTGCTTTACTGCGTTATATCTGAATTCGTGTGGAGCTCCTTGCCCTTTAAATCACTGCCCGAGCCTTGCTGCCTGCCAGGGCTCTGGCAACAGGGCTCGGGAGGTGATTTAAAGAGCCGGAGGCTCTGGCCACTGCGGGAAGCCCCAGGCCCTTTAAATCCCTGCCCGAGCCCCGCTGCCAGAGCTCCGGTGGTGATTTAAAGGGACCGGGACTCCTTGCAGCAGCTGGAGCACTGGGCCCTTTAAATCCCCGCCGGGGGAGCCGGACCAAACCTGATATAATGCAGTCTCGCCTATAAGGCGGTGAGATTTTTTAGCTCCCAAGGACTGCGTTTATTGGGGTACAGCTGTATTCTCTAGCCCATGGTAAGTAAGTTATTATACAAGGTGCATTTCTAACTATTATTGTTCCTTTATTTTCCACAATTTTTTTATTAAAGAAAAAGGTCTTTTTTGGTTCAGAAATGTTACAGTGTTTTTCAAATAATGAGTAGTAGACTTTGATTTCTATTAAGTTTTCATAAGCTATGAAGGGATTAGACATCATCAAATATTCGGCTTCGTGACATTGATAAATACCTTCCACCAGGTTGATACCTGTAGGACATTCATAAAGAAATAGTATAAGAACACACAGAAGAGGAAAGAAAGAAAACATCAGTAACATACAGAAGCAACGTCACATCTAGTGTCTATTAAAAAGAAATCTATTCTGCCCATTTTGCCACATGAAATATCTAAACTGCAGAATAACTCACATTTAGAGTAATTTTCATCCTGAATGATCCCAATGTGCTTTATTCACTTATATATAATAAAATAAAGGCATTAAAATCTGTACAATAAAATTACACTAAAATTGAAATTCTAGTAATCTAACAAACTCCTGCACAAGAATTTTACACATGGCAGTTAGCTATCTGAAATTTAATCTTTTAAATATCATGTGACCAAGAGAATATTTAAACATACTTGAGGAGGTCTTTTTTCTAAACTACCTTTCTCATTAGCCATGAACAAACCAAAGACTATATTATATTTTTGTTAAATTGTAAGGAAAAAAAACCACTTCTATTGGTATCTGAAAGTTTTCAGGTTGGATGGGCAGCAAAAAAGTCTACACGATATCCAGTGAAATAGCACCACCCAACACCATTAAAAGGTGAATAGCAGCTTTTGAGGGAAAAAGAATACGTTTCCCCAAATTGGTAGCCAAATATATGAAGACTTAAAAACACAAATATATTCAAAATATCATCACAACTGTGTTTTTCTCTCTGTAATAATTCTGACCAGACCCAAAGCAGGGACCTGCCCTTCTAGCACCATTCTACAATTTTTAAGATACTTTAAACTGTTGCCATGGAAAAGACATAGGGCTTGGTTCTACCCTGACATTGGTTTTAACTAGTGTGGTTTCAATGGAATTACTCCTGATTTACACTGCTGTGAGAAAATTTTTTTACTGCTTAGACAGAATTGGTTAAGGTTTAAAACAAGTGTGTTAGAGTCTAGTTCATTCTGGCTGCTAGACTCATTGAAAATTACTGAATTTTACAGGTTTAGCAAGTAAGTGAAAACACACATTAAACCAGCAGAAATAATGCATTATATAATGTCCTGTGTTTATTTGACAAGTGCAAGAATTACGTGTGTGTAAATTATATGATGCATGGGTTAGAACAGAGGTTCTCAACCTTTTTCTCTCTGAGGCCCACCCTGACATGATATAAAAACTCCAGGGCCCAATAAGGGAGGGGAGCCCTCGAGGCAGGGTCCTTGGGCATAGGTGTAGTTTGACTTCTGTTTTGGGTGGGAAGGGGCCAGCGGGGCTAGAGATAAAGCCATATGATGGGGCCCAAGGGAGTACCACCTCCAACCCCTGACTCACCTTAGCAGGCCACCCAGCCTGTCTGCATTGGGGGGAGGGGAGGAGCACAAACAAAAATTATAACTAAAAAGGTGGGGGACTTAGCTCAAAAAGTCTGAAAACAGCTTAGGGTACAGGGAGGGGTTGTGTGCAGACAGGGGATAGCTCAAGGTGCAGGGAAGGGGTAGCTGGGATTGTGCATACAGGGGGTGGCTGTGGGTGCAGGGAGAAAGGTACTAGGAGTGTGTGAAGGCAAGGGGGTAGCTCAGGGTACAGGGAGAGGGGTGCTAGGGGCTGTGTGCTGGGAGGACTCCCCTGCGGTCCCTGTTTCCCGAGGGGTCTGCCAACCATGGAGTCAGGTCTCCCCACCCAGGGGGCTCTTACCAGCTGCCTCTGCAGGAGCAAACGGGGCCTGGAGCTGAGGAGCAGCAATAACTTAGGGCACCAGAAGGAGAGGAGGGAACGCTGCCGTTACCTGCTCCATGGCACCAGCCAGAGCCGCAGCTGCCCCGCACTGCCTGCCTCCGGCTTCCCACCTCTGACCTGGCCAGGGGATGGGGTAGGAGGTGGGAAAGGAGGTGTGGAGGTGCCCCCTGGCACTGCCATGCTCTTGCACTGCAGTTGGGGGGGGAGGGGCAATGCCCTCCATGTCCCCAACTCTGCTCATGGGCTCAGGGCTTCTGCCCCACAGGGAGCACCAGGGCTCGGGGCTTCAGGATTCAGCCCTGCACCTCCCGGATTCAGCCCTGCAGGGGGGCCTCAGGAACCGGGGCTTCAGCTGGGGGGTCCTGCAGCTGCCTTGAAAGGGCTTGCAGACCCCCAGGGGGCTGTGTTGAGAACCACTGGATTAGAGAGCACAAGTTAATTAGTTACTACTGAACAGCACACTTACACATTATGAGAGTTTTGAAAATTTTGTCCTGTGTCTTCAAGCAATGTGTGGACACAGTTTTGAAAATTTTGGTCACAGGGTTGTAAACAAATTTAGTAACTTACAAGATTATAGTTAGGTACCCATGGATGAAATCCTAACCTGAAAAAATGGGAGTTTTGCCATTGACTTCAATAATGCCAGAATTTCTCCTCATGTGAATTTATGCAAAGTTGATATACATTAACTTAGTAACTATGATGAACAGTAAAAATGCATGGCTACATGTATACATATTTTTCACTTCTGCTTGTTGATTTTCTCCAGACACAATTAGTTATCCTTTTTTGCTTCACCATCTGTGAATTACAGATCACCAGCAATGCGGGAAACAATCAGCTGAGCCACAGTCAGCCCATGCAATGTCCTTAATTCTTTACAGGATTTCACAGAAGCAGACTCCTTCACTTTTGCCTCTATGAAATATATTTTTCACATGTATCCAATATATTTATTTTACGTATACGTCAAAATATTGACTGAAATAAATAACTTTTACCCACTAAGCATCTGGGAGACAGAGAGGGAATCACCAGCACTTTCAAGTGGTTTCAAACACTGCGCTAGTCATCTTGAGACACAAACACTAGGGGAGATTCTGAATTCTGTTTATCAATGACATGCCTGTGAACTGGGTATAGTTGCCATGGATCAAAGGAATAATAAGTGCAAACACTTCATTTAGATAAAACTGAAAATTCCTCACCTTCCTGAGTCAAGAGGATGATCAAGAGAATCATCACTAACTGAATCCGCATTAAAATCCAAAGGTTCCGCATCTTGGAGGAGTTCTATTCTATCCCTTTCGGTCCTGCCATTTGACCTGGTATACTTAGACACAGCTGAATATTTAAAAATAAATAAATAAATAAATAAATAAAATTTAAAAAGTATAGAATAAGCAAATATCATTAAACATCTTAAAATCCTATGTCTTATAACTGTTCTCTCTCTAACAAACAGAATATGCACATTGAATATTTGGCTAATCCTAGTTGGATGCTCACAGCTCCAACCAGTACCCCTGTGAAAAATGCACTAACTCTGCATGTACAGCCTGTAATTTTTCAAAAGGGCCAACACTTTGCCAAATCTATCCCGTTTCACCAAAAAACTCCAAGGCATTTTTCAATTAGATCTATTTTGACACAGAGTTTAAAATTATGAGCTTTTGTAACTGAAAAACTATATTCCTCCCGCACCATGATTCAAAAGTGGTTAGATAATATTGGTTGAAACTATGTTTCTTAAAACAAATGCCAAATCAAATCCAAACCAAACCAAACATTTGGGCAAAGATCATGCCAGGAAAAAAAACAAAACACAACCCAAAAGCCAAAGTTTCAAAAAGTTATGAATGACTGGGAACAAGTGTTAAAAGGCAAACTGTTCTGCAGTCTTGACAACACCAGTTGGTGCACCTCCCGTTATAATATTGGAATATTGCATATTATTTGGGTGTCATTAAAATAATTTCAGTTAATCACTATGAATATTGGATTTCCAGGTGGGAGGAAAAAAAAAATGATAACCCACCACATTTCTTCCTCAAAATTTGTACCTATTATAGCTACACGTAAGATTACTATAACTGAAAATAGTTACATGGGGAAATTATTCCTCTCCACTCAATATATTTACTTTATTGATATACCACCACTTTGTGCACACCCAGTTTCACTGCATTGTTGGGTCAGCTGTATTTTCTGTTTCATGAATTAACATAACATTATTTGTGTTCAGCTCTGAGAAGCTCCTGGGTAAACGGTAAAACATGCAGAAATTCAGAAATATGTACAAGTGAAAAAAAAAAAAAAAAGGATGTGTAAAACTCTCCAGTAAGCATAAAAACTAATTACCTGCACATTGAAAATTTGAACAATATTTTACTATTTTCTCTCAAGAAACACAACTGGTAATTTCACATATTATAAAAAAATGTAAACTATGAGTTTGTATAATGGGTTATATATTCGTTATTGAATAAATATTCCGTAAGTCTAATTACTGTGACACCATACATTTGAAAGATTATCTGGGCAACTAGAAGGGTTAGAGGTTTTAAAATCTTCGACTCTGTAAAAAATTGCAAGCATCCCTACCTATCAGAACACAGTAAAAAACAATCCACTTTGGGCTGGTCTACACTAAAGCTGTAAGTCAACCTAAGTTACACTATTTCAGTTATGTAACTGAAGTCGACATAACTTAGGTCGACTTACAGCAGTGTCTATACCACACTGTGTTGACGGAAGATGCTCTCCCGCTGATTTATCTTATGCTTCTCAAGGAGCTTGCATACAGATGTCGACGGGAAAGTGCTCTTCCATCGACTTAGCGGGTCAAATCAACACTATTGCATCGATCGCAGCAGTGCTGATTTAGCCATATGTGTAGATAAGCCCTTTGTTCTCAATCCCACAGCTGAGAACAACTGCTCAAATCATAAGGACTACAGGTCAAATCAGAGAGTCCAATAACTGACTGAGGAATCTATGACTAGTCTCAGAACCTCCCCCATGGAGTGGAGAGAGGAAGTGTCAAAAAGTTTGCCAGCACCGTGAAGACCTACTGTCCCTCCTGGAGTGAACAGCATGGCTTCATGACACAAGAAGGAGAACTCAGCATGCTCAGATAAGCAGAAAATAAATTGTTACTTTTATAATTATGCTAGTGAAGGTTTTAAGAAAGCATAGAAAAAAGTGTATTACTTACGTCTGCTTGCATTGGTCTCTGAGAAACTAGATTCTTTTTGGTCTGGGTGAACATTTCTATTTCTAGTGGAATCTTCTCGGCTGTTTCCATATCGCTCTTTCCATTCCTGACCCAAAAACAAACAAACAAACAAAAATACACCCCATCAGCTATATGAACAAAGTTACTTACTTGGATCATATCTGGAATCCTCCTAAATTCTACAAACCATTACCTTGGGATATTCATCCTCACACAAACTAGAGGAGCAGTAACATAGGTGTTTATACATTAGGTGTTACTGAGTACACGCTGTGAGACTGTGTGTCTGTGCCGTCTTCAATTGACAAAATTTTAATAAATATGTACCCTTTCATTCCAAAATATATTTTATTAGCAAGTGTTCCCCCCCAATAGTTTTTTAAAAGTAAGTATAATAGTTATACTAATTATGTATTACATCTATTTGTACAAAGTATGCTCAATATCTCTATAGTCTATGCAGTAGATATGAGATGTTACTTTTTGGTTCCTTCCTCCACCTGTTGGTAGGATAATACAAAAGCCACAGTCATAGGATGCTTACAGTAAAAGTTCTCGTCATTTTAATATTTTCATATTCGAGTTTACATCAGCGGTTCTCAAAACTGTGGGTTGTGACCTCAAAGTGGGTTGTGACCCTGTTTTAATGGGGTTGCCAGGATTGGCATTAGACTTTCTGGAGATAAAGCAGAAGCCTGAGCCCCATGCCAAAGCATGAGCCCCACCGGCCAGGGCTGAAGCTGATGCCTGAGGATTTCAGCCCTGGGTGGTAGGGCTCAGGTAACAGGCCCACTGCCTGGGGCTGAAGCCGTTGGGGCTTTGGTTTCCCCCCTTCTGGGGTTGTGTAGTATTTTTGTTCTCAGAAGGGGGTTGCGGTGCAATGAAGTTTGAGAACCCCTGGTTTATGTAAGAGAGAGGCAGGATCTGATTAAATTTCTATTAAAACCGATTGGAAACTATTTAATTACATTCAATATGACTCAAATTCAGATAGTGGTTCCAGATCCTGAGCAGGTGTAAACTGGCATAATTCTATTGAAGACAATATAACAATTTACAACAGAGCACGATCTTCAGTTCAAGTCTGCAGAATAAAAACCACCCAACCTTTCTGAACCATTAATTGAAAATGGTCTGGTAAGACCAAAATGTTTCATGTCAATTTAAGTGCAGTGACAATGTAACACATATACACATGAAGAAAACATGTAAAATTAAGCGATGAAGATTTGCAATAAACCAGATTCTATTTTTAATTCATTTTGAATTTTAAAAAGGACGTTATATAGTTTTGAGCTTGAAAAGCATACCAGGGTAATAATTAATTTCCTGTAGACTTCAATAATGAATAGACTGGAAGTGGATAAACATATTTCTTCTGAGATTATGACTTTAGATGCCAAATTCCACACCAGTGTTATAATGGAATGAAAACCAAGATCCTAAAGGAAAGTTGTAATACATACCAACATACAGTACACAGAAAATTAGTATAATACTTTCTAAAATATTCTCATACCCTTCTTCTATTTTCACCTTCTTCCTGCCTTTGCCGTTTTCTTTTCTCTAGAAAAGGAAAGATTTTTATTTAACTAAAGAGTAATAAAAACCATCAGTGATTATAAACAGTTAAAGCAGCAAGGATTAAAAAAGGCACTGGAATAAAATTCTTACCAATACTCTTTAAGGGATTAAATTTAATCAAAACCAATACATTTTTCATGAAGAAGGGGCTACCTGAGGAAAAACATTGACGTTTTAAATTAACTACTTCCCTACTTTTGATAAATTTGAATGAAGCTTAATATGAACTTTCCCAATATTTAACAACATGGCAGATCAACAGACGGGACAGGGAAGAAGAATGAACAATTCTAAAATTATAATGATGTGCCAGATGGAAGGATCTCTGTCAAAGAGAAACTAAAATGTTACCTAAAATACACAAGGGTTCTGTTTTTGTTTGAAGGTCTGGCAGTTATAAAAATGAACTAATAGGACAACGACAATATTCAGCTCTGTAAACTTAATGATGGAATGTTTAAGAATCCTTTCAAAAGAGATTCTCTGTAAAATGCATGGTGCCATAATTGCTTAAGGGTAGTGGTGCATGCACCTTTCCAATAAAAATTGAGTACAAGTAACTTCATCTTATATTTTATGATTGATGTACAGAGTCTTTACATAACTTATTAAAAACTGATGATGAGACATTACTACAGCACCTTCCAGCTGTGGATTTCAGCTTTATAAATCTTAATTAATTAAGAATCACAATGGCCCTGAAATACCTCAAAGGGTATCTCAGATTGTGATCTCATGTGAAAAACTTCACTTCTACACTACCCCTTACCACCAAGTTGGGGCATTAGTTCAGTACTGATTCCAAGAGAAGACTACTGCCTACTGAATCACAAACACTGGTTTCTGCAGCATCAAAGGTTTCCTTAGACTCTCTTTCACATACTGATGAAGCCCTATAGTGCGCAAACTGAGAGAGGTGAGGGATTTAGACCAATAGGACATTTAGTTTATAAAGTGATCTTTGCAATTTTAGATTTTGGGACTAAGTACTAAAAAGCCATAAACAATATTCAGTTTTATCACAACATTTTAGATACATTTTTTGGACCCATATTACCTCTTCTGATTAACTCCTTTCCTTCATCAATAAAGTCAGAGGTCATTTCATTGTCTCCCATGAACTGCTGGAACCCCAGCAGATTCAAACAACGAGTTCCTAAGCTGGTAAAAACAAAGGATAACAGAACAGTTTTAATTCATAAAAATCAGCTGAGACAAACTGTGCTGTAGCATGCAGTTAGCTATCCCCAAAATGCAGGGAGAAGAGCTTACCGTATTGGCAATCTACATTTTAAAAAGGACATCATTTATTTTGCTGAGTAAGCAAGCTTAAAATTTAGAACACTTAAGGAGGTACTTAGACCCAGATTGTGAAGGAACGGCACACATCAGCCCATAAAAGTCCTTTCAATGATGTTAAATCAGAAATACAGCAAAATGGAAGCACGCTTACAATTTATTAGAAGTGTTCCCTCCTATCACTATTGCAAATAACTTAAAACAAGAAATGTACCTGCTTGCAGTAATCTCACAAATACTAAAATTGTAACTGTTGTGTCAAGATCTTCGATACCACTGTAAAAACATTAAGGATTCCCCTCTGCGTAGATGACAAGTCATGAGGATGAGTTACTATAGAGTAGCCTATGTAAACTCACTTCTGGCTTTAAGTGCAGGAGTCATGTCCCGGGTATCCTTATACCAGTGACCCCTGGCTGCTAACCAGCCTCATGGAGTCATGGGCACCCAGATAAGAAGGCTGCTCTAACTTTTATGATAGACTGGTCTGACCCTGGAATCAGGAGGCCTGAAACCATCTTTGCGCTCTCTCCAAGGTGACAACTGTTGTTCTTTGCTCAGAGAGAGAATCTGCTTGTTTTTAAGTAGATTTAACAGTTTATGCATGGTGTGAAAAACTTTTTAATTAACTTTTGCACTTTCAGACTGCTGAGCTCTGGTGAACGTTTCAACATTTTACTGAATAATTCAGCTTTTTAGGCATTTAAAAAAATATATTGCTATCTAAAAGCTGCAGATTGTAAAATGCTAAACTGACCTACAATCTCATCTTCAATAGTTTGAGTTAACATGAAGTTGCAGCTGGGGGTGGGGAGGAGTATCTTATATTTTGAAATCAGTGCTAAGTAAATAATAAATGCAAAGGATTACAGATTTGACAATTACTCACCTGAAGTAAGTGGCAATACAGAGAATGACAACCAGCATGGGATAATATATATAAAACCCATCTGCAATGAAAGACAACACTCTCATGGAGCCCATTATCTGAAAAGAAAAGTGTTGATTAGTACAAAGACAAGACAGTTGCACTCATTCTTTTTGTTTCTGTCTAGAATTGACCACTGTCTCACCTATAGGGCCCAGTTACAATACAATAAGTTATCCATTCTCTAAATATGAATATCTGTGTCTTTATACATATCTATTTAATGAATGTTGACAAGTGAAAAGTGAGTTATCAATAATTAACAGTACTGTCTCTCTCCCTGTGTCATACTGCCAAAGCTGCAGTCAGCAGGGGGCACTTGAGCTGGATCCTGCTAATTATAAAAGAGAGGGTGGTTTCTGAGGTCTCCAAGATCCTGGAACTTTCACTCTCCCCATCTCTGCCCCAAAAAGAGTCCAAATTTTATGACTTTCTGCTAGGGCTGTCAAGCGATTAAAAAATTAAACTGCGATTAATCGCACTATTAAACAGTAATAGAATACTATTTATGTAAATATTTTTGGATATTTTCTACATTTTCAAATATATTGATTTCAATTACAACACAGAATACAAAGTGTACAATGCTCTCTTTATATTACTTTTAATACAAATATTTGCACTGTAAAAAGAAATAGTATATTTCATTTCCACCTAATACGAGTACTGAGTGCAATCTCTTTATCATGAAAGTTGAACTTAAAAATGTAGAATTATGTACAAAAAAAAAACTGCATTCAGAAATAAAACAGTGTAAAACTTTAGAGCCTACATGTCCAGTCAGTCCTATTTCAGCCAAATCGCTCAAACAAGTTTGATTACAAGCAGGAGATAATGCTGTCCACTTCTTGTTTAAAATGTCACGTGAAAGTGAGAACAGGCATTCTCATGGCACTGTTGCAGCAGGCGTCGCAAGATATTTAAGTGCCAGATGTGCTAAACATTCACATGTCCCTTGATGCTTCAATCACCATTCCAGAGGATATGTATACATGCTGATGATGGATTCTGCTCAACAACAATCCAAAATACAGCGGACCGACACATGTTCATTTTCATCATCTGAGTCAGATGCCACAAGCAGAAGCTTGATTTTCTTTTTTGGTGGTTCGGGTTCTGTAGTTTCTGCGTCGGAATGTTGCTCTTTTAAGACTTCTGAAAGCATGCTCCACATCTTGTCCCCCTCAGATTTTGAAAGGTACTTCAGATTGTTAAACCTTGGCTCGAGTGTTGTAGCTATTTTTTAGAAATCTCACATTGATACCTTCTTTGCATTTTGTCAAATCTGCTGCAATAGTGTTCTTAAAACGAAAATGTGCTGGGTCATCATCCGAGATGGCTATAACATGAAATACGTGGCAGAATGCAAGTAAAACAGAACAGGAGACATACAATTCTCCCCTCAAGGAGTTCAGTCACAAATTTAATTAATGCACTATTTTTTTTTTTTTTGTAATGAGCATCATTAGCATGGAAGCATGTCCTCCAGAATGATGGTTGAAGCATGAAGGGGCACACAAATACCTTGCAAAGCCAGCTACAAAAGTGCCATGCAAATGCTTGTTCTCAATTTCAGGTGACATTGTAAATAAGAAACAGGCAGCAGTATCTCCCGTAAATGTTAGCTAAGACAATAAAGTTTGTTCACAGCGAACAAGATGTAGGATTGAGTGGACTTGTAGGCTCTGATGTTTTACAGTTTTGTTTTTGAGTGCAGTTATGTAACAACAAAAAAAATTTACATTTGTAAATTATTTTCAGGATAGAGATTGCACTACAGTACTTGTATGAGGTGAATTGAAAAATATTTCTTTTATCATTTTTACAGTGCAAATATTTGTAATAAAGATAATATAAAGTGTGCACTGTACACTTTTTATTCTGTGTTGTAATAGAAATCAATCCATTAAAAAATGTAGAAAAACATTCAAAAATATTGAATAAATTTCAATTGGTATTATTGTTTAACAGTCGATTAATCGTGATTAATTTTTTTAATCACAGTTAATTTTTTTGAGTTAATTGTGCGAGTTAATTGTGATTGGTACATAGCCCTACTTTCTGGGTATGGTGCAAAAACAAATTATAAAAGAAAACATCTGTGTGATAAAGTCTCTGGTGAAGCTGAGGGTAGGGAGATCACTGGCTGGCTGAGCTCCTGTGGAACTGATTTTAATGCAGCTGAAATTTAACTGTATTTAGCGTAGGAGTCATTATTTTAGAGCACATACAGCCATGGTTAGAAATATTGTCTTAAACCTAAATCAATAAACTACGACCACAAGATTATAATCCACCACCATAATGATAATTCTATCAATGTTAAACCACTAATGTTTGCTACTGATATGTACACATTTGGAGTCCATGTGCAACAACAAATATGACTTAGAAGTTACAAGTTGTACTCATTTAGCTCAGCACAACACACACTGTTCAGAGAGTGAAATTGAGTACAAGCCTGCCAGTGATAATGATTAGAAGGGACAATGAGTATCTTGACCTTGCCAAATGAATAAGACTGGAAAACAGTTTCTATTACTCCTGGGGGAATTCTGTGTCACTGCATGTGCACAGAATTCAAGTCCCCCACGGATTTCTTTGCTTCCCCACAGAAAAATGACTTCTGACAGGGAAGTTGCAAAAGTGGTCATATGCCTCTCCTGAGCAGTTTGGTTGTGTCATTTGGGGCGCCTAGAGAAGTTGGTAGAAAAGTAAATCACTGCAGGGTACCGCCTGCCCCTGAACCATCCTGAGGAGCCATCTGTACCCAGATCCCCACCCCACTGTCCCCAGAGCCCCAACCCACCAAGCCCCACTCCCCCAGCACCCAGGCCACCCCAAGACGCCACACATACCCAGACCCCTCCCCGCCACTGAACCCCAACCAACTTGTAAATGTAAAGTAATGCACACTGGAAAAAACAACACCAACTATACATACAATATGATGGGGGCTAATTTAGCTACAACTAATCAGGAAAGAGATCTTGGAGTCATCCTAGATAGTTCTCTGAAGACGTCCACGCAGTGTGCAGAGGCAGTCAAAAAAGCACACAGGATGTTAAGAATCATTAAAAAGGGGATAGAGAATATCTTATTGCCGTTATATACATCCATGGTAAACCCACATCTTGTATACTGCATACAGATGTGGTCTCCTCATCTCAAAAAACATATACTGGCATTAGAAAAAGTTCAGAGAAGGGCAATTAAACTGATTAGGGGTTTGGAATGGGTTCCATAGGAGGAGAGATTAAAGCAGCTAGGGCTTTTCAGCTTAGAAAAGAGGAGACTAAAGGGGGGGATATGATAGAGGTATATAAAATAATGAGTGTGGAGAAAGTGAATAAGGAAAAGTTATTTACTTGTTCCCATAATATAAGAACTAGGGGCCACCAAATGAAATTAATGGGCAAGAGGTTTAAAACAAATAAAAGGAAGTTCTTCTTCACACAGCGCACAGTCAACCTGTGGAACTCCTTGCCTGAGGAGGTTGTGAAAGCCAGGACTAAAACAGGGTTTAAAAGAGAACTGGGTCAATTCATGGCAGTTAAGTCAATTAATGGCTATTAGCCAGAATGGGTAAGGAATGGTGTCCCTAGCCTCTGTTTGTCAGAGGGTGGAGATGGATGGCAGGAAAGAGATCACTTGATCATTACGTGTTAGGTTCACTCCCGCTGGGACATCTGGCATTGACCACTGTCGGGAGACAGGATACTGGGCTGGATGGACCTTTGGTCTGATCCAGTATACCTATTCTTATGTTCTTATGTAACTGCAATGGAACCTCCTGCAAAGTCCCATTCCTCCTGCACCCAGAAACCCCCAATGAATCCTTGTGCATTCAGATTCCCCACGCACCCGGAACCCCTACCAAACTGCACACAATCAGATTGCCCCACACAGAACCCTCTTATGCCATACCTGGATCCCCCCACCCTAAGCCCCTCTACACACTGATTCTGCTGGGCTGAGCCTGCCTGCCTCATACCAAAATCGGGGGCCAGGGCTGGGAATGAAGGCAAGAATCTTGGTGTGCGTAGTGCAGAGTAGGGCCCTGGAGTGTTTCTGGGGAGGCCCAGCTCTTGCACTGTGTCAGGGTTGGGTGCAGCCTCTCCACCAAATCCATGTTGGGGGGGTGGGGAGGAAGGTAAGACTGCAGAGTGTCTCCATATATACTGACAAATAAAATATGCAGAGTTTTAAAATATTGTGCACAGAATTCCCTCAGGAGTAATTAATTCTATCCTGCTTAATACTGAGTAAGCAATAAGATGAAAAACTATGTTTTTACAGTAAACATTTAATTTCATAATTAATGTTTTTCAGACTGTTCAGCCATATTGCATTAAGAGAAATGCTCTCTATACTTACTGATGTATATGCAGTTGCCTGAGTGTTTTTGTGAGAGATTGATGAATCCATGTGAGTCAAACCCAAGAAATTCAGACACAGAGGAGGAGTTAAACGGCAGAATAACCTGTATAAATTTAATAGTTAGCAGCTTTTAAGCAATTTCCCCCTTAATAAAATAAAATGTAAAGAATAATAATATCACAACTAGATATAGAGGTGGCTTTTAAAAGATGAAATGCTGAATAAGCTGCACCTATCTAATCATCAAGGGTTATATCTGAAACACTACAGATTTAAAATTCATTTAAAAGGCAGTCCCAGAAACTATATTACACACACACACACACACAAAATATATGGTGTACTCACATGCCACTGAAAAGGAGACTGTATGCATCAGTCTGATGGTGCGAAGCTAAATAATAATAATTAAATACACGAATCCTGAAGACAGTTGAGTAAACACAGATACTTAAGAAGAAGATGGTAAGAAAGCAAGCCATCTAGAAACAAAATATTCAATTTTTACTATTTATTTCAAATTTATATCAAAATAACTGCTGCAATACTAGACTTCAGCAACAAAAGCCTTCAGGGCAAAATTATGTATTTCTTTTGTGTCATGGAATTATAATAGAACTAATGCATAAATTTAGCCTATATAGGGCTATATACAGTGCTGTCAATGTACTGCATACAAGATGTACTTAAATAAATACAGCAGTGAAATCATATTTTTGAAAAACAAAAACACGTTAGCTCCTCTAAGTTGCAAAAGTATGAAGTGTATTTTTAAACAGCTAAGAAGGATTTAATAGTGCTACCCTCCTTCCCTATTTCCAGTGTAAAATAAAGCATGTTATAGGCTGCATTTACTGATGTTCTTCCAATTAAACTGGGTCTAACTACAATTAGACAATGGTGACGAGCTGAACAGAGAAAGGGATGAATAGTAAACTAGCTTAGGAGCTCTTCCTTGACTTATACAGGACAGTCTAATAATAAAACAGGCTTTTTAAAGTTCCTGTAGTTTTGACACCATACTGCAAATGTTGGGCTCTGTTCTTATAAGGTATGTGTCTCTTAAACCATTCACAGCTCTTAAGACTACAGACTTGCCGTTTGGTGGCAGGTTGGTATATTCAGAGCAAATATTGCATGTATGAGAACCTTGAAGGAAAAAAAAAAAAACTAGCCCAGAAGATAAAGAGAATGAGGAGTTCCATTTACCATGACAACAACCCATGTCTACATAACTAGACCAAGTTACTCCATTTTTATGTTCCTACAGATGACTGAATTGGGTCAGACTCCACCGTTTGTAATAGAGTGGTGCACGGAAGAGAGGAGACTGCCACAAAATTAGCCTTAGTACTTGTGTAGCTTAGAGAGCTTGTGTAGTTCAGTAGTCAGAGGTTAATTTTTCATAGCTAATAGATTACAAGGGTTAAATTTATTACATTTAGTCTCTCTCATTACTGCAGGAACTAAAATCTGTACAATAAGATTGTTAAATGAACATTCCAAACTGACCTCTATGCACATATAGTTGTACGTTCTTTCTGCCAGTTGTATGAAGACAGCAAACAAGGACAGAACTGGTTTAGTGCTGAAAAATGTGCACTCTGACCACACAACAATTACAGAGAATGTGGCCAAAACAACAGCAAGAATTCTGCAAAACCATGGCCGAAGGAGACATTCCCAGTACCATTCTGGAAAAAAAACCCAAAACTAAAAACAAACACAATAACAAATAGCAGATTAATACAATTTATATAAGAAATAGGAAGAGATGGAAATTCTCAAAACAGCATTGTTGAGGCATGGTGCCAACTGAGATGGGTAGCTGAAAAGAATCGTATGGGATTTTTACCTCTCTCTCTACAGCTCAGGGACCTAGAGAATAGGTTACGTTATTAAATTCATGTTACTGGGATTTGCCAGGTTTACAGTGCATCATTCTGTAGTGGGTCAGTTCCCTGATAAACTGGAAATGGAAGCTGGATTACAAGAAGGCATCTCCTAAAGAAGGAACAGAATGGGGAAGGGGCTTCAAGTGTCTGGTACAGCGAGAAAACAACATTTTCTTCCCCATACCCTCAATTCTTCTATGAGGGAATGGTGGAAGAGTCACAGCAATGGTATTGGGAACACTTAAAAGGCCTGCAGAGCTGAAGGCACCCCTCTCTACGGTGTTACGGGTTACAGAAGGCAGGATGACCTGCACGGGATGAGCTATTGCTGGATACTTTTCCAGATGTATTGCTTCATAATGTTGCAACTTGTTTTTCTTTCTGTAATGTCCAGGAAAAAGCTTTAGGAATCTCTATGGAGGTGGCCATTATATAGTATATAAGTGCTCTTAGTTTGCCTACTAATTAAGTTTATCATCAGAAATATAACTTTTTTGGCAACTGGAGGCAATGGTGTATCTATTCCATCATGTGAGCACAAGGGGGATGTATATTTGCCTACTACTTCTATACAAGAATATCACTCACGTAGGAGAAAAGATGCCATGCTCTACAGGAAAGCATGAGTTATAGTCATTTAGATACTCAACATTTGTATGACAAAACGTACCAACAGTTGGTGTGTAGAAATATCGGGTAATTCTGTTTTCAGATTCTTGGAACTGAAAAGTATGAACAAACTGACGAGTTGCACTGGTTTCATTTTTCGCCACATCCTCCAAGTAGAATGCTTGTTCTAAAAGAATTCGCCACTGCACCTGCGTACGACGGTGTCTCTGAACTGAATAAATTACCTACAGTAAACAAACCCCACAGTTTCAGTTACAGAACACTCGCTCCAAGAAATGGGAGAAAACTGTTAAAACTCCACACTGACTGCTCACAATGTCATATAGGTGTATTTTGGGCTGAGTTAAACTGTGTTAAGGACTGAGTTAAAACCAATTTGGAGCTAAATGGGTGTGAATGTAAGAGACAGTTAAGAGGTCACACCTAAAACAAGGCCTAACAGAGTCTGCCCAGAAACTAGGACCATGTGGGAGAGAGTTCCAACGGGTGTTGTTTTGACCAGGTCTGTCTGTTGGGTGTGGAAAAGGCTCGCTGGAGGGCAGATAAGAAACTGAGGTCTCATCTACACTAAAAAGTTAAGTTGACCTAAGTCAACTTGCATTGACCTAGTTGTGCATGTCTCTACTCTTATACAGGAAGTCCTCGGACTTACAACACACGACTTACACTGAACACCACTTACGACGCTTTTCTATTGACCGTCTGTTTTGCCCCTACAACAGCAGTTTCACCCTTACGATTCTCCATTTGCATAAAGTTCACTTGAAATCACTTCCTGGTTGCGTTATACTGGTATGGAGCTGGAAGGGGTTCTTTCTGATTGGTTTCAAGGCAGCAGGGTAGCTTGTTGCTGGGTAGAGTTGCTTGTTTTTGATTGGCTCCTGATCCTGGGCTCAGCCAATCAGAAAGCTTGAACAGTATTGGCCGAGGCTTAGCATGTATACCTTTCTCCCTGGCTTTCTAACCTTGTGTTACCGGCATTCTGAGCAGGGTATGTAAGTTTATATGTTTATTTGAATGCTGTTTACAAAATACAGCGTACAGTAAATACATTGATATTGCAACATTAGTCATCTAGTTGCACTAAATTCATTTAGTACAAAAAACTGGGTTATTGTGGGGAAAATAGTGTATCAAGCCTTGGTTCAGGAACCAATCCCACCTTCATACCACTGATTCCTATGGGAAAGCGGTTTCGACTTACAATGTTTCGACTTGGAATGCAGTTCCGAGGAACAAATTGTGTTGTAAGTCCTCGGACTCCCAAGGTCTCCTGCAACCATATGCACCCCATTACAGCAACACAACAACATCACCTCCCAGAGCAGTGCAGAGGCATGGCTGACCTATTTAGGTCAAGGCACGGTGAGTGCAGATATTGCATCAACTGTGCTGAACCTAATAATCCTCCAGCAGTTGTCCCACGATGCCCCTACTGCTGCAACAGTGGCCAATCCGGTCACAATTTTGAACTCCACTGCCCAAGGTCACGGAGACCGGAAGCCACATCTGCCCCTTTAAAGCCCCTAGTCTTTTTGAAATGCCTTTTCCTGATTGACTAGCTTAATGAGCACATCCACTAGCTCACCTTCGCAGGCATCTGACCATGCTGGCCCCAATGACACATATAAACTACCAGATGCATTCCTGCCTGAAGCAGGAAAGAAGTCATGGAGCATCTCAGCATGTGAGAAGAGACTGTGCAAGCATAGCTAAGGAACAGCCGAAGAAATATATATACACCTATGTGCAGATTGCACAGGAGATGCTGAAACGGGGCAGAACATAGATGGAAGATGTCGTCATGGGAAAGTGAAGGAACTTCAGCCCACATACCAGAAGACAAGGGATGCAAACAACAAATCTGGTACCACCCCACAGACCTGCTTCTTCGATGATGAACAACATGCTATACCTGGAAGGGAGCCCACTAGCCTCCTGCCTATGACTAGACACTTTGTGGCAGAGAGCCCTGAAGCACATGGCAAGACAGAGGGATGGTGGCAGTGATGAGGTGGGGGACTGAAACCATGCTGTGAATCAGGAGCTATCAAACCCCACTGAACTCAAGCCAGTCCGACCTGGTGACTGCAGGTGAGCCCTGGTAAGCATAAACATAAAAAAATTCTAACAAGAAATAATGTATCTGTGCGTTTCACAAAATCTCATCCCCCTTCCTCCCTTGGCTGCCCACCTGCCCTTCTTCCCCATTTAAAAACTGTGTCCATCCAATCTACAAGAACAAATGCATTGAATTTTGATTGCTTACTTGTAATGTGTTACAAAGTAAAATGCTAGAGAATAATTTTTTTAAAAAGTAGCATTATAATCTAAATACACAATCCACATCCAATCATTGTCCTGTGCTCAGCTAGAGGTAAAAGAACAAGGCAGAGGTGGTGTCCACATTTCCATTATTTGGTTTGTTGGGCTAGACAGAGGACCACATGGAATACTTTATTTATCTGAACAAGAATGTCCCTTTTATCCTCTTGAGCCATCTTGATGAAACTTTCATGGAAATATTCTAGAATATTCTCCCAGACATTTCAAGGTATTGTTGTTTCTTGTTTCATCCCCCACAATAGGACTCTTTCCCGAACCATTCTGCGATGAGTTCCACTGCCATCATTACAGTAAATAGGCTAGTAGCATATGGGGCTGGGCTGGCTTCAGAACACTAGTAGAAGCTAGTTTCTCTGTGTATTTGTCACTCCCAGGAGGGAGATATCAGCCAAAATCACCACTGCCTGTAAAGATATTCGCAATATTCACCACACTTTCCCTATAGTAATACCGGGAGCACCCAGCATCTAAAGTTTCTATGCAACAGTACACCCTCCTTTCATGGTAGGCCAGGGCCTGCTCACCATGGTTTGACCTGCAGAGCGGTGCTGTAAAGAGGCACTCCAAAGCTACAGTGACAATTGGCATTTCTTTCCAAAGGTATTTAGAGGAATAATATAAGGGAATTTTGAGACTTATCCTTCCCTTTCTGTTGTGACTGTAAATTTTAAAGGTACCTGTTTTAAATCAGCAGCTTCTGGTGTGCTGGCTTGAGAGGGGCCCACTCCACACCCACTGAACATCTGACCTTATCAAGAGGAGAAAGAAGTGGACTAGGAGGATATGTTCTGTGAGATCTCCCAGTTCTCTATGACAAAGGGGTTCATATGGCCATGAAGGGACCATATGGCCATAACCATGGAAAAAGGACCAAGAATGAAGAGATCAGTTCTTTCAAGAGTGGCAAAGGGTCAGAAAGGTGCACTGAGAAGTGCACCACGACATCAAGGGTTTTCTAAGGTCACTCAGATGTTGCAGAGCATTATAAACCTACATGTCCAAAGACCCTTGACTAAGCAGCCTTTCTAATCCATGGTCACTACTTCACACACACCCCTCCCCTACCCTCCACACACATCATAACAGAATGCAGCATGGTATGAACCCTTACTGCTACCACTCTGTGCCAGAGAAAATACAAGGAGAATCATAACTATACATATACCAACCTGTGAAAACCACAAGATCAGTCACAATGCACTACATATTTCATAACATGACAAACATATAATTTTAATACGAAAATGTAAATGTTTATTGTTTATTTGGATTTTTACAGTCCTGGTTACCCTGTTACAGTGCTGCTTAAATGTCTTTACCATGTGTTTTTGCACTTTAATTTTGTTTCCTGTTCTTCGCACATAAGACTCTATTTTCGGAAACTCAATATATTTGTTAACTTCCACCAAGCATAATTGCTGCATTACAGAATTCATAATGGGAGTCAGTAACTCACCATATACACAAAGGCACACTAGTTCATAAAAGCATCACGTAACACTGCTGTAGCTGACTGCTAAAATAGTCTTGTAAAGCCTCCCTGAGCATATCACTCCATGGTTGGCACTTCTAATAGCTTTTGTGTCTGGCTGCTCAAATTCAGCAGACAACCAGTCCACCTCACCCCTCCACCCTTCTGACAGACTTTTTTTCCTTTGTCTCTCAGATATCATGCAGTACACAACAACATGCAGCTATAATGATGGGTATTTTGGCTCACTAATACCCAAGCTTGTGAGTAAACAGCACTAGCGACACTTTAATCTACCAAAAGTACATTCAACTGTCATCTTGCTGAGCTAGTAGTTGAACCTTTCTTTGGTGATGCCAGTGTAAGACTTCATGAATCCCGGCGGGGCACAACGAGTAGGCTGGGTCACACAGAATCACTACAGGCATTTCAGTATCGCCAACGGTAATGTGCTGCTCAAGAAAGAATGCCCCTTCTTATAACTTTTGGAAAAGTCTTGTGTTCTTAAAGAGGAGAATTGCATGCAACTTCCCTGACTAGCCCACGGTGATATCAGTAAAAAGTCAGCAATGATCCACTAGCACTTGCATAACAACAAACAGAAAGGGATGCTTTTCTACGTATCCACTAGCAAGGTGAAGCGATGCCAGAACAGGTATAGTGCCCTATTGCTGCAAATCTACTCTGATTTCCTGCATATTGCCAATAGTCACAGTCCTATGCAGAAAGAAATGCTTAATGGCCTTGCACACTTGGATGACAAACAGCCCCCACTGTGGATTTTCCAACTCCAAACTGATTGGTCACTGACTGACAGCAATCTGGCATTGCAAACCCACAGAGCTTGATGGTCACTTGCTTCTCCACTGTCAATGCAGCTGTCAATCTGGTGTCCTGCACTCAAAGTCTGAAGCAAGGTCAGCACATAGATCTAGGAACATGGCTTTTCGCATCTGAAAGTTTTGCAGCCCCTACTCATCATCCCAAGCCTACATTACAGTGTGATCCCACCAATCACTGCTCATTTTTCAGGCCCAGAAGCAGCAAACCACTGTGTGGAACTAGTCCATGAATGCCAGCACCAACCTGGCATATTTATTCACTGTGCCCAACATCCAGTTATTGTGATATTCCTCATCTCTTTTTCCTCATCACATCCCCACTTGTAGTAATACTCATTCAAGTTTCACAAAGGAGAACAGTGCATCCTGTATTACAGTGCCAGCTCCAATTTTTTTGCCGCCCCAAAGAAAAAGAAAAAAAGGGGTCACCATTTGCAGCACTTTTGCAGCAGTTCTACAGCGCCGCTTCATTCTTCGACGACAATTCGGTGGCCAGTCCTTCTCACCAAGAGGGACTGAGGGACCCGCCACCGAATTGCCACCAAAGACTCGGATGTGCCGCCCCAAGCACCTGCTTCCTGCGCTGGTGCCTGGAGCTGGCCCTGCTGTATTAGCAATGGTCATTAAAATGTTGATGAGCTCTACAGGGTCCATATTTCTGTTAGGCAGATGGCAGAGACTGAAAAGTAGCACTCAGGACTGTGGGAATTTTAAAAAAACAGTGCAAAAGTTATGAGATAGAACAAGCATTATGGGATGAGAACTTGACCTTTAGTTCCCAGAAATCCCTGGGAAAATTGCTGCTATCCCACAAATCACTGCAAAAATGTTTAACAAAAGCACTGAACTGTATGGCGGTGCAGGGAATGCTGGGATATTACCCATGGCATATCACATTTTCTATTGATGCAAATATTTGGAGTGAGAAGGCACAGCGACAACAGCCAAGCGTACACGCACCTGAGTGATATACAAAAGCTGGCAGCAGTATGCCAATGTAACTTGTGTCAAATGAACCCTGTAGTATAGATTTGGCCTGAGAGGGACTTAGGGTATGTCTATACTGCAAATGGGAGATGTGACTGTAGCAGATGTATACATACCCAGGTTAGCTTTCATCTAGTTAAATCAAAGCTAGCTTGAGTAACAGCAGTCGTGTAGTTGTGGCACCATGGGATAGCTACTCATATATGGTTCCTGGGTGGAGCTGTACTTGCGGTATACCTACACAAGTTACAATCACATCTCCTAGTTGCAATGTAGACATAGCCTCAGAAGGAGTGCAAGAAAGCCAAGCACCAGTCTGTAAGCCCTGGGAAAAGATGTGACCCTGGGAAAAGCCTAAAGAGAGGTTCTGAGTCAGGAGTGCTGACTGAAAGTGGTTTAGGTCTGTTAACTAAGAAACTACTACTTCAGTTTCTCCTGCATTTGGAGAAGCAGGACTTTGTACATTCCCTGTAAACAGACAAGACTGCACTGAATAAGATTCCGTCATCAATTTCTACTCCCAACTGGAACAACTTACAAGGCTCTGAAGAAACTAGCTGCTAAAGTTGAAAAGGAGTAACAGGTACAAAGACGACTTCTGCCTAATTTTTGATGGTGTGTATTTAATCTATTTATAAAAAGAGATGTGAAAGGAGTATTTCAAAACTGAGCATTTCTTTCCCCCACCATTTTCTTTCTCTATCTCCCCAATGTGTTTTGTGCACTTTCACTACAATTTCTGTTTGAGATTCTTCATTACAGCACACAGTGGTATGCCACAGCACAACATATCATGGGATAAGCAATTTTTATTCCTCTAGATATTCCTTTTGAATTTCATACATTAATACATGTTTTGTTCCACTTTCAGAAACAGAACAAACAGGTACGGTTTTACAAGCAGAATAAAAATAATATCATGCAAATTAAGGATCTTAGTTTATTTTAAATGTCAACTAATTTAGAACAAACAATGGTCTTAAATGAATACATTAGCAGGAGAAGTGATGTTGCAACAGAAACTTATCAAGTTACCTGTTTGTGAAGTTTGACCAGACTTTTCTCACTTGGATAGTTGTTTTGCCTGTCATCAAAATCTTCATAGTCATCCATGTTCCTACCCATTCTTTCCTGGTATTCAGTAGGACACTGGTAAGAAAAGGAAAATAATTGAAATTTTTCATTTATGGAAGCAGAGCATACATTACCAGTAGGATATGGTATTTTATTGAAGTCTTAAAATATTTTTTTTGGACAGTGGATGCAACTGAAAATATTCAATTTCTTTCCCCTCCGACATTACAAAGGATTTACTTGTAAAAGTGGAGTCTGCATTTCCCTGTCTGTAAATGATCACATTCTGAGAATACAAAAAAAGACATATCTTGTTAAAGAAAAATGTATTTTATTCAAGTTTGTATGAATAAACTCAGAATAGGATACAGCACATAGAAGAAGAAAGAATATTTATCTTTTTCAGTTATCCAACGTAATTTTAGTGCTTGATATGAAAACAAATATATGTCACCCACCAAAGAATAGCCTATCTACATTTATAGAAGACAAGCAATTATATACACTAGAGGGAGGCACCCTTTCAGAAGTGGTGTGCTGAGTCTTCATTTATTCACTCTAATTTAAGGTTTTGCCTGCCAGTCATACATTTTAACGTTTTTAGAAAGTCTCTTTCTTTCAGTCTATAACATATAGCTAAACTATTGTTGTATGTAAAGTAAAATATTTAAGAAGATTCATTTAAAATTAAATTAAAATGCAGAGCCCCCCCTTAACGGTGCCAGGACACGGGCAGTGTGAGTGCCACTGAAAATCAGCTCGCATGCCACACGTTTCCTACCACTTATATATACACACCATACTACACTCTGTGCAATGACCTCTGCGGTTGACTCTCATAAACAAGAAATTATAAATTATAACTTAAGTGTTAGTTCAGCAGATCATCAAGATAAAAATCTTTTTTAAAAGTTAAATTATGTTAAAAAATACTGTGTGCTTTTTTTCGTATTCTAGAAAAAGTCCTAATACTATAAACAGAATCCCAATTTAATCATTTCACATTTCATAACAACATTATTTCATCAAGCTTTTAAGAATAACAGCTTTCAAAAGATTTTTATTTATTGAAACAAAATAAACCACAAGAAAAGAAATTCTAACATTGGACGAGAGTCTTAAAGGGGCTAAAAAGTCAGGTTTTTATATGTTCAGGAACTTACAAAAAAGAGCAAGAATCTCTAAAATGGTAGAATTCATTAATTACCTTTTTCAATATTGTATCAACACATTTTCTCAAAGGGTGATTATACTTGATACTCTCATTCACTTTACGGACTTCCTGTTTAAAACAAACAAACAAACAAACAAAAACACGACCCACAAACATTACATGTAATTTCAGTGTATGAAGTGGCTAAAAGCTCTTAAGTGGAAATCTTATGTGACCCACTAGAGGTCCTTGCCAATCCAAATGATTCTTTAAAAATTTTGAAACTTCTTACCAATGAATGTTGCTGAGCTTTATTACGCAATCAACAATATAAAATAATTTCACAATATTCCCTA
Organism: Gopherus evgoodei; assembly: GCF_007399415.2. NCBI lineage: Eukaryota > Metazoa > Chordata > Testudines > Testudinidae > Gopherus > Gopherus evgoodei. The sequence continues at coordinate 111,078,513 of NC_044327.1, read as the reverse complement.
TAGTATAGGAAAGTAAATAAAAAATAAAAAAAACTCTTGGCATCAAATAGACCTACAAACGCTAGAGAGTGTGAGAGAGTGAGAGTGTGTGAGAGAGAGAGAGCGTGCACACACACACAAAGAAACTGATGGTCTGTTTTTAAGCAGGCATGTTGAGGGGAAAATGCTTTTTGTTTTAATTTGGGGATGGGAAATAAGTTTTATTCTTGCCTGATTTTGTCATATATTGTTGGTATGTGATTCAACGTGAGAGGGTTATAAGGCATGCAAAATAAGTCAGGGTGCACTGCTAGTGGCTTTAGATATTTGTTGTGGTGACTCACGTGGGAAGTAAACTTGGAAGTGGCAGAAAGTGACTCATCCCAGGTTCCTTCAGAGAATCCCCTTGCTGCCATTAAGGATTTTCTGAATACCCTGTAATCCCTATGCCTAGGTATTGCCCTCATCTCTGGTTGCCACATTTCAGAGAACGTTTGACAAGCATCAATAACAGCTGAGTATATGGAAGATGCTGCCTATCACACAGGCAAGTTTTATCACAGCTGTTTCCAGCCAAGAACTCAGTGATGCACCAGTCTTGGACAGGTCAAAGAGATGGGAGAACCAGATATCTTCCTCCATCCTATTGGAAATGCACGAGATAACTATTTTATGAGAGTTTACTCAAGGATCTGGGTGTTTTCTGTGCTTCTACAGGAAAACTGAAATCTACAGTTCTTCGGGTGTATCAGTGATTAGATCTCCAGATAAACTTTAGTTGAATTCTTTGAGCTGATGTCAGCACTGCTTGAGGTCACAGGTATTACTGCCCTTAAGAATTTCACCCATGTCAAGGAATGTATATCATATGAATCTCAGATTTCCAAGAGATAGTGTATTCACTTTCAGAATAAGATCATAAAATTTTAAACTTTAAAATCATGGACAAGCTTTCAGATACTAGACATTTTAGCACTGGTTTTGCTTTCTAGAACGAATGATACTCTGCATGCTGTAATTCTTGTGGGTTGCAGATACTGGACCTCAAAATCTGTCAGCAATCGCCCCAGCCAGGAGTGCTTTTTAGGCCACAGACTATGACTGAATATAGGAAGTTCTAAAAGCTCAGGGAGTGTAATTTTCAGTTCATAAATCTGCAAAATTGTCAGTATCTCTGTCACCAAAACATCCCCAGAATAAGGAGATGATGTTTCTGCTGCCATTTTACCATATCCCGTACATAGGAAGGAGTTACCATTACCATACAAATTCCCACAAGTGTTGAAAGCATAATTTTATGGTATGGGCACTAGAACAGGACAGTAAATACTAGTTGTTGAATTTGTTTGATTCACACTTTGTTCCTAACAGAAGATACGATTCTATTGCCAATGGCAAATCATAGGAATGAAGAATAATGGTAGCGCATTTCTCAGGAGAATCTCTTTGGAAAACAAATATACCTTCTGTTCACTCATCAAAAAGAAGTATAAATAGAACCAAGAAACAGATCCTGAATCTCTTATTACAAGACAGATTTTTAAGAATGAAAGTTTTTTAAGTAGTGCACAGAAGTGTTAACAGTGTAAGCTGCATGAGCATTACTGGGGTCTGTGCACTAAATCTTCATGCATGCACCCTTATTGCTCAGCATTGCTCCAAGAGTCAACACTTGACAATTGCTGTTCTCATTGCCAATATATCATATCAAATTACCACCATGTAGCAGTTTGTAAGCTCTTCAGAGCAGATACTGTTTTTACTTCTGATTTTATACAAATACGTAGCACCCCAACTGAGATCTCTGGGCACTTCAATAATTTCATGACAGTTGCTTTCTAAAGCAGGCTCATGTTACTTAAAATGTTCCTTCTTTTGAGGAAGTGGAATTGAAGATGAGTAATTAAACTCTCACCACTTTATACTTCTTAATTAAAATTAGCTTGTTTACCTCCATAATATCCTCTAAGTTCTCCTCTGCATCTGCTTTTTCAGTCATCAGTTTGGCAACCTTGAAATAAGTCTTCATAAGAAGATACCCCCTTTTTGCTCCATTCCAGTGAGAACGTGGAATTTCCACCAAACCATACCCCAACAACAACACAAGAAGGAAAAGACCCCAGGTGTTGGCAGCTGCTATCCCAATTGTCTGAAGCTGGTTCCTAAAACAGAATAGTGACCTCCAGTAAGTAATTACGTTTTCACAGACACAGAAAAAGCCACCAAAAAACCTCTGCCTTCAAGGAGCAACGCGAGTGCTGTTCACCAGGAGCACCCATACAGAATGCTGACAGGCAGACTATGCTGGGAAAAACAACATACAAGAGCCACCTTTTTCCTGCCTCTGAAGCTTAAGGGGTGCGGGCATGCAGGGGGGAAAAAATAAATCAGAAAACCCAGTAGCAAACCTGCTGGAGCAATAGACTACCACATCAGAGACGACGATAGAGGTTTATATTATTTTGTACTATTTTCCATATATTCAAATGTCTTTTTTAAATGCTAGCAAGTTTATTTGTAAATACTACATTCCAGGATTTGAAAAGACATTTATTGAATGAAGTCTTCCATTTCAAAGTTAACTGCAAATAAAGACCCAGATCAAAAATTTAAGTGTAATCCCAGACATGTTTAAACAGACAATACTACCACAAGCCTTTCTAATGACAGTCTTCCTAAAAATACCTGACCAATGAAAGTTTTTCCAGAAATGCCATCTGAAAAGCAAGTGCTAGAGAGAAAATATTGGAAATCAGACTAAACCATATACAAATTACACACACACATTTTTCCTGAAAAATCAGTAGAAAAGGTAATATATATTCAGGGAAAGTCTAGAGCAAAATCAGAATTCTAGGTTAGATTAGTACTGCCCAATTTCTCCATTGCAGGGATATTATGAGAAATACAAACGCATTTTAAAGAACAAAGACAAATACTTATAATAGTACTACTCTTACCATTGTAGACTGAAATTTGGATTTACAGCCACGTATATTAAAAATGCTCCAAAAATCAGCAAGTAAGTGCCATAATAGATTGCATTCTCAATCAATGCAGTTTTAATCTTTCCAGTAATGGAGAACCCTCCTGATCTAGCATATGACTGCATGAAAGGTAACAGTATCCTAGAACCAAACAAAAAACACATTAATGATGTAAGATTTCTCCATCTTACCTTATTTTCCAATTTTCACTTGCAGAGTTCTCCTAGCAAAACCTGTTACCTATTACATTTGTGTTCTCTTTAGATACATCTAGTTGACAGTAAACCTTGAAATAACTTGTGTTTAGATTAACATTTATAGACAGCTTTAGTATGACGAACCACCACTTATGAGAGAAGTACAGGGTTTGCTCCTCTGGGTCATCGTTTCACATTAATACACTACCCAATGTACCTAAAACAAGGCATATACATATTGTTTTCCTTTTAAACATATTTGTCGCAGCTACTGCAGGCATGTGCTTTCTCTTATGTAGCTTTCAAATTCCCCAAGTCCTTTCTATAGCCTTTCATAATGATGAAATGTCAGATTTGTTCTTTACACACATTTCTTGGAAGAATTCACCCTAAAAAAAGAGAACACTGCTGAACAGAGAGACCTTGTAACATTTTGCTCTTGGGCAGTAATGGTTTTGTCTGTTTGCTTGTTTTGTTCTGTGCTAAGATTCTCTCTCTGACTCAGAATATTAGATATAGATTGTGGAGCTTGCTCCCCCAAGAGTATACAGAAGCAACAACAACAGAGAATGAAAGACCATATTTATGAGCATCAGAGTGGCCAGTGTAAGGAACATTCAGTTTGCTAAACCAAAACTCTTTGATTTTGGACTTAATACAAGACAAATATACTTAACTACGTTTTACTAGCAGTGCTTTAGTTTTTAAATTGGATATATTCCTCATTAAATCCCCATCAGTTAATGGGAGTTAAACATGTTTAAATGCTTTATTGAAACTACACTGTTGTAAGGTATTTGATTTCAAAACAATTTTCTTTTGCCAGACCATCAGATGTCAATGTAAAAATCTTTCAGAACGAAATCTTAAAAGGTATTGTAAATACTAGTAATTTTTATTTTCACAATATATTTTGTTCTCTTTGCCATCTGTTTGCCTCACTTACCAGGTTAAGAACTGTGATGTCCAGTATACTACACGCCAGAAGATTGGCATAATTCCATCAGGGATATAACTCCATGGTTTCGAGCACCTATGTTTTCTGTAAAAAAAGGTCAGAGAGCCACATATTAATTGTAAAATCTAAATATCATAATATTAATCACTTCTATCCAGAAACTATTTTCAGTCTTGCCACTGAAGAATACTGTTTTAATTAAACGTTTTTGCATGACTAACATGTTTCGTAAGAGATTTAGTTTATAGCCCACTTTAAAATTATGCTGATAAATACTGGCACCACAAACAGTACATATCTGGACAGGACAATTTCTCTTAAGGAAAAAAAAAAAAAAAAAGTAGTCCCGACTGGCATTCTATCAGAGACTCACCAGAAGTCAACTAGTAAGGCAATTTTTTTGGTCATGTTCAGTAAAATATATTCGTATTTGTCTTACATAGAATGTTTCTTTTTCAGAGAACAAGATCTTAGGGGGAAAAAAAGAGCCAACATGAAAAAAAGTAAATGGTTGTTTTCCCTTCTATGTATTACATAATTATTTCTGGGGGGTGGGATTTTCAAAAACACCTAAAGGAGTAGGTGTCTAACTCCCATTAACTTTAAATGGAAGCTGGGTGCATAACTTCCTTAGAAGCTTTGGAAAATTCTACCCAGAGCAGTTAGTAATAACAGCGCAGTTACCTATTTCTATTATAACTCAGTTTGAGAGTCACTCATCTTTTTAAAAACAAAAAACAACAAAAAAAAAACCCACCCTTTCACTCAATGGGCTGACACTTTCCAAATCTAGTCTTTGCTTGAGAAAGCTGAAAAGTTTGAGCAAAACCACCCAAGCTGCTGAGTACAAGGAGTGTGAAAAAAATGCTTCTAATCACCAACACATTTCTTACAGAATAACTTTATCTGCTTGTGTATCAAAGCAGTAGGAACAGAAGGGATAAGAAAGTTACTGTTTGACAGAGATAGCAGTTATTGAGAAAGTATCAGAGAGGTAGCCATGTTAGTCTGGATCGGTAAAAGCAGCAAAGAATCCTGTGGCACTTTACAGACTAACAGACGTTTTGGAGCGTGAGCTTTCGTGGGTGAATACCCACTTTGTCAGATGCATGTAGTGGAAATATCCAGGGGCAGGTATATATATGCAAGCAAGCTAGAGATAATGAGGTTAGTTCAATCAGGGAGGATGAGGCCCTGTTCTAGCAGTTGAGGTATGAAAACCAAGGGAGGAGAAACTGATTCTGTAGTTGGCAAGCCATTCACAGTCTTTGTTTAATCCTGAACTGATGGTGTCAAATTTGCAGATGAACTGAAGCTCAGCGGTTTCTCTTTGAAGTCTGGTCGTGAAGTATTTTTTTGCTGCAGGATGACCACCTTAAGGTCTGCTATAGTGTGGCCAGGGAGGTTGAAGTGTTCTCCTACAAAAACCTCATCCTCCCTGATTGAACTAACCTCATTATCTCTAGCTTGCTTGCATATATATACCTGCCCCTGGAAATTTCCACTACATACATCTGACTAAGTGGGTATTCACCCATGAAAGCTCATGCTCCAAAACGTCTGTTAGTCTATAAGGTGCCACAGGATTCTTTCCTGCTTTTACAGTTATTGAGAAGTGTTTTGGAGTGTTTCAATGAACAGTTAGTTTTGATTTGCCAGTTATGAGCAATTTGCACATGTAGAGTAGTTTAATCAGAGATATTTTGAATGATCTGCCAATGTCTCAAACTAAGGAAGGCTGCATGACCAACATGATTGCAGACTAAAAAAAAAAAAAAAAAAAGTTATATTTAGTTAATGTCTGTGTTTTGTGCAAAAACAAAGAATTTGAAGGAAAGCTAACCAAAGACTCAAAAAGTAAAAGCAAAGTATATCTGAAGCAGGAAGCCTACTAAACAACCAGTGGGGCCACTGGACAATTGAGATGCTAAAAGGAACGCTAAATGAAGATAAGGCCATTGAGGAGAAACCAAATGAGTTCTTTGCATTGATCTGCATGGCTGAGAATAAGAGGGAGATTCCCAAACCCGAGCCATTCTTTTCAGGTGACAAATCTGAGGAGCTATCCCAGATTGAGGTATCGTTAGTGGAGCTTTTGTAACAAATTGATAAATTAAACAGTAATACGTCATCAAGACCAGATGGTATTCACCCAAGAGTTCTGAAGGAACTCAAATGTGAAATTGCAGCTACTAACCACAGTATGTAACTTATCATTTAAATCAGCTTCTGTACCAGATGACTCGAGGATAGTTAATGTGATGCCAATTTTTAAAGAAGGTTCCATAGGTGATCCTGGCAATTACAGGCCAGTAAGCTTAACTTCAGTACCAGACAAATTGGCTGAAACTATAGTAACAGAATTATCAGACATACAGATGAACATGATTTGTTGGGGGAAGAGTCAATAGGTTTTCTGTAAAGGGAAATCATGCCTCACCAACCTAACAGAATTTCTTGAGGGAGTCAACAAGCATGTGGAGAAGGGTGATCCAGTGGATATAGTATGCTTAGATTTTCAGAAAGCCTTTGACAAGATCCCTACCAAAGGCTCTCATGCAAAGTAAGATGACATCGGATAAGAGGGAAGGTCCTCTCATGGATTGGTAACTGGTTAAAAGATAGTAAACAAAGAGTAGGAAAAAACGGTCCATTTTCAGAATGCAGAGAGGTAAATAGTGGTGTCCCCCAGGGGACTATACTGGGAAGAGTACTATTCAATATATTCAGAAATTATCTGGAAAAAGGGGCAAACAGTAGGTGGCCAAAATTTGCAGAGGATATCAAACTACTTAAGATAGTTAAGTCCAGTGCTGACTGAAAACAGTTCCAAAAGGATCTCACAAAACTAGGTGACTGGGCAACAAAATGGCAGATGAAATTCAATGTTGATAAATGCAAAGTAATGCACACTGGAAAACATAATCCCAAGTACACATATAAAATTATGGCGTCTAAATTAGCTGTTACCACTCACGAAAGAGATCTTGGAGTCACTGACATCCACTCAATGTGCAGCGGCAGTCAAAAATGTTAACAGAATGTTGGGAATCATTAGGAAAGGGAGAGAGAAGACAACAGAAATCAACATATTGCCTCTATATAAATCCATAGTATGCCCACATCTGGAATACTGCTTGCAGATATGGTTGCCTCATCTCAAAAAAGATATATTGGAATTGGAAAAGATACAGAAAAGGGCAACAAAAATGATTAGGGGTAGGGAACAGCTTCCATATGAGGAGAATTTAATAAGACTTGGACTTTTCAGATTGGAAAAGAGACAACTAAGGGGGGGAATATGATTGAGGTCTATAAAACCATGACTAGTGTGGAGAAATAAGGAAGTGTTATTTACTCCTCCTCGTAACACAAGAACTAAAGGTTACCAAATGAAATGAATAGGAAGCAGCAGGCTTAAAAAAAAACAACAAACAGAAGTATTTCTCCACACAACGCACAGTCAACCTGTGGAACTCTTTGCCAGAAGATGTTGTGAGAGCAAAGACTATAACAGGGCTCAAAAAATAACTAGATAAGTTCATGGAGGTTAGATCCATCCAGGGCTTTTAGCCAAGATGGGCAGGGATGTAAAACCATGCTGTAAAGCAGGGGTAGGCAACCTATGGTACACGTGCCAAAGGTGGCACGCAAGCTGATTTTCAGCGCCACTCACACTGCCCGGGTCCTGGACACGAGTCCAGGGGGCTCTGCATTTTAATTTACTCTTAAATGAAGCTTCTTAAACATTTTAAAAACCTTATTTACTTTACATACAAGAATAGTTTAGTTATATATTATAGACTTATAGAAAGAGACCTTCTAAAATGTTCTAATGTATTACCGGCACGTGAAACCTTAAATTAGAGTGAATAAATGAAGACACGACACACCACTTCTGAAAGGTTGCCAACCCCTGCTCTAAAGTGTCCCTAGTCTCTGTTTGCCAGAAGCTGGGAATGGATGACAAGGGATGGATCATTTGATGATTATCTGTCCTGTTCATTCCATCTGAAGCACCTGCCACTGGCCACTGTCAGAACACAGGATACGGGACTATATGGACCACTGATCTGACCCAGCAAGGCCATTCTTATGTACAGCGTACTACAGTAAAAAGATGTGATAGTGGTTTATTTAAAGTTGTAGAAGAGATTGTAGGATAATGCATTATTTGAGAAATAGAAAGTCTTAAATTGAGCAATGCATACCCATCGAGGGGAAAAAGGGCTGTGCATGCCACCTTAATTCTGGTATTTCCTGACTTTTTGGTGTTATACAACCTTAATATTCTCCACTTTGGGGTGATGAAATAATAAAAATTTTGCACATACACATCAATTTGCATCCCAGAATCTCAGAACAGCTTACTGACAATTAACTAAGCCTCAGGTCTCTGTGAGACAAGTAAGAGTATTACATTATTTTTTCAAACATGGATATAACACACAAAGGTTAAGAAATTTGTTTATGGTCAAATGGGGAAAAGCCAGAAAGAGATTTGGATTTTATGATTTCAGTGCTCCAATTATCACACTACAACTCAGCCACGTGAGTGTGATTTCTTCTCTGCCAGCAGACAGATATAGAGCACCTGTCATAACTTTTGAGTTTGAAATTTACAGAGTTTTACAGTCTTGGAGATAATTAACACATATACAAAGGAAAGACTGTCTCTGAAGCACATTCTCATGGTCAAAAACTGTAATAAACATTAGGTCTGTGGGATAAAGGAAGAAATTCACAAAAGCGCCTCTTGGCATATTCAAATTCTTTCTAAAAACCTCAGTTCTCTTGTCTTGCCTATGACAAAGTAGAGGAAGAAAGATAACAAAATTTAAAACAATTAAAAACAAACAAAAATAGAAGCACTGAGATCTGCAGCTGCCTTAATGTCATGTTTGTCCTTCCTTGTCTAACAGCTTTCAATCACCATGTCATGTTCAATTTAGAGTGCACTCTCGCCAGCACAGGTACCAGTTCTTTATTTGCACATTTCTGCTTACTTAAAAAGTATGCTAATGCTTTTAATATTTTGATGCAGAAAAATAATATTGTTCTTAGTACCTTGGAGCAGAACTAGGGTAAGATCCATTGCTGATGATGTTGCTGCTGCTGCTTTCTGGCGGGCTGGAGTTAACAGCAAGTTTGCATCGATTGTATATAGTCTAGAAGACAATGAAATAATCATGTAAACAACTATTAGAACAAGGTGAAATAGTTAGTGAAGAAAAACAAGAATAGGGATACAAATCAAATTTGGCACCAAAGTTCAATGCTAATGTTTTCATGGCTTTTCATCTTTAATTCTATTAAGGCAGGTTTTAAAAAAAAAAAAAATCTCTACAGTATTTGCATCACAGCACTTAACTAGTGCATAAAAGAATGAGATTGAAACTGATGAAAAACTGACTAGAAAAAATAGAGTGAAATGAATTAGTTCATAGTTCAGGCTGAGAGAAATACTGAAAGTAACAGCATAAATAGCGAATTTTAAAATTCACTTATTTTTAAGTATGATTTTTAACTTGACAGAGCTAACAGCACATTTTATTCAATTTTACAATTTTTAAAAGATCCCTTTTAAAGTCAAAATTTTGTCTTAGAGATATTTTCTACCGATTTACACAACTGTATTCTTAGTGTGTAGTGTATTTTGTGATTTTTTTGTATAGAGCAATAACGTACTAAGCTTTACAAAAATGGAAAATCTTACCGTACTAACATCCAGAGGCAATATAAATACTATAAGAAAGCAGAGATACCAAGCCAGCAGTGTTGCTATGATCACAAGTCTATGTTGTTTCTTGAAGTCTCCATACCGATGAAGTATGAATAAAGCCAGAAAAAAGACAAATATTATCTCGATACCCAAGGCTGCTCCACTCATTATTATATATTCACTCTAACCAGCCAATGCAGCTCACTTGGATCATAACTGTAAGACAAAACACACATTTCATTACATTAAAATAGAGGTCCTCAAACTGTTGGGCATGCCCCCCGAGGGGACAGTGGAGGGGCCAGCCAACCCCCACAGGGGGAGGGAAGGAGCACCACCTAGCCCCGCTCCACTCCCAGCTCTGCTTCGGCCCTGCCCTCAACCTAGGCCCTGGCTCCATTCCTGGCCCCTTTAACCTATTTCGTGCCGTGCCCCTGCCCCAAGCTGTGACCCTGCTCCTGACTCCAGGGAGGAGGGGGAGTGTGGACAATGGTAAGAGAGGATGCAACCCTGAAACGTCTGGGGGCCACTGCATTAAAACCTCTGGAAGATACGTATGAAATAAATGAGCACTGAATGCTCAAAATGTGTTTCTGTGGAAGCTTACTGATACACACTTTTAAGTTTACATATGAACAGCTAACACAGAATCATAGAATATCAGGGTTGGAAGGGACCTCAGGAGTTCATCTAGTCCAACCCCCTGCTCAAAGCAGGACCTGACCTCAGACAGATTTTAACCCCAGTTCCCTAAATGGCCCCCTCAAGGACTGAACTCACAACCCTAGGTTTAGAAGGCCAGTGCTCAAACCACTGAGCTTTCCCTCCCCCCAGATGAATCATCTGACATTCAGAAGGGTCCTGTTTTTCACCTAATTTTCTGTATAGTTTTACTGAGGCAGGTGACCAAGTCACCTGTCCAAAAAATTACATGGTGAGTCAATGGCACAATTGGTATTGGACACTAAGATCCACCTGGCTCACAGTCCTTTACTATAATAACAAGACAACACACTGTCCCACAGTTCTGTTAGCAAAAAATAATGCATTCCTCCAGTCACAATTTGTAATATATTTATAAGGCTCCCCCCTCCTCTACCTTCATGGTCTTAAGTACTTGATATCAGATAGCATGAGTGACAACCTCCTGTTCACTGGATGAACATATAGCCCTAACTTTTCAATACCATCAACAGCAGTAACAATCCAATACGAAGTTCTTCTCTTATTTCTAACAGTAAAACATACTATTTTACCATTATTTATTTCTGCCATAAGAAACTAAATAGCTTGAACAAAGAAATAAAGATTTGCTAATATACCAATTTAATTTTCAGCAAGATATTGAGAATTTTATTTAATTAATGATATATACCTTGATTGCATATTTAGTTATTTACTAGAGAGACAAGGTGGGTGAGGTAATATCTTTTATTGGACCAATTTTGTTGATGAGAGAGAAGTTTTCGAGCTTACACAAAGCTCTTCTTCAGGTTGTCAGGTTGGTACAGGTCTTGCACTTTTGAAAGCCCTCTTTGTCATGAGGCATTAATGTATTCCTGATGGAGGGAGACTTCTTTTGAAGTTTAACTTTCTGATATGTAAAGTAATTTTCCTGGTGGCAGTAACTTTAATTTGAAGATTAAATGAGCTTTCAGGTCTTAGTGACTTTCATCTTATTCTAAGTTTTACAAGGGTAAGGTGGTGATAAGAGACTAATCTACGATTCCTACCAGAGGTGGTGTTGGATTTCCACCTTAATCTCAACGCCCCACCCAAGGGCGTTACTTTATGGTCATAAATTCATCACAGTTTCGGCTCATCACAAGCACACGATTTTATGGGGACTCAGTAGACCAAGTTCTTCCAATCCTGCTCTAAGGGCTTGTCTACACCACACATCTTTTAGCGACAAGACTGTGTCGACACAGCCTTGTCATTAAAAGTCAGTGTGTGTAAACGCTCTTTGTCAGTACTTCCAGCCCCATAAGCGGTGTTAGCTTTGTTAGCAGAAAAGCACTCCTGCCAACAAAACTGTGTTCACACTGCCACTCGGCAAAACTTTTGTCTTGTCTTTTGTGTGCAGGGTGTGTGCGTGCGTGCGTAGTTTAAGTACCCGTGAAAGACAAAAGTTTTGTCAACAACTTCGCATTGTAGACATACCCTAAGAATTAGGGCCCTCCATGATCATCAGAGTCCTCTCCATTTGCTGAATCAAGAAGGCGGCCCTGAGCCAGTTTAAACAAGGCTATTTATCCAAAAATCCTTTCTTTGTCTGTTGGTCCTGCTAGTGAAGGCAGGGGGCTGGACTCAATGACCTTTCAGGGTCCCTTCCAGTTCTATGAGATAAGTATAACTACTATATGCGTGCCTCTCCAGCCCATTAGCATCCTTCCTGCCAGAGAACGTACATATAAAGCTACAACAACACATTGTACGCAGTGGTGAGCTGGAACCAGTTCGCAAGGACCCGTTGTTAAATTGAGAAGCTGGTGTAGAACCGGTTGCTAAAGGGGTGGCTTGGCTTCCCCCAGGGGGCAATTTAAAGGGCCTGGGGCTCCCAGCAGTGGCTGGAGCCCCAGGCCCTTTAAATTGCTACCAGAGTCCCACTGGTGGAGCCCTGAGGTAGGGCTGCGGGGCTCTGAGGGCTATTTAAAAAGTCCAGGGCTCCCGCTGCTTCTACCGCCCTAGCCCTTTAAATAGCCTCCAGAGCCCCACTACTACTGTGGTGGTAGAAGCAGGGGAGCCGCAGACCCTTTAAATAGCCCCCAGAGCCCAGAGCAGGGGGCTCTAGGGACTATTTAAAGGGCTGAGACTCCAGCTGCCTCTGCCAGCCCGGTCCTTTAAACAGCCGCCAGAGCCCCCCTGCTTCCCCAGGGCTCCGACAGCTATTTAAAGGGCCAGGGTGGTAGAAGCAGGGGAGCTGCTGCTGCTGCTGCTACCCCAGTGGGGGATGGGGAGAAGAAACTTGCGAGTTCTGAGGGGGGCAGTTAGGGGCAGGACATGGATTGGGGTCGGATGGGTGGGGGGTAGGATACAGGCATGTGTGGCTTGTACTGTACTCACCATGCAGTTCCCTACCAGCTCTTCGGCGGCACTTTGGCGGTGGGGGTCTTCACTCGCTCCAGGTGAAGGATCTGCCACCAAAATGCGGACGAAAACCTGGAGCGAGTGAAGACAACCCCTCCCACCTATCCACCCCTGGTGCCGCCGTGGACCAGTAGGGAACCAGTTCTTAGGATTTTGGGAACTCATCACTGAATGTACATCAAATGTATTAACCCTAATTCAATAAGATTTAACTAAATTCAATAAAATTTAACTTAAGTCCACAAGGTTTGTTGGGGTATTACAGGATATTGTCAGTCTGTCACAGGATCTACCAATTAATTATAAACTACAGGAAAGAATAATTGCACATTAGTCTGAGAAACTTTTTTTTTAAATCCTCAAAGAGTTCAAATCTTAATGTCTGAATCAAGTTAAAAAGTAAATAAAAAACTACAATCTATTTCCTTATTGCATACTGCTTTATTTCCACAAAGGCAAACAAATAGTAAATCTTTATAAGTGGGAATCAGACAGATGGGAAATAGGAGGAGCTCCTTTACCCTTCCACGTAAAATTAATGGTTTGGAGGGTTAAGTTGGTAATGATTTGCACAAGATTACAGCTGTTATCTTATTGGGCAATGAGATTTAACATGAACTGGACAGAGCCAACAGTTCCACATAGTTCTGTTATTTTATAAGTTTATTTAATTTTTCTACATAAATCAAATCAGCCATTATAAAATAAATCCAGGATGCAATTGATCTGGCTGGATACAATTTGACGCCTGGGAGAGAAATTGCCAAAAAATATTCAAATCGCAGTCATTTCCCCCTTCACCACCGATATTAAAACATAGTGTTAGGTCAAACATGATGAAAAATTGCATTACTAAAATGAAAATCTCATATGAAACTCCACAAAAGGTTTTTATTATGAAGGTTTTAGTAAGAACCTTGCACAAAGTCTGAATGGATGCTATTAACGATCCAATTAAAACAGTCAGGTGGAGTAGCTGAGCTCTACAAAGGTGCTTTAGAACTGCTTCTGAAAAAGCAGAAAAGACTTTCAAAGGGAAACAGGACAAATCCTTTTGTCAACATGGTGCCAGACTTCCTGAACCACAAACCCTCACTTTCTTGCCTGTGTTTCCCCACAGAAATATTGTTAAAGCAGAATTCTGAAGATTTTATAAATAATTAGCTATATAAAATATGCTAAACTTGACTAGTCAAGTAGTTTGGAGAACTAACTTAGTAATTTGTAATATGATTAGCACAATAACTCTCTCTCTTCGGAACTGAGAAGTTGACAGTAAAGCAGAAAAGAATCTGACTGTAAGCTCCTTGGGGCAGGGATCTATTTGTCTTTAAGCATCTAACACACTTCAGGGTACACAAATAATAAATATGTTATTCAGCAGTTGTGGGTCTTGGAAAGATAGGGAAAATTGGTCAAGGACAGCAGCATAAACACTTATTTCTTACCTCCCAAAAACTCTCCAAACCTATTCTGAGAGCAGGCACAGCTCAGCTTTTAAGGTCCCATCTGAAGGGTATTATTATTCAGGGTGCCAGACATTCTGAACTTTATAGGTGTGTCTTCCTTTCTGAAGCCACTTTGTGGGGCCTGACATGGAAAACCGGCCTGTCGTCTGAGCCCACATATCACCGGGGTGGGGGGGGGCAAGATATCGCCGTTTCCCAGCAGCCCCCATACACCCCCCTCACCGCTCAGTATATCCCCCAAGACCCCTCCCCCTACTACGCTTGTACCCCCCTCACCGCCCCCGAGTATCCCCCAAGGCCCCTCCCCCTACCGCCGTGCCGCCCCCGTACCCGCCTCACCGCCCCCCACTATCATGCTCCCCTGTGCCCTGGCGACACAAAACCGGCCCCTCTTTCCCAAGGCCGCCCTGCACCCCCGCCAATGGCTACTCTCTGGCCACAGCGGGGGAAAGGGGGCAGCTGCGGGGGTCGGTGTCTGGGGCGCTCCCTCAGCCAAGCCACCCCGCGGACTCACCTGGGGCTGAGCCACTCTCTCAGCACCGGTGCCCCCGCCAGACTCTGTGCGTCTCCATCCTCCCCCGGCTGCGGCTGCTGCCCCGGGCGCCTGGCTCAGCGACCGACGGCCCAGGTCCGAAGCGGGGTTTCAAACTGCGCCACAGCAACCGGCGACAATTCCCTTGGGGCCCGGCTCCCTCCGTGTCACCGCGACTGGGGCAGCCGGTTCCCCAGCTGCTGACATTTCCCTTTGGCCAATCGCTCGCCGTCCAATAGCGTCATCGACCGACGCCCAGCCGGGCCGCACGGGCTGCTGGGTAGGCCGACTCCGGCGCCGCTGAACTACAAATCCCAGGAGGCATTGCGGCTGTCTCTGTGCCAGCAGCTATCCCCACTTCCGTTAGGAGTAGCGCGCGCCTTGGGGGATGGAACGTTACCCCAGGCGCGCTCAGTTCAGTGGTGCTGCTGCTGCGCAGAGAGGAGGCGCGGGAAGGGACGGTCTCTCCTGGTTAGCGAGGACCAAGGCTCCCAGCTTTTAATGCCTCTGCGCCAGGCCACCATGCACAGGTAATGCGGAGGCAGCCGGCCGGAGCCGCGTGGGGGTCGCATGCTAGGGGTGGGCTGCATTGGGGGTTGCAGAGGGAAGGGATAGGTGGTGATAGTTGCCGCCCAAAGTATAGGCTGCTGCTGTGTTGTGGGGGGTGCGTGCAAAGCGTTGCACTGGGCTTTGTTATCCGTCTGTCTACGCGATGTATCATGTTAGGTCCCTAACGCTGCAGTATATTTATTGTACGTGCTTCTGCCCCTTCCGCCTCTACCCAGGGGATGAGAAACCGCATCTGCATCCCCCAAGGCTACCCTGGTGAGCACAAGTCCTACCTAAAAGCACCGTCTTAGTGTGTTCGCTAACGGGAATAGCAGGTAGCCATGTGATTTTTGGCGGAAATCTGAGTGGTGCTGAGGATGGGGGCCAGTAGCCTGGATGATGGTGACTTGGAGAGGCGGGGCGAGAGTGTGAGTCTGTAGTAACAAACCTGCGTTCACGGAGGATTTTACTGTGCTGCACGTTGTGATCATTTGGAATTGTATGGCAGTAGTGCAGCTCGATCCCCTCTGCTTCGAAGACACAGGCCCTACTGCTTGAGCTAAAACAGAATCTCCATTAGTGGCTAGCAGTGTGGACATAATTGTGTAGTTCTGATTATCTACACAGTGTAGGGCAGAGACGTACAGCTATTGGCCAGTTCATTATAGTCCCCTCTATAAATGAAGCATATTTTCAAGCATCTGAGGTTAAGTGAGTTCATACTCATTGTTGATGGTTGTTTTTGGCCATCTAGGACTTCACAGATGTCACTTTGCATCACACCATGGCAACTTATAACTTCATGGTGATAATAGGACCAAAAATGGAGAACAAATGCCCATCATTTGTGGCAACTGAGAGTCACTGTTAGCAGTAGAAGGCCTGTGATACACACTTTGACCAGTGCTAATTCTGTACAGTAAGTGATAAGGATACATCTACGCCATAACTAGTTCACTGCAGTATTTTCAAAGTGCTGTACAAACACTGTAATTTTTAATTCTCCTGGGAGGTAGATGAGTAATCACTATGCTATAGGTGAAGGAATTGAAGCAAAAGAGCCTAAAAGCAGATGTCCATTTCAGAGGCAGGCTTAGAATTCAATTTCTTGACTCCCAGTTCTTTATTCAGATCACACACTTGACTATAGATTGTAAACTGAACAGAGTTCACACAGGTGGATGAAGCTATTCTGGCAATGAAAGATGGAGAAGACCTGTTAGATCAGGGGTCTGCAACCTACGGCACGCGTGCCTAAGGTGGCAAACGAGCTGATTTTTGATGGCACGCAGCGGCAGGCTGAGCGGCTCAGCCAACCGCCGCTCTTTGGTTCCGGCTGTTGCCCCGTTGCCAGAGGGGGTCCCAGCTGCCGGCCCCATTCAGCGCCCGCTGCTGGACTGGGGACTCCCAGGGAACCCGAGGCTGGCAGTGGGCTGAGCAGGCCGGTAGCTGAGACCCCGGCTGGCAGGAGCTGGCGGCTGGAACCCCAGCCCACTGCCAGCCTGGGGTTCCATTCGCTCAGCCAGTGGTGGGCTGAGCGGGGCCGGCAGCGGGCTGAGTGGCTCAGTCCGCTGCCAGCCTGGGGTGCCGGCAGCATTCAGCAGGGGGGCCAGTCTGGGGTTCTGGCTGCTGGCCCTGCTCAGCCTTCTGCTGGCCTGCGTGAGCAGAACTCCAGGCTGGTAGTGGGCTGAGGTGGGGCCGAGATCCTTGTCTGGGGTTCCAGCCTCCAGCCCTGCTCAGCCCGCTGCTGGTCTGAGGTTCCATTCACTCAGCTGGCAGTGGGTTGAGCGGGGTCAGTGGCCTCAGACCGGCAGCGGGCTGAGCGGCTCAGTCTGCTGTCAGTCTGAGGTCCCGGCCACTGGCACCACTCAGCCCACTGCCAGCCTGGGATTCCGTCCGCCAGTTCCTGCCAGCCGGGACCTCAGCCACCAGCCCCGCTCAGCCCACTACCAGCCTGGGGCTCTGCTCACCCAGGCCGGCAGGATACTGAGCAGGGCCAGCGGCTGGACCCTAGACCGGCAGAGGGCTGAGCGTGGCTGGAAACCCTGACAAGGATCCCAGGCAAAGATCATAGTAAATTGATAAGATCTGCATTTTAATTTTATTTTAAATGAAACTTCTTAAATATTTTAAAAATGTTATTTAAATACAACAATAGTTTGTAATTATAGACATAAAGAGAAACCTTCTACAAACATTAAAATGTTTTACTCGCACGTGAAACCTTAAATTACAGTGAACTTGGTACACTACTTCTGAAAGGTTGCTGACCCCATATTAGATCATTCATTGTAACCCCAGCCATTGTAGGACTTTCTTCCAGTTATTTGCGCAGTCTCATTGTAATAGTCCCAAACAACTGGATTTCCCCCAATTTCTTTGGCATGCTATTCTGCAGCATGATAGGTATCTTAGGAAGGCTGTCTTAATTTTCAGACTGAAGTTTTGCCTTGCTATTTTTCCTGTCCAAGAAAATAACAATACAAAATTAAATAGATTAAAATAGCTAAATATTTCTACTTAAATTAGTCCTCATGGCCACCAATCATTGCTGCTGACTTCATTGGTCTTCCTATGGTTTTATCAGTGATAATGTGCAGTATTCTAACTCATCACAGAGCCAATATCTCTGCTTTGTTGCTGTTGACTAAATTCCCATCCCTTTCCGATACCACTGTTCAAAACTGTAATTTATTTTTGAAACCATATCGTGCTGCAAAGTCATTGTCTGATTTACAGGTCACCCTGAGTGGGTCCATTTCAGCATTTCTGCTTCCCAGGTTACTTCTTGCCATTAAGTATGTGTATTTCAGACTATTTCCCCCACAGAGTATCACATAAATCTGTTCAGTTTGATCCTAATATGTATCCCAGGTCTGGAGGTGTTGTAAACATTTGTAAAGACCAATAGGATTTTTGAATGCTATAGAAGTACAAAGCGTTGTTGTTTTTTCACTGTGAATTATATTGCTTATCATAGGGGATATAGGTGCAGCCACCTGTGCCATGTTGTGTTTTGTCTTTCTACATACTTCTAATTCCGACATTTGGTGTTGCGGTGGATGAATATAACTTGTACTGTTCCTGCAGGAGACATCTCCAGGAAATCCCAGCTTCAGACAGCAATGTTTCCACAAGCTTCACATGGTCGTGGGACCCCACCAAGACATCAGAGCTACTCTCTGGCATGGGAGTGTCTGTCCTTAAGAAGGAGAAGCTGGGCAGTGAGAACACCCCTCAGGAGCTGCTAGTGTCTCTTTATCCTCCTCCGAAACGACAGAAAGTGAAAGAGAAGGACAAGGACTTTGTGATTGCACGCAGGCCTAGGCTGCTCCGAGAGACAGAGTCAGGTAGAGAAACAGCAGCCCAGGCTTGTGCCAGCTTGTAACAATGACTGAGGTCAGGTGCTACAAATCACTAATATTTTAGTTGCTTCTTACAAAGTTTGATGTCTCTGAGCAGACTCTAGTCCAGGGATGGGCAAAATTTTTGGCCCAAGGGCCACATTGGGGTTGCGAAACTGTATGGAGGACTGGGTAGGGAAGGCTGTGCCTCCTGAAACAGCCTGGCCTCTGACCCCTCCCACTTCCCATCCCCTGACTGTCCCCCGCAGAACCTCCGACCCATCCTACACCCCTGCTCCTTGTCCCCTAACCTCCCTGCCCCTAACTGCCCCCCAGGACACCACCCCCTATCCAACATCCCCTGGGAACCCCCTGCCTTTTATGCAACTCCCCGGTCTCTTTACCATGCTGCTCAGAGCAGCATGTCTGGATGCTGCACCACCCAGCCGGAGCCAGACGCGCTGTCCTGCAGGTGTGCGTGGCTGCGGAGAAGTGGGGGACAGCAGGGGAGGGACTGGGGGCTAGCCAGCTGGGAGCTCAAGGGCTGAGCAGGACAGTCCCATGGGCTGGATGTCGCCCCATAAGCACTGACTCCATGAGTGCTCTGGGGCTGGAGCACCTATGGGGAAAAAAATTGGTGAGCTCCCACCAGCAGCTCCCTGCCCCCTCACTCCAGCTTGCCTCCGCATCCTCTGCAACTGTGCTGCTGTGTCCTGCTTCTCCCCACTCCCAGTGCTTGCACCGCAAACCAGCTGATTCGTGGGGTGGGGATTTGGGGAAGGGATCCAACAGGGGCAGGGAGGTGGCGGAGTTAGGGCAGGGACTTTGAGGATGGGGTGGAGCCAGGGGAGGGGAAAAGGTGGAGTTGAGCAGGAGCAGACAAAGGGGCGGGGGGGCATGGGCACCCACTGGCACTGGAGAAAGTTGGTGCCTTTGTATGGCCCGTGGGCCATAGTTTGCCTACCTCTGCTCTAGTCCCTGGATCTAGTAAATCATGTGTTACTTTCAAGTCTTGAGAGAGTTACTTTTTGGAAGTGGTTGACTCTATTGCTTCCTTAAAGGAGACCTGTGAAGGGATAGTATTTTATCATCTCTAGAGAAAATATTTCCCAGGGGTCACAGAGATTGATGGCTACTATGCAGCCTATCATTTCTTCTATTCTGTTTTTCTTCAATAAGGATTAAATAGGATTTTGGATTTCGCCCACTTCCCAGATCTGTAGTACAGCAGCGTTGGCCAACAGGGGGTGGATTAAAAAGAAATCAACTCAGATAGATTCAGAAACATCTCTCCAGCAACAGATTATATCATCTGAAGACCTGATCTAAATGTCACAAGAGATGAATATTCTCAGAGCCTTCATAAGACCTCAGTTTGAGCCTCTTCCTTACCATCTAGTAACTTACTAATGCTTATGACTTTCTTTATGGTATTTTGGTGAGTTTACAGGGGCTGTTTTTTGAACTGCCATCCTTCTCATTTATGCCGACTGTCAAGTATTTCTTTTCAGATAAAGTTGTGATCTGGGAAGTGCTGGTTGGGGTTCCTATCTAAAATGTACACAGTCTCCCATCCCATTTAGGGAATCCCTTCTTCCTTTGTTCCACAGACCTCTTTGGAGCAGTAGCAGCATTTTCTAGATGTACGTAATCCCTTGAAAATGTACTTGCTTAAGAAAAGAATGTTTGGATATTAGGCAGGTGAAATAGCTCAAAAAAGCAATATCGTATTATGTATTGGGGCAGGAGAGTCATGAATTTTAACAAGGGCTAATTGCACAAGAGAAGAATAGCTGCATCCCTTTCAGAGAGAGTCTGGTTTTGGAATTCTTCACACACTTTCTCAGAACACGATGGGTTGGACAAACAGGCTTCAGAAGATAAATGTGGGACAGTGCTGTTGGCAGCTATTTTTGCACCTACACACACAGCACCTAATACCACCATCTCATCCAAGGGGTTATTAATAATTTACCTTTCCAATAAGGAAATGTAAGTACCTAAGTAGGGGACTAGTGTAGCCATAGATCAACAAGGGAATGAAGTGGTGATGGAAGGGCAGGGAATTTTTCTGTTGTCTTTAATATTTTTGTTTAATGGTAAAACTGTTGAAATGTCTAATCAGTGGACAAAAATGAATCCGATCTATGTAAAACCTGTTGACTGTTTTCTTCAAGGTATTTCTTGGGATGCACTGCCAGATGAATTGCTGTTAGGGATCTTTGCATACTTACCCCTAACTGACCTGCTAAAAGTTTCCCAGATTTGCAAGAGGTGGCAACGCCTAGCGTGAGTATTGCTTTTTACTTGTAGGTGTTGAGAACAGTGGTGCTTTTAAAGGTTGTTAAATGGTCTTGTTCTCATCTTGATGTGCATGTGTAATTCTGCCCACACTGAAAGTGGGTTACACATGATTAAGAGACTATAGACTCATTTGACTCCTTCTGATGTTTAAATGGAGACTGTCACTTGAGAACTGCACTTATCTGAACATTTTGCATTTGGGCTGTGCCCATAGTTAAATTAAAGCGTCTGCTCTCTTCCAGCACTCCCAATAATGAAACCTGGGGTCTTGACCCGCCCCCCCCCCACACACACATTCCCTCAATCTGTAGTACAGTCTGAGCTCTTCTATCATGCACCCACCCATTCCGTTAATTAATTCCAGAGTCCTATCTTCCCCCAAATTCTTTGTCTTGCCTCCCACTGAACAAATAATGCCCCCTTTCCCACAGAGTTCCAGTACTTGCAGGAGACTACAGCCTCCCAGTCTCACTTCTCCATGTGGACCCTCTACTCCTTGCTTCCCTTCTCTGGGAAAAGCAGCAAAAGTTCCAACTTCCCATCTCTCCTGTTCCCTCCTCTTGGGACCATGGGCGCCCCAATTCAGTTGAGCAAAATTTCTGCTCTCCTTGAGTCTTCAATCCCTGTCAAATATTGCAGAGAGTTTCATACAGTATCTTGGCTCTTCATAGTCAAGAAAAAGAATGCGCTTTGCTGTCTGATCAGTGAGAATCTCAGTAATGTTTGTAAAAAGAACAGGAGTACTTGTGGCACTGTAGAGACTAACAAATTTATTTGAGCATGTTTGTTTTTGTTGAGCATATGCTCAAATAAATTTGTTAGTCTCTAAGGTGCCACAAGTACTCCTGTTCTTTTTGCAGATACAGACTAACACAGCTGCTACTCTGAAACCTGTCAGTAATGTTTGTATAAGTAAAACTTTGCTGAGTTGACTTTATTTTGCACATTCATTTGTAATATTAAAAGCTGTTCATGGCTGTGTCCTTTGCTTTTGCCTTCAGTTACTTACTAACAATCAAACTCCTTTCCTCTCCAGGTTTGATGAATCACTGTGGCAGACCCTTGATCTGACTGGTAAAAATCTGCTTCCAGGAGTGATTGGGCAGTTGCTCCCTGTAGGTGTAACTGTGTTGCGTTGTCCAAGATCCTGTATTGGGAAACCATTGTTTAAAAACAACCGGTAAGGTTGTCACCATCTCTTGGTGCCCTGGAACAAAGTCTCCCTTTCAGTTTTTCATATAGTTCAACCAATCTATTTGATTTAGCACCTCTGGTTGTCACACTTGTGGCATCTATAAATTTTGGAATGGAGGCATCATGGAGCAGGGATAAGGCACTGGGCTGAATATCAGGGGAACTGCATTCTGTTTCTTGATTCAGAATTGTCCAAGAACTGATTAACACAATCTTGAAGTATAGTCTACTACCATTACTTTTTTTTTGTTTAAGAACCAAGAACTACTGACCCCGAAGTATATTTCTGTGCAAAGCTAAAGGAAATATGATTTAACTCTAGCATAGACAGAGATATGAGTCTTAAAGATTTGTATGCCTCAAAGTAAATAGAATTTTGCAGTTTTGGTAGCCACCTTAGTAATATTGATGGATCAGACATGCATTAAAGCATATACATTTTCTGCTAGCTATGCATTCATTTGTGGTATACAAATGCAGCATACTACCTCAATTTTAGAAAAGTGTTAAAATTCATTTTGTATTGTCTGCCTTTCTCCTTTCCCCTCTTTAGATCTCTCAGAGTGCAACATATGGACATGTCCAACTGCACAATAAATGTTGCAGATCTCCATACTATTCTTTGTCGTTGTGATCAACTACAGAACCTCAGCTTGGAAGGACTGGTGCTTTCTGATGATATCATTAGGTGAGTGGGCATGTTCAGAAGTGTAAGATTCCTGCATCTCAGGACCATGGGCACCCTCTTTGGTGGCATCAGGGAATCAGCGCTCATGCCTGGTTAGTTTATCAGGCATTCCAGCTTGTGGCTGAGCAAGTAGCAGCTTAGGCCTCTTGAATGAGGGCCGAGCAAGTCAACAGTCGGTGGCTCTGGCCTTCTGACCTAAGGGTTAGCACTCATCCAGTCCAAAGCAGGGGGTTGGGGGCAGGGGAACCCGGACCCACCTTGCTCCACCAGGTCCCAGCCCAAGGCACTAGAAACGACAGGTGATTCCATTGTGGGGTTGCCAGGAGAACGTGGGGGTCCATGTCTCTTTTCCTTGGGCTACTTCCTACCAGCATTTGGTGGGGCTGCTCCATGTCCACCGGGGCCTGGTTCCCCCTCTCCTTGTCAGACAGTCCACTTTCCACTCCCTAGTTGGGTTTCTCAGTCATCCGGGGTAGCCTTCCCTCCAAGCTGGCTCTGGAGGGTCATCACTTGCCACAGCCAGTTGTGGGCTCTGCTAGCTGTTTGGCTCCCTGGGACAGACATCTTGCTCCTTCCCTGGTCTGGCTCTAACTGAAGTGCTGGGTCCTTTTTCTTACACTTTCCGCGAGAGAGAGAGAGAGAGAGAAGGGATGGGATTAGCTGAGCCTAACAGGGTGAGTTAACCTCCTCTGTGCTGGGATGAGGCCACTCCGCCTCATTGCAAGAAGTATTCAATAACTTGGGAGCCTTCTGCATACCGGCCAACTTACAAATGTGGGCCCTCATTTTGTAAATAGCTAGACTAGCACAGACTTCAGCAAGATCCCACTTGGGTTCAGGGGGTCTGCATAGGCACATCTATTTACAGGATTGAGGCTTATTTTACAAATGGGATAATTGCTTTATCCATCACAAAAATGCAGCCACCTCTGTGGTGAAACATGGCAGCTGTTTAACAGCGCATAGTAACAGGAAGAGTAGCAGAATATTAAACTGCAAGGAAACATTCAGTTAGGCAGAATGTAAATATCTAAATAGGAATTTGGCCAGGACCCTAGTGATGATAACTCTCCAAGTGTATGATTCATCAAGTACACTAATGTAGCAGGTAAACAGTTACAGAACATCTATTTAACTGCTAAATTGAAAACCTAGGGCTCACTAGGCCAGTGGTTCTCAAACTTTTGTACTGGTAAGCCTCTGAGTGCACCCCCCGTTCTAAATTAAAAACACTTTTAAAATATATTTAACACCATTATAAATGCTGGTGGCAAAGCAGGGTTTGGGAGGGAAGCTGACAGCTCACGACCCGCTGAGGGGTCCCGACCCCCAGTTTGAGAATCCCTGCACTAGGCAAAGATGCACAAATGTATCTTTACTAAATTAAGGCCATCCTGAGCCTGGAACTTTAAGTTATGAAAACAAATTATAAAATTGATACCAGGAGAGATGTGAAAGCATTCAGACTCTCCATCTGTGGTCTTTACAGAAGCATCGCTCAGAATTCCAGTTTGGTGCGATTAAATCTCTCTGGATGTTCTGAATTTTCTGCAGAAGCATTGGAGATGATGTTGATCAGCTGTTCTGGGTAAGACAAAATGAATTTATGCACTTGTTGATATTCCTGGGAGAAATGATCATCTGAGTACCCCACTGGCATGGGTGAATAACGTTTATGAACTATAATTTGTGCTTTTGAACATCTAAATAGGGTATTCTCCTCTGCTGAAGATTCAGATAATTCATGTTTTTGTTAAACTTCTCTTCCTTAAAGACTGGTACATTTATCTGAAAAAAACAGTTTGCATGAGGATATTCAAAAGACACACAGTTAAAAGTTGATTTCCTTATTGCAAGAGAGACAAGTCAAACTCTGTCAATGTGAAAGTGTCTTCACAATTGTGAAATGGCATCTGATCAGCCCCAATTACACAGAGTGTTCAGCTCTGATAGTAGAAAAGATCACGTGATGTTAAAATAATCCTTCAAACACAGAGACGTTTTAATGCTGATGCAGTGCCGTTATAAAAACTTGACAGCTTGTGGAGACTAACGTTCTGTGATCTGCCAATGTGAAGAAGGATGGTCTGTGGTTTAGGCACTGAACTGGGACTTGGGAGATCTGTGGCAGAAACTGAATCCAGAGTTCTTGTGTAATGTTGGAGAAACTACTTAATGCAAAGGCAAACTTAAAATGTACTGTGGGTTTAAACATACTTCCTCAGTTATACCAGTGCAAGTTGTGTAAACAAAACCTTAATCTCTATGCCACAATTTGCAATCTGTAAAATGGGAATATTTTCTTTGTCTTGTAGATTGTCCCCGTTTAGGACCTTGACTGTTTGCTGCGTATATCTGCACTGCTTAGCAGAATGAGGACCTGATCTTGGTTGGGACCTCTAGAGGCCAGTGGTTCTCAACCTTTTTGGGCTCAGGACCCATTTGTAAATGTTTATGGCCTGTCATAAATAGTCTGGAGGTGAAGGCCCCAGGGGTGGCTTCCGTCGGATCCTGCACCTGGGGCAGGGAGGGAGCTAGGTTCTGCCTGGCACTCACCCCGTAGTGGCAGCTCCTACAGCTGCCGTGCTGTGGGTCTGGCTGGGCTTGGCTCTGCACTCTAGGCATTGCAACCTCCCAGAGTTGCAGCGCCGCTCAGGTTTGGCCATGCCTCCCTGACTAGACCAAATTTGTGAGAGTAGAGTTGTGACCTGGCTCATGGGGTTTCAGTGCTACTCACTCAGATTTGGCCTGCTCCGACTCCCGTCATGATGACTGGGCTAAACCTTAGTGGCACTGGGACCCCAGAAGTTGCAGTACCTGGAGCAGGGTGGCAAGCCTGGCCAGCCCCAGGGGACAGGAGCTGCCATGGGACCTTTGAAACATTCTGTTGACCCAATTTGGGTCCCGACCCACAGGTTGGGGAAACACTGCTTTAGATGGTGCTATATTTTGATAGTAAGTAACGGGACTGGTGCCATAACATGTCACAGGGGCTTGGTGTGTTGGTGGGAGCTGCCCGTTTGCCCAGTGTGGGGTTGACACGCCCAGTTACACGGTTGTCGAGATTCCTTGTTTTGCCAAACGATCACGATCAAGGGGTCCAGGACCCCTGTTGGGGCAAACAAGCAGTCTGTAGCGCCTGGGTTTCCTGGCTGAGGCAAACACAAGCAGTTAGGACAGTGATCCTTTGGGTAGGGCAGAGCAAACAATCAGTTTTTATATTGGGAGACCCTGGTAGCCACACCTAGTGGCAAGTGTCGGGCAGGAGGACCCAGGCCTACCCTACTTCACCAGGTTCCGACTGAGGGCCCTGGGAAGCTGGTAAACTCTCTATACAGAGTTCAGGTATCAGCTCCTAACAGATTCCCTGGGTCTCTTCCTACCATCTCGGGCACCTCCTCAGCTGGCAGCAGCTCAGTGTCTCTGCAGTCAGCTGGTCATCCACAGCATAGTCCAGACCCATGGAAAGTCAATGGTTCCTCTGCAGGCGCCTGCAGCACACATCCTTCCTCTTCTTCCACCAACACCGACTGAGCTGAGCTGCCTCCTTTTATCTGTCCCCTCCACCTGGACCATGCGCAGAAGTGTGGGGCATGATCTCCTGGGCCCACAGTGCTTGGTCAGTCGCTGTTGGCCCTATGCAGGGTTGATACATTGTGTACATTTCTTTGCCTCCCCAATGTTTTTAACTCTGTTCTTGAGGAATCTGTAGGATGAGAGGGTGACTCATTTCTTTGACCTACGATGAGACAACCAAAAAAAATTGTCAGTAATAATAATAATAAATAATTATTTATTTGTAATCTAGTAGCACCCACAAAGGAGTATACAGTGCCTGCCCCCAAGGAGCTTAACAGTCTAAGACAAGCAACTTGTGAAGGGTTGTAGTCAAAACATGTATGATATTTCTGTACACTATAAAAAATACAAACTAAATCAGATGGCCAATTAATAATGGATAGGTTAAGGAGCAAATATCTGTATTTTTCTTCTTTAAAGGTGGACTCTTACCTGTTAAGAACCAGACTTTAGCAGATAACCCACTTCACAGCAACAACAAATGATGATTACTTTGCCATTGCTGGCTTGATGCATTTTGACAACCAAGATGCTCTTTATCCCATTATTATTCCTCTGTGCCATCTATTTAATCTGATCTCTTGAAATTTGGGGTCATTAATGATGAAACTTGATGGTGTACATCATGTACAGTTTGGGGGGTGTGTTGTTTGTTTGTTTGTTTGGTATTTGAATGGTATGTGGATGCCTTTAAGGCCAAACCTATGTTTCTGCAATGCTTCCAAATGGATGTATTTTTATTTGTGCATAGATTAGAAGAGCTGAACCTATCCTGGTGTGACTTCACAACTGATCACATTAAAGCAGCAGTCAACCACATTTCTACAAATGTCACCCAACTAAATTTTAGTGGATACAGACAAAATCTACAAATAGCAGGTAAATAGCAGCACTGAGAACTGGTGTTCTAGTGGAATATGTGGAACCTTAATAAAGTGTAGCTGTGACTGTTTAACTGTTTGCATCTTCTCTTGGTCTGTCAGATCCAGAGTATTGATTTCAAATGCAATGGTGATTTTGCCTGCCTTATGTAGTACAATTCATAAAAGAAAACATTAACCCTAAAACGTAACTGCATTATTGCTCACTTTTGTACATGAGCTCTGAAACACTGATAACCACTCTGATTATATTATTATTATTATTATTATTTATTATTATTATTATTGTTTAATGGCACTTAAACGCCACAATCAGGAATCTGAGCCCCACTGGGCTTGTTGCTGTACACATAAATAATGAAAAGGTGGTCCTGGTTTTACAGACCTTACAGTTAAAGGCAATCAAATAATACAATTTTCAGTCATGAGGAGAGAACTTAGAAATTACAAGACTTCGATTTACACAGGAAAAAACTTCGGGTATCCAAAAATCCCAGTCACTACACAAAGATGAGTGTGTTCTACATGATGGAAATCATGGAGTGGTTTTCAGTTGCATGAATGAGTTTGAGTGCCTCAGAATCCTGTAAACTTGGTAAATTTCTCCTATTAAGAGAACGGTGACTAAATTCAAACGTTTTTCTGGCTGGTACAGTAAAAGCTCTTTTATCTGGCACTTCACCAACCGGCAGACTCTATAAATCGGCACTTCTGATCTGTGCTGAAAGTCCAGTTTATAGTGCAGTTGGTGCAGGGCCAGCAGAGGACAAGTGTGGGATGTGGGGTGCACTCTGGAAGGGGGTTTCGGGAAGGGGGCGGGGGAGCGCTCACCTTCAGCAGCTCCCAGCAAGCAGATCTGTCCCTGCTGTTGCTGGCGGAGGTGCATCCAGGCGGCTCTGCAGGCACGCTGCCTCTGTCCCTGCTCTCCAGTCCCCAAATGCGGACTCCACAGCACCCAGCCCATTAGCCAGGAACCACAGCCAATGGGAGCTGCGGGGGGGCAGTGCCTGCAGACTGATGCAATGTGCCTGGTATCTCTGCCAGGAGCAGCAGGAACAGGGAGCTGCAGAAGGTGTGTGCCCCCCTCCATCTGGCATCCCAAGCCCCCTCTCATGCCCCAACCCCCTGTTCCAAGATCCCTCACGGACCCAAGCTCCCTCCTAGAGCCTGTGTCCCGCAGCCCTTCCCATACCCCTGCCTTGCACTCCAAAACCCTCCCTCTGAGTTAACTGGCATTTTTAATTTACTGGCATCCCCTGTTCCCCCAGCATGCTGGTTTTAAAAAAAAGCTTTTACTGTATATTGATAGTGCAAATGGCATTTCAGGGGCACTTTTTTTTTTGACAAAGCTAAGACAATTTAAATCCTTTTAAGGGTCTGCACCGAACAACAGTAGGTGAAAAAGATTTGGTATGTTTCAAGTGCAGTACAAACGTTCTTTAAAACAAGTACAACCTTTTGTCAAGAACTCACATTGGTAGGGAACATGGAACTTACTCCATGTTAGTGGAGAATAATTCAAACCACATGCATCTTTAAAAGGTAGCTTTTACTGGTCAGGAGAAGCTGTAATATTGCTGGGAAAAAGTGCCTGGCTGATTTTACGTTTGTTTTTGTTTGTTTTTTTTCCCGCCTTCCAGATATTAAGACATTGGTGACAAGATGCCCTTATCTCGTCGAGTTAGATTTAAGGTAAACTGTGTATCAAACTCTTCAGCAGCCCTGAATCCATACAGTATAAAGACATCTTTCCCCCTGCTCCATTCAGGCTGTAACTTCTGTCTCTCTGGAGCCACAGCACAGAATCTGTCCCTGTGCATCTGGGTTTGTGCTAGCCGAAGCCAGAGGAACCTGTGAGTGATCAATATCTACATACATTTTCATACCAGGCTCATCACTGTTGTTTCTGAGCACCTTCAGGCAAGATCTTCTCTCCCCCCCCGCAACCCTAGCACAGATGTCACTCCTTGGAAGAGTTATTTCTTTGCTAAATTTCAGGCTTCATCTGGGGTCTGTTCTGATCAGGTTCTTAAACTGTGCCTATCGTTTCCTGTTTACTGTAGTACTGACTATCACAATATGCTGGGATTTTCTTAATGGTAATAATTCACTCCTTTTTGCCTCTCCAGTCACGCTGTGGCCAGCTCAAACATTTTGAAGGTATTCTGCTAAACTTTACCATAAATAAATTCCTTGAGACAGAAATTGTTCACAGAAAGTTTCTGAAACTCATCTTTTGGGCTGAGAGTTCTGTGTGTGAAAATGGAAACCTGTGTGTGATGTTACTATAGAGTTTGCTTATTTTGATTCTGAGTAAGTTTGATAATAAAGGGGGGGGAAATCACATCTAAAACTTGTTTTAACATAGGTGAATTTATCTGAGAATTGGTTAGGCACCCCCCTCTTCCCTTTGCCCCCTCCAGCTGTCTGATTGGTTGTGCTATAAACTTTAGGCTAGGTTCACTCATAGGTTCCTGTAGCATTTGCTGGCAGAAATCCAGATGCATAGGGGCAGATTCTGTGCTGGAGCCCCCCAAGGAGATAGAAATTGCAGCCTGAATGGGGTAGAGGCAAAGGTATCTTAAGCTGCCTTTGTGCTACTTGGGTTCAGGGCTGTTCTCACTTGGGGCAGCTGCCAATGAGCCACACCGCTACCAAGAATCCTTGTAGTACAGTGGGCACATGCTGTATGCAAGGGTTGGCTGTCAAGAGAAATGCTATGAAGTCTTGAAGTTAATAGCAGACTTAAGGTACAATAACTTCCTGATGAGAAAATGGTGGTCCTATATATCAGATCTCAGTGTCTTAAATGCTGCTGACTGTAAGTCACAGGGGATATACAGCTTGACAGTACCTTCTTGGGTAATATGCTAATTACTGAAACAGAAAAAATACTTTTCTGGAAGAGATAAGCTAAACTCATTTACCCCCAGGGGAATTCTGCACCACTGCACACAGAATGCGTGTCCCCACTGCAGAAAATGAGAGGGAAGCAAAGAGAAGCTGCATGGGGGCAGTGGTGGGGATGCCCATGGGGGGGCACACTGTCACTGCCACTGGCCCCCCACTCCCAATTGCTGAGAGCACAGAGCTGTCCAGCTGAAGCAGAGTGCTATTCAGCTCTGCTGACTGCAGCTATACACCACCTCCTGGGTCCTAGTGCTGGTCATGCCCCCTTCTGTGTGGTCCGGAACCATCCTGTTTTCTGTACAACACTGAAGGCCTGCAGCGGGACAGGGTAAGGAGGGTGGTGTGGTGGGGTGGGGGGAAGGGGGATAGGAAGGGAACAGGGCAGTAGGGAGGGGCAATGGGTTGAGTAAGAGATGGGGATAGGGGAATTATGGGTAGTAAGCGGGAGCCAAGCATGTGGCATCCCCCCCAGCAGCAGCTCAGGCTCCCAAGTTAAGTACGCCCAGCGACTCCCTACCTCACTGATTCCCCCCCCCCAACCAGCTGCATACAGACCTCCACCCCACCAAGCCTCATTCTCTCCTCCCCACCCCCCGCCCTAACTTCTTTCACCTGGACTCCCTGCAGAGTTCCATTGCCCCTGTACCCAGAACCCCCCTGCCCCAACAAGCCCTTGTGCATCCAGTCCTCTTCCCTCCCCCCCATACCCAGTTCCCCCACTGAACCATCTGCATCAAGATTGCCCCACACAGAACCCTCTCACCCCACATTAAGCCCTTCCACGCTTGCCCCACACCTGGATCGGAGGTCAGGGCTGGGTGTGCATGCAAGAGACTGTCCCTCTCTTTTGCTATCTTGGTGCACCTGACATGGAGAGACAGGGCCTTGGTGTGTCAGGGTCGGGTGCAGCCTTACTGCTGGCTCTATGTTCAGGTGGGACTGCAGGGTGATCTCCCACCTCCATGCAGCCAGTTGCTTGTGCTCCTCACTGCCATGCTGGAGCCTGCACATTTATTTGACCAATAAAATATACAGAATTTTGCAAACATTTAAAATATTGTGTGCAGAATTCCCTCAGGAGTAATATACCTGTCTGACATTTTATAATCATGTTACAAATGCATAAGTATAATTTGATTTTTGCCATATCAACTAAACACTGGTTAGAACTCTTGACATGTAGAGCAATTTCCTTTTGTGACCTAAATTCCTGTGCCAAAACAGCTTCCTGCAAAATAAGCTACTGCTCCCCCCACTCCAAAAAATAAAAATGATAGAAATTGGTGAAGAATTCCTAATATGTAAGGAAGAAAACATGTTAAATCTGAAAATACTTAATAAGCTGGTGAAAATTTTTGAAGGCAGATAAGCGTTTAATGTGTACAAAACGTTTCTCCCTGAATTTCAGGAACACTTGAAACTTTGCTTCTATTGTGTTCTTGGAAAGGAAATGTTTTTAATCCTACTTTTGTATATCATCTTTATTACAGTGACAGTGCAATGTTGAAGCCTGAATGTTTTCAATATTTTCATCAGCTCCTCTGCCTACAGCATTTGTCTCTTAGTAGATGTTATCAGATCTCTCCTGCTGACTTACTGTGAGTAATGTCTTACACCCATTATAGTTTACTATTAAAATCAAATACTTAAACTGTTCAAGATCCTGAACTTCTGTATAGACTTAAACTGCAAATAATATTTTTAAAAACAAGAGGAAGACTGGAACTAAGAGGCAGAATGGAGCTGATGATTACTGGTTCTCTGCTGGGGTCAGCAAAAATCTATGAAACCCCCTGGTGAAGCGTGTGTCTCATTTCCCTCTAGTGCTGGTGCATGCATATGACAACCTACTACTGCTATCAGTGAATGCTTTAGCTCAAGCTGCATAGGCCTGAGCTGTGGATCTAAAGGTTCCAGCTCTGCTGGTTGAACCATGTGGATGTAAATATGATTCCACTTAATGGAATTCCTGGGTGTGTGGTTTTTCTTCCTTCCAAGTTCACCTTTTATACTGAGGAAGTTAAAAAGAATATTAAGGTTCAAAGTAAAAAAACTCAGGAATTGCTCAAATTAAGGTTGCCTGTATAACCTTAATTTGCCTCCCTTATGTGTATATGCATTATGATAGAATCTAATTACATGCACTGTCTTTTCCAGAGGACCCCTGCCCCATTGAGTGCACAGCTTGGATGGTACTCTGAGCAACTAATCACTATTTTGTTTTATTCTCGTTGTAACCCTTCCCTTACTTATTGCACATCATTCAAACACTGCTCGGAATATAAAATTCATTTCCTTACAGGCTTTTCTATGATGCTCATTGCTACACTATCTGAATGCTTCACAAACATTAATCACAGAATATCAGGATTGCAAGGGACCTCAGGAGGTCATCTAGTCCAACCCCCAACTATTTTTTGGTGCCCCCAGATCTCTAAATGGCCCCTCAAGGACTGAACTCACAACCCTGGGTTTAGCAGACCAGTTATTTGCATAAAACCTCTGAGAGGTATGAGGGTATTATCCCCTTTTTACAGATGGATAACTCAGGCATAGAGGGACAGATTTAAAAATATTTAGCTGCCTAACATTCATTGAAAATTTTACTGGGCACCTAAATATCTTTAAAAATCTGGCCCCAAAAGATGAAGGTCAGAAGTGTCCACTAATGGGCGCTAGATTTGACATTTAAGACCTGATTTATTTTTTTTTCTTCCGAGTAC
This sequence comes from Gopherus evgoodei, assembly GCF_007399415.2. Classification (NCBI taxonomy): domain Eukaryota; kingdom Metazoa; phylum Chordata; order Testudines; family Testudinidae; genus Gopherus; species Gopherus evgoodei. Next base: position 111,045,407 of record NC_044327.1, on the reverse strand, counting down.
TTAGCATTATATATCTTTTTACATGGTCAGATCTCAGCTCTAATTAACTTGGTTACAGCTGTGAGTGCATAGCATTTTTGCAAAGCAGACAGTCTCACAGTGGGCACTCAGAAAATGACACCAGTGACCACCTGTGAAAAGTTTGGTTTAAGTGACTTACTCAGCATCCCACAGAAACTCTGTTGCAGAGGCAGAGATAGGATCCAGTTCTCCAGGGCAGCATTCCACTGCCTGAACCATGAGACCATTTTTTCTTTTTGTAGTACCCTTCTTCATTCACTACATAACCCTGATTCTTCCCTCAGACCAGGAACATCCTGTGAACTGAATGAGGCTAGTGTCATGGAGGAAAGTAGTATGCAGTCATCTAATTAAAGACTGTCATAATGCATGAATTAAAGTCGCATAGGCAACCTTAACTTTGGCATTTCTTAACTTTTGAGTGCTTGATTTTGCAGCCTGAACATCTTTTAACTTAGACAAAAAACTAATACAAAATTATGGTTGTCAAACTGACCAAAAAAAAACCAAGGCCAGATCTTCAGGTCCTGTATATCAACATGGTTCTGACATCAGTGGAGCTATCCTACTTCCATTTACACCATCTGAGTAACTGCCCCATAAAGTGTAAAGTTAACTACAGGTGAAATTTTTGTTTTTCCCTCTAACTCTAAAGCATTTTGGGGTTTAGTTCAAATATATGATGTGCCACATTAGTGTTCTTAGATAGGTATTAAAGGAAGTTATGCTTTTGATTGTTAAAACACCATATTAAATCAGAAGCTGTTCATGTTAACACAGCTTTGCTGTGTGATCTTGGGCAAATCAATTAGCTGTACTTCCTCCCTCCATAAAATGGGAACATCTGTCTCATGGTGGTCGATGAGGATTTTTAGCAAAGGGAGCAGTTTTCAAAAGTGCCAAGTGCAGTTTGGCATCTTATTCTTACTGACTTTCAGTAGGAGTTGGGTGCCTGTCATTTAAAAATCTCTTCCCAAGACGTGTTGTTCTCTGGTGGAAAATATTATAGAAGTGCAAGGATCTTTTGAACCACACATTACATTGATCTGAGATTCCTTCAATATTTACATATAATGAAGACACTTAAGGATGACTGAAACATTTTACTTTCAGTTTGTTACTGGGTCAGCTATGTCAATGTTAGTGTCACTTTTCTCAGTAGTAGTGAGAAGGGACTAAGTGTGTGAAAGCTTATCACAGACTAATAGTTCTGTAACTATTTACAGATCCCTTTAAAGAGGATTAGGTAGCTGAGCTGAAAACTCATCTTAAAACTCAGATTATTTGCTCAGTAGTACAGAGCTACTGCCGCCTCTGTCTATGAAGGGGCTGCTGAAGTAGAATATCCTTAAGGAAATTATTCATTAAGCCATTTCTATTTTTCTAAACAAGATAGATTCCCTCCTTACCTAGGGCCCACAAAAAATTGTGAATAATAATATTAAAACAAAGCATTAAATGATTGGATGCATAATATGAAACTTGTTGAAACAATGTATTTGCAATAAAATTCTGTTTGACAAAGTTTAAAAATGAGATCTTGCAATGGATCTATATTGATTCCTAAACCTAGGCTGTTAAAATGGGAGTTGGAAGACCTTTAACACTGATAGTGGTGTGGCTGTGGGATAGCTCTGTAGTGTTTGTTCCTTCTCATGAATCCATCTGTCCCTGACTGTACTTGCAAATACACATTTAAATGATAGCTGGGCAAACACAAGGAACTTGGTCTGTACGACCAGTTCAGACATTACCACAAATTCCATTCTGCTGCTCCCTTGTCCAGACTAATTTCAACCCTGTTAATGCCACTACCACCTTATCTGGCCTGTTGCCATAACCCTTCAATCCTTTCAAAACACCACCACAAAAATCACATACCTTGTCCACCCCAGAGTCTATTCACCGGTTATTTTTTGCCCTGTGTTATCAGGATTAAGCTCCTTATCCTCTCCTTCCTGAGCATTCAGAGTTTGATTCATGGCTACCTCTGTTCTCACTTGTAAAAGACTTAGCACACCATTGATGATAAATAAGAATATTCCATACAGTGAAAAATAGTTAGTCATTAACTAAAATTATTAAAAAGTATTTAAGGAGGTGACTGGTGTGTAGGAGTTACCATCTCGGCACAAGTTGCTCCACTTATTCTGAATGTTGATTTTAATAGTCCATTGCTATTGCAGAGACAGTAAATAAACCAACCATGTCCTGCAATAACCTAGCATGTGAGAGGCTCATAGGTTATGATAAAGTTACTGATGTTTCATTGCATTTAAATTCCTATTTCTCTATTCAAGCTGGTTTGGCAATTGAACTTCTTACTGAATCACCAGAACAGAGCATAAAGTTTCAATTAAGTATATTTAAAATCGGGGATTTTTTTTAGATAGGAGCAAACATTTATCCAAAATACTATTTTCCAGACTTTTCATGAAAAATTGTACAATTCAGTTTGGGTAAAAGGTTTTAGCCTTTTTTTTCAGCCTACTGATCTGCGTGTTTTGTTTCTTCCCTTCTAGTGAGCTTGGTGAAATTCCTACACTAAAGACTCTTCAAGCTTTTGGACTAGTGACTGACAATTCCCTACAGCTCCTGAAAGAAACGCTTCCCCACATAAAGATCAATTGTTCACATTTTACAGCCATTGCACGGCCAACCGTTGGCAGCAAAAAGAACCAGGAGATCTGGGGCATCAAATGCAGACTGACACTAAGAAATCCTAGTGGTTTGTGATGCAGCGTTTGCTGGATAGTCCCTTTTGTTGTTACCAAGCGTGGTGTGCTTCATCAAGAAACCCAAACACTGGAGCATCACTCTAGTTCTTCTTGTAAAAAGTGTTTTAACTTGATCTTGTGCTGTAATTTACTTAAGTATATTTTTATATTGTCCTTCTCTTACTGTGTCCAGAAATCCAATCAGGTATGAGTAACTGTAGGCATTTTAAAAGTCAATCTTGCTTTTAGAAATACGTTTGCAAAAGCTAAGTGACTATTGCAATTGTGCTAAACATGATTAAGTTAGAAAGTTTGGTAATAAATAGTGCAGCTGTTCTAGTTGTTTGGCAACGTGCTTAATTCTGCAGTCTGATGTTGCTTTATTGGAACTGTGATGGTCCAAAGGTGCTTCTGTAATATTTTTCCAAATACATTGCAAGGGCCTTACTCAAAGCTAAGTAGAGAAATGTTCTGTCATTAAGGATCTGTTTTACTTCATTTCAATTCAGTACTTTCCTGACTGTTTCAGATTTTAGAGCTCAGAATGAGTAAGGGCATTAAGTCTATTTAGACTCCTAACTGAACAAGATGGAATAATTTGGTGCTGTCTGCTTTTTTCAGGGGAGAGGGGGAAGGAGGGAGGAATAAACCATGGCATTGGACACTAAATTCACTGAACCCTCTTAATGCAATAGGAGCCGTGGGAAGGGAGAGCTATGCAAAAGGAGCTATGAGAAAGCTGAATCAGATACTACCTATAAGGCAGCAGAACAGAGCTACAGTGCATTTTTTCCAACCATTACAGAAGTGTGACCCTCACTGTTTCAAAATGACCGTGCTGAAGAGTTTAAAACTTGAAACCCGTTTGTGAAACCAAGGATCTCACCTGTCAGAGTGACATTTTCATTGGGTATTTTAGTCTGACTTACATTCCAGTTCTGTGTTACTTAATCAGCTTTTAACTTCTTCTGATTTGTGATTTTCCAGTAGTTTCTAAAGATGCATTATTAATGTAAGAATCTCTTCAGAGGTAAGCTTAGTAGGTTTCTGTTTATATAGCCCTGTATTCACATCCCTTAATTGAGACTCTGCAGGGCTAAGGAGCATTAAAGAGGGAAATACACAGAACTCCAGAGCTCTTCAGGGCAAGTAAAATAAGGGGTCAGTGGGATCTAATGAACATCAAGCATTCCACAGTACAGAAACAGCAGTCTTGCAGATATGTTTGATATAGCTGAGGGAGATATAAGTCACCACAGATTCCCTTAGCTTCTACAATGCAGAAAATGTAGCAAACTAAGTTTCTAAGCTCTGTTGTCCCAGTTCCTGTATTTTAAAGAAACCCAGCAAAAACATAGCAACTTTGATGGTAGTTCAGGAGAGAAAAATATGAAGGTATAGAAATGAACAACTAGATAACTATTCAAGCCTACAAGAGGGGAAAGGATAGATATGTAGTTAAGGCATGGGAGTAAGCCTTCGATCTGGTTCTTTGTGCCTCTGTTCACCATTTGTAAAATGGATATAGTACATCCCTATGTCTGAGGTGCTGAGAATAAGTTTATTCATGACTGAGGTGCCTTGACAGAAAGGTGCCAAGGCCATAAGGTTACCTACAGAAAAAATGTAAAGTAGAACCTCAGTTACAAACTGACTGGTCAACTACACACCTCATTTGGAACCACAAGTATGCAATCAGGAAGCAGCAGAGATGGGCGGGGGAAAAGTACAGTGCTGTGTTAAACTACTAAAATAAAAAGGGAAAGTTTTTAAAGATTTGAGGTAAAGAAATTTGTGCTCTTCATTTAAAGTAATGGTTAAAAGTAGCATTTTTCTTTTGCATAATGCAGTTTCAAAGCTATTAAATCAGTGTTCAGTTGTAAACTTTTGAAAGAACTGCCATAATGTTTTGTTCAACCTCTAGTCCCAAGATGTTAGTAACTGAAATTCTACTGTACAACCATAAAGTAGTTTCAGTAATCGAACATGTGCTGTTAACAGAGAAAGAGAAGCTGAGTTTTTCCCTTTTCCCCCGGGGGGGTGGAGCAGGTGACAAATTTGCAGCAGGCTTAAACATTTATGTAGCAATTCACATATCCTGGGTATCATTAACTGTGCTTGCACTTTAAGCAGCTAGCAGAAGTTGAAACCAATCTAAGTCTTCTTGGATGCTCCCGTTTCTATATCCCACCAATCTGATCACAGATTCAACATAGTTTGTCAGCCTTTTGATGTAACGCTCAGTTAAGTCTCACTTCTGAATTTATACTTGCAACCAGTGAGACAAGATATGGCACTCAACACCCCCTTCTATCTGTGCCTGGCCCCAGTAGGGAGTTTAAAAAGAACCCCCTCTCCTCCAACTAGCAACAGAACCCTACCTCACAGGACCATCCAGTGTACTAGAGATGGCTATTGCTAGTCAGTTATACATGGAAGGTGATCAAGTGCTATACTGAGGGGCAGCAGTATAAAACATTACGGGTACATCTACACTTAACACTACTGCTGTAATGCCTATGCTGACAGGGATTCCCCTATCAGTGTAGATAATCCACCTCCCCAAGAGGCCATAGCTAGGTCAGTGGAAGAATTTTTCTGTCAACCTAGTGCTACCCAGGGACTTTGGGTCAGCTTAACTACACCACTCAGGGGCTTGAATTTTTCACACCTCCGAGTGATGTAGTTATACACTAGAAAATTAGACTGGCATACCAGGCCTAAAATATGCTCTCTTTCATCTGATGATTCTTAACCCATTCAAAAATTATTAAATCTCTCCAGCTGGAGGTGACTTACTTATTTTAAGTATGGAATTAGACCCTTTACTAGCACACATAACCATGTGGGGTAGTGTTGACTGGAAGTAATAGTGCCAATCTGTTGCTTTCACTCAGACTATTTCTCCCACTTGACATCTTGCTTTGAGTTTACTCAGGACAGCCCAGTTATTACATATCTAAGCAGCCTGACATTTTTGAAATACCTTCCCATGAATAAGGTCTTCATAGCATGGGATGCTAAAGACTTAACTTATAATTATAAAGACAAAGAGATTAAGGGGTGAAGTATTCTCTGCAAAACTTGATACATTTTAAAAAAATACTCTTAGGTTCAGCACAGTTGCATATGTTTCATAGTTTAGGAAACTACAACAAAACTAAAGTTGATAAGTAGTAAATCTAGATCAAGTGAAAGTCTTTAAGCTTGGAATACAGAAGAGTATTATAACTTGTATTTCTCTACATAAATATTGTAATAGCAAAAGCTACAGCATTTCACTGTTGTACTCCAATAAACTAATTTTTAAAAAAATATCAAACCTCTTGCTGTGGTGACAGGAAAGTAACTTGAAAAAATATCAGTTACTTGTGAAATGGGAATTGTTTATATGCACTTGAAGTGCACTAAAAGCTACAGCTATGAATGAGTGTGCTTGGATACACTCTTAGTCTAGAACTGTCTTATTTGAAGACTTTCACTACATGCTATTGTGTTCACCAAGATCAGGAAGGTGCAAATCTGTCATCCAGGTAAGATGCAAAAATCTACTTTAACTGAGCTTTTCCACACCATCACCAAGGGATTGGGGGAAGATGGAGAATGCGAGAAAAACTGAAGTCCATGCAGCCTGAAGTGAGGTACAAGTCTATACAGTGAAATTAAACTCCTAGCACCGTGATGGAATAGAAAATGCTTTAAATCCTGTCCAAATTAAATATTTAAGATGAATAAGATATGTTGCGAAGAGTCACCATGAGTATTGTAAAAGGAAATCATGCCTCACACATTAGAATTCTTTGAGGGTATCAAGCATGTGGACAAGGGTAATCTAGTGTACTTCGACTTTCAGAAGGCCTTCACTGAGGTCCCATCTCAAAGGCTCTTAAAACAAAAGCAAGTAGTCCTGGGATAGAGGGAAGATCCTTATGGATTAGTAACTGGTAAGGATAGCTAGGGGACAAAGGGCAAGAGTAAATTAACAGTTTTCACAATGGAAAGAAGTAAATGGCAGGTTCCCCAAAGGATCTGTACTGTTCAACATATTCATATACGATCTCGAAAAGGGAGTAAACAGTAAGGTGGCAAAGTTTAAACCATACAAAATTACTCAAGATAGTAAAGTCTAAAGCAGACTTCAAAAAGTTAAAGGGATCCCACAAAACGGAGGGGTTCACAAAAAGGCAGATAAAATTCAGTGTTGATAAATACAAAGTAATTCATGTTGGAAAACAGACTGCATTTTTGTATATATAGTTGGGATTAATTTAGCACTTACCACTCAAGAAAGATCCTGGATATCATGGGCTAGTTCCCTGAAAACATCCACTCAATGTGCAGTAGCAGCCACAAAAGCTAATGTTAGGAACTATTAGGAAAGGGATAGACAAGACAGTAAATATAAGCCACTATATAAATCCATGGTATGCTCACACATTGAATACTGTGTGCAGTTCTAGTCAACTCAACTCATAAATGATACTAGAATTGGAAATGGTGCAGAGAACAACAGTGGTGGGGGAGGGATAATTCAGTGGTTTGAGCATTGGCCTGCTAAACCCAGGGTTGTGAGTTCAATCCTTGAGAGGGCCAATTAGAGATCGGGGGCAAAATCAGTACTTGGTCCTGCTAGTGAAGGCAGGGGGCTGGACTTGATGACCTTTCAAGGTCCCTTCCAGTTCTATGAGATAGGTATATCTCCAAATAGTATATTTAATGATTAAAAGGGCATGGGACAGCTTCCATGAGGAGAGATTAAAAAGACTAGTACTGTTCAGCTTAAAAAAGAAATGACTGGGGAGGGGGGCAAGAGAGGTCTATAAGATAATGAATGGGAGTTGCCTTACCAAGTGAGGGATTCAGTCTAACGAGACAATTCAACTAACAGTAGAATACCAAGGGAGGAAAAATCACTTTTGTAGTGTCACAGCAAACGTGGTGGCTGAACTTTGTGACTTTTCCTCACCCACAACTATTTCAGATTTGAGGACGATTTATACCTTCATGTCAGCAGGACTGCTATGGGTACCCGCATGGCCTTACAGTATGCCAACATTTTTTATGGCTAACTTAGAACAATGCTTCCTCAGCTCTTGTCCCCTAATGCCCCTACTCTGCTTGCGCTACATTGATGATGTCTTCATCATCTGGACCCATGGGAAGGAGGCCCTTGAGGAATTCCACCAGATTTCAACAATTTCCATCCCACCACCAACCTCAGCCTGGACCAGCCCACACAAGAGATCCACTTCCTAGACACTACAGTTCTAATAAGTGATGGTCACATAACCACCACCCTATACCGGAAACCTACTGACCACTATATTTACCTCCATGCTTCCAGCTTTCATCCAGACCACATCACATGATCCATTGTCTACAGCCAAGCTCTAAAATACAACCGCATTTGCTCCAATCCCTCAGACAGAGAAACAGCTACAGGATCTCTATCAAGAGTTCTTAAAACTACAATACCCACCTGGTGAAGCTAAGAAATTAGATTGACAGAGCCAGAAAGGTACTCAGATGTCACCTACTACAAGACAGGCCCAATGAAGAAAGTAACAGAACACCACTAGCCGTCACCTAAAGCCCCCAACTAAAACATCTCCAGCGCATCATCAAGGATCTATAATCTATCCTGAAGGATGATCCATCACTCTCACAGACCTTGGAGACAGACCAGTCCTCGCTTACAGACAGCCCCCCCAACCTGAAGCAAATACTCACCAGCAACTACACGCCACACAATAAAAACACTAACCCAGGAACCAAACCCTGCAACAAACCCCGGTGCCAACTCTGTCCGCATATCTATTTAAGGGACACCATCATAGGCTAATCACATCAGCCACACAATCAGGGGCTCGTTCACCTGCACATCTACCAATGTGATATATGCCATCATGTGCCAGCAATGCCCCTCTGCCATGTACTTTGGCCAGACTGGACTGTCTCTATGCAAAAGAATAAAAGGACACAAATCTGACATCAGGAATTATAACATTCAAAAACCAGCAGGAGAACACTTCAACCTCCCTGGTCACACAACAACAGATCTAAAAGTGGCAATTCTTCAACAAAAAAAACTTAAAAAACAGACTCCAACATGAATCTGCAGAACTGGAATTAATTTGCAAACTGGACACCATCAAATTAGGCCTGAATAAATACTGGGAGTGGATGGGACATTACAAAAGTTAATTTTACCATACTAATTTTCCCCTACTGTTACTCACACCTTCTTGTCAACTGTTTGAAATGGGCCACCCTCATTACCACTACAAAAGTGATTTTTTTCCTCCCTTAGCATTGAATTGTCTCGTTAGACTGACCCTCCCACTTCGTAAGGCAACTCCCATCTTTTCATGTACTATATATATATATATATTATATATATATATATATATATATATATATATATATATACACACACACATCTGCTATTGTATTTTCCACTCCAGGCATCTGATGAAGTGGGTTCTAGCCCACGAAAGCTTATGCCCAAATAAATTTGTTAGTCTCTAAGATGCTACAAGTACTCCTTGTTGTTTTTGCTGATACAGACTAACATGGCTACCACTCAAACATTTATAATCAGCATATTGGATTAAGCTATCTTATGCAGTTCTTTCAATGTTCTGATTTAGTAAAGTTTTACCTTAATTTCTTGGTTTGCCAGTGGTTCCAGTCAGTGACCCCTAAAAGTTCATGCTGACTGATAGAGGGCACCAGTATGCATAAGGGTTAGATATGTACATTCTAGTTCACTCAGGACCACCTGTCTACCACAAGCCTGTGTTCACACTGATCCTCAGTCTTTCTGACATGTATATGCAAATAACATGTAAGGACATAAATAAATATATTATATTTACACACACAAAAAATTATGTTCTTAAGGCCTTATAGGCCAAGGCAGGCCATTCAGAGGTAGTGTGCACTGAGACAGATTCCATAATATAGGTTTAATAGGGTAACCACTAATATCTAACACAGTAGCTGTTGACCACTACACAACTCATAGCAAGAAGAAAATTACCAAAAGGCTGTACCAGTACCAGTACAGCTTGCCCACACAGCTACTATGCTGGGACATGATCAGTTTAGCACAAAGTACGACGTACATAAAACCAAAACAATGCTTCTGCAGGTTTCTGAACTAACCTGGCCTTAAACTGCTTACCGAATCAGAGTACAATGTTCTATGTCTGCAACTAGAAAAAACAGTTACCTACCTTTTCGTAAATGTTGTTCTTCAACATGTGTTACTCACGTCCATTACACATAAGGTGTGCGCGTGCCGTGTGCACGGACCTGGGAAAGTTTTTCCCTTAGTGAATGTGTGCACCGACGACCAGGTGGCTGATCTACAGATCTCCTGGAGAGGAACCTGTGCCAGGGAAGCTGTGGAGGACGCTTGAGCCCTAGTTGAGTGGGCCATGATCGCCGGGGCTGGCACCTTGGCAAGCTCATAGCATGCACGGATGCAATCCGTTGTGCCGAGACCGGAAGCCCTTTTGTTCTCTCCACAATGGCGACGAACAACTGAGTCAACTTGCGGAAAGATCTAGTTTGCTCCAGATAGAACACCAGGGTCCTATGGACATCTAGAGTATGCAGGCTACGGTGACTCGGGTCCGTGTGTGGTTTGGGAAAGAACACTGGCAAACAAATGTCCTGTCTCATATGAAATTGCAAAATTACTTTAGGGAGGAATTTAGGGTGTGGCCTAAGTTGCACATTGTCCTTATAAAAAACCGTATAACGGGGCTCCGAAGTGAGGGCCCTCAGTTCTGACACCCTTCTTGCAGACGTAATGGCCACCAAAAACGCCACCTTCCAGGAGAGGTGAGTGAAAGAGCAAGAGGCTAGGGGCTCAGAAGGAAGTCCCATGAGTTTGGTCAGGACCAGGTTAAGGTTCCAGGGAGGGACCGGAGGGCAAGCGTAAGGAAACACCCTCTCCAGTCCCTTGAGGAACTGGGCTTCCATGGGGTTGGAAAACACCGAATGCCAGACTCCCCCAGATGAAACACTGAAATTGCAGCCAGATGCACTCTAATTGAAGAGGGAGCAAGACCTTGAGGTTTGAGGTGCAATAAGTATTCCAGTATGACTGGAACAGAGGCCTGTAGAGGCTGTATGTGCTTTGGTTCACACCATCAGGAGAACCTCTTCCACTTAGTGAGGTATGTCGCCCTAGTGGAAGGCTTCCTACTACCGAGGAGAATTTGTCGCACCTGAAAGGAGCACTGACTCTTCACAGCATTCAACCACAGAGTTTCCACGCCATTAGATGCAGTGGTAGCAGGTTTGGGTGGAGCAGGCGCCCGCGGTCCTGCGTGATGAGATCTCAGTGCAGGGGCAGGGCAATCGGGGCAGCCACTGACAGTTCTAGCAAAGTCATAAACCAATGTTGGCAGGGCCAAGCTGGTGCAATGAGAATCATCGCCGCTTTGTCCCTGCAAACCTTCAGGAGGACTGTGTGGATGAGCAGGAGTGATGGAAAGGCGTACTTCAGACTGCTGCTCCAAGGGATCGCGAAGGCATCTGCTACCGAGCCTGGACTGTGGTTTTGGAAAGAACAAAACTGTGGGCATTGACTGTTGTCCTTGGTGGTAAAGAGGTCCATTTGGGGAAATCCCCAGTTCTGGAAGATCAAATGCAGGATATCCGATCTCATCGTCCATTTGTGCATTTGGCATGACCTGCTGAGGCGATCCACCAGCTCATTTTGCTCCCCCAGAAGGTATGACGCTACAAGGTGCACTGAGCAAGCTATACGAAAGTCCCATACAAGAAGGGCCTCTTGGTAAAGGGGAGAGGAACGGGCTCCGCACTGCTTGTTTATACAGAACATGGCAGTGGTGCTGTCTGTCAGAACAGTCACACTGTGCCCTTCCAAAGTAGTGTGAACGGCCTGGTAGGCTAGGTGAACCACCCTGAGCTCCTTTACATTGATGTGGAGTGACATTTCATCCCTGGACCACAAACCCTGCATCCATAGGTCCCCCAAGTGTGCTTCCCAGCCAAGGTCTGATGCATCTGTTACCAGTGTCAGAGTGGGCTGCAGTGCAGAGAAGGGGATCCCTTAGCAAACTACCTGCTGATTGAGCCACCAGCGCAGGAAGTCCAATGCTTGGGCAGGGACTGTCACAAAAAGGTCCAAGGGGACTCTGCAGGCCACAATTGCAAAGTCCTGATATGCAGATGAGCATGTTGGACCACGTGGGTGCACACCGCCATGTGTCCTAGGAGCTGCAGGCAGCATCTGGCCATGGCTGCGGGGAACCTCAGCATTGAGTATGTGGCATACTGGATGGCCAGAAATCTGGATTCTGGGAGGCTCACTTGCACCTGTACTGTGTCCAGAACTGCCCTGATGAACTCCAGCCTCTGTGCAGGTATCAGGGAGGACTTGGGCACATTGACTAGGAGACCTAGCCTGTGGAATAAGTCCAGTGCCATCACCAGGTGGGAGCGGACCTCCTCCTTGGACTGACGCGCAAGGAGCCAGTCATCTAAGTACGAGTATACTTGCATTTTTCTTTTGCAAAGAAAGGCTGCCACTACTGACATGCATTTTGTGAATACACGTGGGGCCATAAACTGGTAATGGTGCTGGTTTATGGTGAACCGCAGGTGAGCGGGATGAATGGCAAAGTGAAAGTATGGTTCTTTCATATCGAGGGCAGCATACCAATCCCCCGGATCCAGGGATGGGATAATAGAGCCAAGGGAGTGTGATGGGTTGGATCACAGAAACCCCCTCTGAGCTGCCACCTGCTGTGCCAAGACTATCTCTGTTCCTGTTTTCCCTGCCAGTTCAGGACTGCAGCACCTTGTCTTGCTGAGCCAGACACTCCCGTCTTCTCCAACAAAGACCGAGGGTCTGCATTACTTGCCCCAAAGCTGCAGGTTTACCTGAAAACAGCTCACAGAAGTGTGCTTGTCTTTAGCATTCAGATGCCCAACTCCCAATGGGATCTAAACCCAAATAAATCCGTTTTACCCTGTATAAAGCTTATGCAGGGTAAACTCATAAATTGTTCACTCTCTCTAACACTGATAGAGAGATATGCACAGCTGTTTGCTTCCCCAGGTATTAATACATACTCTGAGTTAATTAAAAAGTAAAATGTGAATTTATTAAATAGAGAAAGTAAGGATTTAAATGGTTCCAAGTAGTAACAGACAGAACAAAGTCAGTCACCAAGCAAAATAAAATAAAATGCGCAAATCTGTGTCTAATCAAACTGAATACAGATCAGATCCTCACCAGTTCCAGAATGCTCCCCTTTTACAGGCTTTTAGCCTGGGTCCAGCAATCACTCACACCCCCTGTAGTTACTGTCCTTTGGTTCCAATTTCCTTCAAGTATCCTGGGGGGAAGGAAAGTCTCCTTCTTTAGCCAGATGAAGATAAAGTGGAGGGGTCTCTCTTGGGTTTAAATAGACTCTCTTCTGAGTGGCGATCCCACTCCTATGCAAATCCAGCTCAGAGATGGAGCTCTGGAATCACCTGGGCAAGTCACATGTCCATGCATCAGAGTCCTGTTGGCACCTTATAGACTAACAGACGTAATGGAGCATGAGCTTTCGAGGGTGAATACCCACTTTATTGGATGCATGTAGTGGAAATTTCCAGAGGCAGGTATAAATATGCAAGCAAGAATCAGGCTGGAGATAACGAGGTTAGTTCAATCAGGGAGGATGAGGCCCTCTTCTAGCTGTTGAGGTGTGAACACCAAGGGAGGAGAATCTGCTTTTGTAGTTGGCTAGCCATTCAGTCTTTGTTTAATCCTGAGCTGATGGTGTCAAATTTGCAGATGAACTGAAGCTCAGCAGTTTCTCTTTGAAGTCTGGTCCTGACATTTTTTTGCTGCAGGATGGCTACCTTTAAATCTGCTATTGTGTGTCCACGGAGATTGAAGTGTTCTCCTACATGTTTTTGTGTATTGCCATTCCTAATATATGATTTGTGTCCATTTAGCCTTTTACGTAGGGACTGTCCAGTATGGCCGATGTACAGAGCAGAGGGGCATTGCTGGCATATGGCGTATATTACATTGGTGGATGTGCAAGTGAATTAACCGGTGATGGTGTGGCTGATCTGGTTAGGTTCTGTGATGGTGTCACTGGTGTAGATATGTGGACAGAGTTGGCATCGAGGTTTGTTGCATGAATTGGTTCCTGAGTTAGAGTTACTATGGTGCGGTGTGTAGTTGCACATCACGGCGACACAGAGGAAACCCTTCAAGCCCCAGCCGCCATTTCCCTTTTAAGTTCTGTGTAGATCCTCTTAAGCAGAGGTGGAGAACCTATGGCCCACGGACCAGTTCCGGCCCTCTGCTTAATTTCACGAGTCCCACGGCAAGTCTCCATGCCACGGTTCGGAAGCCCCAAGCCTCGGTGTGTCCCCCTTTCCCTGCTGTGGAGGGAAGCTAGGATTGCCAGGCTGTTAAAAGTCTAGTCAGCTTCGCGCAGGTCCTGAAAGAGACAGCATGTCCCTGCAACCCCCATGCACAGGAGCAATCAGGGAAGTTGCTCCCGGCCCCAGCGCCGGCTCCGTAGCTCCCATTGGCCAGGAACCAGAGCCAATGGGAGCTGTGGGGGCAGTGCCTGCGGGGGGGAGGCAGCACACACCATGCAGAGCCACCTGGCCCCTCTGCCTAAGGGCTGGACATGGCAGTCACTTTTGGGAGCAGCACAGAGCCAGGCCATGCAGGGAGCCTGCCTTAGCCCCGTTGTGCCACTGACTGGGAGCCACCTGAGGTAAGTGCCACCTAGCTGGACCCTGCAAATCCCCTGCCCCAAGTCATAATCTCCTCCTGCACACCAACCCCCTTCCCCAGCCTGGAGCCCCTTCCTTCACCCTAACTCCCTCCCAGACCTTGCACCCCCACCCCAACCACCTTCCCCATCCCAGAGTCCCCTCCCACACCCTGAACCCCTCATTTCTGGCCCCACCTCGGAGCCTAGGGGAAGCCTGGAGCCTCCAGCCACTGGAGCCGCAAGCATCAGCTCACCCCACTGTGGGGAGGGACGCCCTGAGCCTCTGCACCCCCCACGGGACTGTGTGTAGCCCATAACTGATTTTTTCTGTGGGTCAGTGGCCCGATTGAAAAAAGGCTCTCCATCCCTGCTCTACAGAAATGTTTCCTGCTTAGCCAAATACTAACAAACATCGGAAAAACTGCATAGCAAGTCAAAAGATTTCAATAAATATTTTAAAGAGCACTTTCAACACAAAAGATACAGATAAGTACAAGGTGTGAAACAGTTTCATGTATCTCTCCAAATTTCATTTATTACATGTATGTATCAACATACCACTGGTTTGTTGTTTTTTTAAAAGCAAAGAATGTCAAATTTTAGTTTAGTAAAATGTTAAGGAGTGTTAATTATTGCTTAACTGAAATGTTCTGGATTGAGCAGGCTGCTGAAATAGCTTTGTTTTTTGGAGTTAATACCAGTTTGGATGGACAAAGCAGTTAGATTGTGTTGACTTCTATCATAAAAAATATCCTAGACTATATCGTAGAATATAAGTGGTTTATATTACATTCCTTTATAAACACTAAAATTTACCAAATTTCAAAAGGATTTTACACTTAATTTATAAAATAGGCATGAGCTCTTCCTACTGATTTGTCCAATATGGATTTTTGACCCCATGCTAGTATTTCTACTGAGCACAAACCAACAATTCCATCTCATTACTTTGGTTTGTGCACCAGCACCAAGAGCAGCAGAAATACAGTAAGTGATTAACTTCAGCTACAAAGCCAGCAGAGGGCACAAAAGAGCGGTTCAGATCCACAAACTCATTTCGTGATTTTTTTTAAAACTTATGAATCCAACTGATATTTCATACCAAATCTTAAAAGCAGGTCAAAGACTGGAACTATACTACTTGGCAGTGTTGCTTTTAAGACACAGCATTCTCAATTTAAGGGTCTGAAACTCAAAAAGCAAAAAACCCCTCATTTTGTTTAATACATCCCTGTTCTAAATATTACAGCACATAATATCTATCCTTACTTGTTTGGAGAGTCTTCACAATTTTTGCTGAGTGGAAGATGTAGTTTTTGCCCTACCTTTCAGTGTCCTTAAGTTAAATCATGTTATTTGATTAACTTTAGTTTAAACACCATACAAATAAAGTGTTCTTAAAAGGTATTTAAATACTTAAAAGGCCTATTTTGGGGTTAGTGCATTTAAAGTGCATATTTACATGGAGGAGTTGCAGCACTTCAATCAGCAGCAGTGGATATTTGCCAAAACAACCTATCCATTGACAGAATGCAAAAACTACTGTTGAAAAGTGGATTTTTTTTACGTAACAATGAATTTACTGCACAGTACATCTCTCTGTTAAAAAACGGGATTAATCCACAATGTGGACTAACATTCACTTTTAGAACAAATTTGCAGGTTTTTTGCATTAGACATGTAGAAGAGCATCAGTTTGGTAACAGTAAAACCCAGTAGTTTCAAAAGAGCTTATTTTGATTCCACCTTCCCACTTGCAGCCCAAAGAGCTTTCAAACAGACACTTATGCCACATTTTGGACTACAGCAATTTTTTTAAAAAAAAGAAAAGATATCTGAAGTGTGCATAAACCTGTAACTATAACTGATCTCATTATAATGGCTTTACTGGTTTAACAATCTCAGGGCTCTTCCTCTTAACATTTAATTGGAGTTTAACTTTTCATGCTGAGTACAGAGAAAATAAGGCTGTTTTTTTAAACTACTTATTTGATGAGGGTAAAATCATTCATCTACTTGCTTCACCTGTAAAGTAGGAGTTTATCATTTCAAAATCTAAACAATAAATACATTGACTGCCATTAGAACTTTTGAGTAAATCTGCAGTATAAATATCTTCAAACAAGAATCATTTGAAGAATAACGTCTGAAATAAAGTTCATTCTACAGTAGAAATAAACCCTTTTTGTTGCTATTAAGTCACATACAAAAAATTCAAACTGTTATCTTAGTTTTGCCCAGCTCTGCCCTGCAATCCACATGCTACTCAGCACACCACCTTTCCCGAGATGATCATAAAGTTGCTTACAGTTTCTATGGATAACTGTGGGCTTTTTTCTTTTGCAGACATGTGCTTAAATGCTTATCTGCATAAAGAAGTTGTGTGTATGGGATCAAAAACATAAACTGGTCACAGTCAGTTGAGAGTGTCAGCAGAATAATTTAGCACTTATATAGGGCTCTTTATGCATAAATATCACAGTATTTAATTTCCCTTCAAAATGCTAGCTCCATTCTATAAATGGGGAAAAGAGGTATAGAGGTTAATCCTGGATCCCATCGATTAGATCCTTATGTCTCCCATACATGATTGGCATACAAAAAGAACGGTATGTGATTTCTCTGCATCTTCAGAAGTATAGCTATGAAGCAGATCAAGTACTCAATTTAAAACCAAGTCATTTTACTTACTAAATCCAACTATTGCTCTTTTTAAAACCCAAACTATATAATTCTATACCATTCTTTTCAACTGTCTGATTGACAGAACACTTGTTGGCCAGTTAATGTATTAATTGAAGCAACATAATTTATTGTAGTTAAAATAATTTGTATTAAAAGTAGATTTATAGCAGGCAACAACAACAAAAATCTAGATTTCAGATGAAACATAGGGAAGAGTTACCTCACTCAAAATAAATGAGTTTTTCTAGTCACCGGAAAAAACATTTTCCAAAAAAAAATCCTGAAGTAGATACCAAAAGAGTAGAAAATCACTGGAAGAGGTGAAAGATTTACCATAAACCATACCACAAAGTAGTGTTGTAAGAGTCTGAAGAGAGTACACCAAAAAAATCTCCATTTCAGTTAGGCCAACATCAGGATTTATTTTCCAAAAAGTCTATTCTTTATGCTTGCATCAACTCAATGAATCTTAGCATACTTTCCTGTAAAAGTATATGCAGGGTTGAGGTGTCTGGGTCATTCAGTTCCAGACTGCTATTTAAAAAACTGTACAGTTGAATATTCAAAGCTAACCATTTTATTTCGTTTGAACCCATCTACCTAATTTTTTTTTAAAAAGGGTTCTGTCACATTCATCCTAAAAGGTTAAAAAAAATCACATTTCACTGAAGTTAGATACATTTCCTTTGTGTCAGGTGCAATAAAGCTCAAAAACACAGTTTTTTTCCCACAATTTCCCCATCCCAGGAATGGGAAATGATTTCAGGTCTCTTCTCAATATTCTTGCATCAAGAGAAGCAAATTTTCCAACTTAGAATAATGCAGCATTCTGATGTACTGTCTATCTCTGCAGTGATTCCCTTTTCCAGGTGCAGGATTTAGTAGGATTTCAACAGACTATTAAATTTCTTCATTCTTCTAGCAAAACAGTGAGCAATGCATCTTCTGTATTGATCAATATTGAAGCTATTGCCCCATCATTAAACTCAAAAGAAGTTCCTCCATCTACCACCATACAGGCATCCCAACAACGTGACCGGACACAAACCCTTCAAAAAAAAAAAAAAAAAGAGAAGTGATCGTCTTGAACAAGTGTTACATTCAGATTTCCTATAAAATAGTTAGAAAATACACTACTTTGCTATACCACAGTTTTGGACAAGGGCTTAGTTCTAATAGACTGAATAGCCCCTTTTGTTTTGTGTGTTAGTAAATCAGAAAAAACATCCCAAGCCAGGGTCGATAAAAATAGATTTTTAAAAATTTAAATACGTTTATTTTAAAATAATCAGAGTTTGTTTTTCAGAAAATAAACCTATTTAAAATTACACTTGAAACTGACAGCCTACTTTAAGGCCTAAACTTGTTATAATCTAGTAAAATAATTTAAATTAAATAAAAAATATTAAGCAGTATATGTTTGCTGGCAAGTGTTAAACTGAACTGGGTCAGGAGAGGAAATCAAATTGTTGAACTGCAGAACTAGCTTTTGACAGCAGCAACCTCTTCTGTACATACTGAAAGAAGATTTTCTTTATTTCAGTTTATTCAACTAGTTCAATTAAATGACTACCTAATCCAATGTTGAGACACTAATTGGGAGTTAGAAAAGCAGGAAAGCTTGTTTTCCTCTTCCGATCTACAAATAAAAACTAGATGAGAGGATGAAATCTACCAGTTCTAAAATCTTGAAGGACATAGTGACCAGAAACAATCTGTCCAATTCACTTCACACAGATACTTGCTTTAATAAATCAGTTTTAAATGCAAAACATGTTTTGATAAGAAAAAAAGTTTATCATAAAATTTATGTATCTAGCACATTTGAAGAAGTTTTATTTAACTAATACAATCATTTTACAATGTCTGGGCTTGTACATTAATTGAATTTGAATTTCCATCCAAATAGATGGCACAAATAACGAGTAAAATAATTAACCATCTAATACAGTATTTTTCAACTTTTTTTCATTTGCAGACCCTTACATTGCCTTACAAGGCCACTTCAGATCCTTTTGGAAATCTTAGACATTCTTTGCAGACTCCCAGAGGTCTGCAAACCACAGGTTGAAAACCACTGATTTTAGTAAATAAGAAATGTCTCACTCATTTTGCAATGTAATTAAAAAATTGAAAATGAACAATCCTAATAAGTGTAAAATAGGCTATACCAAAAGGTATACAGATATAATGTATGTTCCTAGTTAGCAAAAAGAAATACTAAATTTAGTGTAAAGGCTAAAGAGACAAGTGACCAAGTGTCTTGAACAAGTGTTACATTCAGCAAACCAACCAGTAAGAATCAACCACACTTGAGGAAAATAAGTACAAATGCAAAACAAGGTTAAAAATCAATGATTTAAATCAATCCATCCTGTCCCCATCCATATAGAATTCCACTGAAAGAATGCACTATTCTTCAAGCATCTTTTCCAAAGAACTTCAAACTGTATTAAACAGTAAAAAATACATAGTATTAGCACTTTACTTAGGAGAGGGAAGGAATGTACTTGAAGGATAAAAGTAGCCATCCAAATGCCATCCAGCCAGAATTACGCTATCTGCTAGAAAAGAAAGACAGCCCACATAGTGCGATTGTTCAAATAATGAGAATGCCATAGCTCAGTTAAGTTTTGAAAGGAAGCTACAATTAAACCCATTTAAGACTGACTTGCTTAATGGAAGATTTCTTATAAAACTTCATGGAATATGAGCCAGTTCAGCACAATGTTACCTATTTGAAGTCCAATTAAAGTCATGAACATCAATTTGTCATTGCATACAGCACAAGCATTTTCTGTATTTCTAATTAGCAACACTAGTGATTTTCAAACAAGGTGAAAGGTTTAGACATTCTTCATTGTATGCGAAACAGATGTGGGCAGATGGGCATAATTTTGCCTTTTACCGCTAAAGAAGTGCAAGCTTGAAGGTGATATTGTAGAACTAGCTGATTACTGTCAATATTAAATGAGTTTGACTATACGTATTTTAAGCTAAAACTTTACCTATAAATTTTCTAGAAGCACTGTCTTCTAATACTGAACAAAACACCAACAGACATTGCCACTATCATATTCTTCCAGTTAACTTACCTTTAAAATGAAAAGGAATTCAACTGTTGGGGTTTATCCTTCAGAACGTGTAGAAAGTGAGAATGGTATTAATAAAAAATAAGTTTTCAAAAATGTCACACAGACCAAAAATCTGTTTTAAAGGCTGTATGAATGGTGTCCATTGTTGGGAGAAAGGAAACCATGACTCACCTCCTTTATTGAGGGTGACTATCTTTCCAAAAGTCACAATTTCACAAAAACAAAGCAATCTTACTTTGGGGTGGGGGGGTGCAATTTCAAGGCTTAATCTATTAAATTGGAATGAGATTATCCAGTGTTTTACCTCTCCACTGTCCCATCTTTAACTTTCTACCAAACAAACCTAGTGTAAATTTATACTCAAATAGAATGTCTCCAATACAGAATAAGCAAATGGTGGTGAACATTAATTGTTAAGAAGTCATCCCATATCAAAAGCTTCCGGCTTTAATGGTTTTCCTCTACTACTATTTCTGAGGGGCCTCAATCACATTTAGACCTCAGCATGTTGAGTAAACTCCCTAGTTTTGTTCAGTTTAATATTGTTTATATTTTTGCCCATGTCATGCGATCTATTCAGGTGAAGTGAAATTCTTTCCTTGGTCTGCTCAATTAGTCCTGAAAGCATCTAAGAGAAAGGAGGACACTTGCTTCTAACTCAGTTTGGACACAGAAACCTGAGTACCAAGCACATTTAAGTCAAGCTCTCAGGCTACCTATTTTATTTTACATATTAGTTAAACATTAAGTATTCAATTACATGTACAGGCAATACTTACTTTGAAAAGAACCCACGCTGCAGACTACTTGAAAAAACCCGGTTTGCAATAGGCTCTCGAATACTGAAAAACATCTTTGGTTCTTCGGGACTATACAGCAGCGAGTCATTATACTCATTTGTTACTGTAAGTACAAAAATTGGATCATCACTTTCTCTAGAGGAGTTAGTAATTCTCAAGGTTGCACATTCCAAGCAGAGGAACAGTTCCACTATTAAACTGTTTAGACAGCATTTATGATTTTTAGAAGTGCCCAGTTAGAATGAAAAAGATACATCTTTACAGGAGGAGTCATTACAGTTCCATTGAATGACTAACCACTGAGTGGCGCTCTCAATTCAGAACCATTATTCAAAGTATCAGTTCTCAATTGTAAAAAGCTGAAATTCTCTACCAAAATATTTATGCCTATTACACATTAAAGTATACAGATTCTTAATTGCAGATCATATGGTACATTTTATTAAATGTGCTTCTTCTTAAGGAAACACTACTGTTTAGTGTAACGAAGCACTTTTAAGTGCTGTAATTATTAAGTAATAGAATACAACCAATATGAATTATTTTTAAAAATGCTATAAACTTACTAAAAAAGTTGTCATTTTCACTAACCTTTCTGTATTAGTTCCCTGCTCAAAGGAAGATTCAAGCTCTCATGCTTTTTAGCTGTTGAGCCAAAGAAAGAAAAGGACCCAATTAGACAGGATCATCTGCAGATAAAATTAACATGTAATGCTGTGTGTGCTGTCAACTCACCAATCTTAAGGATCTCTTCAACTGCCTGGGTTGCCACCTTGTTAATATTATAGGACCTAAACATGAAAGTAAAGATAGCGTTTGGTAAGTAACATGTGCTGACAAAAATCTTGTCTTTAAAGTTTTCAAAATTATCCAGGAGAAAAAAATGTTTAATCAAGGTTGAGTAAAGATGACAACCATTTCAGAAAATGCCTTAACACAACTGCTAAATTAAATATCATCTACATTTTGTAAAGCACAATAACCCAAAACTGAAGTTTAACTTAAATAATTAAAAGATTTGAAACACACAAGTAAAGTTATACAAATAATCTGAATTCTGCCTCTGTCACTATCCTTCGATCCACCAAGCAATAGCTGGCAATTATTTTCTTTATATCTAAAAGAAAAATAACTCAAAACCTGCAAATTGAACACAGTCTATGTACATATCCCTCTTATCATTCTTCCATCTACTTATTGGACCTAGGGTTGCCAACCCTCCAGAATTGTCCTGAAATCTCCACGAACGAAAGATTAATCTTTAATTAAAGACTGTTGTGATGAAATCTTCAGGAATTTGTCCAGCCAAAACTGGCAGCACTAATTGAACCTGATTCTCATTTACAAAGACTCCTTTCCATGACTTTGGAAGCGTAAAAGGGACTTAAAATGGAATATATGTATGCTTGAGTAGCGTAAAGGTGCCTGAGTGTAAATAGAATCAGGCCCATTAATTAGGTCTTCTAATTTAATAGAAGACCTAATGGGTCTGATTCTCATTAAGGCAGGCTTTACACCATTCAAACACATATATATTTATGCTTTAAGGCCCCCTTATACCACCAGAGTAATATAAAAGAGTTTTAGTGTAAATGAAAATCAGGTCCATTATGTTTTGCATTAAATTAGATTAGAAGGCTCTTTGAGATGGGAACTGTCTTTTACTATGTTTTTACACAGTACAGCAGCACAAGGCCTTGATCCTATATTAATTTCCTGCTCAAAGGAAGACTCAAGTTCTCTTGCTTTTTAGCTGTTGAACTAAAGGAAGAAAAAAGCCCAGTTAGGCAGGATTTAGGCACTACTGGAACAAAAGCAACAGAATCTGCTATAAACTTCAACCTTTGTCATCTTGTGCTCCAGATTCATTTTAAAAGTTGCTGTTTCCAACACTTAAGATTGTGAAGATAATCATGAAAATAGGAATAGTGCAGTATTGTCTTTGTGTGTGCAGGAAGCATCCATGTGACATGCCCCATTCATCTCACTGGATTTTTAATGTTGAAACTGAGTTGTCTTTCAGTGACTTAAATCATTGTATTGCAATCTATCAGGCATCACCCATCCGGAATAGTCTGCCTAATGTACATTCCCAGCTGCCAAACACTGCAGCAGCTGACCCTACTTAGCTGCCAAGCCCTCCATGCTCATCCTCAACAACTACCACCTGAAATTATGTATTTTCCAATACAAATTTCCGCAGTACAGTGAAAACTGAAAAAATGTGTAGACAGTGTGAAACAATTTAATATAAAAAGCACAGGGGCTACATTGCATTGAGTGACATGAAATCTGGTGGACTCTGCAAATCCAACAGAGGCTGGCTCCTTCCCAACCACCTCTCATCTCCAGGTAGCTTCTCCCTCACATTCTCCTGACCAAACCCTGTGTCCTCAATGTGTCTCCCGATTCTCCAAGATTTTCCCTTTCCATCATGTGCTTGTCTGTCTGCCACTCCGAGCCATGATAGGCAGAAAAACTGAGCACATATTTGTCAATGATTTTCCTTTTACATTATACATTAGTTATTCATCAGATAGAAACTTGGGTTGTGGCAACTCGTATACTACCGAAAATAATTGGCCTGATGTGTTAGAAGCTAAAGAAAATGAGCATATCAGAGAACAGTTTTAGAAACTTCAAGTCATTCAAAATTGGTTTCAGATGAGAAACATTTAGAACTTTAATATTAAAAAAGTGATACTAACTTACCAGGCTTTTGATCCTGTTCCAGTGCATACATTGAGCCCTGAACTCTTCTGCTTTTCCCATGGACCATCATCAACTGATACCTCATAGTAGGAGGCCCTATGAAGTGAGAATTTAAAACTGGGTTTGCAGGACTTATAGTTCACCCTGAATAAGACAGAACACATAGCCCTATATCAGGCATGTATAAATCCAGAAGGACCAGTTTCAAATATGGTTGACAATTTTACAACAGAGTTTTATACAGTTAACTTTTGATATGGAGGTAAGTATTGCTTTGCTGTCTCATGACTTTTTTAGTAAACTACTTTGCTAGCATAAATATTAATTTGCAGCGTTACACCTGCAGGAAATCAAAGTTAAACTATTTTGGTAGGCTTTCAAAGTTGTCCAATCAACACTAAATGTTAAATTTGAAAATTGTGTTTCTACTACAAAATAGCTTCCATCTACTACAAAATAGCTTACGACATGTTTTGAAGATACTAGTATTTTCCACATTTCAACATGAGCTTTGCTAAGCAGATTCTTCAACTGTTGATACCATTCATATTGCATTCCATGCAAGTGAGGAACTCTTTGTATTTTAAATAGTGGTCACAACTTTGTGTACAGCTGGGATTTCTGTGCTTTCTGAAATGGAATTACATAGGCAACTATCTCCAATTGTACAGTTATTGAACTACTGCATAAACTATGCTAATGCCATCATTTGGTCCCATGTTACCAGATTACATCAGAAAACTCAAACTGGTAGGAAATTCCAGTGAATTCTAATGCAAGTAAGAGCAAAGCTTCAAACTCAATTTGTGATCACTTCAATAGCAAGTTATAAATACGGCTGGATTCTTCAAATAGCCTGTATTTATAACTTGCTATTGAAGTGATCACAAATTGAGTACTTAATTAGCCCTAAATCAAAGGATGTATTAGTGTTTAGATGAGAATTTACTCAATGTGTAGAACTGCATGTAAACTAATGGACTGTCTGGATGGCTGTAATTAAATGTATTATGTATGTCTATGTAATTGAATTGCCCATTAACCAGGACTGAATCCTTAG
Source organism: Gopherus evgoodei (assembly GCF_007399415.2). Lineage (NCBI taxonomy): Eukaryota > Metazoa > Chordata > Testudines > Testudinidae > Gopherus > Gopherus evgoodei. Next base: position 111,020,543 of record NC_044327.1, on the reverse strand, counting down.
AACTGCAAATGAGAAGCACGCTAATTTCAAAGCATGGGTCGTTGCATTCAACAACGGAAAATCTATAGACTCATGGTGTGCTGGGAAAACTGTGCCAGACAACTTTTCAGGGAGACAGCTATAAGAATGAACCCTGGAAGCGACCCTATATCTCTGGACTCATGGAGTCTGACGGGGAATTCTGAGCAATTGGACAGAGATCCCCAAAGGCATTTGGGGTAATCCTGAGAAATTTATGAAAAACCAGCAGATTACAACATCTCTGCTACCACTTGGACTGAAATTCTGATTCACTTGTAATGCGTTTTATCTGCTTTAATCTCTCAAAAACATTTCTTTTCTTAGCTAATAAATCTTTAGTTAGTTTACCAGAGAAATTGGCTACAGCATTGTCTCTGGTGTGAAATCAAGAGTATCCGTTGACCTGGGGTAAGTGACTGGCCCTTTGGGGTTGGGAGTGACTTAAGGCATGGTGAATTTTGGTTTTAATAACTTTTAATCACTTAGTCCAGTTTGCCTGGGTGGCGAGATGCACTGGAGAGCCTAACGGGGACTGTTTGGGACTCCACAGTAAGACTAATATAGCAATTCAGGAGTGCACAGTTGTTACCGGCTTGGTGAAATCTAAGTATAGAATATACCCAGTTTGGGCCATCTCCTCTGTTCTCTAACAGTTTGACCAGAAATTGGCACTCTCCGATGTGAGCTATTCCAGACAGCGTGACACACAATAACTCTATCTGGTGGAGATACCTTGGCTAGTTAGAAACAAATTAATGCACAATGAGATCCAGGATGAGATTCTTTGAGTGGAAGTGGAGACTGATTGGCCCTTAACCCTGTCCACAACTGCAACAACCGACCATGTGGAGGATCTAAAGGATTTAGTTCTGTCCATGCAGCTAGCTAAAGCACTTCTCACATCCAATGAATAAAGCGTCTCTTCATCTCTGTAGACATGAGGTTTGGGGAAGAATGTCAGGAAACAGACTGCCTGGTTAACATGGAAATTAGAGACTATCCTAGAGAGAAATTTTGGGTAAGGGCGATGACAAACGTTGTCCCTGTGGAAAACTGTATAGGAAACAGACACTAGGGCTCTTAATTAGTCCACCCTTCTGGGTGAGGTAGTTGCCACTGTATGCTACTTTCATACAGAGGTGAAGCAGAGAGCAACTTGCAGGGAGTTCAAATAGTGGTCCCATTAACTTAGCTAGTACCCAGTTTAGATCCCAAGGGGAAGGAACAGGATCTTGGAGATGTGGTTACTACTTGGACAAGCCCTTTGGGAACTCGGTAATGACTAGGTTGCGGAAAAGGATCTACCATCCATTGAGGTCTGACAAACTGAGATGGAAGCCAGGTGTATCCTTATAGAGCTAATCACTAAACTCTGATGTTTCAGGTTAAGAAGATAGTCCAAAATGAGGCTCAGGGGAGAATGCTCAGGGGGTACAACTTTCTGCTGGGACCAAACAGCAAAGCACTTCCATTTAGCCAGATACATACTTCTAGTTGTGGTAACCATGAAGCATTCATGCTTTTAAGTAAGGTCTTCAAGGCGGTATGCTCAGGGTCTTGACTTTCCACAAGATCCTGATCAGCAAGGGAACTGGAGAGAAAGTGTACAGAAGAGTCTTTCCAAGGAAGTAGAAACCCATCTGCCAAAGAGCCTAGGCTGAGACCCGCCTGGGAGCAAAACCAATGGCATTTTCTGTTGGTCTTTGTTGCAAATAGGTCCTTTGGGGAGCTCCCCTCTCCCACATGCAAAAGATTGACCAGGCAATGTCTGGACATAGAGACCACTCATGGCCATCGAAGAAGGTCTTGCTCAGTCAATCTGCCAACATGTTCTGCTTTCCTGGAAGGTAAGCTGCTTTGAGATGAACTGAACTGGTTATGAAAAAATTCCACAGGCGAACTGCCTTCTGGCATAGCTGGTCAACTGAGCCCTCCCCCGTAAACAATGGTTACAAAGTTGTCTGTTAGAATCAGCAAACTCTTTTCTGCATATGTGGAAGGAAGGCTGAACAGGCTAGTCTCACAGCTCTTAACTCTGAGGTTTATAAATCAATAGATCCTGAGATGCCCAGAGACCTTGAGTCTGCAGGAACTCCCATATGAGCCCCACAACCCAGAGCTGATGTGTCTGTGATTAAAGTGAGGGTTGGTAGCAGGGAAGTGACAGGGACCCACACAGAGTGAATCAGAGGGTCTATCCACCAAACCTGGGACGACAAACCTGACATTGGCATCAAACCACCTTGTCCAGGTGATGTCAACTTGGAGTATACACAGACGCTAGCCATGCCTGAAACCTTCTGAGGTGTAGCTTGGTGGGCTGAACCACTTACATACACCCTGCCATGTAACCCAGGATGCAGATACAGCTGTGCATTGTGGTAGAGAGGGTATGCTTTCACTTGAAGCACAAGGCCCCATTGTCTTGAACTTGGATTGCGGTAGCAAGGCCTTGATAAAGTCTAAGACCGTTCCCAATACAATCTGTCCTTTGTACAGGCTTATGAATTGATTTTTCCCAATTCACTAGGAGCATCGGTGGGTCGAATGTGGACAAGATGGTGGATATGTTGGATAACACCTGAGTCTCAGACCGACCTCTGATCAACGTCGTCCAGGAACATGTGAACTCCTGATCTTTGAAGATGTGCTGTCAGTACCATCATGCATTTCGTGAACACCTGAGGAGTAGCTGAGAGACCGAACAGAAGAACCGTAAACTGATAATGGACCACTTTATGGGAAACTTACGATGGTCATATCATATTACAAATATGGAAATTAGCATCCTTTAAGTTGAAGGCAGCACACCATGTCTCCAGGGAGGAACAATCTAGGCTAGGTTAAACATGCAGAACTTAATCTTCAGGAATTTGTTTAATTCTAAGATACAAAATCAGCCTGAGACTCTGATTCCCAAAGCAAAAGAGAAAGTACTGGAAATAGATGCCTTTCCCCTGACTCCCAGTGGAACTTTCTCTATGGCCCCTACTTCAAGAAGTGACGGGATCTCCTGCTGAAGGACCATCTCGGTGGACTGGTTCTAGAAGAAGGCTGGAGAAGGGTTGTGGGAGGAGGGGTAGAAATGAACTGGAGGGCACATCTCAGTTCTACCATGCTTAACATTCCCTGATCTGATATTATGTGGGCCCAAGCACTTGGGAAGTGGGATAGGTGGTTGGAAAACAAAGGTGGGAAATCAATAGAACTACAGTAACTATGCCCTCGACCAATGCATCAGAGTGTTTGTTTCCAATGCGGTGTGTGAACAGGATGGTAACTGTCACTCTGGTAACTGTCACTGGTGGTAAGAAGGAACTGAGGGGAGTTGGGGCAGCTCCAACCTCTTATACCAGCATGCAGCGGTGTGAGGCAGGCAAGGGCGCTCGAATCACCCTGACAGGTACAGCTGAGGGAAAAAAGTTCTCTGATAGGGTGCAGGAGGCAAGCATTCACACCTACAGTGGAACGGACATGTGCAAGCACTCAAAAGAATAGAAATGGGAGATAAAGGCCTGAAACAAGAATATTAACGTAGGGCCAAAAAATGTAATTAGATATCTTGGAGCAAGCAACACCAAGCTTTGGATACTGATTGTCTGAATTTTCACTCCCTTCCCCTACAAAACTATTCTCCTAGGACACAAACGCTTGAATGACCGGGAGAATGGTAACGTTGCTAGTGGTGAAGATTGTGGAAATAAAGGTCGGAAGTTTGGTTTTGGCCATGTTAAGCTTAACATAATGACAAGACATCTAGGAGGAGATGTTGGACAGATCTTTATCCAGTCTCATATCTCGGTAAGTTAGGGATAGACAGGTAGATCTCCAAGTCATCATAAAGATGGCAATTGAAGCCAGGTGAGAACACGAAACCACCAAAAGGAAGGGTGTAAAGCAACAAGAAAACCCAGGACAAAGCCCTGTGGGACCTCACAGGCACAAGGAGAGGAAGAAGATTCTGAAGGAATGGCTAGAGAGGCAGGAGGACAATCAGGAATAGAGGTACGTCACTCAACTTTTCTACCACATCTTAGTAAATATCTATTTTTGTAATCCATGAAAGTCTGATATTCATGGGCTGAAAAGAAATACGGCAGCAAACACAAAGACTACCTACTGAATTGTCATAAAACTGATATTTAAACAAAAACAAATTTAGACTGTCACATCTCAATGTTTAACAATGCAAAAAGTTAACTGTACCTGGATGAGAGAGACTCTCCAATGAAGACTTCATTTAGTGCTCTCACTGGCAAAAGATGTGGTCCAGAAACTTCAGATCCTGCAGGTATTGGGCAAATGATCATTACTAAAACATGAATTATTGTGGCGAGTCTTAAATTACATTTCTAAAAACTGAATTCTCAAAATTTTCTTAATCCATTAAAAATAGCAGTAACTAATTATAGTTAAGAGTGCATAAGTTCACATTCTTAATATCTATTTTCAGTTGTTCATAGTTTTTCTGAAGAGTTCATTTTTCTGACAAACTTTTCTACCCAAACAGACTTCTTCCAAGAAAGTTGAGAAAAAACAGTTTGGACATGTGAATCTGAGAACAACAAAAAAGTCAGCTTTGATTGTGTCTTGCCAAAAGACAAGAGGATGACCAGACAAGAATTCTTCTCTTCACGGTGAGGGTGATTACCCACTGGAACAACTTATCTAGGGCTGGGATGTATTCTCCATCACTGGCAATTTTTAAATCAAGAATGGATGTTTTCCTAAAAGATATGCTCCATTTCAAACTGGAATTATTTCAGAGAAATTCTATGGAGTGTCATGTAGGAGGTCAGACTAGATGATCACAATGCTCCCTTCCAGCCTTAGAATCTATGAACAGGTAGAGCTATACTGGATCACAGCAGTGGTCCATCTAGCCAAGTTTCCAGTGACCACTATCAGGCTATCAGAGGAAGTTACAAGAAATTCTACAAGAAACAGTTATGACAATCTGCTCACAAGAAAAGTTTTCTCCTAAACACCATTGTTAGAAGTTGGCTTATGCCCTGAAGCATGAGGGTTTAATCATTTCCAAAATTCTTTTTAATCTTTACTGTTCTAACTCTCAGAGTGGTAGCCGTGTCAGTCTGTATCAGCAAAAACAATGAAGAGTCCTTGTGGCACCTTAAAGACTAACAAATTAATTTAGGCATAAGCTTTCGTTGGCGCTAGCCCATGAAAGCTTATGCCCAAATAAATTTGTTAGTCTCTAAGATGCCACTAAGACACCCCGTTTTTGTTATAAGTCTATATATTTGTTATCCATACAAATGTTCAGTCTCTTCTGAATCCTGATAAACACTTAGCCTTAATACTTTATAACAATGACTTCCCACAGGCTAATTATGCATTGAGTAAATAAGTATTTATTGTTTTTAAGATTTGCCACCCTTCAACCTCATTGAACGTGCAATCCTTTGTTTTTGTATTATGAGAAACGATGAACATTCCACCTTCTCTACACCGTTATTCTTTATACTGTATCTTTAACATGTCCTCTCCTTTGTCTCCACCAGTCCTAATCTTTTCAGGCTCTTGGTAGTTTTTCTATACCATTCATCATTCTTGTCATCTATTTCTGAACTCCTCTGATTGTATTCCAGGTGAGGGTTTACCATTGATCAATGTAATGGCATTATGCTATTTCCAGTATTAATTCTATCCCATACTAATGTGATCTTTTAAAAAAATTACTATTGCAAACTGAGCAGGGGCAGAATATGAATGTTTTACAGAAGAATGGACCACTGGGAAATTTGCTGAAAGAAAATTGTGAAACTAGAAGAAACTACACTCTTAATCACTGGAATTAAGGATGCAGATGAAAACTTCCAGGACCTCATAAATCACCATTTGAAGGATCATCAGATCCACCTGCAAGGATATTTTACTGATGTTTAACAGAGAAGAAAGAGGCGACCAGCAACTCTTTTCATCCTGCTGATTCACAAGGACGGATTGGGCTATTGTAACACAAATTATTATGAGAGCTGTCAATACCCAACAATTAATATTTTTCAGGCAGGAATTAATCAAATTGTTGTCTGACTCCAGAGGAGTCCCCAACTTTCCGAGGTGTCTGCAGCTAAAGTTCTCATTCAGATTTCATCCTTCTATTTCCAGTTACTCTCATGGTAGCGATAAAAGAGAAGAGCAATCACCTTCCTCAGTTCAACCTCGTGAGATCTTTTTCTGCCAGCATGGCTGGCGCATCCCTCATACTAAACTATAATTTAAGATTGATCCTCTTTTAATTAAAAAGTTTCCTCTTCAAAAAAGTTTATAATTATTTCTGGTATGATGATGGTTACATTTGGCCAGCTCAAGATTAGGGTTATAGCCTGAAGAAGGGCTTGCAAAAAGTTATTTACCTTACTATAACTGTGATTCTTCAAGAGGCTGTAGTACGTGGAAAACCCACTGTTAATATGTTTGAACATAATCCACTGAGATCTGAATTTTTGAATATCAGTGTCCATTGAGGCCACATGTGCCCCATGCTTCCACATGTTCCCGTGCGAGAACATAAAAGGCAAGAGTTGATTGCGGTTTTCTCTGGGTTCCCTTGCTGATCTATGATCATGATGCTAAAGGACGCCAAAATACAGGAGTAGAGGGCAAGATGTTGTAATCAGTGTGGATCTCATATATCAAAGAACCCAAATAAATGTACGGTAAGTAACCATACTGTAGGCTAAGTAAGCATTCTTTTTCCTCTGAGTATGCATCAGTGTGGATCCCTCTGTATAGAGGGATCTGATTGTGAACATTCAGATCAGATATCATTTATGGCAGTGGTATGTCAGTAAATCAGGAGAGTTCAGAATGTTACAAAAGAGCTTGAAAAGATTTAGCCAAAGTTAAGATTCTAGCTCACTGCCATGGGTGGTAAGATGGAACTGAGGGAGGGTCATAGACACCCCGCCCCACTCTTTGTGCCCCTGTACAGGAGCACAAGGAAGCACAGGGTGCACACGTGGCCCAAGACACTGCCATTCAAGACTCCAATCGCACACTCCTAAAGTCAAGTTCAAACTGCCACATACTGTAAAAACACTGCTTCATCTAGAGGAGAGTCATCAGCTTTGAAAGTTTGGGAAACCATATACAGTAACTCCTCACTTAACGTCATCCCAGTCAATGTTGTTACGTCACTGATCTATTAGAGAACATGCTCGTTTAAAGTTGCGAGATGCTCCCTTATAGCATTGTTTGGCAGCTTTGTCCACTGCTTGCAAGAAGAGCAGCCTGTTGGAGCTAGCTGGTGGGGGCTTGGAACCAGGGTGGGCCAGCTGTCCCCCATCACCTCCCCTAAGTTCCCTGTGTGGCTGCTGCCCAGCTTGCTGGGTGGTTCAGGTGTCCCTCCCCACACTGCCATGTGCTGCTCCTGCCCTCTGCCTTGGAGTTGTTCCCGGGAGCCTCCAGGTTGCTGAGCGGGGGAAGTGGGGGCAGGGGGTGCTGATGTCAGGGTGTCTCCCTTCCCCCACTCCTGTACCCCATCTCCACAGACTGGGGGGGGACACCACAGGGCTCAGGATGGAGGGAACTTGCTGATCTACTTAAAAAGGCAGTGTACTTGGGGTGGGGTCAGCATACTTGAAGGGGCAATGCACGTGTTAAATTGTTTGTTTAAAACTTATACTCGTGTGTGTGTCTACATATATATATATATACTTTAAGTGAAACGATGTTAAGCGAATCCAATAATTTCCCCATAAGAATTAATGTACGTATGGGGGTTAGGTTCCAGGGAAGAATGAATATGAATATGAATATATATATATATATATATATATATACACACACACACACACATTCATTCTTCCCTGGAACCTAACCCCCATACGTACATTAATTCTTATGGGGAAATTATTGGATTCGCTTAACATCGTTTCACTTAAAGTAGCCTTTTTCAGGAACATAACTACAACAAAGCGAGGAGTTAATGTAGTAGATCTTATGGTCTGTTGATGCTCATCTCCCAGGGTTGGTCAGTCAATCTCTCTCCCCCATTCTCCCTAAAACCCCAACATTCTTACAGTTAGTATTAACTATTTAGGATGAAGGCTTTCAGGTCTGTAATAAAACATTCAAACTATTACTCTATCATGGACAGCACAAATACTGGGAACTGTAAAACAGGCTCTTTTTTCTATTTGAGTTTTAACTGCCAAAAAAGTAGTGTGTTCTTATTAGGAATAATTTCATCTTAAAAAGAATTCCAATAGCAAAATACAAGGAACACCATTTAAGAGGCTTAAGTCTTGCTACAGGCTATGGCAGATGATGTTTTTAAAATAGATAGTCAACTAATACATATGAACAATTTTAGAAGTTAACATGCGTATAGTGTCAGATAGACATATTTCAACACTCAAGACAGTCCCTGCTCCAAGTATGGGTCCTGATCTAACGGATCAATGAGCTTGCACTACTACATTTATGACAATTTTACAAGACTATAATGACTACATCCCCAATAATTTTTTTTAATTAAAGCTAATGTTAAAATTATATAATATACAGGTTGAGAAAAGTGTGTTTGTACATCTGGGTATATTGCTTAGATTATCCACAAATACAATGTTTGTTTTTAAAGTTATAAGAGACATAGTGCATAATCAGCAATAACCCAAATTTAGGTGAAAGAATTTAAGAATACACTTTAGATATTTAGCATCCAAGTATTCAAGTATACCACTCATGAAAAAAGTTATACAGAGAGTTGGTGGTGGAAAGCAAAATATATCAATGAATGAAGATTGTCCGTCAGTAATTGAGAATTTAGGATAGGTTGTCCATTTAGAAAAAACAGTCCATTAGGAAAGTATTTGACTTATTTTATTATACAACCAACTGACCATTCAAGTGAGTACTGCTAAGTTTTGTTGATTATATTCATAATACCAGCTTCAACCTACTTTGATCATGGAATCTTCCATTAACGTGGGCCCTGCTGTGCTGCTCCTGGCTTAACTGCTGTTCATGCAAATCTACAGGGGTAGGGTTAATACCAGTTCCTTCAAGATATATCCGGATTCGCTGCCGCCACTGCCACCTTAGAAAAGGAAAAGAGATTGGTACCAGTGTTGGAGCAGTCAAAACATTAATCAGATAAGGCCTTCATTTCACTCAGTCACTGGATACAATGATTTTATTTGATAGAATCATACTCAAAAAGTAACTAAATAGAGCAATTTTTTTTTAAATGCAGGAGAGGTCCAAATTCATGTCAGTTTGAAAAGCTTACCAACTTCCACCACCAAATCGACCAATTATAATTCAAATTAATTACAGAACTGATAAAAACATGTATTTCACATCCACTTCTGTTTTGTTAAATGCTGATTGATAAATGCTCTGCGTCTGGGCATACCCACAGTGAAACACACACAGGGACAAGCACTCAAAGAAGAATGGGACTTACATGTCCTTCCCTTTTCTCCCCAAATTGCTGCAACATTCTGTCTACTCCCCAGAGTAGAAAAGAAACAATTCCTTCTCACTCTTTTCCTATTTTATCTAGAATAAACTACAGCAGTTTCTTCTCCAGTTCTGAACAGCAAGCCTGAATATCTGAAGCAGTTACAAACAGATAATTGAAACACAGTGCCACCCACTTGGTGGTGATGAGAATTAGGTATGGCAATTTGCAGCAAACAATTTGCTTATCAAATCACAACATCCCTCTCTCAGAAGGCTCTAAGGCTAGCCTTAAAAAAAAAAAGACTAGATTGAAATAAAATCCTTTACTGTTTTATTTTGTTCCTCAAACAAGTTGAGCAGTCTCAACTTTAAATCCATACATGAAAAAATACAAGACAGCACATAAGTATGAATGCTAATGGAACCTTTATATCATCCCACTCTATTATTGTAGGTGGGGCTGGTGGCACCACACTATTAAGGTTGCCCCACACTTCCCATTAAAAGACCCTGCTTATAATTTTAGTAAACCAATCATCGGTCTGCCTCGCGTAGAATTTTTGGGGAAATTTCCAGCCAAAATTGTTCAGAGGTTTCTGAGTGGGAGAATGGGGGAAAATATGTTTTGCCCACACTAAAAAATTCTGGTAACCTTTCCTTTGAGACCTTCTTGTGCCCCCAGGTTTTGGAGAAGGAACTTTGAATTTGTCATGTGGTATCCTTTTCTGTCTGTGGCATCCTTTTATGCCTTCTGCTGTCCCCATGAACATCCATGCAAATGTGGCCAACTTATAAGCTTCTGACAAACTATAAGTCACACGTGCTCCATGGAGACTTGTTATACTTTAGCGCCTAAAATCCCCAAAGATTCCATCCTCACTGAATGCACTTGAACCTCTCACAGCTCTGAGCTTTGATCAGACTGAACATGCTTGCTCCAGCCCATGGCTACAAAGATAAAGCCAGTCTTTCCCGGTGTTTAAAAGGTAGCTGTGGGCCAGGGCCATACACTGGAAGGGACAGCAAGGAGCCTCTCTCTTCTGTGTCGTCTGTCCCCCAGCCCCCATTATAGCTAGGCAGCACGACACCTGATTCGAATGCAGACAGGACAGAAGCCAGACCGGGAGAGGAGGGAAAGGAATTGATTGAGTCATGAAGTCTGGTGGGACGGGCACTGAGGAAAAGAAACTAGGACTGGGAGCCAAAGGGATGTGGGAAGGGGAGGCTGGGACTAGTTGAGCAAGGAGATTAAAGGAGCGGGTGGGGAACTGGTCTGGCTGGGTAAGGAGACAGACTAAGCGTGGGGAGGAGGTGGGGAGATCAGGAGTCTTACTGGCACTATTCCACTTGTAAAGATGTGTGTCTAAGTTACCATGAGTCCGACAGGTACAAGACTCAGATAAAGAAAATTAAAAAAAAAAAAAAAAAAAAGTAAGCCACCTCCTGAAGTGATCCAAAATAGCTTTTTCGATATTAAAAGCTATACTGGACTCCAGTTTGTATTTTTAGAGTGACAATTCAAGAATCCCTTGTACCATTTCCTTCAGAATTGATAGAAAAGTTCTCTCTTAGACAAGACCTAGTATAACAACTTGGAGGATTTTAGACTGGAGGAGGGGGCAAAATTGGGCTTATAACAAAAGCTAAGCTGGAATCTTACCTGTGGAGAGGCTAAAGCCTCATCACAGTAGGTTTAGTTCCAGAGGTATTAACACCAAAAGAGCACTAGCATACAAGTCTACAAGCTACAATGGCTTTTTAACACCATGTCATCTAACATTGCTGTGACCAGGTCTGATCAATTGTTGCAGAGGCATGAAGGCCATCCACACCAGGACACCAATATTAATACCAATAGAACTGAACCACTTTAAATAGTGCAAAGTTTAGAAAGCTTCCTTACTAGAGCTGGAACTACTAATGTTGAAGTGATACTCCATTTACTCATGCAGATTGAATCATCTAGTTACTCATACCTAGTCTTGATAAACTGACCATATTGGTTTGTTTCAGTCATGATGCCATGTGTCAACTCTGCCATGCCATAAATCCAGTTTACGTTATAATTGGACTACAAACTGAATTTGCCTGCGACAGTAAATAAAATGCACCAAATATTAACATGTAAGATTCCTAGCAAAAAAGGGTCTATGTCTGGCCCTTCTAGGCATTACATTAGTATACTGCAGTTATGAGATTTATTTTCATGACTAGTACAATTTCTTGAGCAAAAATGTTAATATACAAATTATGTTTTAGGGTATATTAAAATTCCACAAATATTTTGTCCCTTTCAATAAAGGCTTCAAATTTGGTATGTACAGAGGAACAATTCTTAGCCTGTTTCACAGCATTGTTTGTTTCACAGTTAGAGTTTGCCATCTAATATAAATTGCATTAAGATCATGCTTAGTTCTAGTTACCTGCTCATCAGTTCTTGTACAAATGTCTAGTAGCTATAGCTAACAAGCATTAGCACCAAAATGCTTCCCACATTTTACTTGGTGCCTAAGCCACTCTATTAACAATTGCAAGACCCTGACATTAGCAGAGATTAACTATGCAATTTGTATAATGTCAGAATTAGTTACCCTTCTATCCCTCTAGACACTAATATGGCTCTATCCCTGCACTGAGTGCCTCACAAGCATTAATGAATTTATTTTCACAACAATCCTGTGAGGGAAGTATTATTTTACAAATGGGGAACCAAGATAGGGAGTTTACGTCATTTGCCCAAGGGCACATAATTAGTTTTTGATAGAGTTAGAAACTGAACCTAGGCCTCCCAAACCCCAATTCAATGTCTTAACCACAAAGGCTCCAGGTCATCCTTCAAGATGTTAAGCCTCAAAATTCAGTTCATGATTTAATGCACTTATTTTATTAATTTTCTTCTCGTTTGTACAACTGCCCAGCATTACACATGCTCTCCTCAGGAAATATATTTTGTAAAATCAAAGATGATAGAATCCTACCTGAACTCACCACGATAAAACTTCTGTAATGCTTCTGGAAAGGAGTGTGTATATCGTACAGGTAAACACAAATGGCCCTCAGATCTAAAGGTGAAAAGACGACAGAACAATAGAAGTGGCAATCAAATCAGTGAGAATAGGACCCTTTTGGGCACGCTCTGCTAGCTACATCAAAGCAAAGTTTGATTTTCATTTCCTGTGGTTGTGATTTCTGTCACTAGGAAGTCAGGTATTATTCAGTAGCAATGGGGTATAGAGCCCTTCACCTGCAGGTAGATGAGTCAAATCCAGACAAGGATGCTATTGGCAGTTACTGTTATCAGATGGCTATTTGGTAGCCTATGTGAAAACAAAATATGACTCATCTCAATGGACAAGCTGTATACATTCAAAAGCACAACTAATATACCTAGGCAACCTTGCTGGCAACTCTTGCAAAGAAGCAAACAATTACACAGCACAGAGACAGACCTACACTGTTATCCCTAAAGGACAGGACTAAAGCACAATGAAGTGTGGGCAAACTTGCACTGCCTGTTATGTGACTACAAGACTTCAGTCTCCAGGGCTGTCAGACTACTCTTAATCAGTACTATATTCAAACATTTTTAAAAAAACTGGCAGCTAAGCAGTATCTCTCTGCCCTCAATCTGAACTGGCATATTAAAAGTTTTTTTTTTTCCCCTAACATGGCAGCTCTGACTAATAGGATGCAAAAGAGCAGAATGCCTTAGGCTACCAAATATTTCATGTGAAATGAGGAAAAGGATTTACTTACACAAGCTTACTAGGACCATAGGCAAGTCACTTGATCTGTGTTTCTGTAAATGGAAAGACTGTTTCCCTACTCATAGTGGTTGTTGAGATTAAACTGTTTGTGAGGCATTCTGATACTATGCTGACAGGGGGCCACATGAGTACATATATAACAGGAGTGGCCAACTTGAGCCTCAGAAAGAGCCAGAATTCACCAATGAACATTGCCAAAGAGCTACAGTAATATATAATGATTGTGTGTGTGTATATATATCAATATATACATTATCAAATTATATGATTGTGTATGCATATTAACTATACATTATAAATGCATAAATAAACAGTAACAATTTGTCTTAACCTTTTACTTAGCGGGACATCTGGCAATCTTTGCTTTCAACAATTCCCTTGAAGCTTGGGTTGTATTCAGTTGTGCTCACATGCAGCAATTCTCTTGGCTGTCTGTCAAAATGGATCAGTGCATGGATTTCACATGTTTGAGTGCTGAGAAAAACAGACTCACAAAGACACATCGAGGCTAACATCAAGATTCATTTTAGGGCTGCACCTATGAAGTTGGGGTATTTATCCTTTGGTACAGATTTCCAGAAAGTAAGGGTCCCCTCTGTCTTCTGAACAGATTTCAATCTGACATCTTCCAAAAGTTCTATTATTTCCATCTGGGATGTTGCTTCATCAAGGACTAAACGGGGCTTCCGACAATTTGTTTCATCACTACAAGGGTCAATCAGAAATCTGATTTGAGGTCTTTTCCCTGCAAATCTTGGAATCTTTCCTCAAAACTGTTAAGATCTTTAATCATGCTCGTATATCTAGTTGTGCTCCGTTTTAGGGGTTCTGCTGCATCTTCTTTTGATCTGGCTTGAAGTTGTGACATTGGAGGAAAGTGCGTCAGCTCTCCCTCAAGCATTTGTCCATGAAACATCTGCAGTTTGTTCATGAACACAAATACGCTTTGCACTAGATCAGACAGCAACTGGAATTTTCCTTGTAAGTCCACGTTTAGTTTATCCAAATGCAGCAGCATGTTTGCAAGAAATACCAAATCTAAAACCCGCCCAGGATCTGTAAGCTCAGGATGTATTCTGCGCCTCTCCTCCATAAACAATTTTACTGGTTCCAGGAGCTCTAAAAACCAGGAAATAACTTTACCTCTCGAGAGCCATCAAACTGCGCAGTGAAATGGCAAATTGGTAGGGAAAAGTCATCTTCATCCAGTTCTTCGATCAGATTTTGAAATTGTCTGTGATCGAGCGCATTTGAGCAAATGAAATTCACAATGAGCAAGACAGGTTTCATGACGTGATCAAATTTGAGATTTTAAGACACCAGTTGCTCCCAATGAATAATATAGTGAAATATCCAAAATTCGGGAAAGCTCTCGGACTTACAAAGCCCTACTAATACATTCACAGATCCCCACATGGACGGAGCTCCACCCATTGCAATGTCAGTGAGCTTCTCTAAAGAGAAATGGTGTTTCACAACTAACAACATCAATGCCTCCTTTAGATCTCTTTCATGAGTTCCGTCCTTTAGTGGCAAGATATTGAGGAGTTCTTCCCTTACAACACAGTGGTCAGACAGAGTCTGGACAAATACCAAAAACTGAGGTTTATCCTGTACATCACATGACTCATCCAAAGTGATGCTCAAATACTCACACTGCTGACGTTGCAAGTGCAGTTATGATTTGATGCTGCTGTTCACATTCGAGATCTGCGTTCTATAGTGGCGCGGGAAAGCTCCAAGCCAAAAATTTTCTTTTGTAGATTCTCATTCTCTGGTGACAGGATTAAAATCATATCAGTGAGGCACATTTTTATAAACTCGCCTTCAGAGTAGGGCTTTTTTGCACGAGCTATGTGCCAGCCACATAATAGGAGGCTAATGTTACAGTCTGCGATTGGTTGGTAAATCTGGTGAAGAACTGGGCTTCTACATGTGTTTGTTTTTTCAAAGTTTTCAGTTTTAAAGTGTGGAGTTCAGAACCTTGTGGGAATTCTTGATCCATATATGCATGGCTAGAAGCGAAATGATGCTGCAAGTTTGAAGATCTGAACTGAGAGATACATGTCTGGCAAAGACAACACATGGTCTTACCATTACGTTCAATGAAAAAGTACTTATTCTCCATTAGAATCCTCAGTTGTCATCTGTGTATTTTCCTTTCCATTTGTACTTGCCTTCCATTGTTAGATGGTGTAAGAAAAATTTTGTTTAAAAATTTCCACACTAGCTAGTCACTGTGCGCTTTATTCAAGGAGACACAGGCATGGGCCAAGGGTTGCTGGACCCCGGGCTCTGCCCCAGGCCCCGCCTCCCACTCCACCCCTTTCACCAAGTCCCTACCCCCACCCCACCTCTTCCTGCCCCATTCCACCCCCTCCCCTTCCCAGAGCCTCCTGCTGGCCACAAAACAAACAGCTGATCGTGGTGGGCAGGAGGCAAGAGGAGGGAAGAGGAGGTGCTGGTGGAGGCACGGGGGCTGGGCGCTGCGTCCTCACTCCTCCCCTTCCCAGAGCCTCCTGCTGGCTGCCAAACAGCTGATTGCGGCAGACAGGAGGCACGGGGAGGGAACAGGAGGTGCTGATGTGGGGCAGGGCTGCCAGCAGGCAGGAGGCACAGGGGGGCTGGAGGGAGAGGGGGGCTGATAAGGCTGCCAGTGGGTGCTGAGCACCCACCATTTTTTCCCCCCCGAGTCGGCTGCTGGCAGGAGCTGCATATTATCTTCTGAAGAGGCGCAAGTGGCTCTGGAGCCGCCAGTTGGCTACCCCTGATGTATAACATACTAATAACACTACTAACTGGGCAGGTACTTTCTGGGAGCCTGTTGATAGCAGACCAAACAAAGCTTTTTAACCTCTTCTTTCTTTCTGGGACCTGAACAGATCTCCAGTTCTGTTTGTACACTATAGCAGGTAACCTCATCAGTTTCATTGTTTGGCATATGCACACTTCTAAATGGACCACAGAATAAGAGGTTAACTCACCTTGTGCAATAACTGGAATTCTTTGAGATGTGTACCCCTCTAGGTGCTTTATTTCAGATGCGCATGCACCCATGCAATTCTGACTGGAGATTTTTGGTAGCAGTGCCCTTTCGGCCCATGCATGTGCTTGCTGTACACATCCTCACGGCCGGCACTGAGGCGATATACGGCTGTGCAGACGAACCACCCTCAGTTCCTTCTCCATTGCAAAGTCCCTAGAGGAAACTCCAGAATAGAGGGGAAGGAGCACTGGTGGTGAAGCATCCATAGGGACACACATCTCGAAGAACTCCAATTAACGACTTAGGTAAGTAAATGCCCCTTCTTTGAGTACTGCCCTTTGAGGGCTTAACTTCACATGACTACCGAGCAGTACCCCGAGCCAGAGGTGGGAGCTTCGGAACCGAGTCCAAGATCAAAGACAAGACTGTATTTCCAAAGGCAGTATCCGATCTAGAAGAATGGACCACCATGTAATGATTGGCGAAGGTGTGTATCCAAGTCCAAGTTGCAGCCTTGCAAATCTCCATAATAGGAACATGTTTGAGTAATGGCAGAGAGAGAGATTTTGTGGAATAGGCTATCTACTCCAGGAGGAGATTGTATATCAGCAGATTCATAACGAGAAATAATGCATTCAGAAATCCACCTGAAGCGTCTCTGAGGGGAAACCGTGGTCCCTTTGGCTCTGTCAACAATTGATACAAACAGGATGGGAGATTTCCAAAACAGTTTGGTTCTGTCCAGACAGAAGGCTAACTCCCTTCCAATGTCCTCCCTGGTCTAATGGGGTTTCAGAAAAATGACTAGGAGATAGATGACCAGGCTGATATGAAATTCAGAGAACACCTTAAGAAAGAATTTATAATGTGGATGTAACAAAACCCCAGACTTGAAAAATACTGTAAATGGAGAGGGGTGCGCGCACCATTACACCCCCATTCCCTGACTCTTTGGGCAGAGGTGATGGCCTTTTTGGTGACTATATTTGTGGAAAGGTTAAGGAGGTAACAACGAGCTATTCGTTCAAAGGAAGTCTCATAGGACACCTGAAGTACCAAGTTTAGATCCTATACAGGAATGGATTCTTTAATCTGAGGGAAATATTTCTTCAATCTCTTGATAAACCTCAATGTCATGGGATGAATGAACACAGAAAAACCCTCAACTGGGCTATAACAGCTTTTCATTCCCACCAAGTGGACTCTGATAAAACTCAGATAATCCTGACTTTCAATTTCAGAAGGTGGTCAAGAAAAGCCAAGAGGGAAGAATGAATGGAGGAAAGTCAGTGCTGGTCACACCAATGGTTCAATCTCTTCCGCTTTTGGAGCTAAATATTTCACATGGATCCTTTCCTACTGTTTAACAACACTGGTTGTACCTCTGTGGAACAGGAAGTTTCTATTCCTACAAACCATGGAGTAACCAAGCCCTGAAGAATTCCTAAATTGGGGTGGAAGGTCTGACCAGCATCTTGAAAGAGATGAGGAATGGGCGGAAGACACACTACTCGACAAAAGGCCAGCAAAAGAGGTAAGGATACCAAAACAGTCTTGGGCACGTTGGAACCATTAGTATGACCTTGTCTTGCTTGATTTTGTTCACCACTTTTAATATTAGATGCATTGGGGAAAACGCATACAGAAGGTTCCTCATCCGTGGAACGAGGAAAGTTTTTCCCAGTGAATGAAGGCCAAGACTCCCTCTTGAACAAATCTATCTCAACTTCCTGTTGGTGGCAGTGGAAAAAAGGCTCAGCTCTAGAAACACCAAAGCCAGAAAGGTGTGATTGTGAGTTCAAGAATCCAACTCTCATTTGTAATCTTGGGAAACATGTCTGCTGAGAGCATCTACTGTGTTGTTTTGTATGCTTGGAAGATACATCACCATAATGAGGATGTGACTATACACCAGTTCCATAGCTTTATTGCTTTGGCACAAAGAGACTAGGATCTCACTCCCCCTTGTTGATTGATGTAAAACATGCAAACTATGTTATCTGCATGATCTCAGTAGATTTGTCTCTGATAACTGGGAGAAAGTGAATACAGGCAGTCCAAGCTGCCCTCAGCTCCAGGTTGATGTACAAATGCACTTTTTGAGTAGACCATCTGCCCTGAATGGTATGTGTCCTTAGCTGTGCCCTCCTCCCAAAGATGCATCTGTCAGTATGGTAATTGTTGGATAAAGGAGACACCCACACAGATGTTATGAGGATCCTTCCATCAAGTGAGGAAGTCTCATACTTGATGAGGGATTGATATCATTCTGCCCAGACTCTGTTTGTTCCATGCATAAACTGTTCAGAACCACCCCTGGAAGCAGCAATGGTGTAACCTTGCATGATCTGTTACAATAGTACAAGCTCCCATATGTCCCAAGAGTTGGAGACAATTACTTGCGAACGTCAGCTGGCTTATCTGAATCTTTGCAATGAGGTATAATAGTCATGAGTCTTTCTGGGGGGGTATGTAAAATCTTGCTGGCACTGCATCTAAGGATGCCCCTAAGACATATACAGGGATCAGCATGGACTTTTTGATGATGAGCTGGAGACTGAGCCCGAGGAAAAAGGCTGAGGCTATCTTTATGGCAAAAAGAACCTTGTAAAACTGGTCATAGAATAGAATCATAGAATATCAGGGTTAGAAGGGACCTCAGAAGGTCATCTAGTCCAATCCCTGCTCAAAGGATGCGTTCTTTGATAGGATAACGAGCCTTGTGGATAAGGGAGAAGCGGTGGATGTGATATACCTAGACTTTAGTAAGGCATTTGATACAGTCTCGCATGATATTCTTATAGATAAACTAGGAAAGTACAATTTAGATGGGGCTACTATAAGGTGGGTGCATAACTGGCTGGATAACCGTACTCAGAGAGTAGTTGTTAATGGCTCCCAATCCTGCTGGAAAGGTATAACAAGTGGGGTTCCGCAGGGGTCTGTTTTGGGACCGGTTCTGTTCAATATCTTCATCAACGATTTAGATGTTGGCATAGAAAGTACGCTTATTAAGTTTGCGGACGATACCAAACTGGGAGGGATTGCAACTGCTTTGGAGGACAGGGTCAAAATTCAAAATGATCTGGACAAATTGGAGAAATGGTCAGAGGTAAAAAGGATGAAGTTCAATAAAGATAAATGCAAAGTGCTCCACCTAGGAAGGAACAATCAGTTTCACACATACAGAATGGGAAGAGACTGCCTAGGAAGGAGTATGGCAGAAAGAGATCTAGGGGTCATAGTAGACCACAAGCTTAATATGAGTCAACAGTGTGATACTGTTGCAAAAAAAGCAAACGTGATTCTGGGATGCATTAACAGGTGTGTTGTAAACAAGACACGAGAAGTCATTCTTCCGCTTTACTCTGCGCTGGTTAGGCCTCAACTGGAGTATTGTGTCCAGTTCTGGGCACCGCATTTCAAGAAAGATGTGGAGAAATTGGACAGGGTCCAGAGAAGAGCAACAAGAATGATTAAAGGTCTTGAGAACATGACCTATGAAGGAATGCTGAAGGAAATGGGTTTATTTAGTTTGGAAAAGAGAAGACTGAGAGGGGACATGATAGCAGTTTTCAGGTATCTAAAAGGGTGTCATCAGGAGGAGGGAGAAAACTTGTTCACCTTAGCCTCCAATGATAGAACAAGAAGCAATGGGCTTAAACTGCAGCAAGGGAGATTTAGGTTGGACATTAGGAAAAAGTTCCTAACTGTCAGGGTAGTTAAACACTGGAATAGATTGCCTAGGGAGGTTGTGGAATCTCCATCTCTGGAGATATTTAAGAGTAGGTTAGATAAATGTCTATTAGGGATGGTCTAGACAGTATTTGGTCCTGCCATGAGGGCAGGGGACTGGACTCGATGACCTCTCGAGGTCCCTTCCAGTCCTAGAGTCTATGAGTCTATAAAGACGGACCAATCCCTAGACAGATTTTTGCCCCAGATGCCTAAACGGCCACCTCAAGGACTGAACTCACAAGCCTGGGATTAGCAGGCCAATGCTCAAACCACTGAGCTATCCCTCTCCCCTTGATAGCCTGCTGCCAGAACCTTTGAGAATACTTTCAGAGCAGAGGAAAGTCTGACAAGGAGTATCCAATATTGGAAGTGGTCCTGGCTGACCAGAAAGCAAAGGAATCTCTTGTGAGATGAGTGAATTGCAATGTGAAAATATGCATCCTGAAGATCAAGGTCCGAAAAACCAATCCCCTGGACCCAATGATTGAATTATTCCTACAAGAGACATCCCAAAGTCCTATGCTTTCACAAAGTTGTTTAAAAGTCTTAGATCTAAAACAGGTCTCCATCCCCTCTTTTTTTTTTCGGGGGGGGGGGAGGGGAGGGTGGGGGGGGGTTCCAGAAAGTATTTGGTCCACCTGTGCTGAGCAGGAACTGGTTCTATGGCTCCTAAACATAGCAGGGAATCAATCTCCTCTCTCAGCAAGTGCTTGTGAGAGGAGTCCCTGAAAAGAGATGGGAGAGATGTAAAAATGGATGGAGTAACTCAACCTTCTGACCTCCAATACCCATCTGTACTTTGTTCCCATGCTAGCTGAAAGCAAGGGAAATGGTCCACATAGGTAGAGAAGTGGATAAATTGACGCATCCAACATTCATTCATAAGACTGGGTTAACAATAGTGCGTTGGTGGCTGAGAGATGCAAATTTATATTCCAGATTACTCTATATGATTTACAAGAGACAGAGACCAAGATTTTAAAAATTAGGATATAAATTAAGATCCTAAATAAAACCATTACTTACCTGTAGAGTAACTGTTGTTCTTCAAGATGCATTGTGCACAAACAGATTCCACTACAGGTATAAGTGTGCCCAATGCATTTGAGTTGGAGACTTTTGCCAACAGTACCACTGGACTATCAGGCGAGGGCATAAAAGGGGAATGGCTGCCACCTCCCTCTCTGTTCCTTCACACCGCTGTATGTAATGTCCAAAGTAGGTGAGAGGATCATGGAATGTATATGTGCACAACAGCTCTTGAAGAATAGTTACTGTACAGGCAAATAATGTTTTTTTCTCCTTCAAGTGATTGTGCACATGTACCAGGAATAGAAGCCTTTTCCTCTCTGTTGGTGAGGAACTTCTACCACTCCCAATTCAAGAACAGATTCTAGTTCTTGAAGTAATACAGTCTCGTGAGAAGTGTCCCTGAAAAGGGATGGGGGGGGGGAGTGGAGAAAGGGAGGGAGGTAAATTGGATAATAGATCCCTCCTTCACTGTACTGAGCACCCACTTATCTGACATCATGCTTTCCCAAGCACAGTGAAAGAAGGGCAGGCATGAACCAAAGGGAGCAAATAGAGTTGGTGTGTTGTCCTTGACTAAGTCGTCAAAATGACTGCTTGGAAGATAACAAGGAGTCCAGTGGCACCTTAAAGACTAACTGATTTATTTGGGCATAAGCTTTTGTGGGTAAAAAACCTCACTTCTTCAGATGCATTTTCTTGTTTTGTGGATACAGACTAACATGGCTATCCCCTGATGCTTAGAAGATGAAACTGTCTGGTAAGAAGGGCCTCCTTCCGATGAAGATGGCTGGAGACAAAGAGATCTTGACTCCCTCTTAGAGGCATATTGTGACTTCTGTTGGAAATAGGGTTTGGAGTAAGACTAGGGCCTAAACAGTTTCCTCTTTGTAACCGGATTATAAACTCAAAGTATTATGCAGGAGTCCTTCAGTGTGCACACAGCGTCATCTGATTCAGCAGAAAAAGTACAGAACCCTCCAAAGGTAAGTCCTCTATTGTGTTCTGAAGCTCCCCTGGAAAGCCACAGCCAGGAAGAATGCTGCATGATAACTGCAGTGGCTACAGAACACAAAACTGTTATCAGTGGCATGGCTGCCTAAAGGGATGTACAAGCCATGAGATGCTCCTCAGAAATCAGAGCTAGAAACTATTCTTTATATTCTCTGGCAACCTGTCAGCAAATTTGGAAATTGCAAAGTAATTAATAAAGTAATATTTTTACAAAAGAGCCCAAAAGTTAGTAAGTTTCATTTGAAGAATGATGGTGGAATAAACCATTTGTATGTATTACTCCAGCTTCTTAATTTCCTTATTTTTGGGAGCAACCTTAGGATGAGATTGACTGGAATAGTCATTAGCAGCTGTGATCACCAAAGAATCATCAACTGGATGAATAAATAAACAGTCAAAATCAGGAGGGACTTTGTATCATCTGTTCACTTGCTTCGCCAAAGGAGGTATAAAGGCCAGAGTCTGCCAGAGAGTTTTCACTAGCTGTAGTAAGGTTTCAGTGATGGGACAACTCTTCCTGGTGCAGGAGACTGTAAAATATCTAGGACAGTATGTGGATTCTCTTGCACAGGTTCTGCCTGCATCCCTGAAAAAGAGGCCACCTTCTTCATGAGGTCCCAAAAGACTTTGAAGTCCTCCAGGAAGAGATGGGGTGGGAGGAGGGCAGGACTCTAAAGTGATTGCCTTATATGGTGAAGATGGAGAAACATGGGGAGGAAGATCAACGTCTCCTCCATTAATTCCTCCTCCTCCTCCACAGGTCCAGCTCAGTGGACTGAAGGATAGTAGCAGGATACCAAGCAGAAGTTTCCCTCAGTGAGGAAGTAGGAGACTTCCTCCTAGTGTGACTGTGATGGAGGTCTACAATCTCTTGGAGAAGCCCAAGACCAGTAAGTCCTGGAGGATACTGCATGAGCTAAGCCATCCACAGTGGGAGACTCCATGCTAGGATTTCCTTATAGGAAGATCTGCGCTGATCTTGGTGTCTTGTAGTGGTAAAAGACCTGTAAGATGCTCTAAACAACCTTGAAGGTGTGACAGGCTCCTCTTTCAGAGTTGGAAGAAACAACAAACTTCCTCAGAGTATGGAGGAGCAGTTCCCCTTGATGTTCTACATGACCCAAGTATAGACACACATCAAGGTCCAAAGGAAGTAAGGGTTGGGGTGAAGGGAACGCAGACAAAAATGATCGGAGCCAGCATAATTGGTTGGAGAGATGACTAACAGATGGAGCCAAGGGTGCCAGGTCATCTCTCCAACCAATTAGACTTCAAGCTCATCAGCATCAGAATGCCTGCATAGTTTTGAGGAAGCTGACAGGAAAGATGAAGCGTGACATTAGTCACTAGACTGGCATTTTGAATCAGAAGGAGCTGGAGGGGCACTTCTGTTTGATTCTAAGTCCCCTGTCTCACAATAAGAGCTCAATTCTAATTTCTAATACCGGACACATCACCTCTGACATGAGGTGAACCCTCTATTTTTCGGTTGTGGTGTTTAGGAGGTACAATAGAGCATCTGTCTCTCATATGGCCCTCTCCAAGACAAATCAAGCAGCAATTCCGCTTACCTGTGATAAGGAAGACAGCCCTGCATATAGCATAGAGCTTAAAACCTGGGAATTTTTTCCCCACACTGAAGTCCTCCAGGCTAGCTACTAAAACTGCAACTCTCTAACTAACTATACCAATAACCACTAACTATATACTAAAAGCTTTAGAGACACTAGTTAACTGAAGCAAATGCTACAGGGGTTCCACCTCTCATCACAGGCATAGGAAGGCGCTGAGAGGCAGGTGGCAGACACACATCCCTTATGCCCTCACCTGAGGGCAGAAAGAGAACTGAGACACAGTCAACCTTAATTGTACTGCTGGCAAAAGTCTCCAACTTGAGTGCATTGGATGCACACACATCTGCAGAGGAATGCAGATGTGCACAGTCATTCTAAGGAAAACTATGTTTAAGCACCTGCCTGATTTTTTAACAGGAACTGTTGGGTGCTTGGCATTTTTGAAAAAAATCAGACAAGTGTTTAAACACGGATTTAAATGCCTAACTTTAGACTCCTGTTTTTGAAGATCTTGGTCTTCAACTTTAACTCCATATGGCCTTGTCTAGCCTAGAGATGTTGGCCTGGTCCTGCAGTTAATTTACTCCTGGGGGAATTCTGCACCACTGCACATGTGCAGAATTCATGTGTCTGTCCCCGCTCCCCCCCGCCCCTAGAAAATACATTCTGCTGGAGATGCACTGCAATTACACCTTTTGCCCACCACAGGCTGCTGTGGTGCCAGAAGAGAGGGTAGCTGGCTCAGGGTCAGAGCAGTCAGCTGTGGAGAAGGAGAAGCTGCTTTCCTCACAGCAAGGGCCAAGTGAGGAGGCACAGGATATGGGAGGGATAGACTGAATGGGGCACATGGGGCTGCTGACACGAGTCACAGGAGTTAGTGGGGTGACAGCACTGAACCAGGGGCTGAGGGGAGGGGGGGGTTTGCAGGGCCACATGAGGATAGGGGTGGAGGGTGGCTGAGTGGGGGTGCAGGGACACGCAGGGACAAATGTGTCTGACTGCATGAGGGAGGCTCCCCAAGTCCCTAACAATCCCTCCCTCTCACTCCCCCCAAAACAAAAACAAAAACCTGTTCCATACTTCTCCCACTGACACCCAACAACCCTCCAGGTTCACTCCCAGGCTCCTTCCCAGCAATTACTTGCCTCTCCCTCAGGTCCTCCATTACCTCTGATCTCCAGAAGCCTTTGCACTGCTTCTGAGGGGTATGGGAAATACATTTCTTTATCGTAGTTTAAATGAATTACTACTCAAAGTTCTGTATTAATGTGTCTAGTAAGGAACTTATTTGTCAAAAAACATTTCCCGAATCTTTTTGGTCGTATTTATTGCTACAGACATACTTGCTGACAGCTATTTTGAAATAAATTACCAAAATAATTGAAAATGGCATGACTATATGGTGTTATTTTGACAAATAAAATGTGCAGAATTTTAAAATATTGTGCACAGAATTTTATTATTATTATTATTATTTTTAAAAAAACGACAGAATTCCCCAGCAGTAGTTAACTTGAGTTTACATGATTGCACGTGTAAATCTAGACACTGTAAATATTTGTTCATGGACAAATATTTGTTCCTGGTTCCATGGCTGGGAACAAACTTGTGACCTCTGGAAAAGCATCTGTGGAGCGTTTAAATCATGTACAATTCTATTAGCTTGAGTCACCTGTCAATTAATTTGCATTGCAAAAAGACCAAGAATTCTAGCCTAGGAAAAGCCCAACAGCAGTCAGGAGACTTTCACGAAGCAAGAAATATTCTCACCTTGACACAACAGTAGTTAATCTCCATTCATCAAGTGTATACTTGTTTTTTGCTTTGGAGCCAGCATGGGATTCAAATGATGATTAGACTCACATGAACATGAATGGAAAGAGCTACTGACTATAGCTATAAGTAAAAACACATCTGCTTGATAATATTGTTCACCTTAATAATGGCAGCAGTTTAGTCTGATAACTAAAATTGCACACTGTGTAATAATTGTACTCTAGGTAGTATGTACAGTACTGTGGTTTACGTTAAGCAGAGAGAGTGCTTTCCCAAATGTGTTGTTCTTACCTTTCTGGATCAGTATTTACTCCAATAACTGGTTTAAATCTGTCAAAGACTTTACTAGCTGCCAGCAACATTGTGCCATCACCTAAAGAAAAACAGCATAAAGAACAGCTGATTACTTTTACTTAAGAATTCAAGTATTCCAAACTAAACTGAGTGTCATATACAGACATTAACATTGCAATCGTATTTTTAATGTTTTTATACAGGCAGTAGGTTAAATAGGTTGCACAAAAACAAAACAAATTGTTATTCTGCACTGAAAACATTTGTCTGGCCTTCAAACTGAATGTTGGGTATTGCCAAGATATTAAATGAATTCAGAATTGCAGTGAAAATCCAAGGTTTATAAGCAGCACAATGGAGAAGCACTGAAAGCACGACTTATCTGATGCTTGGAAAACATATTTTGCATTGGCAAATCTTAGATCAGCATCTGTGGAGGTTTTTATATGTTAACAAAAACTGGAATTTAAGAAAAGCCAAACTTCTAGGCTACCTTTTCTAAGAAAAGGAAGCTGTTAATTATTTATCAGAACTACAACCAATATGAGAGGGAAATAAGGTACATCTGTAATACAATTCCTAACACCTATCATGCACTTCAGAAATAGTATCTGAGTTTTAGTTCTGCTTCAACTGTACATGATGTTCTCTTATTAAATTATGGCTTCCAGTTGTTTATTATCCAGCAGACGTCTTAGATGTTTCCCTAATAACAGGGCTTTAAAAATCCACCACTCAGGTCAAGTAGGAATCTTTCCTAAAGTATGTACCATCAACTTCTTCAAATTTTAAGCTCTCATTTGAAAATACATATTAAATTTCTAGCCCTCATGTTTGTAAAGAGGATCTTCCAAACATGAGCAAGTGTGAATATAGACCCAAGAATACACTGCAAACAGCTCTAGTATCTTTCCTGATAATTATAGTTTTTCCAACAAAGTAAAAAACAGAATTCCATCAGTTTTCACTGCTGCTACGCAGAACTGTGTATGCAGCTTTGAAACTGATAAGAATCAGGTCAATTTCTCTGTTGCTACTTTAGAAAGCAATAAGCAGCAGCACAAGTGGGTAGTGGAGCTATCACTAGGGAGGACCACCAAAAGTCAGAGGCTAACAGAAGGAGAAAAAGTAATAGACATTCCCTCAAAAGCAGCAACCAGGAAAGAGGTAGAGCAGCAGAGACCAGAGCCCCCTTGCAGCAGCAAAGAAATTCTGCATGGATGAAGAAGAGACACTGTTCTTCCCAGCTTGGAGGAGCGGGGTTTTGGAGGCCTTCAAATTTGTCAAATACCTACTATCCAAAGGCTAATACTAAAGATGAAACCCATAAGAAGCATCTAGGGACAACTACCTAGAAAGAATCCCAATAGTTGACAGGGTATATGTTTTGCACTGGGACCCCCTTCTTTATGATCAGTCTCTGAATTAGTGGGTTTAGTCTTCTGGCGACTATTTTAGTTCAGTGATCAAGCTAACTGGATGAATGTGAGCGTGAGCAAGAGATTTGGTTTAGGGGGAAAGCAAAAGCAGTGGGAGAAAAATAAATTGCTCATCTTTATTACCACAGACACCTAAGCATGACAGAGTCTCTAGCAGAGCATACTGTTTGCTTTTTATACAAGTTGAGCATTTATTCAATTCTACAATTTACATATTTCATGCTGTATCACACAAACTTCTCCAAAGCCACTAAGTATTTGTGTTCACTTCCTAAAAATCTAAAATTAAAGCAAGAGGGAAAAGAGGGTAAGTGGGCCAAGCCATTTAATTACGCCCGGATTTACTTTTGCCAAATTAATTATAGCAGATATACTTTCAATATAAAAGGGTATACTTTCTTATGAGTGAAGCATTTTAATTCTCCATACTACTTCAAACACATGTATTAAAATTTACTTAAATCCAAGACACCTTTCCCCAGGCACAAGTTAATACCTCCAGCTGATATAACAGCATCTGCCCATCGAACTGTGTCTTCATCATATTCTCGGCGTTTAACAAGACGGACCTCGATCTGCTCATTCCTAAGAGATACACAGATAGTTTGACAAGGAACCACACAGCATACTAATTCAAGCTTTCAGGGGAACAGGAAGTGCAGTTTTTTAAGTTAAAATTATATTTAGTTTATGAATATTGTTGGACAATGTACTCTGACATGGTCTACATAATATGAACTAGTACCACACAGTTAATATAATGAGTTAGCTATTATCCTGGTGGGAGTAAGTATAAAATAGTTAAAAGACTTAAAATGCCTTGTGTATGAAAGGCTAGGTACACAACATTTTAATTAAATCAGTTTTGTGAAAGGTATTTCTCTAAGTTGTTCCACTGTTGTACACAATCACTAACATTTATGTCATTTGTTTGCTCTAGCCCGAAACGTCATGCACTAGATACACTTGGTCTAACCAGAAATCACGGCCTTCTTTATTAAAACTCTCCCTTTAAAAACCCGCACTTCAGTCTTTATTTTTAAAAGGGATTATCTGCATTTACTACAATTTGACTTCTGATCAACCAATGTACTGTACATTTAAAGTGTTATTATCTTATTTATTTTACAGGTCCAGTGATCAGGCTGCACTATGCACTGTACACCTGTGATCTATTTACATCATAATCTCAGTCTAATTACTCCATATGGAGTAATAGATCACATTAAGAATCTAAAGTAACAGATCTCATGGGTACAGCAGGAAGAGGACAACATGCTACAGACCTGGTAGGAATGATCTTTGAAACCAATGTGACAAGGCAGCCAGCCAGTCAACATCACCAGTGCAAACAGCTTGAGTGAGCAAAGATTTGTGATATAGGATGCGAGTTCTTGTAAAATAATCCAGTATAGACCTTGAAATCAGACATTCCCAGACTTCAGGGACATTTGGTCACCCCAGATAAATTTAGTGAAAAATGATTTTAGTCTGTCACAAACCAAACTTCTCCAGACCATCACTAATCTGTATGCTCTTACCGTAAACTGTCTACAACATGCTCCACATTTTTTGTATGAATATAATGTCGCTCCAGTAGTCCACCATAGTTAGATCCCTTCAATGCAAGCTGTAGAAGACAAAGTGACTTTGAAGCAGCCAATCATTATAGAGAATGCTATTAGATAAAGTAAACAGAGAACAAACACATGATGATTTAAAGTACTAATTTAAGACTAACAAACCAGAATGCATTTGAGAATTAGGATTATGATTATCAGTTAAATCAGAGAAGAGTTCAAATGAATATTGTGCTATAAAACCTGTCTGCAGAACAGGTGGAAAGGGCAAAATACAAGAAAAAAAACTCTGAAACAATCCTGTTCTATACAGCTGATAATTATATTATTTTTGGCATAGCTAGCGAAAAGGAGATAAATATTCTTCAAGCTATATTTGAGATAAGAACAAAGTTGCCTAACAGAGTTATAAACAACATTCTCTCCTGTATAAAAATGTAGTCTTAAAAAACAAACAGCTTTTGAAATTTGTCCCTGGGACCCATAGCAGATTTTCTAAACAATCTGTACCAAACACAAGATAAAGTAAATCGTTAACAGTTTATTCTAGCATCACTCTCTCTTTGAAAAGCAGCTAAGGGATTTATTAAGGAGCATCTATTTTCAGTATGCTTTGAAAACTGTTCAGATATTTAATAGACTTAAAAGTTTATTAGAAAATGTTTAAAAATAGATGGTACAGAGAGTTTGAAACATCAGTTATTGGTCATCAGAGTAATGTACAGAGTATAGGGGGACACTAGTATTTTGGTATTGGACAGCATATAGCATATACAGTCTGTAATGTCCCCAATGCGGGGTGTACGGTAGGTGAGATCAAGATACAGTCAGGAAGCAGTGAGGGTACATCACTCATACAGAAAGTTACAGACAGTCGTGGGTATAAATAAGCAGGCCGGGTAATGGGGATAGGATGACCCTCACATGGTGGAGTTCAGTTTGGTTGGTTCAGGGCTCAGGGGATAAAGTCCAACGGGGGAGGTTTACAGGTCTCTTCCCCCAGCTGCAAGCCTGGGTGGTCTTGTGATGAACGAGGATTCAAGACATCTAGTTCAATTCCCAGCTCTGTCACAGACTTCCCATGTGATCTTGGTGTGACGCTCTGTACCTCGGGGGAACACCCTGCACCCCCATGTTCATCCTTATGATTGTGTGGCATCCAATGCAAAGTTTGTCATGTCAAGTGTCTTCAGAAGACTCATGATGCACTGAGCATTGTTGTTATAGGTTGTAATTTCATGTATATAGTTATGAGGCTGAAAATGTGTCCTCATGGCTTAAAACAAGTCCAGGCAAAACTCTCCAGGAGCAGAGGGGCAGTTCACAACTCATCAGGACATGTATGGGACAAACCCAGCCCAGCCTCACAGGAACAAAGGACACTAGACTCCGCAGCAACAAAGGATCTGTTGGACTCTCAAATGAGTCATCCCCCTTCCCTTGGTGAGTTTGGGATTACAATGAGGTAATGGTCACCTGACTCGGGGGGGGGGGAGGGCGCAAAGTCAAGAGAAAAGAAAGAACATGATAAAAGGGAGCGACGTTTGCCATGCTCTGTCTTCCACCTACATCTACAGACACCAACACCAAGCGACTGAAGCAGGAGAGAGCCTGGCTGAAGGGCAACCAGCCAGCTTGTGGTGAGAAGCATCTAAGTTTGTAAAGGCACTGAAAGTGTTACGATCAGCTTAAAATGCATTTTGCTTTTATTTTTGTAGTTAATAAATTTGTTTATTCTACCTGAAGCAGTGTGTTTGCTTTGAAGCACATCAGAGACTACCCTTGGGATAACAAGCCTGGTACATATCAATTTCTTTGTTAAATTGACAAACTCATATAAGCTTTCAGTATCCAGCGGGCATAACTGGACACTGCAAGACAGAGGTTCCTAGGATTGTGTCTGGGACCAGAGATAGTGGCTAGTGTCATGCGGTTGCACAATCCAAGCAGAGGCTGGCCAAAAGTGCTCACTCACGTAGCTGGGAGCAGTTTACATGCTAGAGGCTGTGCATGAACAGTCCGGGAGTGGGAGTTCTCACAGCAGAGCAGGTTATGGCTGGCTCCCAGAGTTGAGAATTGAAGTGACCGAGCAGATCACTGGTCCAGATAACACTAGGGGAACGTCACACTTGGGCAAATCAGTTCATCTGTATCTCTGTTTTTCCAACTGTAAAATGATTATACCACAATTTTTCCCCTTCACCCTTTATCTTATTTCTTTAGACTGCATGGTCTTTGTGGCAGGGCCTGTTGCTGTGTGTTTGTACAGTCTCTAGCACAATGGGACCCCAAAATCCAGACTGGTGCCTCTAGGCACTATAATAAAAATTAATAGTAATTTCTGTCAAGACCCAATATGGTGCCTGTCATTCCCTGTCTCCCTACACATCTGATGGCTACAGAACTCAACATACACTTCACCGTACGGTATGATATTCCTTACCTCCCCTATGAAAGCACATCTGAAGACCCACTGCATAGTTAAATCAGCCAGTTACTACAGAGTGTAATATTTTATAAATGCAAAAGTGTCCAACAGTGATTTGGTGGCATTACTCTAAATAATTGCCTGTCTGCCTAAAAATTAATCAAGCGGAAACTAATATTGTGATATGTACACTTGTGATCTATTTACATCATAATCTCAGCCTAATTACTCCATGCAGTTTAACAGATAAATTTAATAAAGGATCTAAAGAAACAGGAAGCTAGGCTAAGTATCTAAAGATTTTTCAAGACATCCTAAAGGGCACTGAAAAGGTGTCTTCAGACATTAGACAAAAATTATTCTCAATAAAACTCACATGAAATAAAATAAACAGAAGGGGATCCAATACAGGAATAAGACTTTTCATTTTAAAAAAGAAAATTACGTGATCCCCTAGCTGTGATTTGGACAGCTGGCCTTCCTTCCCTAAGGACAAAGAATTCCCTTTGTATCTGCATTAATCTGCCACGCGACCCTCTGAAGGTGAGCTGGGAAACAAGACCTGATTTTATTTCTATCTCCTTGGCGAGTTTGTCCTCATGATCCTGGGAAGCAAAATAAGGCTCAGATATTGCTCCAAAACTATTTCAAGTGGTTAGTGATTTCCCTGCCCCCAAAGGAAGCTGGTCTTATTGTCTTCTCTTCACAACAGTGGCCCCTTCTGGGCCTCTTTAGGGTACTGGGGTTCAAAAATGGACTCTCCTGAGGTTCTGCCACCATCCACTGTATGGGATTTACAGTAGGCTAGAAGGGTCTGTGCTTCTCCTAGGAGACCTGTTACAGAGGTGGTATAAGAGGAAGGGAGCTGAGCCCGAAAGCCCTTTACAACACCCTTGCATTTGCAGTGTTTGTGCTGTGTCCAGTATCCTCCATCCATGACCCAAGAGAAAGTAAAGACTGCTGAGCTCTGGAGTCGGGGAACTGACTGCTAGTGTGGATTCCAGAGAATTCCATGATTTTCCATCTGGAACACTGCCCTTCCATCCCTGTTCCCAAAGGGACAGGGAGCTTCTTGCCATGAAACCAGCTATTCCAGTCCTACCTCCTTTCCTGCTCAAGGGAAAGCAGCTGATGTGACCTCACACAGACTGAGCTAAGGTAGTTGAGGGGACAACACATCACTCACAGAGCCATTGGCGGTCTCTAACCAGATGCTACTGAGAGTGAAGCAGGACACACAGACTTTTCCTTTTGTTTTTGGCTTTCCCAAACCAGCTCTCTCCATGAAGCCTGCTGCTTTCCATCTGTTGCAAACGCCTCAGAGGGGAAGCAGAGCTGAGGGGACAATCTTCCCAAAAGGCAATTGCAGCCCTGGGACACGACTGGAAGTCAGACAAACACATTGAGCCAAATGGTTAATCAGTAATTTGAAATAAGTCTGGAAATTCCCTTAGAAAAGCTCTTCAGCTGGGAAATCTGTTCCTGCAAAGGCAGATTAAACTGGAGAGAACTTTAGGGGCCAGGCCATTTCCCAGCTGCCAGATCTACTTCTGCCCTCAAGCTGCAAAAAGCAAGCTGAAGTACCCATTACAACTGATTTATGTATCTTAATACAATAGAGAGCAGGTTAGGGACTGGGTGAAGATATTTGGCAACAGTTCTCTCAAATGTATTTTGTTAGTATAAGCACTATTGCTTTTTAAAAAATAGGAATTGGTGTTAGAGGAAATTAATTTCACACATATTACAGGAAAAAATGTTATAGACTGGCACAGTCATAACAGTAGCACAATAGCGCAAAAACTTTGATCAAGCTCAACAGTACTAATATAAAAGTACCACTGCCTTGTATTAAGCTTTTCTGTATCATCTTAGAGGTATAGCTCAAAGAATAGTGTTGCACTGAAAATTCTTTAATTTTTAAAAAGTATTAGTTTAAGACTATTACATAGGTTCAAGCCTGGAGCACGTAAAAATGTGCTCTTTACTAGGCAACTTCAGCACACATCAGCCTACTTAAACAACCAAAATGCTCTGTAAATGTATTTTAATTATTTTACAAACCCAGAGAAAGTCTTGTCATTTAAAACCTGAGTTCACCATTCTCTCTCTTCTACAGAGCTGGTAATTTCAAACACTTTGATGTAAAAGAAAACCTTAAATTTAGGTCATTAGGAAAAATAAAGGAATATTTTGCCCATCTGGTATTATTAGACAGCTTAACCAGAATAACTAGTATTTATATTGCAACAAAAGAGGTGCAAATGGAGTTTAACATGGAGGGTCCCAGAGCTCAGACTCCAGCCCTAGCCCAAATGTCTGCACAGTAATTTTTAGCCTTGGAGCCCAACCCCCGGGAGCTCAAGTTAGCTGCTGCAGGACAATCATAGGCATGCTGTGAGTCTTATCCCTGTGTAGACATATCCTGAGTGACCTGTATTGAGGAACTTCATGTGATCAAGTACTGGGATCTACTTCATTGTTTCTGGTACCTCCAAGTCTGTGGGAATATAGAGGTCTAGGGGAAAACTCTCAAACTGATAAAAAATGCCTTTATAGAAGTCTGGTATAAACAAGACTGGTGATTAATAAGGGGTACCTATGATTTAATTATGTTCCATGATTGATAAGTAATCATGGGAAAGCAATTTTCCCTCCACAAGGGAGGGTTTTTTGTCTCACACCATATAAAAGAAAATTCAAGGAGTGCAAACTACTGGCTTCCCACCAGTTACATAAGAGAGATACAGAGACGCCAGCTTACATCAAGGTTGGTAATATATCTGTTCTTTCCTGTACTCTCTATAGTGCTATACTAAACTCGGATTGTCAAATAACAGGCGTGAATGGAAACTTCAAGCACAAATGTGCTTACTCAATTTAAGTATATTGAGGAAGAAATGTGCTTTTAGACAAAGCAAGACTGGGAGACTTGAGATTTCTATTCCAGTCACAGCTTTGTCTTAAACCTCTCAAGAACTTGGGCAAATCACTTGCTCCCACTCTTTTGATAATGTGCAGAAAGCTAAGGAGGTGATGGGGGAATTAAAAGACATGTTGGAAATATGTACTCTATTAGTAGGCTTATGTATCATCCAGGGTAACAGTCTTCACGATATCATAATGCCTGCCTTTGGAGAAGCATAGGAGGCTGATGCCTGAACACATTTTTTTCTTGTTGTTTTTGTATGAGTAATAAATTTTTAATAATTAGCAGAAAGCAAGACTCTTGACAGGAAGTACAAGATGACACATCTGGATGTGAATAACCTCATAGGAAAAAAAATCCTGATGGAAAGTTAACAGCTGGAAAATAAAGAGGCTGACTAAAGTCAACTGCCCTATTTCCTAACAGAAAGGGAAATCAAGCAATTGGTGACAGAAGTAAGCCATTCAAATACAGAAGCAGTTACTGTATATGGAGCCTATATATTGCGATTTAAATAGAAGTTCTTTAAACAGAAGAGAAATAAAAATGTTAATGTTAAAGATACTGACAGGCTAAAGTTACCTGTAATCAGTGTTACTCTAAAATACAAACTTTTAGAAAAGAAAATAGTACTGTATCATCTGAAAAGTTCTACTCACTGTTCTTGCTAGATCAAATATGTTTCCATTATATTGCAATTCTTAATATTGCTGGGTACAGGAGCCTATTTCAAACACTAATTATTTTGATGTGCCAATAGAGCGCAAGAATTTTTATTCCTTTTCCAGAACAACAAAACAGTCTGGTGAATGAGGTTTTGACTAATGCTTCTCTGAGCGCTTGCATTACTTGCTGTAAGAACTTTTAAAGTAATAAATGGTCTCATTTTAGACAGACCTGTCAGAACAGGAATTCTAAATATCTTAACAATACTTAGATCAGGGGTCCCCAACGCAGTGCCTGTGGGCGCCATAGCACCCATGGGGGCATCTAAATGCACCTGTGTCCTGGCTGGCAGGCGAGCATCCACCAAAATACTGCCGAAATTCGACAAGCGGCATCATCCAGAGGTGTCGCCGCTGAAATGCCGCCGAATTTCGGCAGATGCTCGACCGCCACCACAATCTTTCATCTGGCGCGCGCAGACGAAAAAGGTTGAGGACCACTGATTTAGATTATGCAGTGATGACAGGTATATTAGAAATCCTTAGGCAGAATATACAGGTTCTATTTAAAGCCTTTTTAATTATTTTCGGCAAACAATATTCAATTAAGTCTGTTGGGTCAGCTCATTCCTTGCTGGTCAGAGAAATGAACGTATGAGTTTTCTGCTGATTCTTCTGATCAGTATTTAGGTCTCCAGGCCTTACTTTTAATATTCTTATTTTTTATGCCTATGTGGAATTTGCAATCCGTATCATTAGTTCTGTTTGTATTTCTCCAGTCAGAGTTCTGTTCATTTGTACTAACACCATTTTAAGCAGACGGCTTCATTTCCAGTCCAAGGTAGGTATGGATCACCACGCACTCCATCAAGTGTACGTGCCTATGTGGGAACTGGAAAAAAGTCCGTGAACTACAATAGCTTATATAATCAAAGCTTTTTTATACCAAGAAATAACTTGCAAAACTATGTCATTTGGCACACAAAAAATCAACGCTACTTACATGACCTCAGTCCCCTACCTGATCAGTGCCTGCTTCATACTTGTGGAGAGGCTGAACATAAGTCAATGGTACTCATTGCATCTGCAACATACTGCATGTTGCACAGAAACTAGCGATCTGGAATGGGTAATGGGAACTGGAGGTCCTAAAAACACATGCTTAAAATCAGTTGTGCCAAATTACCCCGAGCCTTGATTTTTGAGAGAGAGAGTGTGTGTGTGTAACATCTGAAAATAATACATTAAAACAGGGGTTCTCAGACTTTTGTACTGGTGTCCCCTTTCACTTAGAAAGCCTCTGAGTGCGAACCCCCTTACACATTAAAAACACTTTTGTATCTATTTAACACCATTATCAATGCTGGAGGCAAAGTGGCACTTGGGATGGAGGCCGATAGCTCGCGACCCCTCATGTAATAACCTCACAACACCCTGAGGGGTCCCGACTCCCAGTTTGAGAACCCCTGCATTAAAAGCATGTTTAGGTCACAAAGTCAAACACTCAAAAATTAGGAAACGCTCAAATTATTAAATTGACAACTTTAACTTGGCCCCCCATGCATAAAATTATGATACAATCTTCAATGACACAATCAAATTTTATTTTTTTCCACAGGACCCTGCCTCATTCAGTGCACAGAACTGAAGATACTATGGGAATGAATCAGGGTTGTGTAATGAAGACTGTTGTCCACGGTGCCTCTGCATCTGTTTTTGCATTTGTTGCAGAAGTTGGAATGTGAAGGAGAAGATGGCAGGAAGAGAAACTCTCTCCCTAATGGTTTAGAGAGTTTACTGCCCTCCTGGAGAATTGGTTTTTATTCCTCCCTCTGCCACAGAATTTTTATGTGAAGCTGGATATAACCTGTAAACAAACGTTTGCACAGCAGACCTGTGTGTATTTCTCATTTTCTGGGTACTGAACATGAGACACGTGGCGTCTG
This sequence comes from Gopherus evgoodei, assembly GCF_007399415.2. NCBI lineage: Eukaryota > Metazoa > Chordata > Testudines > Testudinidae > Gopherus > Gopherus evgoodei. The sequence goes on along the minus strand of NC_044327.1, from coordinate 110,983,925 downwards.
AGACAAAGTGCTGAACTGCAATTAAGATCAATGCAAGCTCTGCTCTGAACATATGAAGTGCTATAAAAGTTTTCAACTAGCAATAATCACACCTCAGGCCATGTCTACATCTAAAATTTTGCAGCGCTGGTAGTTACAGCTGTATTAGTACAGCTGTATAGGGCCAGCGCTGCAGAGTGGCCACACTTACAGCAACCAGCGCTGCAAGTGGTGTTAGATGTGGCCACACTGCAGCGCTGTTGGGCGGCTTCAAGGGGGGGTTCGGGGAACGGGAGAGCAAACCGGGAAAGGAGACCAGCTTCGCCGCGGTTTGCTCTCGCGTTCCCTGAACCCCCCTGCAAACCGCAGGGAAGGAGACCAGCTTGCTCGGGGTTCGGGGAACGAGAGAGCAAACCGGGAAAGGAGACCCGCTTCACCGCGGTTTGCTCTCGCGTTCCCGAACCCCCTGCAAACCGCAGGGAAGGAGACCTGCTTGCTCGGGGAACGGGAGAGCAAACCGCGGCGAAGCTGGTCTCCTTTCCCGGTTTGCTCTCGCGTTCCCGGAGCCACCCAGCAAACCGCAGGGAAGGAGACCTGCTTGCTCGGGGTTCCGGGAACGAGAGAGCAAACCGGGAAAGGAGACCAGCTTCCCCGCGGTTTGCTCTCGCGTTCCCGGAGCCACCCAGCAAACCGCAGGGAAGGAGACCTGCTTGCTCGGGGTTCCGTGAACAAGAGAGCAAACCGGGAAAGGAGACCCGCTTCGCCGCGGTTTGCTCTCGCGTTCCCGAACCCCCTGCAAACCGCAGGGAAGGAGACCTGCTTGCTCGGGGAACGGGAGAGCAAACCGCGGCGAAGCTGGTCTCCTTTCCCGGTTTGCTCTCGCGTTCCCGGAGCCACCCAGCAAACCGCAGGGAAGGAGACCTGCTTGCTCGGGGCTCCGGGAATGAGAGAGCAAACCGGGAAAGGAGACCAGCTTCCCCGCGGTTTGCTCTCGCGTTCCCGGAGCCACCCAGCAAACCGCAGGGAAGGAGACCTGCTTGCTCGGGGTTCCGTGAACAAGAGAGCAAACCGGGAAAGGAGACCCGCTTCGCCGCGGTTTGCTCTCGCGTTCCCGAACCCCCTGCAAACCGCAGGGAAGGAGACCTGCTTGCTCGGGGAACGGGAGAGCAAACCGCGGCGAAGCTGGTCTCCTTTCCCGGTTTGCTCTCTCGTTCCCCGAACCGCCGAGCAAGCGGTTCTCCTTCCCTGCGGTTTGCAGGGTGGCTCCGGGAACGAGAGAGCAAACCGCGGCAAAGCTGATCTCCTTTCCCGGTTTGCTCTCTCGTTCCCGGAACCCCGAGCAAGCAGGTAAGGAGAACCGCTTGCTCGGCGGTTCGGGGAACGAGAGAGCAAACCGGGAAAGGAGACCAGCTTCGCCGCGGTTTGCTCTCTCGTTCCCGGAACCCCGAGCAAGCAGGTCTCCTTCCCTGCGGTTTGCAGGGTGGCTCCGGGAACGCGAGAGCAAACCGCGGCAAAGCTGGTCTCCTTTCCCGGTTTGCTCTCTCCTTCCCCGAACCGCCGAGCAAGCGGTTCTCCTTACCTGCTTGCTCGGGGTTCCGGGAACGAGAGAGCAAACCGGGAAAGGAGATCAGCTTGATTACCAGAGGCTTCCTCCTTCCACGGAGGTCAAGAAAAGCGCTGGTAAGTGTTTACATTGGATTACCAGCGCTGGATCACCAGCGCTGGATCCTCTACACCCGAGACAAAACGGGAGTACGGCCAGCGCTGCAAACAGGGAGTTGCAGCGCTGGTGATGCCCTGCAGATGTGTACACCTTCAAAGTTGCAGCGCTGTAACTCCCTCACCAGCGCTGCAACTTTCTGATGTAGACAAGCCCTCAGATTAACTTCATTGGCTATGATTCTGCCACTACGCAAAGCTAAACAATCCAGAAAATCAGCTCCTAGGCTTCTCAAATCAGGCAACCAAAATCAGTTGACACTTCTTTGTAAAATGGGGCATAACACCACCACCACCTCCTAGGAGCATTGTGAAGGTAAATTCATCAATGTTTGTAAAGAACAAAAATTGCAAAAGAACACTGTAGAAAAGCCTGGAGAGAAATTAACAACAGTAGAGTTTGGATAATGCGTAGTACATATATGGGGACACACAATGTAGATAAAAAAATACTGAATAGTGATCCTGAGCACCATTCATTCTCAGCGCAGAATGAGACACAGGCCCTGTGCAAAAATATGTGATTGTGTAATTAATGACTGCATCATAACAGATGCACAAGGAGGATGGATTAAGGCTGCACAGACAACCTTAATTATGGCATTTCCTAACTTTTGAATGCCTGACTTTGCCACCTTAATGTTCTTTTAACATAAGAAATCACATCCAACCAACCTAAAAAAAGTAAATAGTTTAAAAACTGAAAAAACAAAAATTTCATCATTTGGAACCATAATGACCCTCACCTCTGTAGGAGAATGTGGTCTACTGATTAGACTCTCCTGGTCCTGTGCCCTCAGTCTATCTCCTTCTTTCTACTGCACCTGTCCTGTCCCCTCCCTGCTGCTATCCCTCCCAGCTCCTGCCCAACATCCCCATCTCTTGTTCCTTTCCCCTCACACCTCCACATTAGAGTAAGGATGCCGCCTCCTCGCTGCCTGGTCACCAGCTCCGGGACCAATGAGAACACTGAAGAATCTGCCTGCTCTTGGTTCCAGTACTGGCACCACAATGATCCCCAAGTGTTGAGAGAAGTTACAGGAAAAGCCCCTGCAGCCCTGGGCTGGAGCATGCTCAGTAACCCTGAGATGATGGCCCACGCAGTCTGTCACATGAGAGCTCTGAGGGAATGGCACCTTCACAATTTAGCCACTGAACCAACAAACCTTTGAGCATGTGCAAACAGATTTTTCAGAGGCTTATAAATTAGCCAAATTTGAGCAATTCTTCTACAGGAATACCAAGAAGCACATCCCTGCCACAAACACCAGCACCCCCTTGCCAAATATCAAGTCCTTTCTCCATATATAGGCACTAAAGCTTTCCAGTGAAACAGATGTAAGATTTGTAAAATGGATAAGAAAGTATTTTTCCCTAATCTTATTCTCAGAAATGGATGAACCACTTTACCTGAAATTTTCCAAAAACATTCAGCCTGAATCAGACGCCTGGTATTGAAAATTTCAGCCCAAACAGTTTAAATTTGGCGGTCTTATAACTGAAATAGGATCTTATAATGGTAAATGTCAGGCAAACTTAACTACCTATGTTGCTACCTGCCCCATCTATAACTAAGATTAAGATTTTGTCATGGGTATTTTTAGTAAAAGTCACAGGCAGTTCATGGGCAATAAAACAATAAATCATGGCAGCCCAAGCCCCACCACTGCCCATGGTTGACAGCCTGAGCCCAAGCCCTGCCAGGGCTGAAGTCGCAGGGGTCACTTAAAATCATGGAATCCATGACCAACTTGTAGCCTTACCTATAATACATACAAACACATGGCAGTGGGAGGGGAAGAGGTTGTTTTTGTTATCTTAGTACTTAGTGTTACCAGCACTCAGGCATCAAGAAATAAAAACAAGCTATTTACAGGATCCACAGTGCACTGCCAACTTAACTATACAAGCAGAAAGATATCTAAACAGTTCTTTCTCCAGATTTTGATTGCCTTTAAAATCGTACCAGCTAAAATCCTAGGCCTTTTAGGTTCAGAAACATGTCTGTAAAAAGGGGCCAATTTTGGTTAACAAGTTTTAAAAAAATAAGGGCATATTGGATTCTACAACCTGGGTAATCTATGGATTTCATTAAATCCAAAAAGATCATTCAATCCAGATCAGATAGATATAGTACTGCATAGATATATCTATTTTAAAAAAGCTAGCAGAGACTTCAGGTACTAAACTCTGAAATCCTTCATAAATGATAACACTTGAGTGATGGAGCATATTAACTACTGAATATTTTGGGCCTATCAAGGTGAATAGTACAAAGATAAGAGTAAAGACCAGAATGTTCAAATGCTTTAAAAGGCTTGGTTGTTCAAATCGGCTGAATGCTGCACATACAGAATATTTACGATATACTGAAATAATATAAATAAAAGCTATGGTTCACAGAGCACCTGTAGGCACCCACAAACAGCTGGCTGATCACGGTACTAGATTTCAGCCTTGTTCAAGAGTGTACATTACAAGGAGCTTAAGGACCTACTGAGCAGCTGGAAGTGAGCCAGCCTAGGCGCTTCTAGTATGGGCCAATGCTATATAGGAGGAAGAGAAGAAAATAGCAAGAGGAACATCTAAAGGACAAGGAAACATGACCATCAGTCAACGTATCCAAGAGAGAGGGAGACATACAAAGAGTAAGGAAAGTGAAATGGGGAAAGGGACCAGATAGAGAAGTAAAATACATGGAAGGGGGAGATGGAAAAGAGTGAACAAACTGATTAATGCAATGAATATATCCTCTTTGAAAAAAAGTTCAGAGTTTTCTACATAAGCAACTGTAGGAACTGTCACAGGGATGTTATGATTGCAATTGTAACACTATAAAAAACACAAGAACTCTTGCTCTAATAGCCAAAAATATCTGATGGCTTATGCTCAGATATGAAAATGGCTAACTGCCTGCTGGGGTCAGTGGGTAATTTGAGCTTCCTCTGAATCAACTATGGAACACCAATGAAGACAGAATATCTGAATAGATCAGGGGTTGGCAACCTATGGCACGCGTGCCAAAGACGGCACACAAGCCGATTTTTAATGGCACGCTGCTGCCTCCCGGGGTCCCAGCCGCCAGCTCCGCTCAGCCCACTGCCGAACTCAGGCGGACAGTGGGCTGGGCGGGGCCAGCAGCTGGGACCCAGGTAGGCATCAACGCGCCATTAAAAATCCTGCCCAACCCAGCCTACTCTTCTCCGCCCCCCACTCACCACTCTCCTGCAGGAGTAGGGGGCAGGAGCTTGGTCCTGCTGGCTGCTGCTGCAGGGCAGCCTCCACCAGCAGCCAAGCTCCCTCCTCCCCCATCTCTTCCCCTAGCATGCTGGGTTCCTGCCCCTCCTCCTCTCCCTCCCTGCAGCGGAAGAGCTGATGGCCCTGGAGAGGGAGGGGGAGAAGTGGAGCTGGTACCCTGCTGCTCTGGACAAGATGTGGGGACAGGGCCTTGGGGAAGGAGGGTAGAATCAGGGCATGTCCCCTCCAGCCCCCTGTTGTGAGCCACTCAGGGCAGGGAGTGCTAGCTGATGTCATGGGGATGCTCCCAGCCCCCTGCCCTGACTCCTGAACCACCCCCACATCCTCTACCCTGAGCTCTGAACCCCCCAAACTCCCCCAGCCCTCTGCCGAGCCCTGAACCCCCCAAACCCCTGCCCTGAACCCTGTACCACCCTCACACACACCAAGCCCTCTGCCCCCCCCCACGACCCCAGCCCTGACTCTAGTACCTCCCACACATACCCAGCTCCCCCACACTCCCTGCCCTGACTCCTGCACCCTCCTCCCATACCCCCATCTCCCTGGCCTGACTTCTGCACCCTTCTCTGCACACACACACACACCCACATTCCCTAAATGGGAGCTGCTCAGGTACGTGCTTCACGACCAAACCTCCTGCCCCAAACCTGAGCCCCCTCCCTCATTCTAGCTCCTGGCCAGACCCTAAACCCCAACCTGCTCCTTCACCCCCAGCCCTGTGCTCAGTGCACTCCCACCCTCAGCTAAGTGCAGAGAGGAAGAGAATGGGCTAAAACCAGGGAGAAGGTACGTACCCACTCCATGTGGGCAGGGCCAGGAACCCAGACCAGCAGTGGGCTGAGTGGGGCCAGCAGCCGGGACCCTAGCTGGCAGGAGCCTGTGGAAGGAACCCCAAACCGTCAACTGGCTGAGCAGCAGTGGGCTGAGCTGCTCAGCCCACTGCCGGTCTGGTGTCCCAGCCCTCGGTCCCACTCAGCCCATTGCCAGCCTAGGTGAATGGAACCCCAGGCAAGGGGTGGGCTAAGTGGGCCGGTGGCGTAAGATCAGCATTTTAATTTAATTTTAAATGAAGCTTCTTAAACATTTTGAAAATCTTGTTTACTTTGCATACAATAATTTAGTTATATAATATAGAGTCTTATAGAGAGAGACCTTCTAAAAACCATTAAAATGTGTTACTGGCACATGAAACCCTAAATTAAAGTGAATAAATGAAGATTCAGCACACCAATTCTGAAAGGTTGCCAACCCCTGGACTAAATGGACCAACAATCTGGTCCACTGATAGTTGGCATTTATTTAGCACTTTTCAGGGGACCTCAAAGCACTTTAACAATTAACTGATTCTCAGAGAACCCATGTAAGGCAGGCATCATTTATCCCCTATTTCACAGACACAGAAGTAATTTACTCAAAATTACAGTACTGGATGGCGTAAAGAAATTGGGTTTTGATTAAGTCCTGTGCTTTAGCTACAAAACCATTCTTCTCTTTGACAGTTGCTGATGTAAATAGTTCCTTATGTCTCATTGCCAGAAACATCTGTAGCCAGTCAACAAAATTAAGCCAGGCAAACCCTTTTACATAATGCTGTTACTGAGCAAATCTTAACTTCTTACAAGTCAAATACAAAAATTATGAAGGTCCTGTAAAGAGGTTTTGCACGTGTAAAAAAAAAAATGCAGTAGTTTTATTAATTACAGTAAAACAATCCCAGGTAGACAGAGATTAGTCCTAATTTTCACGTTATGTCCCAAGAGTGTCATTAGGCTGGCTGTTTTAATTCTTTTGAGTAACTTTCTAAATGCTGAATCAAAGCAGTGTGTTTTTTCTAAAATGGACAAAAATCATTATTAAAATGTAATCATATTCTAACATTTTGCTAATTCTTTACTTCCTTCCCAACTTATTGTCTTAAATTATTAAAGTGCATGTTAATACTTGTTTCTTTAGTTTCCTAATTGTTATAATTTTAGATTTTACATAGTTTTTCACTATGAAATTTCATGTCAAGAATTGAATTTGATATTAAATTGCCACAAGTCAAGAAAGCTGAAATGTTCTGCCAAGGTATACTCCTCTATCAGGATTTGCAGTTTGAGTTCATTAGAACTTGTGCGCCAAAGTTACTTGATAATTTTAGATAGTGTATAAAAAATTCACAATAACTGTAAAGCATTAAAAAGCTAAATAAAACTATTTCTAACACTGAAACAATTTTGTTTTTAATTTACAAAGATTTTATGCCATTAAGTTTAATGAAAATGTTATTTTAACCACTGGTGTTGCACACACTTATGCATATGCTTAAGGCAAAGCACATGAGCAGCCCAACTGAAGACAGCAGGACTATTCATGCTACTAAAATTACACACCTGCTTAAGAGGTTGCAGAATCAGGACCTTAAATCTTCAATATTTTTGCCTATAGCACTTTTGTAAAATTCAAATAAGATACTCTAACCAGTTGTGGCATTTAAAAAAGAGGCCAGAATTTATAATTTAGTTCATTATAAATGCTAATCTAGAACCGCTGTAGCACACATTTTCAAATCAATTTTGTTAAGCTTCAAAGTGACTGGGATTGCTCCATTTTGATTTTTAAAATATGGCATTATGGTAAGTTTTCAGCTCTAGATGCAAAGATTTTGGTAGTTTATGGGAAATGCGAATAACTCTTCAAACAATCTTAAAGTCTATAACTGCTACAGTTGCCTCTTTCCAGGAAGAATTCCAGTATTGCCCTATTAACTTAAATTTCTAGCCAGAAGCGGTTTGTAAGAAAGGAAAGTTACTGAACAGGAATGTGTCGCAGGAATCCAAGCATATTGCCTTTATTTATCTGCACTCTCGAGTGCCTGTGTTGGTGTCATGAGCCCCCAGGATGCCAAACTGTTAGAGCCATTCACCCACAGCAGAACCTCAGAGTTATGAACTGACCAGTGAACCACATACCTCATTTGGAACCAGAAGTAGACAATCAGGCAGCAGAGACAAAAAAAACAAAAAGAAAAAACCAGCAGCAAGTACTATACACTACAACAGAGTACTGTGTTAAATGTAAACGACTTAAAAAAAAAAAGGGAAGTTGAAAAAAAGATTTGACAAGGAAACTGTTTCTGTGCTTGTTTCACTTAGACTAAAATGGTCAAGAGTAGCATTTTTCTTCTGCGTAGTAAAGTTTCAAAGCTGTACTAAGTCAATGTTCAGTAGTAAACTTTTGAAAGAACCACAACATTTTGTTCAGTTACTAACTCTTCAATGTTTGTAACCTCTATTCCCACAGTGTTCGTAACTCTGAGGTTCTACTGTACACTTTAAGGCTGTGTACACGCTGCCACTTACAGCATTATAAATTATGTCACTCAGGGGTGTTAATACCCTCCCCCCCCCCCCCCCCAAAATGAAGTAAGTAAGTTACACCAACCTAAGCACCGGTGGTCAGCGCTATACCACCGCACGCGGGGGCTGGAGTAATTCAGTCGACAGGAGAACTCTCTCCCATCATCTTAGAGTATCTGCACTATCAGCTCTACAGTACCGTATTCCTGCAAGCTTTGTGTGTAGCCATAGCTTTACACTCAAATGTCTGGTGCAAGCATATGAGTGACTGCATTACCAATCACCTGCAGTTCATTTCCAAAGAAAGATACCATTTGATAACTGAAGTAGCATAGTGAGGATTTGCATAGGCTTGGGGAACTCAAGTGACAGGCAAGTAGCCTTTTCTCCTCCAATGTGAATTGTTCAAGTGGATCTCTACTCTTGGCAGTGACCACAGAAAGCACGTGAAGAGCATTTAAAGACTGAAGGACTGTACTTCCAAAGAGGATTAGACTTCACTTCTAAATCAAGAAAGCAGCGTTAGGTGAAGGATAACTGTATTTCCTCACAAAAACTTTAAGAACTTCATTCACAGTCTGGTGAAGAGGTACCACACATGCATAGAGCCCTGATAGCCAAAAGCTTCAGTTATAAACTGAACACAAGGCTGCATTTGTACTTCTTAGGTGAGCTAACACATCTGCCAGGCATTTAGTAAAGTCTTAGAAAGCCATTAGCAAAGACAAACACAAATAACTTATTGGTAGTAATCATTCCCTATGCATAATCCGAGGTACTTCCTGTGTGAAGCTTTACTTAAAGAGGACTCTCAGGTAAACAACCCTAAACCAGTCCTTTGAACTCAATAAGAGATAGCAGTAGCAATTATGTGACATTTGAACCTCAGAATGAATCTGCTCAGCTTTCTTTAGTCTAATAGACACACAGATCTTTTATCTTTAAAATTAGAAGAACAGGGAGTAAATATTTCCCTGATACTGGTGAAGGATTTCAGTTTCTCCTACTTTGTTTAGGAAAGAAACTTTCACCTCAGCATTTTAATATCGGAGTAGGATACAAAACTATACAAATGGAACAAAAAAAATCAAGTACTTATTTCCATTTTCAACATCCAATTCAAATTAATTCAACTACATACAGAGAGGAAAAGCAAGACTGTCCCTGAAAAGGTAGATTTAGTCTGATCTACTTCAGGGGTCTGGGCTCACCATCAAAATTATTATCCAGCAGCAGATGCTGCAGGTAGGCAGAGCCAAAGGACACGCTCTTTCTTGGAAGCTCCTGCAATGTTCTCCTGATTGTGATTGGTGGGACTACTGATGCCCTTGATATACTAAAGACTGCACCACTGACATTAATGAGAACTGAATGATTAAATCCCATGGAATGCTTTGAGAAGCACACATAGTTCTAAAAATCCTACTAATGCTGAGAGTTAGAGATAAGTAGAATGGTAAAAGTTGGAGGATTTCTCCTTTTTACAACCATTTGGGTTTTAAAGGGATAGTTACAGGAAGGTAAATGCTTGAGTAAACAGTTAAGTACATAACATATGAAGAGGTCATGGAAACAAAGGAATGGGAGAAATTTAATACAATTAGTTTATCAACAAATACAAAAGGGTACCCATCCACGTACAGCGCTTAGTGTGGCACCACAGCACAGTAGGGGAGGCTGGAATGGGCATGTGCCCTTTTTTGGGGGCTGCTTTTTTTATTTTTTTTTTTTGAACAAATGATAAAGAAAGCCTGAAAGGTTTTTATTTATGAAATGTTTTCATATGTGTTTAATTTACATTAGAAATTCAGGTTCCATCTAGCTTGAAAGACTGATAACTGGAGATTTAGTGAAATGATGACAAAGGCCAAGAATGTAAAAGCTGAACAATGACAGGAAAAAATTTTAGTCACACTGTTTAAAAATTTGTTAAAAAGCATTTAACTTTAATGATTAAACAATGGACAAAGAAACATTAAATATTCAGGGTAAAATTTTCAAAAGTGACTTTCAATGAAAGGCAGTGGGACTGAAGAGCGTGACTCAGGCACTCTCAAAATCTCTTTGCCACATAAGTTAAGGCAAGGGATCACAAAAAAACATCCTAAATGATCCCCAATATTACCTCCAGCAAAAGGGAAGGCCAGACTTGACTTTCCTGATATTTCTAATGTAATATTCAAGCAGGAAAAAACACTATTCAGACCACCTTTAAACAGTTTATTGTGGCTATGTCATTTTTCTCCCTGTGAAGTCAGAATCACTTAGTGTTAATTATTCCAGCCCGTGAGCATCAGTAGCTGTGCTGTTAGGAAAAGCTCTCCCGCTGACATACCATACCCACACTAGTGCATAAATAGGCATAAATTAGTTGCTCAGGGAGGTGGCTAATTCACACCTCTGAGCGACAATGTATGTCAACTTAAACTGTAGTGTAGCTGTGGCCAAAGTTCTTTCTTGAACATCAACAGTGACTCTTGAAATGCTAATATTAACAATTCTGCTCTCTGGACAGGAAACGATATGATAAAATGGAAGAGACAGGTTATAAAGTTGTGCAGTTAAGCATATAGGATTTCCATTCACGACAACTAGGAAAGAGAACTTCTCCAGTATAAGTACTTCCCCATCCAGAATTCTGCACTTCCATCTCATTCAGCTATACAGACGGGAAGTAATAAACTGTCTCTTGATCTGATCAATGTAGACCGTTTCTCCATTTAAAAAAAAAGTTCTATCCAAAAGCTGAACCTTGGATATTCAGTCAGAACATTAAACATGAATAAAAAATAACAACGGTAAGCTTTTCAAGGCAGAAAGGTGTGTAAACAAAAGTACTAAGCCCAAGGAAGTGATGTCCTTGCATACTTCAAAGAAGTCATATCTGAAAAAGGAAACAGTAATGATTAAGTCCTAAACTACATTACTCCATGTTCAACCCCTCAGCATATTTACTGAGATTTCTGTTTACTTGTTCAGGTTTAAGAAAAAACATGCAGAGCCAATCATAAGTAAAACCTGACAAGTTTAGCAAAGCAAACAGAAAATTCTTCAAACAGAAGAAAATTCAAGGAATGGGAACATCCAAAATTAGAAGCCTGGGGCACAAGGTAAGAGGAATTTTCGGTATCTTAGCACACAAGCCCCTTTTAACACATACATGTACATAGCAAAATCTTAAATCAACCCTGAAAATCATAACTTAGCCCTTACTTGCTCTGTCTACTGGAAGAATTTCTCAGCTGGAATTATACAGCTATACTAATGTGGATGCTCTGATCCTGGCACAAGAGTGCCTTTTTCCAATTTAGTTTATGACGGGGTAGGCAACCTATAGCACAGGTGCCGAAAGAGTCACGCAAGCTGATTTTCAGTGGCACTCACACTGCCTGGGTCCTGGTCACTGGTCCGGAGGGCTCTGCATTTTATTTAATTTTAAATTAAGCTTCTTAAACATTTTAAAAACTTTATTTTCTTTACATGCAACAATAGTTTAGTTATATATTATAGACTCATAGAAAGAGACCTAAGAACGTTAAAATGTATTAATGGCATGCGAAACCTTAAATTAGAGTGAATGAATGAAGACTCGGCACACCACTTCTGAAAGGTTGCCGACCCTTGGTTTATGATGTAACAAGCTAAACCAGAAAAAGGCACTTATTTCAGAAGAAGAACATCCACAAAGATGCTATAGCAGTATTATATTGCTACAGTTACACCAGTAAATTTCCCATACAGACAAATCCTAAATTTAGTGTGTCACCTCTATGAGTGGACACATACAGTCTGGATTGTTACATTTTCATGACAATTGTGAAGGCTAATCTAAGTGGAGAGAGGCCTGCCTTAAATTATTGTTAGTTTAAAATTGCACCTATAAATATAAGCACATTCCAAACATTTGAGATGTTATGAATTCTATACCAAAGGAGCTCTCAGTCTATGGAAAAGTAGAAAAGTGATTAGGGAATGACAAAAAAAAGTTGTTTTTTTCAAAACTATACACAAGTCAATTAGATTCGCTGTAGGCAGCGCAGCAAGAATAGGATCTTTAAAACAGACTTAAATGTTCAAAGAGTAGAGGATCTCAGGATGGTCAAACCATGGATGAACCCTGGAAGGTCAAACCATGCTCAGGGGACCCACGTGGAAGAAGGTATGGTGACAAATGAGTGAGACAGTAACGACCGGGTGGATGAGGGTAGTAGCACTGGTAGAGAAAGGAATTTAAGTAGGGAAGAGCAGAGTTCTATAATGCACTGAATCTGCAAACAAAAAGCTCATATCTGATACTATATATAATACATGAGGTTTCAAAGGATGGATTCAAAAAAAGTGAGAATAGACAAGAAAAGTTACTTTTAACAACTAACTGCATTTTGTATGTACTCAATTGACAACAGTAGGCTTCTGTGAGGCCTAAGGGGAGGATTTTGTTGTAGTTGTGGTGGGATAGAAGAACCCAAATGAAATATCTGGCTGAGGAAAAAAAGGAAATGACACATTTGCGAAATAGCTGTGATAGTGACAGGAGAGAGAGAAGTCAAAAATGGCCCCCATAAGCCTAAAAATAAGGTTAGAAACCCAGAGCTAATGACACAATGGAATCCCTTTCTCTGATTGAACTTAATCATACATACAACCTTTATCACCACACAAACAAGGCAAATATTAGGACAATTCTCTGTAGCTCATTAGTACTTCGTGGAATGTCTCACCCAAGATGTAACTAATTTACGTGAGGCCCCAAATTACCATATCATGGTATTATTGGACAGATTAACCCAGTCAATTACATCTACCACAGGAGATATAATTTAAAAACACACAAGTAACAAAAATTGTTTAACAAGAGACTTACATTCTTCTAATGGCGCTCTTTATAAAGAGGGAAGAAGACATAAAAGGTGTATGAATTAAAACTTTTGCTGCTTTTAGTTTGTGAAATAGATACAGAATAGACCTAACAGACTAAAGGTATGTCTTCACTGGCAACGTTAAAACGCTACCACAATGTGGCCGTATAGTCATGGCACCGAGCTCTCCCAGCGCTGTAAAAAAACCACCCTCACGAGGGGAGTAGCTACCAGCACTAGGAGCATGACTCTCAGCACAGGTGCACTGTCTATACTCCCTCTTTACAGCACTGAAACTTGCAGCACTCAGGGGTGTTTTTCACAGCCCTGAGCAAGAAAGTTGCAGCGCTGTAAAGTGGCAGGCTCAAACACATAATAAATGGAAACCGGGCACCTAGTTCAATGCATATGCTTGTGAATGAACTAGACAGGCCAACACCTAGAATACTAGGGGTTAGGAACCACTTGTATGATGGAGCTGGCCCCAATAATCTCAAACTTTAAGAACAAGTGCACAAAGACTGTACTGCGTGCATGGTTGTGAGGCTGCTGCCAGCAAATCAGTTTCTACTTTGACACTGAGAGGATAAAAATCAATGATTTAAAAAAAAGATTGTTTTTTATTTAAATCAGATTTTTTGATAAAATGCTTTTTGAGGAAAAACCCTACCGAAAGATAGTTTTAATTAAGATACATTATAGAGCAAAGATATCTCATCATGGAATAGGGATTATAAATTCTATAGTATGAGACAATATATTCATGCAATGTTTAAGAAAAGTTTTCTAAATGAGTTCCAATAGTTCATAGATTAGGGACCCAATCTTATGGGGTTCCAGGGGCTTCTGTATAGATTATTTAGGTTAATCTTTCTATCTACCCAATGGGACTCAGTGCTCAGTCTAGAAGATTCCATCAGAGGTGCTTAGTTTTGCAGTTCTCAAACTGTGGATTTGTGTCTCCAGAGATAATATGCTTGTTAACAGAAAAAATGCTTTTAAATAAATATACAGAGATGAGAAATAAGAGACCTCAACCCTATTATCACTCTGCAGATTTGTGTACACAGTCAATCCCTTACCTCTCTCTAAAAGTGCAAAGTTTCAAAAAGTTCAATGAATAATTATTGAGGCGGGCGTGGAATAGATCTGGACAAGGAAAAGTCTAGAGATAAATGTGAGAAGGGAGGGACAGGCAGTAGAAATAAAACTGAAACTTGCATATTCCAGAAGTATTGAGGTCTTTCTGAGTGTAGCCTTCATTGAGACCTACCATACATACCATTTTCTCACTAGAAGGGAATACCTATAACGACAGCAGGCCATAAGAGAGACCCAATTTGGGAATATTTTAATGAAGTTCTTCTACCTGTGAATAATATGTATTAAGGTTAAAACAACCAACAGGAATACACTTTTATGTAGAAATCCATGATTAAATCCAGTCTTCCTGACTTACAATTTAAATCAAATCCACCCTTTGACATATCAGCTCTCTTTCTGTTACTTTGGTGAATAATCTATAAAGGATCTTTCTAGCTGGTATTGAGCAATGGTGGTCAGTTCAGTTGTAATCAACTTCCTACTATCTGGATACTTTCACACAGTCTAGATTTATTTTCGTTAAACCAAATAGTAACACCGGTGTTTAAATCTAAACTGGTCACCTGCCATATTTGCAACCCAAGCTTTACAGCCCTGTGCTAATGTCTGAAAGCAGTGTGCGAAACTGCATGGTTGTTTGTAGCGTTGCTGTAGCACAGCTGTGCCAGGAAATGAGAAAGATAAGGTGGGTGATGTAGCAACTTGTATTGGCCCAAATACTGCTGCTTGAAACAGGCAAGCTTTTGCGCTTCACAGTGATAGAAACCTCACCTCTTTCACGAACAGAATTTGGTCCGATAAAAGATATTACCTCATCGATCTTATTTCTCTCAAACTGAAGGGTAACAACAGTGCACCTCCCTACCCCCACTTGTGGAGCGATGCTGAGAGTTTATCCAGTACTTTTATTTGACTCTACGTGCCCAGAGACCTGCCTATGCCCCCTGAAAAGAGCTTTTTCGGGGGCTAATCTGGCCTGTTTCCCTGAACGGGTGAAGCTGGAGCAGGTGGCAGTGGCTGAGATTAGCCTATGGGGCTTCATGCCCGCTGAAAACCGTAGGGGCGAGGGTATCAGCCTGGCTGCGGGTAACGAGCTGTGCCGCACTCACCAGCTGTTTGAGATCTTCCTCCGAGAGCCCCGCGTAGCGGTAGCGCTGCTGTTCGAACTCGTATCTGGTGGTCTTAGCCACCACCACGACCCGGGTGGGGCGGAACCCACCGCCACAGGGGAGCCCCTGGCTACCCGCGCTCCTCCCCCGCCGCTGATCCAGACGCGACAGGGCGAACCCAGAAGAGCTCTGCTGGCCCAGCGCGGAGGGTCCGGGTCCAGGCGACCCTGAGCTCTCTTGCTGGAGGAGTCGCTGCGGTGCGAACCCGGCGGCGAAGGGAGGGAGTAACGACTCAGCCGGGCTCAGCCGGCTGCACGTAATGAGGCGCCGCTGGAGCCCGCCGGGCACCAGCAGCCCGGCCAGGAGAGGCGAAGCCGCAGCCGCTGTTTGGTACTTCAGCAGGGAGTGCAGGGCGGCCGCCCGGCTGGCTGCGCAGCGGCAGCCGCATAGGAAGCCCGGGTAGCAGGTCATATCCCGGGCTCCGCTACCCCCGGGGCCGTAATGGCCGGGAGCGAAAGGCGGGAACACCCCACCCCTGGCCGCTCCAAGCGCGCTGCTCTTCGAGGGGGCGGAGACAGAGCCGGCAAACCAGAGCCCGCCGCCTCCCAAGCGCTAAACACACATGGTGCGTTCGTGCCAGCCTTCCGACCCAGCGCACGAAACAGACTGCGCACGCGCCCAACACAAGGGCTAGGGGAGAGAGACACACCCACCCACCGGAACACAATGTGGACTGCGCATGCGCCCGAGTCAATCAAACCAATAGGGGAAACTTTCCCCGCCTGCTGACAGGACGAACAGCGCATTTCAACCAATCAGGTGGAAGAGAACGCCAAACAGAGGGAAGGCGGGAGGAAAAGGCCGTGGGGTGTTTATCTACCTCAGCCCGTACAGAACGCCGCTCCGTGCTGGGATTACTGAGGGGTGCGCATGCGCTTCCCCTTCCCTGCACCACCCTCTCCTGTATCCTCACGGGTTTGGGGTGGGGTCAAGAGATAGCGATTGAATTCGAAGAGAGGAGGTGGGTGCGCGAGCTGCAGAGCAACTGCCAGCACAGAGCTAGTTAGAACCGGCTCGGAGGGCGTGGGGCGCTCCCTCAGGGGAGTTGTTGACGGTGGGCAGGGGACGCTGGGCTATCAAACTGCCACCTGCCCAGTGCAGCCTCGCTGTCTGCGAGGCATGAGGCAGAGTACACAGAGAGCACGGTGTGACCCCCAGCCACAGTGTCGTGCTACGGGCGGGCTCTGACTAGCAGTAGCTAAAACCCCCATGATACCCGCCACGAACCCCCATGTTCACCCCACCTTGTCCTTCCCCCCCACACACACACACTCACCCCCCAGTACCCTAGGCTGTCCACTGCTATGCCATGATGGGGCCACGACCCCACTGCTGCTTCTGGCCTGTGCCATGAGCCCCCCCCCCCGTGAGCTTGGCTGAACATCACCACCCCTGGTCTTGCCACAGCTCAGCCCCCCCCCCCCCCCCTACACACATACAACCCAGACTGACCGGATCTTGCCACGACCCCATCCACAAAACCCAGACTGACTTCCGCCTCCAGGTCTTGCCACACCCACAACCCTGTCCACAAAGTCCAGGCTGCCTCCCCTGACCTGTGCCACAAACATAGGCAGCTCAGCACCCACTGGCAGCCCCACCGATCAGCTCCTCCCCATCTCTCCCAGTGCCTTCCATCCCCTGCAGATCAGCTGTTTAGCAGCATGTGGGAGGAGTGAGGGCAGGTTGTGCTCATGGGAGGGGGCAGTATAGAGTGGAGCAGGGGCGGGAAGGGATGGAGTAGGGGTGGGCCCTGGGTTGGAGCAGGGGCTCAAGCACACCCCAACAACTCATAAAGACGCTGCCTATGGCCACAGCCCGCTACTGTGCCTCAGCCCTCCCCAGGGCCATGCCCCCCACAACCCCCCCTCACACTGTGCCCCAGTTACACCCCCCAGGGCTGTGCCATGATCCCACCCTGCTGCACCCCAGGCTACCCCTGTTTCACACACAATTTAGGGTTCTCACCCCCATATCCTTTCTTTTGGGTACTCAGGAAGTAAGGGACCCAACTTTACTCCACTGTGGGCTCCGGGATAACACCCATTCCCGGTGGGCTCAGGGCTTTACGGTTTGCAGGGCCTTTTCCCAGTGAAAGAGCCTTATACAATAATATCCTTAACCTATATTTATTAACAATTGATTGACAGAATACACACGCTAAACATACAGTGTTCACCTCTACCAATAAGGAAAACAAACTTTTCCTGGTGGCCAGTCAGAATCAGGTAGTCCAGGACTCCAGCCTCTGAACAATATATAGTTGGCAGGGCATGATGATTTTGGCAGCTTTGATGTTGGGCTGTGTTCTGAAGTTAGGTTCTTCTTCCATTTCTTCGTGGACCCCAATTTTTATAGTGAAACTTGGGTCCTGACTATTTGTATGTTAGCAAATTATTTTTATTAAAGTATTACGAAATAATTCTTTAACCAGTCCTAACATATTGTGAAACACTTCTTTACCAGTCATGCCCCACCGCCTTAGTTGGTTCCAGCCTTGCAAAATTAGTTATGCAACCGACAGAATCAATTAAAGAATCAGAGACCATACAGATAAACAATAGAGAAATCAGGGCCATAAAGGCAAAACAATAGAGAAGCATAGATTTTACTGTCATAACTTGATTAGTGGTTTCTTGCCAGACAGAATGCTATCAAGCAACATTTTCTTTAAACATCTTAAGATCTGTTTCTTTATCTGGTGATGTGAGTACTATTAGGACAGGAGTACCTTCTTAACATTGTTTTGGTGCAATTTAGATGTAAACTGAGGATGTGACTATCTGCAACTTAACTCCGGGCTGCTGATTTTACTGCAGAAGAAGGTCTCAGACCTTACACCCCAGGCCTTGCCACAATCTTCCCTCTGCTGTGCCCTAGGCTATCCCCAAGCCATGACATGACCCCTCCACGTTGTCTGGACTGCCTTCCCCACTCAGGTCATGCCAGTAACACTGAATGGATAGGAGCAGGACAAGACTGCATTTATCAAGCCAGAAAAAAAAATCTTGCCTTAATCAACACGTGAGTTGCCTTTACATCTTACAAAGAGAGCTAAGATGTTTCCCCACTCTAAGAGCACCCCCAGGGAATCCTTGCATACATTTTTATTAGAGAGACAAGGTGGGTGAGATAATATCTCTTATTGGACCAACTGGATATAAGTGTGGTAATGAATAGGTGTGACATTATTGACATGAACTGTGACCGTATAAATCATTGTTGCAACCAAGGTCCTATAGTTACACCAAATCTTGTAGAAAGAAGATCAAGTAATGTATCTATGAAAAGGTTGTAATTTGCTGGTTATGATTATGCTGTCTGTGTGTATCATTTTTATATTTGAAGTTATGAATATCTGTACTTGTATCTCAATGTGTTTGATTCTAAGTAGCATTAGTGAAGCATTTGGTCAGCTTCTTGAAAAAAGAATTTTCTGATTAAGTTCCCAATCAAGAAACACTTAACTGACAATGGACCTTGGGAGACTCCAATCCACATCTGAGGAGCCTTCCTGGGAACGTTCAAGGGAGCATGTGAGCAATGGCTGTTCTACCTGTAAAGAACTGAGTCATGCATGGACATGTGACTTGCCCATGTGACTTCAAACCCCACCTTGCTGCTGTGATTTTCCACAGTAACATGGGGTGGCCTTTCACATAGCAGAGGATATAAAAGGCCCTGGAAACCCCTCAGTTTGGTCTTTAATCCTACTTCTTGCCTCTGGAGGAACTTTGCTACAAACTGAAGCTCTGAACAATGGACTGAATGACCCATCCAAATCTTTGAATGTACACCAGAGACTTGATTTGAGCTTGCAGTTTATTCCATTACTGCTACAGGCCTGAACCAAGAACTTTGCAATTACTGTATGTAATTGATTCCTTTAATCAATTTTAGCTCTCGTCTATATTTCTTTTTATGAATAAACCTTTAGATTCTAAAGGATTGGCAACAGCATGATTTGTGGATGAGATCTAATTTGTATGTTGACCTGGGTGTGGGTCGTGGTCCTTTGGGATCGGGCGAACCTTTTTTCTTTTGCTGGGGTATTAGTTTTCATAATCATTCATCCCCATAAGGGAGGTGCTGGTGGTGACACAAGGGAACTGGAATATCTGAGGAAATTGCTTGTATGACTTCTGGTTAGCCAGTGGGGTAAAACTGAAGCCCTCTCTGGTTGGTTTGGTGTGCCTTAGTAATAAAGAACTCCCAGCTTTGGGCTGTGACTGTTCTGCTCTAAGCAATTTGTCCTGAATTGATGCTTTCAGTAGTGTCCCACCAGAGGCAGCTTCATTACAACAGGTAAGATATTTTATAGTTCTTTTCCGAATGGTACCTGCTTTATGATCCTTTGTGACATTTGATTTGTTATTCCTGTAGGACTTGATGCTTCACATAATGTTACATAGTCCTTTTGGACTATTTTCAACTTGTTTGGTCATGCTTTCCCTACTGTAAGGTGATCTAACTTAAGCCACTGTTGCAGGTACATGCTTGTGTAAAATGGGCTCTTTTTTTTTTTTTTTTTTTTTTTTTGAATCATGGGAAAGTAAGTATTCTAGAGCTAGAAAATCAAGTACTAGAGCCTTTGAATTTGTAGTAATAATATTACTACTTTGCATTTAAACTTTAATAAATTTAAACATTCTCAAAACACATTTCTAAATTAAAACTCTGAACTGTGACATTATTCTCATTTTACATGGGAAACTGAGGTACAGAGTTAAATAACTTGCCCAACATCACAGAGGAAATCTATGGCAGAAGGAGGAATGAAACTCAGAACTGTTGACTCAATCCTGTGTTTGGCTGAAAGGCCAAACTTTCTCTGATTCATAAGATTTAGCCACTCTGTTCCCAGCTCTGGTCCTGGCTGGAGGCCCACTCCCGATCACGGCCCCAGCTGTAGCCGTGGCTCCACTCCTGGCTATGGTTCCCAGCTCCTGGCCACAATCATGGGCCCATTCCCAGCTGTGGCCTCTGACTTCCAGTCCTGACTTCAACCCCTGGCTCCCAGCCCCACCCACGTCCCCAGCTGCGACCCTGGCCCTGACCATGGCCCCACTCAGGGCCACAGCCCTGCTCCTGGCACCGGTTTCCCACCAAGGCTCCCAACTGTGGCTCTTAGGGGCACAGACCAGGTAAGGGGGCATGAGCAAAAATGGAGATCACTAGCTTAGGTCCTTCAAAGGGATGTCTTCAACAGTATTCTGTACCCCTAGGAAGTCCAGAAGACTGTAGCCAAGATGCTCACTGCATGACCACAGCAGTGGCTAGGGATCTAGAAGCTGTCAGTGGCATCAAGAGCTGCCTTCAGAGAAACTATGGCTATTAACTGACCCTCCAAAATTATGGCTTGAATTTGTTCCTCTTGGTCTTGTGAGAGGTATTCAATAAAGGGTGTGAACTTTGAATAATTGGTAAATCATATTTGGTCATCAAGGCCTGGTAATTTGCAACTTGAAATTAAAGTGCCACCAATGGGTAACTTTTCTTACCCAGGAGGTCTAACCGTTTGGACTCCTTATCAGAAGGAGAGGGTCTGAAATAAACTTGGCAATTTCTTTCATTAATCACATCTACAACCAGGGATTAGGGGCAAGATGAGAAAAGAAGTACTTGGTTGGAATATGATATTTTTTATCTGCCATTGCAGATGGACAGAATAGTGGCAAGCATTTGCCATAGAGTACATACTGGCAATAACAGAGCCTCATTAATTGGTAAAATTATTTCATGCTGGGAGGTGATATTGACAATGTCTACCAGGGAGTGTTGAGATGCCTGATCATCTTCTAATGGGATTTGGAGGAATTCCACTATGAATTTCATTAGGATGTGGAAGGTCCTGAAGTCATCAGCATAAGATGGTGGTGGTGATGGCATTACTGCCTCATCTGGGGAGAAGGGGGACTTGGCTGATTGGAGTGAGCTTTCCTTAGTTCATGGCTCTCGTTCATCTTGTATATCTCTGGTACCAAGGTGGTATACAGTACTAGAGGATGGTCTGTTGGTGCTTGTGAATGCTGCATTACTAGCAGCTGTTGGGTTTTCTTTCTGGCTGGTACCCTATAAAACTACTTGAAGAAGTGTTGCTTGGGGTTCCAGTAAGAACACTGAGGAGGTGGATAGGGGAAGGCTCCCTAAGAGTATTCATAGTAATGAGGCATAGGGCATCTAGTGGTCTCTAGCTGTTTCTCTTCAGTATGTAGGCTCAGATAAGTATGAGGATATGGTACCAAAGCAGAGCCTTGTACTGAGACCTCAGAGTCAGAAGAATAAGTATTCTCCTCTGGGCTAAAATGGAGGGCCTTAGGTATCGATGCTGGTACTGAGGGTGGAGTTTTTAATCTTGGTCCAATGCAGAGGGTTCAGGCTGCAGTTGTTACAGTGGTACTGTGGAAGGGGCTTTTGTGGAGCTCTTTAGGAGCGGGGACTCTGGTTCCTCTGATATAAGAAGGTCCTCTTGAAGAGAAATCTGGGAAGTGCTGGAGAACTGTGATAGTCTGAAGCAGAATCCTGAGTTGATACTGGGCCTGGCACAGGAATCGGCACATACCTGGAGATACTGCATGTGGGAATGGAGAGACCAACTGGATGACATCTCTGAGCTCGGAACGTGATGAAGATGATAGTACTGAAGATGAAGTCCAGTGCCAGTTTGGATGATATTTATGGCTCTGAGATGGGGACAGTACAGAGGCAAGTGTAGAAGCGCTGCATGAAGCTTGGTGCCTCAGCGTATTAGGTGGTACCATAGGAGGTGCGTCTTTGTGCTGTCTGGTAGACTTCTCTGATCAGGGCATCTTAGGTGACAATGATGCCTTGGTATCGATTTTAGCCAGAGTCTCAGTAGTATTCCTTACAGGATGCAAGGACTCTCTGACTCGGATTTATGGGGTGATCTACCCCTTTGCTTAGATTCCTTAGTAGGAGAAAGAGGCTTCTTTCCTTTCATTATCTTCATCTGTGGAGCTGCTGCTGCAGTTCCAACGGCCACCAGAGCAGCCTGAGCTATTGAGGCCAAGACAGGAGGAGAGCAGACCTTGCTGGAGCTAGAGAGGGTTCCATTAAGAGGAATGTCTTGGGGGGGTCCTGCCTCTGTTGAACAGCGCACCCCCATTTGTCCAGTGTAGGGTTGATAATCCCTGCCACATGGTTATCCGGATTCCTTGTTGGTTCAAACAATCACTCTAGGGCCCCAGTTCAGGCATCAGCTCCTAACACATGCCCTGGGTTACTTTTTACCAAAAAGACCATCTTGGGCATCTTCTTGGCTGGCAGCGACTCGGCATCCCAGTCAGTCTCTGTAGTTGGCTGATTGTCCACAGCATAGTCTGGGTCCATGGTCTCTACAGCCTGGAGACCCCAACTGAGCTCGACTGCCTCCTTTTATTAGTCTCCTCCACCTGGAGCATGCATAGCAGCGGCAAGGGGGCACGGTCAGTCCCTGCTTGCCCAGTGCAGGGTTGATACATTCTGTCACAAGGAGCTTCAACTTAGCCTCTCTGTCCTTTCAAGACCTGCCTTTGGACCCCTTGCAGACTTTGTATTTTGATGAGACATGGGTGTCTCTGAAAAAACTGGAAGCAGCTAGAATGCTGGTCACTGTGGGGAAAGGACTTTGCAGGTCTGTTGGAGATTAAACACCAAGGTCTTCGGTGTAACCTGGAGTGCCTGAGAGCTAAACCAAAGGTCCAGCAGAAGAAACATTGGCAGGGAACCCCTCGCCCGCCTCCCCCTTTTTGAAGCACAACTGTCTGAAAAATAGGAAAATAATAAACTAAATAAATAGAGACAGAAAAGGAAAAATAATAACTAAATTTATATAAATTAAGGAGGGAAGCTGTGAAACAGTGGACATCAAATCCTCTGTCCCTGTGTTAATTAGTGTTTTTGCCTTCATTACTCTGCTTGGAAGGCTGTTCCTGAACTTCACTCCTCTGATGGCTAGAAAGTTCTGTCTAATTTCAAGCCTAAACTTATTGACATCCAGTTTATACCCATTTATTCTTGTGTCAACATTGACCCTTATCTTAAATAACATCTCCTTCCCTGGTGTTTATTCCTCGGATATATCTCTCGTCTCAGCCTTCATTTGATTAAGCTAAACAAGCCAAGTTCCTTATGGCTCCTCTCATAAGGTTGGTTCTCCATTCCTCTGATCATCCTAGTAGCCCTTCTCTGCACCTGTTCCAGTTTAGTTTCATTTTCTTGAACAAGGGGCACCAGAACTGTACACGGTATTCCAAATGAAGTTGCATCAGTGCCTTGTATAAAGGTAATAACAGTTCCCCATCGCTACAGGAAATACCTCATCTGATCCATCCTAGCATTAGCCTTTTCCACAGCCACATAACATTGATGGCTCGTAGTCATCTTGTGATTGACCAATACACCCAGATCTTTTTCCCCCCTCTGTCATTTACAACTAAAACATCTCAAGCTTATAGCAAAAATTCTTGTTTAATCCCTACGTGCATGATATTACATCCTACACTATTAAATGTCATCCTATTTCTATTAGTGCAGTATTCAAGGTCATTCAAACCACAAACATTTTACAATTTACTACCATAATAATCTTGAAGGAGCCCCACACTCACATTAGAAACCCCTGTCTAGAAAGCAGAGTCCTATGCTCGGTCCCCACTAATTGCCATAGATAGGAATTGAATTCTTGCAGCAAAATTTTGCCCTGAATTACATTACATGCAATTCCAGTGAAGTCAGTGCGGCTACATGAGTTGAAAATCGGGGCAGAAATTGGCCCACAGAGTTTACTTCATAGTTTACTTCACAGATTCCAAAGAAGGTTGGTTGGTCATAAAACAAAGAGCATGCAGAAGGCCAAAACTTTTAATATGAAGAAAAAAATATTGAGAGCATGAAGCCCTCAGAGAGATGGCAAGTCTAGATTTCCTCTGGAGCAAGTTTTATTTTAGTTTAATTAATTTTCCAGGTCTGTTTTCTCTCCTTGACAATCTATGCTTATACAAGGGAAACGTCTTCAGCATGAAGGTCGATTAACTTCACTGATTACAAATTTAAAAGTAATATAGATACATTGAAATAGTTCCAGTTAATTTTTCAAGTGACTGTAGCGTTTTTGAAAGATACCATATCTCTGAAGTCTGCATTTTTCACAAAAGAACTGGTACAGGAGAGGGAGTAGCAGTCCAAACTTCCCTGCCAATATGCCTCAATTTTAAGTCACAGAAAAACTACCTCAAAGTGGGAGTCAGTACTCTTATGTTTTCAGTCCTTGGCCACTCTGCATAGATTGCCAATAGCATAAAATATTAGTGACTAATGCAATGGTGGTTTGGTGATGTGGACTCCTGTTCACTAGGAAGTGTACTGAACTATAAACTCATTTTAAATAGGTCACTGAAAGACATAAAATGGTAACAAGATTGAGGTAAGGATTTAGCCTGCTGACTTGAAGGTGAAAGGCTCTAAATTCCATTATTAATCGTGTGGGCCACATTGTCCATCAAACAATTTTTATCAGATTGCCTATCACTCTATCAGAAGCAGATAATCTTTAATGTTGACTACTCAGATATTTGTTCCTTTTTCAGGAACTGTGAGTTACAATTTTCAAAAGAAGCTGGAAGCTGAGTTAATGATTAAGGGTCTGATTCTGCATTCCTTGTATGTTCAAATCTTTCATTGGCTTCAATGGAAGTTTTGTCCACACAAGCCATATACTGACTTTTTTCACAATTTTTTCATCCTGAATAAAAAAAATAAAAAGGACCGCTTTCCTTTAAAAAAAAATTTGTTTAGAGCTATAGTTGAGACACAGAAGAAGACATCTAATTAGACTGAAAATGCAAGTTATCTGTAAATTGTTTGGCTATAATATTGTTTTATTATATGCTGCAATAAACTCATATTTTCTCAATACTGAGTTAAAGTATTTCATAGTAAAAGACGGTTACTCACCTTTGTAACTGTTGTTCTTCGAGATGTGTTGCTCATATCCATTCCAGTTAGGTGTGCGTGCGCCGCGTGCACGTTCGTCGGAAGATTTTTACCCTAGCAACACTCGGTGAGTAGGCTGGGCGCCCCCTGGAGCAGCGCCGCCATGGCGCTGGATATATACCCCTGCAGCCCCAGCCGCCCCTCAGTTCCTTCTTGCCTTCTACTCTGACAGTGGGGAAGGAGGGCGAGTTTGGAATGGATATGAGCAACACATCTCGAAGAACAACAGTTACAAAGGTGAGTACCCGTCTTTTCTTCTTCGAGTGATTGCTCATATCCATTCCAGTTAGGTGATTCCCAAGCCTTACCTAGGTGGTGGGGTCAGAGTGAGATGTGGCAGAATGCAAAACTGCTGAGCCAAAGGCTGCATCATCTCTAGACTGTTGAACCATCAAGCGAAGCAAAGGTGTGGACCGAGGACCAGGTAGCTGCGTGACATATTTCCTGGATTGGTACATGAGCCAGGAAGGCAGCAGATGAAGCCTGAGCCCTGGTAGAATGGGCGGTGAGATGGCTTGAGGGAACATGAGCCAAGTCATAACAAGTGCGGATGCACACCATCACCCAAGTGGAGATCCTCTGGGAGGAGACAGGTAGGCCCTTCATTCGGTCTGCCACTGCGACGAAGAGTTGGGGCGATTTACGAAAGGGCTTCGCCCGTTCGATACAAAATGCAAGCGCCCTACAGACATCTAGGGAGTGCAGTTATTGCTCCCGTCGTGATGAGTGTGGCTTCGGGAGGAAGACCGGAAGGAAGATGTCCTGATTGATATGGAAGGCCGATACCACTTTTGGGAGGAACGCTGTGTGTGGTCACAACTGCACCTTGTCCTTGTGAAGGACAGTATACGGTGGGTCCACCGTGAGCGCCCGAAGCTCGGAGACTCGTCTGGTCAATGTAATGGCTACGAGGAAAACTGTCTTCCAGGACAGGTATAGCAGCAAACAAGTTGCTAACGGCTCAAATGGTGGAGACATAAGTCTGGTTAAGACCAGGTTGAGGTCCCAGGTAGGGGCAGGGCAGCGTACTTGGGGGTATAGGCGCTCCAAGCCCTTGAGGAACCTCGAAACCATAGGGTATGAAAACACGGAGCGGTCACTCTCCTCTGGGTGGAAGGTAGAAATGGCTGCCAAGTGCACCCTCAATGATGATACCACTAGGCCCTGCTGTTTGAGAGACCAGAGGTAGTCCACGATGGTGGGGATCGAGACCTCGGTGGGAGTAACATTTTGCGTTTTGCACCAGCAGGAGAAACGCTTCCACTTGGTCAGATACGTAGACCGAGTGGAAGGTTTCTTGCTATCTAGGAGTATTTGTTGTACTGAGGCAGAGCAGTGCAACTCTGACTGGCTCAACCACGCAGGAGCCATGCTGTGAGGTGAAGGGACTGCAGGTCTGGGTGGTGAAGTCTGCCATGGTCCTGAGTTATGAGGTCTGGGAGAAGAGGCAGGGTAATTGGGCTGGCTATCGACAGGTCGAGCAACATGGTGTACCAGTGCTGCCTGGGCCACGCTGAGATGATCATGATCAAGCGAGCTCCGTCCCTGTGGAGCTTTAGCAGGACCCTGTGAACCAGCGGGAACGGTGGAGAGGCGTAAAGCAGTTGGCTCATCCACGGTATCAGGAAAGCATCCGAGATCGAGCCCAGGGAGAGACCTTGGAAGGAGCAGAACATCTGGCATTTCCTGTTCTCGCGGGAAGCGAAGATGTCTATGTGGGGAAATTCCCACTTCCGGAAAACAGAATGAATAATGTCCAGACAGATTGACCACTCGTGAGAGCGGAAGGATCTGCTGAGTCAATCCGCCAGAGTGTTCCGAACCCCTGGGAGAAAGGATGCTACCAGGTCTATCAAATGGGCTATACAAAAGTCCCAGAGTTGAATGGCTTCCTGACAAAGGGGGGAGGACCGTGTCCCCCTGTTTGTTTATGTAATACATGGCCGTTGTGTTGTCTGTGAACACTGAGACACAACGGCCTTGCAGATGCTGTTGAAACGCCTGGCACGCAAGGCGGACTGCTCTCAACTCTTGGACATTGATGTGCAAGGCCAGCTCCTGAGATGACCAAAGGCCTTGAGTGCGAAGATGTCTGAGGTGAGCACCCCAGCCGAGAGATGACACATCCATCATCAAGGCTATAGAAGGCTGGGGCGGATGGAACGGCATTACTGCACACACCAGGGAGGGCGTCAACCACCAGTTGAGGGAGCCTAGGAGTCTCAGGGGAACCGCGAGGATCCTGTCTATATTGTGTCTCCCTGGGTGGAATACTGAGGAGAGCCAAGTTTGAAGGGGATGTAGGTGTAGCCTGGCGTGCTTGGACACGAACGTACAGGCAGCCATGTGACCCAGGTGGCCGAGACAAGTTCGAGCCGAAGTGGTTGGGAATTTTTGTAGGCCTTGTATAATCAATATCATTGCGTGAAACTGCGGCTGTGGTAAGCAGGCCCTGGCGAGATCGGAGTCCAGAATGGCCCCAATGAACTCTATTCTTTGTGTGGGAACCAGAGTAGATTTCTCTAGGTTGATCATCAGGCCTAGTTGGATGAATAGGTCCTTGACGATGCCCACGTGCCACGTTTCTTGGGTCTCAGAGGCCCTGCGAATGAGCCAATCGTCGAGATACAGGAAGACGTGTATGCATTGACGACGGAGGGTGGCGGCGACTACGGCCATACACTTTGTGAACACTCTTGGGGCTGTGGAGAGGCCAAACGGAAGGACCGTAAATTGGAAATGTTGACGGTTTACCACAAACCTGAGGTACCGTCTGTGTGGAGGATAAATGGCAATGTGAAAATACGCGTCCTTCATATCGAGGGCGGCATACCACTCTCCAGGATCCAAGGATGGGATGATGGTCCCCAGGGATACCATGCAGAACTTCAACTTTATCAAGAACTTGTTGAGTCCCCACAGGTCTAGAATTGGTCTGAGACCCCCCCTTCACCTTAGGGATTAGGAAATAGCGGGAGTAGAACCCCTTGCCCCTCAAGTCCTCCGGTACCTCCTCTATAGCTCCCATGGCAAGGAGGGACCGTACCTCCTGCAAGAGGATTTGCTCGTGAGAGGGGTCCCTGAAGAGGGACGAGGATGGAGGGGGGGGGCAAAATAAACTGAAGGTGGTATCCAAATTCTACCGTGCGTAAGACCCAACAATCTGAAGTTAGTTGGGTCCACGCAGGGAGGAAAGAGGAAAGGCGGTTGCAAAAGGGAGGGAAAGGATCCTGTTGAACAACTGGTACGTCACCCTCGGGTGCGCCTTCAAAAGTTTGGTTTAGGTCCCGCGGGTGGTTTGGCGGGGCCATGATTCTGACCCCCTTGGGGTCCAGACTGCCGTCTATGATTGCCTCAACCACGCCTCCTGCCGAAGTCCTGCCGCTGTCTAGGTGGGGGGTAAGGGCACTGAGGCTGGGGCCAGAAGGGTCTGCACTGAATCTGCGGTGTGTGCATCCCGAGTGAGCGCATGATTGCCCTATTGTCCTTCAGACTCTGCAGCCTAGGGTCAGTCTTTTCCGAAAATAGGCCCTGACCTTTGAAGGGCAAGTCCTGTATCGTATGCTGCAATTCAGGTGGAAGGCCTGACACCCGAAGCCATGATATTCGCCTCATGGTAATTCCTGAAGCCAGAGTTCTGGCCGCGGATTCGGCTGCGTCTAAGGAGGCCTGGAGAGAAGTTCTCGCCACCTTCTTTCCTTTCTCCAAAAGGGCCGCAAACTCTTGACGTGAGTCTTGGGGGACTAACTCTGTGAATTTCTCAACTGCCACCCAGGTGTTATAGTGGCTAAGCAGGGCTTCTTGGTTTGCCACCCTGAGTTGGAGGCCCCCAGCAGAGTAGATTTTATGCCCCAATAAATCCATGCGCTTTTGGGACAGGGGCTTGCTGGCCATGACACTCCCTTTCGTTAACTGATTGGACGACGAGGGAGCAGGGTGTACGTACAGGTACTCATACCCCTTAGAGGGCACCATGTACTTCCTCTCAACTCCCCGAGCCATGGGCGGAATAGATGCTGGAGACTGCCAGATGGTATCAGCCTTCGCTTGGATCGTCCGAATAAATGGTAAGGCCACCATTGTGGGAGTGTCAGCTGACAAAATATCTACCACCGGGTCCTCTATCTCTGGAACCTCCTCCACCTGGAGGTTCATATTCAGAGCCACCCATCTCAGGAGGTCTTGATGTGACCCTAGGTCAATTGGAGGAGGGCCCCAGGAGGATGTCCCCACCACCGCTTCATCTGGAGAAGAGGAAAAGGAAAGGCCAGTGACAATCGGGTCCTCTGTTGTCTCGTGGACTTGGGCGACATCCGGCTCTGGTGGGACCTGAGGGTCTGATGCCCGAATGGGAGCGTCCTCCGTAGCCGCAGGAAGGGGGCAGCTAACAGTAGCCTCCGGACCCTGGTGCTCCGACGGTACAGAGCGTGATGGCACTGGAGGTCCACCTTGGGCTTGGTGATATGCCCAAGGCGTCCAGAAGGACCACTGATGAGGTCCTTGGTCTTGAGCCTGGGTCTCTTGAAAGACACAGCTGGGAACATCTAAGTCACGGTCCTGTGCATAGGAAGCACTGTCCGCATGGGATGACATAGATGCATGGCGAGACGGCCAAGGAGGAGCTGAAAACCCCTGAGAATGGTCTCCATCCCTGGGTAGTCTGTCTGTACTCTGCAGCGGAGAGTGGTACCGGGCGCTATACCGGTACCGGGAACAAGACCGGGACCTGCGACTGGAACGGTGCCGGGAGGTCGACTGGGACCTTGAAGCTCGACTCTGGGAGCGGCTGCGAGAGGTGCGGTGCCGGGAGTGGTGCTGGGAGCTTGATCATTACCAAGAGTATCGAGCCAGTGAACTGGGTCTTGAACGGTGCCGCGAGTGCGACCGGTACTGAGATGGAGAAAGGTACCGGGACTGCGAGCAGCGTCGGGACCGGGATCAGCGATGGGACCGAGAACGCTGGCAGGACTGCGATCGGTGCCTCTCAACGGTGCTGACGAAGGACGGTCTCAGTAGGGCAGGCTTGCCTATGGACTGTATAACCCGCACCGGCAGTGCCAGGGGTTGAGGCAGCGCAGACTCCATCAGTGCAATCAGTTCCCTTGCCATAGAGAAAGTCTCCGGCGTGGAGGGAATAGTAAGCTCAACCACGGCGCATGCCGGGGAGCTGTCAGACACCAGATTCGATGGCTCTTGCGGGACCGGAATCGACGGTGCTGAAGTTGTCGGTGCCACGGCACTTGTCGGTGCTATCCGACTTAGGCGGGTGCTCCGACTGCGGCGTGAATGCAGAAGCCGCAGGAGTCTTATGTTTTTTTACCCGCAGGGAGAGGGAGCAGTGCCGAGCAGACATCTGGGCCGGCGATGGTTGGTGCCGAGGGGCCTTAGCGATACCGGTGCGCTCCGGTGCCGAAGATGCACTTCTTCCCGGTGCGGACTGTCCAGCGCTTGGTGCCGATGGTGGAGGAGTAAGAGCTGCCTCCATCAGGAGCTGTCTAAGACGAAAGTCCTGCTCCTTTTTGGTCCGCGGCTTGAAGGCCTTGCAAATGCGGCACTTATCTGCGAGGTGGGATTCCCCAAGGCACTTAAGGCAGGAGTCATGAGGATCTCCTGTAGGCATCAGCTTGTGACAGGCCGAGCACGGTTTGAACCCGGTGAACCGGGCATGGGCCCCGGCACCGGGTGAGGGGAAGAGGCTAATCCCCGAACCCCTCTTAACTATATACACTAACTATGTTAAAGAAAATAATAAACTAACTGCAAGTATAAAAATTTTGAATTATATACACAATAACGAGAAAACTATGCGTAGCTAGGGAGGTGGAGATCAGCTAAGCCGCGCTCCACTGTTCCAGCGACCGACACGGGCGATAAGAAGGAACTGAGGGGCAGTTGGGTCAGCAGGGATATATATCCGGCACCATGGTGGCGCCACTCCAGGAGGCGCCCAGCCGACCCACTGAGTGTTGCTAGGGTAAAAATCTTCCGACGAACGTGCACGCAGCGCGCGCACACCTAACTGGAATGGATATGAGCAATCACTCGAAGAAGAATAGATGTTACTTTTAAAAGCTATGTATTGCATTAATACTAAAATAGCACAAATAATTTAATGTAAAAAGATGTCAAAATTAAAAACTCACACCATGAATATGTTTTTAATTCTACCTATGTATTTATATGGCCCCTATCACCATTATGTCTGAACACCTCCAAAGTAGTTAAAAATAGAAACAACACCTCTTTCTTCCTTCCCAGTTCAAAGAAGATATAGCTCAATTAGTTATTAAGTGTGTGCGTGCATGTGAGTTTGTAGACTTTCAGGGGGCAGAAAGCAAACTCACAAGAGATAGGTTATTCATTTAATTCTGAATGATCACAAACTTCACTGCATCTTCTGGGAACGTGTCTTGGGCCAGCTTGTATGAAAATTCTGTATCTCACTCCTGAGCCTTCTTTTGTTGACTGTTTTGTGGTTGTAAAAGAACATAGTTGTTGTGGGAAGTCATGGCTGCAAATCTTTGAGATAGTCAAAACTCCCCACAGAACAGGATCTAGCTATCAGGATAGAGATAGAGAAACTCTGCCTTCAGCGGAAAACCAGTTCAGAGAGTGGAGTGCCTGGCCAACATTCTCACCATGACCCTTGCTAAGCACATGGGCTGCTGCTTTTTATAACAGCTGAAGTTTTTTCAGAATGTGTAGTTTTGTTCCTAGATATGAGTTGCAATAATAAAATTTGGAAGTCAATAATGCAGGGATCTCCATTGACGAGTGTGAAACTGATCAGCAGGGTTACAGTCAGTCACAGATTAAAAAAAGAGCATTTTTTATTTTTATGGCTATTTGACATCAATAAATTTGGATCCAAAAGGATCCCAAAGCAGTGGCCTATCTTAATTTGAGGGCAGATGCTCTTACAGTGGCATTTCCCTTTTCCTATTAGCATCACCTGAGCCTTGCCCAGATTCAGTTTTAGCCAACTGCTCTTCATGCAGGTGCTAATTTTGATGAGGTATTGAGAATTCTGGGAGATGGTGCTGTTTAGGATTTTAAAATAAATGTTGTGCAGCTGAATGTTCATGGTGTGCTGGCACCTAAACTCATCTTTCACAACTTCTCCCAACAACTTCATATAGAAGTTTAATGAAACGGGAGGACTGAGCCTTGGGTGGACTCTGCAGGTGACATCTTTTGAGATGGAGAAGCCATAACAAACCTCGGGGTCTAGTCTAAAAGAAGAGACTTGAGCCATTTCAGGGCATTTTCTTCACATCTGCAGCCGTTGGTAGTAGGAAACAAATATGTGATAATCAATGGTATTAAATGCTGTAGTGAGGTTCAGAAAGATGAATATGGGTATTTCCTTCCTCTGTTGGCAGAACAGAGAGCACTATGCATCGAATACTGTCTTTTTAACATGAAGTGGCCTGAGAGGGATCCAGTATTCTTCTAGTTTCTCAATCAGCTTAGTTAGAAAAGAGGTAGGCAATGGGCAGTAGTTGGTGGGGTCGCTACCATCACGTGAGACGTTCCTTTAATACTGGTTGGATTATTTTATGTGTTAGGATGGCTGATAGACTTCCATCATCAAAGGAAACAGTGTTCAGGAATACCAATACTTAATAATAAAGTTATTATATTTAACTGTAGTTTAGCTCACTGATTTAAGGCAAAAGTTGTAGCAGCTCTCCAGAAATATTGTATGTGCATCCATTTGCACATGACAAATAGGCAGTTAATCTGTGCAATTTCTTATTTTGTATAGGCAAAGGGAGTTTTCATGTGTGCAAACACATGTGCCCCAAAACATTACAGTTGAATTTTCAGATGCTTCCTAAAATTTGAGGCCTGATCCTGATCCAACTGTAGTTGATGACAAAACTCTCACTTATTGTAGTGGGAACAGAATCAGACCCATCTCTTACCATTTTAAAAAAGGTATCCTAACTCCAACCAACAATATGAGATATTTTCAAAACAAAGATCTTGTTTAATTAAAGATTAGTTTCTGTAGACTTCATTCATATGAAACTCTCATTCACAAGGAGTTCTGCATGAATACAGACTGCAGCATAGGACCTTGAATGTTAGCAAACAACTACAATGGCTCTTTCCAATAAAACGATGTTGCAAGTGTTCATAATATGCATCTTTTTATGGACAGACATTACGTAACTGAAACAATAAATATATCTTTTTAGAAATATCACTATCTGATGGTTAAACGATTCTCGCCATCAATATGATGAATGAACCTTGATTAGATATAAAATCTATCACATTATTAATGTCTCCATATATGATTAATTCCAAATTGGAAGGCTTTGTAATGTTTCTTGAATACCGGAGGCCACCTTGTCATTCCTATTCCAGCACAAGGAATGAAGATTGTAATCCTTAAAGTGCTTCTGAAGTCCATTTCTGCTGTATTAAGCTTATGTTGTCCTGAAAGTTAATCTTTGCTTGAAAATCATAGAATGTGAATGCATACGATTTCCTTTCTCCAAGACTGCTGAGATGGTTTACAGTTTTTCAGCAAGATGAGCTATCAACTGTATTGCTGTAATCATAGGTAGCTGTCATGAGCAGACAACAGGCTGTCTGCGGATCCATCTAGAATGATCTGAAATAGAATTAAATATATTCAGTATATTCACACTTTATTATGAAATACTGATTTGATTTAGAGTAATAGGTTAATGTCTGGATATGATGTATTCATTGGTTATATACATATAATTTAACTAGCTAACCCTGGAACAGCCAGACACACTTTTGCAGGTCAATCTGTTTGACTACTCTGATCTCTATGCCTGCTACTTATAATAACTTAAAATCTATCCTTTCGTATTTAATAAATTGATTTTATATTTTACCTAAAACGGTGTGGCTTTGGGTGAAGTGCTTGGGAAATCTCAGTTCAGACTACAAAGGCTGGTGTAAATCCATTCCACACTGAGGGAGTGGTGAATGAGGTAATGAGCTTATGTTGGCCAGGCTTCTGACCAATGCAAGATAGTACAGTTTGGATGCAAGGCTTGGGAGCTAGAGGGAATTGGCTGGGGCCTCTGTATTTGCTGGTTCATGACTGGCTGGGAGATCATTCATGTAACTAGATATGCCCCTGCCTGTGGATGGCTGTATAAGTGCATTGCCTGACAGAGGCTTGTAGTTTAATATTAACATCACACTGTGAGAGACAACCCAGGCTGGTGGGTTTGGAGGGCTCAACAGTCCCACAGTCCAGGTTGCACAGTTAGAGCTGTTCAGACTGCAGGTGGCAGGAGAGAGAAAGTACATCAGCAAATCTTGGAGCTAAAGGAACTGGAAATAGGGGCTCAGAATCAAGCAGAGGAGTTAGCACATCAGCAGGCCTTAGAACTGCAAGCCAAAGCAGCTGAGGAAAAGGTAAAAGAGTGGAGACACCAACTGGCCTTGCTGGAGAACCAGACCCTTCCCTCACCACTGATTTCCACCTCTCCAAAAATCCATAAATGGGAACAATTGTGTCCTGCATACAAAGAGAGAGACAACGTTACAGAATATTTTACTATCTTTGAGAGGCTGTGTGTGATTAATGAGATTCCTGAGGACAAGAAAATCCCCTCTTTGCTTGCAAAGTTAACTGGTAAAGCTCTGAATATATTCAATGAAGTGCAAGCTCAGGATGCTTTAGATTACTGTAAATTCAAAGAAACAGTTTTGAAATTATTTCAGATTATCCCTGGAACATAGAGGCTAAAAATTAGGAATCTTAAGAGAAATGCTGGTGTGAGTAATGGGGACTATGTAAACAGCATGAAAGATCTGATGGGAAAATGGGTGACGGGAAAAGGGGTTGAAAGCTTTGAAGAAACGTTTGATCTTGTTGCTCAGGAGCACCTCCTAAGCATATGTAAAGATGAAGTGAAACAGAGTCTATGGGACAAAAATGTGAAAACTGTGGATAAAATGGCATGCTAGCTGATGTCTTTGAGAAGACCCAGGTATCTATTGAGAGTAACCACACAAAGAGGGGATAAAACTTGGTGGGAAGCAGGTACCTGTTTTACCCCTGGAAAAAAGGAGAGTGGCTGGGAGGCTGGGCATTCGTCTCCCCAAAATCATTCTTCTAATCCCTATCTCAAATCTCCTGTGAAACCAGAAAAGCCCAAAAGGTGCTATCATTGTAATTCAACTGCTCACCTAAGAAATAAATGCCCTGTGCTGGGAGGAAGCAGACAACAAATAGTTAATGCTGCTGTCTCATAGACTTTAAGGTCAGAAGGGACCATTATGATCATCATAGGAATTTCTCAGGCACCTGAGACTTATCATATTGGTTTTGTGAGACTAGTCTCTGCACAATTAGACATGGAGCATGTTAATGTTGTCAGAATTAATGACAGGGAATGCTTAGGGTGGAAGCATACAGGGGCACAGATTTCTCTGGTTAATCAGAGTGTAGCACCAAATGCCAACAAATTACCTGGTTAAATGGCAGAAATTGTAGATGTGGGTGGAACCAGATTCCCTGTGCCACTAGCTACAATTCATTGGCGTGGGAAGATTTGGAAAGTGTTTTGACTGTGGGGGTAATGGAAGGTCTCTCGGTTGACTTATTTAGTGGGAATGATTTTTTTCCATATAGCTCAGGCTGTTAAGGCGTTTGCCTGCAGCAAGAAGAAACATTATGTTGGGACCCCAGAGGGAAAGAGTGTAGTCCGAGGAACTGCCGAAGGAAAGGGAGAAAAATCTCTTTGATTACTCTGCAGCAGGTAGAAGCAGTATGCTTCCAAGAGTGGAGGAGATTGAGACAGGCTCTGCACTGCAGCTGAAGGCAACACCTCCTCAGGAAGGGAGAAGGGTGGAGTGCCCGTCATTGAGAAAACTGTCCGGGGGTTAGCTGCCAGCACATTGCAACTGAACAAGAGATAGGTCCCGCTCTAGAGAGCATAGAAAGAGT
This sequence comes from Gopherus evgoodei, assembly GCF_007399415.2. Taxonomy (NCBI): domain Eukaryota; kingdom Metazoa; phylum Chordata; order Testudines; family Testudinidae; genus Gopherus; species Gopherus evgoodei. The sequence continues at coordinate 110,947,555 of NC_044327.1, read as the reverse complement.
GTTCGGGGGGCGGGGGAGGCAAAGAAGGAAACTGGGGAAAGAATAGTGGGAGAATGTCTCCTCACTGGTCACTTGGGAGAGGATGCCCAGGACAGAGTGGACACAGGCATGCATCCCTGAGACTTAGGTTCAGAGAGGAAACTGAGTAACTGACCTTTTGGAGGGGAGCAGTCACACAGCCGACCTCTTGGGGAGAGAAAAAAGGGTGATGGAGGGTACCCCAACCCAGGTCCCAGTTTTCCAGGACATTGGCCCTGATATGCTTGTGGCAAATAACTGTTTCTTTAAATCAAGATGCAGCTACCATGCCTGTGATAGCCAAGGAGTTTTATCCAGGAAACTTCCAGGCAGCAGCTGTCTGTGAGAATGCAAATCACTCAGCTGGCAGAGGAGGGGAGGGCTTTCTCCAGGCTGGTAAGACATGGAAAGCAGCTGAGGGAGAGCTGCTGGGAAAAGGTGCATCTGACCAAAGAGTAGACACTCTGATCTTGAGGGAATTCTACACCAACAAATTAAAAAAATTCTGCACACAATATTATAAAATTCTGCAAATTTTATTTGTCAATAAATAAATGTCATTACTCCTGGGGGAATTCTGCACCACTGTGTAATGCAGAATTTTGCAGAAATTAATGTGTGCAGAACTTCCTTTTCCCCACAGAAATGGGCTGCAGTGCTGCTAGCCGCAACTAGGGTCTGCTGGATTCAGCAGAGCCCAGCTCACACACACAAGACACTGCTGAGAGGGAAGGGGAGGGAGCTAGAGGGTTCCTGGCAGTGGCAGTTCCCAGCATGCCCTGAGGGAAGAAGAGGGTGGCACACAGGAAATTCCGTGCAAGCCTGTGGGACCGAGCATCAGGCTTTCTTCCTCTGGATCCCTGGGCTCTGGGGGGAGGGGGGTGAGTGTCTGAACCAGGAGGGACCCATAGCTGGGCTCTTGGAGGAAGGAGATGCAGGTACCTGGGCTGGGGGGACCCATGGCTGGGCTCTGGAGGGGAGGAGGTGCTGGTATCTAGGCTGGGGGGGCCATGGCTGGGTTGGGGGGGGGGGAGAATTGTGGGTGTCTGGTCTCCTGGCTGGACTCTGGAGTGGGAAAGGGGGCAGAGAAACAGGAACAGGGTTGTCATAGCAGGTTCTTTAACTCTTTATTCCTGGGGGGAAATTTTTGTGGGTCTGTATTGTTACAGACATATTTACTGACAGATATTTTGAAATAAATTAATTATCAAAATAATTGAAATTGGTGTGATTATGTAGTGTGTTTTTTTCTTTTTTGGCGCTGAATTTTTAAATTTTTAGGCACAGAATGCCCCCAGCAGTAAAATGTGAAGGCTCCAGCATGGTAGTAGGGAGCACAGGCCGCTGGCTGCATGGAGGTGGGAGATCACCCTGCGTCACCACCCGCCCCTGCACGGAGGTGGGAGATCAGGGATTTGATGGTGAGGTTGCCCTAACCGAGAGACACCGCGAGGGCTGGGCCTGCCTCAGAACACCCCGGGGCCTGCCTATCTGCACCAGGTGTGAGCAGGCAGGCTCATTCCAGCAGGATCCAAATGTGGAGGGGCTGAGTTAGGGGGATCCAGGTATGGGTAAGAGGGTCTCTTTGGGGCAGTCTGGGTGCAGGGAGCTCATTGGGGGAAAATGGATGCACAGGGGATCATTGGGGGAGGGGGGATTCTGGGTGCAGGGGCAATGGGACTCTACAATTGAGTCCAGATGAAGGTGGTTGGGGCTCAGTGGGGGGGGGGTCCAGGTGCTGGGGGAGGTATGGGTCTGGATGCAGCTGATTGGGGATCAGTGGGGTGTGGGTCCACATGCGGGGGTCTCATTAGGGTGATCCAGGTGCAGGAGGGGTTGAGCTCACCGGGGTGGGGTTGATGGGCCTGCTTAACAGGGGAGCCCCAGCTGCTGCCAAGGGGATGCTGGGCTCCTGCTCCCCTCCCCTATCTCCTTCTCTTCCCCTGCCCTATCCCACATGCTTCCTTCCCCAGCTGCCTCTTCCACACACCCCACCCAATAATGGCATGTTTTGTTCTGTGAACTGAATATTATAGAGATACAACAAATGATTATGGGAACAAGTATTGTAAACTGTCATATTTTTGCTAACAGGAAAAAAGACGTGTTGGTTTCCTAAAGTAAACAGTCACTCAAAACTGTTATTTGTATGTGATTTGATCCTTGCTGGAGAGTTCTTTTAAAAACTAAAAAGGGAACAGTCTGCAGCTCCACTGGAAGGAGAAGTGTCACGTGGCTGATGATAATTCAAACATCACTGCCATATTCCTCCTGAGAGAAGACGTATTTGCAATTTACAACCCCTACATGCACAATGGCAGCTCTTCTAGGGTGAATCTCCCCACTTGGGCAGCGTAGTGCCTGCCTTCCACTAAGGAAAGGCAACTTTCAGCTCTGGCCACTGTATCTCTAGAGTCCTTGACTTCTCCACGGTTGACCCCAGCCACTTTATGGTCTGTGCTGGAGTGGGATTTGTGAGCATCTTACTCAAATACACCCTGCTTTAGGTGGACTCTTCACCACTGGTGTTTGTAGTCTTTGTTCCACTGGTGAAAGCAGATTACACCTGGGCAGGGTGTCTAGCCCCATAAATCTCCTGGTAGACAGAATCTATCACTTTATCAAAGTTGTTAATGTCCTGTAACAGTATAAAATCTCCTGGTGCTTGCATTGTCAACCAGTTTTACCATCCATAAATGACTGTTAACAGTCTGTCAGCATAGGTTGATGTTTAAAAGAAATCAGACATTACATAAGTTTGGTTCAAATGACCATTTTTATAGTTCAGGTAGACTAACTACCACAAGCTGTATGTAGCACTGGTATAAGTGGACTCAACTTCCAATGAAGTAAGTGGAAATTGAGCGTAGCACTATAGACTATTTCAACTAAGATATCCAAGTGTGTGTTTAGGAGCCTTAACTTTAAGCTTGAAAATTTTTAACCCAGATAACCTGACATTCATTCCTCTGTCAAAAGACTACTCTGATTATTTATTTTAAAATAATTTGGCACTGTTGACACAAGCCTGTCAAAATAATAAAACCCTACTTCAGTGCTGGAGAGGGGGTCATCATAACATAGGCACTTCGATGGAAAGTAGAGATTAATAAAAGGGGTAGAAATGGGATTCTCAGGGCACCAAGTGAAATTCAAAGGAGCACAAAAGTCTCGGGAAAAGCTCTGCTTACCTGATTCATTGCTGCTCACTTGAGTTATTGTTTCATCATCATCATCACTATCACAGTTTAATGAATGAAAGGCTGTTTCTGGCTCTGTGTCAACCTGATTTGCATCCAATTCTTGCTCAGCAAAGCTTCGCAGTGCAACAAGACGGTGATGTATTGCTGTATACAGGTACTCAGTATCTTTTGAACTTGCCTGTAGAAAATACAGTGCATACAACCATTGAAAATAACTGCAAAATAACTCTGACTGCATCCAAACAAACCACTGAAGTGCAGATGCAAAGGGGAGAGATTTTAGAAGGACTGAAAAGAGCTAAAATCCCTTCATCCGACACTTACATAAATTCTTTTGACTCCAAAAGACAGTAAGATTCCAATTTAGTAACTTCATGAGAAAATCGACTTAAATACAAATGATATTAAGTTTGTCTTAATGGTCTGTGTTTTAGAATTTGTTAAAAAATAATTGTTAGTTGTTTTCCTTATTGAGATAATGGATGCAACTTTAAAACAAAAATTATGATTTATCTCAGTGAATGACTCAATTTTTATTGAATACTTAATATTCTTGACTCTGTGCAACTCCTCAGGAACAAAATGTACTCCTGACAATAATAAAACATATATGGATGGTGAAAATTCCTAGTCACATTTCTGTTTAGAAGTAAGTAAAAACAGAATTAACAACCAAAAATGAGTTTTCTCTGATTAACAAATGAAAAGATGCCATGAACTCTGCTGGTGAAGTTTGAAGGAAATAATTTACTGTAGGGTAGTTGAAAGAACATGGTCTTCTGAGGCCTGATACTCCACTGCTTTACACCACATTGATTCATTTACACCTGTACAAATTCAGAGTAGAAAGATACTAGTCTGATTTGGTAGTTTTATACCCAATTTATATTCACTTTGCACAGGTGTAAGTGACTGCAAGAGTTGCAAAGCAGTAGAACATGTGGCTTTTCTTCCATGCTGCTCACATTTGCAGAAGCCAAAAACTTTTCTTTCACCATAGCCATGCACAGAAGAAAGCAGTTGAGAGCAATTCAGAGTTGGTGTTTCAGCAGAAATTAGCTCAGTTGTCAACTGAGTAATTTGTCATCTCAGGAATATGCAGCTTTGCAGGGACAAAGTCAGCCTAGGGTTGCAAATGTTATAGATTAGACTCAAGTAGCTGCCTTTTTCATTGGTTCTCAAACTTGTTCATATATCTTTGAACCTGAGCTACGGGTGAGCCATTCTTTTTAGGCATATCTGAGGAACTGTCCTAGACTGAGGTGTCAAGAGAGGAGGTTTGGGAACAAATTGATAAATTAAACATTGGTAAGTCAGCAGGGCGGACCAGATGGTATTCATCCAAGAGTTCTGAAGGAACTAAAATATGAAAGTGCAAAACTACTGATTAGGGTACATAACCTATCACTGAAATCAGCCTCTATACGACATGACTGGAGGATAGCTCATGTAATGGCAATTTTTTAAAAAACGGTTCCAGACCTGATCTTGGCAATTACAGACTAACTTTAATAGCAGGCAATTGGTTGAAACTATGGTAAAGAACAGGATTATTAGACACACAGATGAACATGATTTGTTGGAGAAGAGTCAACATGGCTTTTGTAAAGGGAAGTCGTGCCTCGTCAATCTATTAGAATTCTTTGAGGGTGTCAACAAGCAGGTGGACATGGATGATCCAGTTGATACAGTGTCCTTGGACTTTCAGAAAGCTTTTGACAAGCTCCACACCAAAGACTCTTAAGTAAAATAAAAGCAGCAAAGAATCCTGTGACACCTTATAGACTAACAGACGTTTTGGAGTATGAGCTTTCGTGGGTGAATACCCACTTGGTTGGAGGTATGAGCTTTTGTGGGTGAATACCCACTTGGTCGGTTGCCTCCGACCAAGTGGGTATTCACCCACGAAAGCTCATACTCCAAAACGTCTGTTAGTCTATAAGGTGTCACAGGATTCTTTGCTGCTTTTACAGATCCAGACTAACATGGCTACCCCTCTGATACCTAAGTAAAGTAAGAAGTCATGGGATAAGAGAAGGTCCTCCCGTGGATCAGTAACTGGTTAAAATATAGGAAACAAAGTGTAGGAATAAATGGAATAAATGGTCAGTTTTCACTATGTAAAGAGAGAAATAGCAGAATCTGTACTGGGACCTGCGCTGTTCAACATATTCATAAATGATCTGGAAAAGTAGGTAAACAGTGATGTGGCAAAGTTTGGAGAAGATACAAAATTATTCAAGAAGATACTGAAGTCTAAAGCTGACTGAAGAGTTACAAAGAGATCTCACAAAACAGGGTGACTGGGCAACAAAATGGCAGATGAAATTCAATTTTGACAAATGCAAAAGTAGTGCACATTGGGAAAAATCTCATCTATACATACAAAATGATGGGATCTCAATTAGCTCTTACCACTGAAGAAAGAAATCTTGGTGTCATCTTGGAAAGTTCTCTGAAAAAAAGCTGCTAAATGTGCGGCGGCAGACAAGAACGCTAACAGAATGTTAGGAACTATTAGGAAACTGACATAGTAAGAGAAAATATCATAGCACCACTATATAAATCCATTGTATGCCCACACCTTGAATACTGCATGCAGTTCTGGTCACCACATCTCAAAAAAAGAAATATTAGTATTAGAAAAGGGCAACAAAAATGACTAGGGGTATGGAAAAGCTTTCTTATATGGAGAGATTGAAAAACTGGGACTGTTCATCAAAGAGATGACAAAAGGGGGGATATGATAGAGGCCTATAAAACCACAAATGATGTGGAGAAAGTGAATAAGGAAGTGTTATTTACCCATTCACATAAGACAAAGATCGGGGCCAATGAAAATAAACCTGCTGCCTATTAAACAAACATAAGGAAGTACTTCTTCACACAATGCATTGTCAGGGGATATTGTGAAGGCCAAAACTATAACTGGGTTCAAAAAAGAATGAGGTACGTTCATGGAGCATAGGTTCATCGATGGCTCTTAGTCAAGTTGGCTAGGGATGCAACCCCATGCTCTGGCTATCACTAAGCCTCTGACTGACAGAAGCTGGGACTGAACAACTGAAGGTGGATTACTCGATAATTGTCCTGTTCTGAACACTCCCTCTAAACCTTCTGGCACTGCCCACTGTCAGAAGACAGGATTATGGGCTAGATGGCTCAATGGTCTGACCATTCTTATGTTCTTATATATCTTATTGGTGACTCTTGTGGACTACCTGCCCTAGTCATGATTGCATGGACTACTCCCCCCACCCTCCATCAACCACACTGATCACTTTGAATAATATCCCTGAGGCAACTGTAGCAATTGTTTCTATGCAGAAGAAAAAATCAGGAAAGTGTGTTGATATATTATAGGCATCTTTTAACGTTATTTAGCATCATGGAGTAGCCAGTTCCATGGATCACTGATAGTCCACAGACCAGAGTTTGGGAACAACTTGTATACCATCGCTTCAGTGACCCCTGCTGTCTGTCTAATACAGTGATCTAGTTATCTCCTTGGGCCATATCAAACCTTCAGCTTTTTGCACAAAACAATTGACCTCAATGGTAATTGTGTACATGTTATAGCCTTACACTTTTTACCATAAGGAGGCTTGCCATAACAAGGAATCCGAGCTAAATTGCCAAGTTCTAGATACTTGTTCTTTTTCAATTTTTTCTTACCTGTATTAGAAATACTTTAACAGAATGGTCTTCTAGGTCTGTCGCAGTGATGCACAGACTCTTGCGATTTGCTCTTTCTATCGCCATCTGAGTCCAGAGTTTGGTGTTGAGAATCAGTCTCAAACTGCCTTGATTTCGCATAACTAAAACAGGAATGCTTACATATTAGACAGTACATGGAAACCTCCCTGTTGTTTCAGCAGATTTATTCAGTACGGCTATAAAAATCAGATTTCCATTAACTTTGCATTTCAGGGGATTATAACCTAACATTTTGAAAGAGGTGGGGGTTTAAATTTCTTTACTATACTTTGATATTTTTAAAGTTTCTCTCGATATGATATGTTTGCCATATGATATAATGAAACAGTCTTTCAAAACTGCACAATAAAGTGAAAGAAACTACTGCTCAATAAGCAGAACATCCCATAAGTCACTCGGAAGAAGCAGCATCTCTGGTAAAGCCAAATCAGAGAAGAGAGAACTAGAGTAAAGAAATCTGGAAGCAGAAATACATAGTGCATAGTGACATCTGTGAGTACCTGCAGCTCACAAAAAATGCAGTAGCAAGAGATGTTTAGTAGGTAGCTAACTTTATAGAGTAATAATGAACAGGCTTTGAGCAACTGTATATAAACAAACCAGGCTGCAGGATTACAAATGAAGTGATATTCAATTGACTATTGCAAATGAGAGCACGATTAAGAAGTGGAACTAATTCTTACCTAGCCTTGACTGTAATGTTCCATGTTTATTGCTTGAAGTGTCATTAAGCCTCAGGGATCCTCTTCCTCTTTCAGTCCAGGATAGTGAGAGTTTATTAAATGCAAAAAGCTTGCAGCTGATCTAAAGGGAAAAATGTTATGGAAAGTGTCAACTGATCTGAATTCTGTTGTGCCAGAGAATGCAGTTTATAGGTTTGATATCTCTGTGCTATAACTTTTTACTTTACAGTTTGCATAAAATTAAGACAAATTTTAAAAATGAAATGAAAATTGCACTAACCCCAGATTTATGCTGAGTACCGCTAGTAACCAAGCTATGGGGAACATTTAACATAGAAATACATTTCACTTTTACTTTTTCAATTTTTAAACCTCTCCCTGTGAAATCCAAAGACATCTCCATATTTCCTGAAGATGTCCCAGAATGCATCATCCTATGACATCACTGATATCAGAAGTTTCATGCAACTCATTGTACCAGTACTGTCATAAACTGAAGCTAATGACCCATCCACATACAAATTTCCCACATATGAATGGGATAAGTGGATTCAAGCAATCTTACAGTTTTATATCTTTCCATTTTTAGATTTTTGTAATATATGCAAATGTTATTTTGCCAAGAAAATAAAGAGTTTTAAGAATCTTAAATAGCAAGATTTATCTTGCTAGCCTAAAATTACATGGATGTACCTTAGTTTTATTATAAAACCACTTACTTTGATAACTCAATAGTTTAAAAAAAAATCAAGCCTTTGTGTTTATAAAGTAACTTTAAGAGTACTTATAAATTGGGGTTTTATTTATTGGTGTTAGGGAATACTGGCTTATTGTGAAGACAGTTATAACAGACAATAGCAGAATGAGGCTTTGGAGCATGATTTTGGAGGTGAAAGAGCTCTATATTCAGTATAGAAAATATACGATGAAAAGCTACCTATCAGCTTGAAAAGAAATTAGTTAACAGAAGCATATTTTTAAAAAAGGAAAAACATATACAATTGTCCAACAAAGTAGCAGTAGATACTTATTCATGGTATTATAAGTTACAGTAGATCATAATGTGCTTTCTAAACATAAGTAGAAAGGCTCATCATACAATCTTTAGGAACATATACCTGCAACACGTTATGTTCTGCTTCTTCCCCTGTTATAACTTCAACTTTATCTAACAAATATTTCTGTGCTGGTTTGGAAATGTAAGCTGCAGCTGATTCAATTAGTGTTGACTTGACAAAAAATGTTTCTAAAGGAGAAATAAAAACGACAGAAAATTATAAAATTTCTACAGCAGGAAAGTTTTAATATGTCAACAATATGTCTATTTGTATAGTCTAGGTCTTCGTACATTCCCCTTAGTGCTAGATATCAATTAATGTTTTAATAAACTTCAGGCATTCCTGTATATTTTTTAAAGAATAAGACCACGATCCAAGGTTTCTGTATAGGCACATTGGTCTGTCCACAAGGGACAACTAGCAGAATCAAACCCTAACTAATTAATAGTCGAGTTTCCAAATCGAATTCTTTGTGATATTGCTGCTCACAGTCATAGTCATGAAAAACATAAGTCCCATAAATCATAATAGTAATAAGAGGGGTGTGACTATTCAGCAGGAAAGAACATGAACAACTAGCTAAAATTGTAGCTGAAGTGACTTATTCATAAACAAGCTATAGGCTGAAATGTGTTCACAAAGTATTCATCACACAGTTCTGGATAACAAATAAATTTGTAAAACTCAAAGTCTATTCAAGGAAAACTTACAAATAAAAAATAGTCTAAATTAATCAAATAATAAATTATTCGGTATGATGATAATCTAGCTCTAATTCTGAGTCACAAATGACAGTTGCTTTCTGGACACTTCCATTTATGGTGCACATCCTAATAGTATACTAATGACTGGATAACTTTAAAGTAAATAGATGATAATTACTGAACACCACTAATTTGATGTCCTCTGTGATGCACTGAAATTGACTTATTGGTAGAGCCTCACTGTGTTTGCTAAGTATTAATGCTTACTTGTATGTGAATAACCAATATGAACAGTTTTGGCATCTGTGGATGTTATTTCTTTCTTGCATAGATCAGTTTCATTATGCAGCTTGGGAGATTTCTGAGGACTCTAAAAAATGGAAGGAACAAGGAAAAACAGTTTAAGAAATTGTAATGTTTATATGTTTGACATTAGCAGCAATCTGAAAGATCAGGAATGGATTGAATCATAAAATACACAGCAGAGGTGAAGATTAGTTGAAATAATAAGTTAACATGCAAACTTTATTCCTACATACAAGTACTGACATAGGATATAAGTAAACATGCATTTGGTATTTCAATCAATAGTGGAACTTTGTCCATTATTATAAAAGCCCCAAATACATCATTAAGCAGGAACTGTAGTCTCTTCTTAAGAGAGACTCTGAGCTAGAAGAATAAACTTCTTTCAATTTAAGTTTTAGGTGATCTGATAATAAAAGTGGAGAAGTTTAGCAAGTATCTTTCCAAATTAATTCCTCATTTTACAGGTCACCATATTACCCCAAATTTAAAAAAGACATTGCAGAATTTAGAAATAATCACTCTCTGAGATATTTTAAACTATTACATTTAGCTGATTCTGCAGAGTTACAGTTTTCTCATTGTTCACATCTCCTTTGTATACTGCTAATCAAATATTTTCTTGGGAGTCAGAGGGGAGAAAGCCTACAGCTCTGAATGTTAAAAAATTCTGAAGTGGTTTGAGCTATAACAGAAAATTGCTAGAACTGATTTTCCTACTGAAGGGCCAAGTCTAAAATTTGGGCCACTTAAGTTGTGCCCATGAAATGTGCACAAAAGCCAGCCGAGCACACCCAACAAGTAATTGCCTGTGCAGATGAACACTGACATACATAATTACCCATTTTGGCCCAATCCTGTGAACAGCTATACATGTTTAACTTTACTCATGTGAGTTGACTTCAAAGTGATGACTCATGCATTTACAGGACTGGGGGCTTTGTACGTACATATGACAAATGTTGTCGTCACAATTTAGGGGACCATCTTTGAAAATGTGACCCTCAGCATTCAAATGCCAACTTTTTCAGAAACCGAAGAAAGAAAAAAAAATTTCAATATTTACAGATCTTACCAAAACTCTCTCTACCATGTTTTCTCCAAACACAAAAGTAGAATTTCTGTTGTTTAAAAAAGTTACATCTTCAACTGTCTGATTTCTAGAGAAACAAAATATGTGAAAAATATCAATTAGACTTTGTAAAGGATGCAAATATAACATCTATAACTGCATACATTTACCTTTCCAAACCTTACATTAAAACAAAAATATTGGCCTACTGGGAACCATAGAGAATACTTAATTAATGGAATTTAGGGAGATACATTGTATTTCATGTAGAATAATGAGAATGCTCCTTAAAGACTAGATAGTGGCAAAGCCACAGGCCACTGTTGCAGCACCCCAGGAGCAGTATAGGGAAAGAATCATTCATCAGAGAGGCACACTTCTCTCCCTGCTTCCTCTTATTCCAGCAAACTGCTACCCTCCCTATGTCAGCTTAGCTGTGCCAGCCACCAGATCCACCCACTCCCCTATCTTCATCTTGTCCTTGTCTATCTGCTTGGGGAACATAGAGGGGCAGGTGCACAGTTTACTTCAGCATACCTAGATATAGACTATGTCAATGCTGCAATGTAAGCATGGGTTCAGACCAGAGTTGAGCCCAAATCCTCCTTCCGTCTACACACAAATCTCTCAGACTCAGGCTTAGACCTAGAGTCCTAGGATCCTGCAGGGATGAAGGCTCCAAGCCAGTGTCAAGCCATGACCCAGGGTTCAAGCCCTATTGCTTTGAAGTACAGATGCATCCCTGCTTGACTTGGGTCCTAGGAGTCTGCCAGAAGTATCCTATAATCCCACAGGTCAGCTTCTTTTGTCCTCTCTATTGCAAAGATCTCCAATAGACTCAGCTGAAAATGTAAGCCCCCACTTGGCAAACACCAACAGCTCAGTGAGTCAGCATTAACCCTTCCATTTTCTTTTGACCACCAAAAAGAAGGGATACAGTTCAGGATAAGAAAAGAATACGTCAAAGATCTTTTGACCAATTTGAATGAATTCAAGTCAGCGGGCCTGATGCTGCACACCCCCGGGTACTGAACAAATTAGCTGTAGAAAGCTTGGAGCCACTGGCAACAAAATGAAATTCAACAAAGACAAATGTAAGTTTGCTACACTGAGGGAAGGAAAACCAATAAGGATCTGGGAGTTGTGGTAGCTCACAACCTCAACGTGAGTCATCAATGTGATGCTGTTACAAAAAAGCAAATGCAATTTTTGGTTGCATTAACAGAGGAGTCATGGGAGGTGATAGTATGCCATCTGAGGCCTAACCAGTGCTGAGTAGAGCGATACTGTCTTGAATGTAACATTTTATGTCTTGAAATTCCACAAACATTAATTCTGTGCTCCTCCAGTGAGCTATTTGAGACAATGACCTTCTGTGTCTTGTCCTATTGCAGGCCCCTTGACCTCTACTGGCTGCTATACCTCCACAGCTCGACCTCAGTGCGGTACAAGCCTGGCCCAACATACCTCCACAGATTGTTCCAAGAGGAGCATTTCCATGGTGAATTTGGTTGAAGTTCTTGAGTGGGCCAACCAGCAGGTCCTGTACCAGAAGCAGAAGGACTTAATATTGGAAAAGAGGCATGCCAAGAGGCAGGAGGAAAGGCTGAGTCTCACTGCACAGCTTGAGGACAGGGTTTTAGCAAAGGAGCAGGCACTTGCTTCACAGTTCCTGGAACAGGAATGGCAGCTAAGGGAGGAGGAGAGAGCTCAGCAGAGAGACCTGTCTGAGCAGCTCATCTCAATCAGGGCTGCAAGATTATCGGCTCCTGCTGCCACTCCCACACCATCTCCTGATTCCCCTGAAACATATTCTCAGTCCAGAAAACTTGGAAAATTCTACATCTGGGTGACTCATGCAATCAGGCCCCACAAGCAGCTGGGCAGGACAACTAAACACCATGCAGCTCTCCATCTTGCCCCCTCTCCCGTTGATATCTCCGCCTCGGCACCAAGTGCACAGAAAACAAGAAAGAAGAGCAAGGTGAATGGAGTCCAGGGGACATGCAGTAGTAGAGTGATTCTGTTGTGTTTGCACTGGTTCATACACTTTGTTTGTTTGTTTGTTTTGGAAGTGTTTTTTTGTAACTGTTTTGGTGTTTTAATGGCAATGGGTGACTGTTGCACAATTTTAACACATTTATAAATAAAGCCTTTTATGTTAAGGAAAGTTTATTGCTATACTGCATCTCACCATACAATCATGATTTGAAATAACAAAGCTAAACACATGATCAGGAACAATTAGGAATTACTACACACATGCTATTCCTTTGTACAGCTAGGTACAACAAGTCACACATCAATAACTTCCTGATGTGAATCCATACTGTGAATCATTCCCCACTCTATCCCCAATTCATAATTCAGCATGTCATTCATAAGTACATTGCATGACTATCAAGTCCCCACCCTTCCCCAAGAACTGAATCCCCAAATCAATTAGCCCCTTAACTCTCACAAGCAGATTCATAGAGGTACTAGTCTCCCTCTTCCATGGGGCTATGGAAGTCAATAACATAGGAGCACAGAGCATCCTTGACTGCTGTTGCCTGTGTGCATCTAGCTCCAGCTGTGGTAAGTGTACTTTCTGGCTGAGTGTTCAGTGACCCCTTGCTGTCATAGGTCCATTCAGGGGGAAATGGTTCACCTCTTCCTCCTGGTCCATCTCGTGCTTTTGATGGCTCAGAAAGAGTTGCCGAAATGTTCACCAGTGCCTCATGGAAGCTCCATTTTTTGTCTCAAGAGTGAAAGTGCAAGCCAGTCAACTTCTTGAAAACGGGTCTCCTCGATGCTGCTCATCTGGCTGTGTTGGTGGGCTGTTCAACCTTCCTATAATATGCAGGGTGGGCAGTAAAGTTTTCCCAAAGTGCACCAAGGACAACGGGTTAGAGTGGCCAAATTTCAGGAGGGCACTAGGGAGTCTGGGATATGGATGGTTTGAGCTGGGTCTATATGCTGCATTGTGGATGCCAGAGCCCCAAATTCAAGCCCAGGTTAGAAAATTCTTAAGGTTAAAAATCAGTGTAGACATTCAAGCCCTGGGTTCTCCAACATAGGTCAGCTGACTTGAATCCCACTAAGCCTGGGCTTACACTACAGGGTAGGCGTACCCTTAAAGTCAAGGTAACTCATGCAGAGGTGTAGAGGAAGTTCTTACTCCCCTGCACAGACATATAGTTCAAGTTATAATCTGTTCATAAGCCTTTGCTTTCTGGCCGATGAGAGCATTTTTTCAGCTAACAGATACACAGACACATGTAAAGCAACGAGCCAGAGGACAAAACCAAACACTTGCTATTCCTTAGATACACAGAAAAAAAACCCACAATGCTTTGACTAACTTACCCTATTGTTTTAGGGCTAGAAAGGTGCATGGAGATAGATGGCCTCACTGCTGTCTCAGAACTTCCTGAGTTCTCTGCTGGGCAATGAGAGCTCTCTTCAGACAACTGGAAACAATTAATATGATCAACTGGAAATGTTGGAAAAAATTAATTTTGGCTCATCTTGCACTATAAATAGTTTTACCAGAAATTAGGGCCTGCAAAGCCCAATGCATGTGAGAAAGTATTATTGACAAGAGTAAGCCTATGCATGATGGGTCCACTTGCATGAGTTCAGATAATTCATGTGGTAGTTTGCAGAGACCGGCCCATGTTTATTGTGTGAAGCAAGCCAGTGCAATTCGTAACCAGATTTAAAAAAAAAATTCTTAGAAAGTAATGTTTTCCCAACCCTCTATCCCAAATTCAGACTGAATTACAAGTTTACAGCATCTGCACACTCATCAAGCAACTGTATGGGCAGTTTAGCAAGGGTTGGATTTTCCAAAGCGCTCAATATTGGTACAATTGCTCCACTGAAGTCAAAAGCAAAACTCTTGTTGACTTCCATGGGAACAGAATTAAACTAATACTGAAGACTTCCCTTTAAAATACTTAATTATTATAAATATTATTAGAGCTCAGGCAGATGGAAAAAAAAACCAGCCATGCATATTTTTGACACTGAAGTTACATTTTTACCTGAATATTTGATTTCTCTTTAGTTTTGGAAGATGCCAGTATATTTTCAGTGCACATCTGTCTTCTTTCCTCACATATCTGAGACTGTGGTGGCTGTAGAATGGCAGGTCTTATGACAGTCCACTGCTGAATTTGTGAAAAGACTCCTTGCAAAATACAAAATAAAAGGTTAATATATGCAACCTTTCCTTCACATTTAAACAACACATTTGTGTCTTGCTTTTTCTGACTCATAATGTAGATGTGCTGTGGAGTTTTAAATTAATTGTATTTAAGTGTTATTGTTAATACCTGCCATCCTTTCCTGTTTTAAGTCCCTTCTAAAAACCCTGCCAAATAAAGGAGTGATGCAATATTTAATAAAACAAATCTGCACTGATTGTGATAAATCCATCTTCTGATTATATGAAGCTTGATCCTGCACCCATGGAAGTCGACAGGAGTTTTGCCTTCACTGGGAGCAGAGTTCAGTCCTTGTTAACATTATGGATCAGAAAGATATTCACTCCTGATCAGTGGCCCTAAACATGGCCTATGAACCACTTTCGTTTTCAAAATAGAGCTGTAAGTGGAATTAAGTGATTTACAGGCTTATAATACAGGCCTTCTGCATAGGGGGTGAATATCACCTGTAGAGAGTAAGCTGGCTGGGCCAGGGACTGTCTACGTTTTACCTGCTCTGTACAGTGTTGAGCACACTGTGGATCAACAACAAATTAGTATTACAATACTAACAATAGTTACCTTTTTCTGTTCTTGTGGTGTCATAGTTTCTTTGGAGAAGAGCTGAGGTCATGAATACGTTATTCTTTACTGCAAAAGAAGAAGTGTTTATCCACATTGCTTAATTGTTTATCTGCATTTCTGTAGCCCCCATCACTGCAGAATCTGAGCATCTCACAAACATTAATGCATTTATTTCATACCACCTCTTCAAGAAAGGAAAATATTATCCCCATTTTATGGAAGGAGAAACTTAGGCACAGTGAGAATGACTTCCCCAGGAACTCTAAGGCAGGGCCAGGAATTGAATCCAGATATTCTGGGTGTCAGCCACTACTTTAACCACAAAACTGTCCTTCTTTAGCTTTACAGCTCATGGGCATGATAATGTCATCCAATCAGAATATCCTTTCAGATTAGCAAAAGAGACCCAAGAGTACGATGGTAAATGCAGGAGATCTAACATGTGCTGGTAGTGATGACCATCATGATAACTGTAATGATGGTCAGTGTGTGGCACTGCTGCTGCTTCTTTTATATGGTTTCCAAATGCCACCCAGGAATGCTCAGAAGGGCTGCCAGCCTTGTCCCATCAATAGCGTGCTATAAAATTACATGTCTCATAATCCATATATAAACTCCTCCATTCCATTCCAAGATGATTCTGGTTTGGTGCTATACCAATTTTATACCCTTACCAGATTATTTGGAAACCCCTAAATCAACAATTTTTTTAATCCAAAAGGTTTTCAATGTGGGAGTCAAACAGGTGTCATGGTTTGTGACCACTCTGCCCTTCCCTTATGGATAAATGGGAGAGTAATCTCTGCTAAATCTTGGCTAGAATGGAGGGTGTTCCGAGTATGGAAAATGGTGTCACTGAATATGCGAATCACTGTTTTAGTCCAAACACACCTAGCTCCAACCATTTCAACTCCATTCTGAGTTCACTGTCCATAATATTTGACATAATATTTTATAGGTTAATATAACCTTTCACCTACTTGCTACAAGGCTTTGTAAATCTCAAAAATATCTGAGTTGCAACAGTGAATAGACTCTGAACAACCCAGTGTAGCATATGGCATAGGCTGCTTGCATCCCATCCAAACAGCAGCTCTCCCATGCACAGAGTATTCCCTAGCACAAAGAGATATTAGTGCGACATTGACTGAGAAATGAGTGCCATTGACTGAATCACCAACACATCTCGTTGAACATCACAAAGTTCCTTGCTCTCATTCACATACTGACTTTGCCCAGCCCAGTGAGCTCAGTCCCACAGAAATAGCAGTTTTATTTTGTTATTTTACTGATTTTTGGTTTTAAGGGAATATTTACTGAATAATATTTTTAGTTACCTGGCTGTGATGGAGGAAAGGTCGGAAGGATGGTACAGGAAGATGATCTCACTCTTTTCTGAGACAGTGCTGTATCTGAAACCATAAGAGACTGAAATTATCCTTTGTTCAAGGCATAATACCTGAATATGGACTTTTCACGTTAGCAAAATGTATTTGTCATGGATGAGCAGAATCTACCTGTATCAGGCAACTACTAAGGCTTTGTAGCGTAGACTTTGAATTTCCAACCGTTGCTAGCACTAGTGCAGTTTCAGCATAAAGAAAGAGCTGGCAGCTGCCAGCATTTCTGACCATACCACCATCTTCTAGACCTCCTCAGATTAGGGCTAGATGTCATCGTTGTCCAAGTGCCAAGAGGCTAGTCTATACTGGTACTCCTATTGTTGCTACCACCAATGATACTGAACACAAAGGTAGGAAAAATATAGTACAGGCACAGCCTAGCGGGTATTACAGCAAAAGTCTGAGACTACCAGTCTTTTTTTTCTTTTTTTTTTGGTCTGGAGCTTTTCAGGTCTAAGCAGATGTAGGAATGATCTAGGTGTGATTTTAAGGCTAGATAAAGTTCGGTTAATTGTACCCTTTTAACTAAATGGGTTAAGTTTATCAATGGCTGGGTGAAGCAAAATATTATTTACCTACATTAAGGCCCAAATTTTGAGGAAAGCATATGGCCTCATCATTACAATAATGACACACTTTAAAATAGAATTTCTACTGCACATGATCAGTACACAGTGATCTGCAGTGACTTGTGTGTTCCCTCGATATTGTGGAAATAACCCCACCACCTTGAAGGGGTTTCCAAGTCAGATGATAACTAGTTGGAGGGGAAAGCCCTTGTCAGCTTCTCAATTCCATGGGTCCCCCTAGGCTTATGGGGTTAAACAATGAACATCTTCCAAAAGGTAGGAAATCCTGCCTTCCCTTGACCTAATCAAAAGATTCCAGGGAAACTCATGATTGAAACACATGGACCTTCCACTGCCTGATGTGGAAATAACTCATGTACGGACCGGGGGCCCTCTGTTAATTTAAAACCAATATTTTTTCAGACTTAGGAAGGAGAAAGTTCCTCACTGAGAATTACTTGCAGACTAACTTCAAAGTTTAAAAATTTTGCTGACTTGGAATTCTTCTAACCAAAATGTGTATCTGAATAATGGGGAAAATATTTTTTTCTAGCTTATCAATCTATAAAATATAATTACAATTATAACCAAATTGAGCTAAATGACATACCTATGTAGAACTGTGAGTCCGACGTTTGGAAAGTAAAAGATGAAGACCTTGCCCGTTTCCTGGAACAACCAATGAAATCTAAGAGACACATAACATATCATGTACTGTAAAATCAAATTTTGCAACAGATTTCAGTAAATTATTGCAGTACAGAATTCTAATATCAAAGGTCTAAAATTAAAGCCTGACCTGGACCCGAGTACAAACAACCCAAGAGTGTTAAGTCATTTTTAAATGCAACTCAACCCACCACTTCCCCCTGAACCTGAGTCAGTGTGACTGCCTCGTCCTTGGGGCTCGGCCTGCTGGGGGCTTCCCATTCCCCACATCTTTTGCCTGCAAATCGTCTCCAGCTGCTGCCTGCCCATGGGGTCGGTGCAGCAGGGGCTGCATGCCTCATCCTGCCGGCCACAGCTGCCTTGCTGTGCTGTGTGTGCTGCAGAGCAAGAGGCACTGCAACTCAGTGGCAGCAGCCACTGGGCTGACCTCATGGACAGGAGGAGGTGCCCGGAGATGACTAGACCCAACATGACCTGAGAGGTTTTGGGCTGTTTTTAGATGCAACCTGACCCAAATCCAATACTTGTAGTTGGATCCCATTGGGTTTGGCTCAGGTTGCAAGGCTCTAGCAGAATCTACTCATGGAAGGGGCTCTTGATGCCTCAGTAAAGGCCTGATCCAAAGCCTACTGAGATCAATTCCACTCCCGTTGACTTCACTGGGCTTTGGATCGGGCTGTTTTTTTTCACTATGCAGCAGGCTGTATGGCACTCAGCTGATTTTAAAGAGACGGCTGAAACAGGACCCTGGATTTATAGTACTCTTCCATGTATGGAGTCACGTTATAACAAGGCCTGAAGGAAGTGAAGAGATCATTCAAAATCTAATACTTGTGTGAGTGCTGCAGGGGAGCTGAAATTTGGATCAGGATGTGTGTGTGTGTGACAAAGGAGGACAAAAGTGGTGACTCTGTGCCCTATATATAGTCTTAATCCATCCACAATAAATTGACTTGTTATATACAAAGTGAAATTCTAATAACTACTAATGCATGCAATGGACTCAGCACTTACAAATACTCCATTTAGTAATACACCCTTTCTAGCAAGTTTATTATAAAGGGTTTTAATTATGCAATTACCACCATTTTCAGCCTTGCAAACCAGGTCTTCTGCAGGCCTCTGGGGAAAAACAAAACAAAACATGTCAATGGGTATGTCTACACTGCAGTAAAAGATCCGTGGCTGGCTCGTGTCAGCTGACCCAGGCTCATGGGACTCGGACTGCGGGGCTATAAAATTGCAGTGTAGATATTTGGGCTCAAGCTGGCACCCGGGCTGTGAAACGCTTCCCCCCACGTGGAGCCTAGGCTTCCTGATTTTCCGGCTGCTTTATGACCAAAGCAAAAAGGAAGAAGCTTAAGTGTTACCTTGAAAGGTCGTTCTTTCTTTTCAAAAACAAATATGGGCTGAGCAATAACTGATGTCTCTGGAAAAGGAAAGAGGTCACTTTTAGAACATGAGAATTAAACTATTTATCGTAATGTTGCATTTACAGTTAAACTGGGATCCACTGAAAATTTTAAATCAAGGTATTTATCATCTAAAAATACAGGGCTTGGTCCTGCAGTCCTTACTCAAACAAAACTCCCATTAAGCCTACTGTGAATTGTGCCCAGTTAGGACTGCAAGATTTGGCCCCATATTTTTAAACTTTTTAGACCAAAAATAATGCTTTTCATCCAGCAAGATCCCAAAATACTTTGCCGACTATGGGCTTGAGTCTATTTCCAAGCACACTCAAAATTCCCTCCATTTCAACAAGAATGCTAGATAAACAGATTATTCTGGGCCAAATTCTAATGTCCTTACTCAGTTTTTGCTTAGTCCTTGGTAAACAGTACCTTCAAAAATTACAGTTCAAAGTGGGGCAGCCCAATGGAGTCTGAGTTGGGGCTCTTCAGGCCTAGTGTCTGGGATGCCCTCTCCAGTCTAGTCTCTATTCAAGCAAATAGGGGCTTACAGATTTCCAGGCCACGATCAGTTAGCAGTGGGTCTCTAATTGTGGCCCCTCTGCACTGGTTCCCTGCCCAATTGCTGCTTCCCCCTTCCAACCCCCACTCCCCCTCCCCATCAGTCACAGACACGGCTGCATCCAGTGTGATATCTGGCAGTCACAGTCTGTTCTGCATGTGGCTCTGTACACAGTTCCTGGGGCTGCTTCTTTGCAGCACCAGGCTAGCCATGCAGCCACTGTTTTCAAATAGAACCTGGTCATTTCCTGGTTCAGGACCTTTCCTCTTCCCTTTCCAGTAAGAAGGGGACGTGCAGTAGGGTAGGGAAAAGCTGATTTGAGTTGTAGTCTGCTCTTAATAGATCCCCATTTTCATTCCCCCCCCCCCAACATTTTCTAGCTATTTCAACTAGTGGACTAAAGACCCCAGTTCTGCAACCCATTTCACATGTGACTTGCCTGGGATCAATTATTTGAGTAAGGCTCAGGCCTTTATACAACCCCTGTGCAGCAAACAGACTGAAAAAAAACCCTTTCGTTCTGCAGTGAATGGCCTGATGTAATTGCAAAGGAAGAAGCAAAATTTGGCCCACGCCGGTCATTTGGAGTCTTGCCACAGGGGTGACCAGATAGCAAATGTGGAAAATCGGGACGAGGAGTGGCGGGGAGGGGGTGTGTGGTAATAGGCACCCATATAAGACAAAGCCCCACATATCAGGACTATCCCTATAAAATCGGGACATCTCATCACCCTACTTGCCACTCACCATTTTAAAAACATTGAGATGGCTGAAATACCTTACAAAGATGTGATTTTTATAACAGGAACTTCCCACTGGATCACATTAAAATATTTACCTTTTCCCAACGCACACAGTTCTGCAAACGTAAGAGTGACATCTTTATCCTGGTTTGTATACTCATTGGTGGTCAGACTGTTGCTTAACGGTATAATAAGCCTTCCATTAGAGCGGGGTGGCCAAACTGCAGCTCGTGAGCTGCATGCAGCTCTTTTACAGTTCAAGTGCAGCTTGAGCCCCCCACGTTCCTCCCCCATTCTCTACCTACCAGACTGGAGGGGCGGGAAGCACAGGGCTTCTATCCCCCCAACAGTGGGGCCTCTGCCAGAGACAACTGGTGCCTGCTGAGAGCAGTGGCCCCTCCCTGCTGCTCCTATCTGTTTGCCACGGCCAGGGCCGGCTTTAGGAAGTGCAGGGCTCAATTCGAATAGTTTCGACAGGGCCCTGGCAGGGATGACTTAAAAAAAACCAAAACACCACATGTTAAAAAAACACGTGGGGCTTATACTTACCTGGCGGCGCTCTGGGTCTTCAGCGGCACTTCGGCTGTGGGTCCTTCACTCACTCCAGGTCTTCGGTGGCACTGAAGGACCCACTGCCGAAGTGCCGCCGAAGACCCGGAGCGAGCAAAGGGCCCACCGCCGAAGTGCCGCTGAAGACCCGGAGCGCCGCCAGGTGAGTAAAAATTAAAAAGGCGCCTCTAACCAGGGAAAGGATTCTCACTGGGTGCGGGGCCCTCTTAGGTGCGGGGCCCGATTCGGGGAATTGGTGGACTAGGCCTAAAGCCGGCCGTGACCCATGGCCTCTCCACAGGGAGCTAACGCCTGGGTGCTGCAGGGAGGGACTACTGAGAGTAAGGGGTGTGTGGCCCTGGGAGGGCATGACTTAAGATATTGGGGGGAGGTGAATCTTTAAATTATGCCCCCCCTTTAGCTTCTTGAGGCGAGGCAGTGGCTATCCTTGCAGCTCCCAGCTGTTTGCCGCTGCCTCTCCCCATAGATGCAGCTCCCAGCATGCTGGCTCCAGCAGCTGCAGTGCAGTGAGGGGGCTAAATCGCACCATGAGACCAAGTGAGGCCAGAAAAACCTGGCAAAAATGGGGGTGGGAGACATGACCCCACATGCCTCTCCCCACACGTCACTTCTGACTTCTGCCTAGTGGAAGAGGGACTCAGGGCTTCAGCCCCTCAGGGTGTGCCTGCTGGGGCTCAGGACTTCAGCAGGAGTGGGGCTGAAGCCCCAAGCAGGCACCTCCCACACGCAGGGCCAGTGCAAGGATGTTTTGTGCCCTAGGCGAAACTTCCACCTTGCCCACCCCCCCACGCACCCCTGCCCTGAGGCACCCTTTCCCACCCCCCTTGCGGCAGCTCCCCACCTCTGCCCTGAGGCATCCCCCTTGCGTCATATGTGGCTCGGAGCGTCAGTAAGTTTGGCCACCCCTTCACTAGAGCTTAACACTTAGTAATAAAATATTTCAACAATTGTTAAATTACCCATGTAAATAAGTACTGCTCACAGAAACCAGGTGCAAAACCATGAAACTGATTATTTATCACTGGAGTGAACTGATAGTAGTTTAGAAACAAGGTAATAATTATAATAATTAATATGGAGTGTTACTATAGTTATTTTTTAAATTTTCAAAGTAATTTACAAATATTGTGGCCCATCTTGCAGTCCTTATTCTTATTTTTACTCCTGCTTACGTAAGGGCTGAATTTAGCCACATCAGTATTTCTGGCAACGAAATGTTAACACATCTGTGATCACCAAGGACTTCATGATTGTCATTATATTGTCCACCACAGACTTTCACAGTGAGAGCAGGAAGAGAGCTTTGGCTCAACAAGCACAATCCCCCTCAACCTAAAAGAAAATCTCTGTTAGCTGATAGGACATGTGCTGCAGCACTTAGATGAGCAATTCCAAGTCTATCCAGCAGAGGGGGAATAGTACATATAAACCAGTGGCTCTCAACCTTTCCAAGCTACTGTATCCCTTTCAGGCATCTGATTTGTCCTGCAAGTTTCACTTCACTTAAAAACTTCTTGCTCACAAAAATCGGACATAAAAATACAAAAGTGTCACAGTGAGAACCACTGATATAAACAATAACAGTTCATTGCGATATTCATTTATTAAATACTGAAGGACACCTTCAAATTACCTCTTAAAATGTAAAATCCAGCACAATATTTTTAAGATACATTTACCATTTTAAAGCCTGGAGCATATTGCATTAGCTAAGAAAGAATTAGAGTGAGAAAGGAACTCGCTGATTCCACATCAGCTATCACTGAGTCATCCTGACTGGAGCTAGAAGGCTGCAGGAGTTAGGAAACCCTTTGCCAGAACACTTCCCCCCCCCCCCCAATAACAGTTCTAAACTGGGAATTACTGACATTAATAGGTGTATTCTGTTTTAGAAAATAGAATCACCATTATCTCCACTTGTGCCTGAGGAAAGAGCTCTTCTCAGATCAAGTCATGTCATCTTTAGGGATCTATGCTGCTGCTACCAAAATCAGGGGAAAACCCTGTGTATCCCCAGTAGTGTGGGTATTGTGGGTGTTCAGGCCTCTCAGCATTTTCCTGGAATGAATTCATTAGTAATCTTTGTAAAAAAAAAATCCTATGTATCAAATTATAATAAACTTTTAAAATTTCTAGCATGTTTAAATAAAAATCTTGTACAGACGTCCTAATAGGAATGAGTGATAAAGACTAACTAATCAGTTCTGTAAGGCCAGTAACACTGGGGAATTCGCACATTCAAATGACTATGTTAATTCTAACTGTCTTGGCTTAATTTGAGGTTTTTGCATTGCTGAACAGGGTTGACACTGTCAGTGCTGTTACATGCTGGGAAAGGAAAAGGGAGGAGAGGGACAGCTTCTTTGTTTCTTTAGCATCAGCAGGGGGCATACAAACAGGCACAGTGTCCCCAGGAAGAGGTGGCCCTTTGTCATTAGCAGCAGCAGCAGCCACGGCCATGCACACAGACAATGAGTCAGGGCCAAGAAAGAAGAGGGGTAGGATTGGGCAGCCCCGCCTCCTCATTGCAGGGAGGAGGACACACAGACACAGTCTGGTGAGAGAGTCGATGAGACCAGGTTGCGCCAGACCTGAGCCGTTCAACTACTTTTGGGTGAAGGAAGCTGCTAGAAAAAAGTGACCACAGAAGCTTGCCAAAGGAGTTGCCTCTGAATACTAGGACAGGAATAATTCACCACTCTCAGCCAAGAGAAGGAGTGTCTGCCCATAAATAATCCCCATAGCTTGGACTCCTTTTCCCTTTCTACAAATCCCCTGAAGCTGCTGAATTAGAAAGGACCTGGCCTCATGTCTCCTGCCTTGAGAGTTGTAGAATGATCCCATGCCCTACGGCAAGTATTAGAATTGCCAGGTTAACTCCCTTGTGAATCATCTGCCTGGTTCCAATATCCTGCTTACATGTGAGGAATTGAAACCTGGATCTGATATTCTGCTCTCCCTTTCATGTGAGGGATTCAGATTCCTGGTCTAAAACTTGCTCTTCCCCATGTGTGTGAAGCATGGATCCTAGCTACAATATTCTGTTCTCTTCCATCTGCACAGATCATTGCTCCCAGCACTATTCCTCTGCTCTTCCATATGTGAGCTCTGAGTCATGCACATATAAGGAAAAGCAGAATATTTGAGCTGCTACTTGAGTTCCATACACATACATGGGGGTGGAATATTAGAGCTGAGATTGGCTGTGTGGGTCTCCAAGGAGTATTTTTCCCTATGGCAGTTTTTAAAGAATCTCACTTTTGATGAAGGATTGTGCAATATAAATTCTTATTCATGATTTTTTTTTAAAAACAGACGTTTAATTCACCACAGCTAGAAAGCCCTGAACTGTTAAAAAGGAAATGTAGGTCACATTACGAAAAAATGTCTGTGACTTTTACTTCCTTAAACAAAACATCCAAAAGAGGATGATGAAAAGAGGATGCTGGGAAATGATGAATAATAATATTGTAATTACAGTATATACAGACTATTACAGACTATAATTAATTACAGATTATATTTTCAGACTTCAATCTGGTCTTGCACTTGTTGTACATGTTTTTAAGCACTGTCACCTCTGCATGCAGGTAACAGGTTCTATCAACTGCACATGCACAAATGGAGATCATGTTTTTAAAATTTGGCTCGGGGGAGAAAAGGAGATCAAACCTGGAAAAACGCAATTGCTGAATGCTGAGTGAGCACAGGAAGCATTAAGCAGAAAGACAAGCAAGGATATAGCTGAATTCAGGATGTAAAATTGCCTACATTAAGTCTACCTGTAATGTGAAAAAGTCTGTTTACCCAGCTAGGTGTGTGGTAATTTCAGCCTACAGTGCAAAACTGTAAGGTTTACTTTTATTTTTATTGATTTTCTGTGTTCCCAAAGTTGAAGTTTTTTGCTTTGTTTTTAATTTAAGGAAGTTTTTGGCTGGTTTGGGATTACTGTTGCATATTGTCCTGAGGACAGGTAAATGATTCATGGCCTTGGAGGACAGATTGGAGAGAGGCCTGAACTTAAGTCCAGCTCAGTTTCTTGATCAGAAGCAAAGACTAAGGTTGCTGTCAGTGCCCTAGCTTCAGACATCCCAAAGCATGAGAAAAACCTACAAAACAAAGGATGAGAGATGGGTCCATGGAGAAAAGATAACAGTTACAAATTGTTTTCTCTTTGCAGTCTTCAAAATTAATTAGTTTTCTTTTGCATCTGAAAATATTTAAAAAATTGTTTTACCTTCAGTGTTCTGTGACTCACATTTTAGCAGGTGTTTGAAAACACTAAAAAAAAACAGTTTGAAACATGGATACCCAAAGTTAGATATCTAAATATATATTTATACACCTGAACAGAAGTGCCTGTATCTCCTGTATGTTGTACTCTAGAAGCCTCCACTGACGTCAGTAGCATCTGTGAGTGCACAGCAATTCTGAAAATGAGGCCAATTTTAACATGGATAAAGATTCTTAAATGTAGGCATCTGCATTTGAAAAGGTCAGCTTTTTTTGTAGTTCAAAATCTATATTTTCTTTGCCAACTTTGACTGTAATTATAAATCAGTGCTGGCTGCCTTATGTTAAAGAGTGCTGTTGTAGCCATGTTGGAACCAGGATTTTAGACAGACAAGGTAAGTGAGGTAATGTCTTTTTGACCAACAGATGTCAGTCCAGTAAAAGATAAGCTTTCAAGCTAAAGAAGAACCCTGTGAAGCTTGAAAGCTTGTCTCTTTCACCAACAGAAGTTGGTCTAGTAAAAGATATGACCTCACCTATCTTGTCTCTCTTATGTTAAGGAAATAAACAATTGATTTTCTCATACAGAGTGCTGCGTTCCATTCCAGTCCATCCCACTTGCTAATGTTCCACGCTGGGTAAATTAGAAAACCAAGAAACCAGTGAATTCTGACATAGAATCATGGTACTGGAAGGTAGGGTTGTCAATGCCAACCCTCCAGGATTGGCCTGGAGTCTCTAGGAATTAAATATTAATCTTTAATTAAAGATTATATCATGTGAAGAAATCTCCAGGAATACATCCAACCAAAACTGGCATCCCTACTGAAAAGGTCCTCAAGAGGTCTTCTAATCCAGTCCCCTGCACTCAAAGCGGGACTAAGTATTATCTAGACCAGCCCTGACAAGTGTTTGTCTAGCCTGCTCTTTAAAATATCCAATGACAGAGATCCCACAACCTCACTAGACAATTTATTCCAGTGCTTAACTACCCTGACAGTTAGGAAGTTTTTCCTAACGTCCAACCTAAACATCCCTTGCTGCAATTTAAACCCATTGCTTCTTGTCCTATCCTCAGAGATTAAGGAGAATTTTTTTTCTCTCTCCTCCTTGTAGCAACCTTTTATGTGATTGAGAACTGTTTTCACATCCTCTCTTCTCCAGAATAAACAAACCAAATTTCTTCAATCTTTCCTCATTGGTCTGGTTTTCTAGACCTTTAATCAGTTTTGTTGCTCTTCTCTGGACTTCCTCCAATTTGTCCACATCTTTCCTGAAATATGGCATCCAGAACTGTACACAATACTCCTGTTGAGGCCTAATCAGCATGGAGTAGAGTGGAAAAATTACTTAGAATACTTAGGCTCTCTCTACTTTACTAGGGATGTACCAACACCTAGCTTTTGTAATATAGTTTGCATGACAAATATTATTCAGGAGCCAGCCAGTGAAATTTGAAGAAAGTGAAATGTTAGTAGTAATTATTAATCTTCCAGGAAAGTAAACATTAATGCTAGATAGTGGCTACACCTTACAGAGTGAATTCAATTCAAAATTAGGCTAAAACTGGAAAAAGCTGTATTTTAAAAGTTTTCCT
Organism: Gopherus evgoodei; assembly: GCF_007399415.2. Taxonomy (NCBI): domain Eukaryota; kingdom Metazoa; phylum Chordata; order Testudines; family Testudinidae; genus Gopherus; species Gopherus evgoodei. The sequence goes on along the minus strand of NC_044327.1, from coordinate 110,920,261 downwards.
ACACAGCTGGCCAGTCTTTTTCAGGCTGTTTTGCTGATGTTGTGCTACTGACCTGTTGTAAGGCAAGTATCTCAAATTTTCACTGCTGTCTTTCACCCAGTTCACAAATTGAGAGGTCTTAAAATGGCCAACAGATCCATCACAATTTGCCACAGCTCTTGCTCCTGTTAGAAGTCTTTCCCCTATGTTGTATCTATTTTATGATGTGGCTCTTTCCAAGTAAGTGGAATCCTGATGCCTGACATCTTCCTTGGATTTTTTTATTCTCTCTCATTCAGAATTTTGGTCTTTATAGGAGCTCAGTGAAATGTAGAAAGGACCATTTTTTAAAACCAAAAACTATTAATTGAGAATATCAATGTCTTTGAACATAATTTCTACCCTTATATTTCTTGATACAATATAAGTGGAGCGCAGAAGATGGCTAATACTATACAACACTGTACCATGTTTTCACTAACATTTGATTATTATTTGCAGAAATTAATACAGCAACACTTACACAAGCTAATATAAAAACTATTTAACAGTATGATGAATTCTTAGAGGAAAAAAAATCAGAACTAGTTTAAATGTTCTCTAGCGCAAAAAGCTAATAGCAGTGGGACATTTTTGTTTGCCACTTTTAGCATCAAACCACAGACACTATAACCAGAAAATTGTCTGACCCAAGTTAGGCCTATCAGCGCTGCAGTACAATCTGCATAATATACTGTTAAGTACAGTATAATATGGTCTTGTCCACATACGTTTTTTGAAAAATAAATAGAATCTCCACAATTGCCCTCACCATTCAGTTCTACCTTATGATTGTGAAGATAGCTTTATTCTTGATGTCAATATATTTCTGTTTTGCTGAGTCTGCAGACAGAAACAGTGTCAATATTCAGGAGACACGTGATTATATTCACCTTAATGGGTTACTAAACTTCAAAACCTATTGATAATAATTTGATTGCTAACTCTCATAAACAAGCAGCCAAAACACAAGCACTTAGATGAAATACCGTAAACCAGAATGAAAAGTACAGCTATTGTAAATCAGGTTTGGGATTTTATGTTTTCTAGCTCCTAGGAAACAACATTCAAGAAATAAAATTAGAGTATATGTGGCATGTTTTGCAAAGTTTTAATACTAATATTCTGCAGATGTATTATTTCAAGTGATACACTATTTAGCTATCTTGTGAATGTCTTGGGAGAAGTAGAGGGGAAAATTAGATTCCTCACTTATTGTGATTTTGGTTATTACCTCTTCAAAGGTACTTGGATATTACAATGATGGACACTCAGAGGAGACATAAAGAGACAGACAAGTTTGTCCTACCATTCATTAAAATCTGTAAAGTTTAGAGCAATTGATCACATTTAAAAAGCATTACAATATTATTATCATGCAGGATATTCAAAACTATTAATGCTAAGAACAGAATAAAACAAATATGGTCTAAAATATAGGACAGATTCTGATCTATTATAAACCAGAATAGTTCCAGTCAAGTCAAAGGAACTACATTAACTTTACACTAGCTGAGGATTTGTCTCTAAATTTGTCTCAGAAGAACACACATCAGAGTTAAGTTGTGTACTGATATTTCCATCCTTCTGTACATTCCACATAAAAACACAGTTCACTATTGTCTAGGATCAGAAAAAACGTTAACTCCCTTCAGAAGCATAAATTGCAGAAGCAGACCAAAAACCACACCTTAGTGCAAAACCAATGTGATGCTTTTCTATATAAACTTATTTTGTTTCAGTTCTAAAACTGCTTCTTAGCACATTACTTTTGGATACCAAGAAACAACTGTCTACATTCCTATAGATTGCAGTCAAAAATCAGTGAAGCCTCATGGTTAAAACAGGACTTGCCAAAACATGCTGACAAAGTGTGGTTTACATTTTATAGATCTGATTAAACATCACAGTAAAAAAACATAGTTAGCTTTCAGGCAAGTGGGTTTGCAGCAAGGATTTCAGCCAAGCTCTCAGGTCCCTTCCTGATCTCTTTGAAGTGCACAATCCTAGTTTTCATTGCCAAAACTCAAGTGAGGAACATTACATGGGACAAAATTAGAGATACAGGAAAAACAGTAGTTTAAATCTGTAAAATGCAGAGAATCTCCTGCAAGACTTTTAGACAAGGACTTTCAAAAAAATAGTAGCCTATAGTTAGGCTCCTAAATTTCTGTGTGTGTTCCTGAATAACAAACCTTATTTTTAAGTTCTGAGCATCCAGGAACTCCCAGTGAAGTCACTGGAAACTGCTGGTTGCTCAGAATTTATGAAAATCAGACCAGTTATTTAGAAACCTAAGTATGGACCTGGGATCCTAAATTTAGACTCCGATGTTTAAAAATCTTAGCCTTAATGTCCTTGACGCTATTGATTTCAATTTAAAAGGAGTTGAGAGGCGTCAGAAGTGAACCCTACAGGATCACATCCCAGGAAAATTTAAAAAATCGTCCCCCTACAACTTGATACACAGCCAGTTTTAAATCCATATGATAGCAGCTCTCTTCCAGCTAATTTAAATATATTTTTCTATTAAGATTTTGTGACACAAAGAAATGCTTTATTAAAATTCAAATACTCAACATCTACTGTATTCCCTTTATCAGCCACAAAAAAGCAGAACCATGAAATATAAAACAGGTTAGAGGAGTAGCATGGAGGTAAATTTGACTCTGCAGTCCTAGAAGTGACCATCTTCCAGCCATACCACATCATCAAACTGTGGTCCTGTCAGACTTCACAAGCTAAGCAGAAGTGGGTCTGACAAGTGCTTGGATAGCAGACATCCAAGGGCATTGAAAGATGCAACAGGAAGTGTTTTTGGTAGTTTTGTTGGTGGTGCACAATTTTCAAACAACGTCTTAATGAGATGTCCACAGTAGATCTGGTCAAAAATTTTCCAACAGAACAGTTTTCCATAAAACATGCTGATTTGACAAAATCTAAACATTTAGCAGGAACGTATTTTCCATGCAAACAAACATTTTGTTTCAACAAAGTCAAAGCACTTCGTTTTCATAGGGTCAAAGTGCTTTGTTTCAATTGTATTGTTTGACTTTTAAGTAAAAATGATAGTCAAAATGAAGCACTTCAACCTTATTGAAACATTTTTTCAGAATTTCTATTTTGTGAACATTTTTGTCTTTTTGTTTCAAATTGGGATGACAGAAAATGTTGAAATGTTGGAATTTCCAGCAGAACACAAATTTCAGGTTTTAACCAGCTCTAGTCCAATCTACACTGGTCTACACTGCAACTAAACACCCACAGCTGGCCCATGTCTGCTGACTCAGGCTTGTTCGGGCTATAGGGCTGTAAAATTCTGGTGCAGACATTTAGGCTCAGGCTGGTGCCTGACCTCTGGGACTCTGTGAAGGGAGAGAGTCCCAAAGCCCAGGCTCTAACTTGAGCCTGAATGTCTATACTACAATTTAACTGCAATTTATAGCTCCGCTTCCAAGCCCACAAGCCAGAATCAGTTGACAGAGGCCAACCGTGGGTGTTTTATTGCAGTGTAGACGTACCCTACATTTCGCTGAAGAGATTCCTATATACCATACAATGCGCTGATGAAAGACACTATATAAAAGGCAAATAAATATACATTGTCAACCTCTGTTTCAAATAGCATGATATAGATACAATTTGTGGGAAAAGTTGTGATGGGAATGAGATAACGAGTTACACAGCCCCACTCAGATCAACAACTTAGATTCCATTTACGTTGTATTTAGGAAAAAGAAAAGGACAGAGCACCTCCAGCTACCTAGGGCTAAATAATGCTGCTTAGAATCACTCTTTTATAATATCTTTCCTATGTTTTTAGGGCCTGAATCTGCAAATCCTTCATCACACAAATAGCTCATACTCACATGAATAATCCCACTACTGCCAGTCACGTGACCAAGACTTTGCAGGATTGGGCCATTACTTGTTAAACCATGTTCACCCTTGCATTAATACTGTACTAGCCACAATTTCTGTTGCTATAGGGCTCAAGCACCATCTGTTTATTCTGTGTGGAGTGAGAGTTACCAAACGGTGCTATTTATTATCCCACGTCAACAGCATGCTTGTATAGCATGGATCTATGAAGGATTTTTCTAAAAATATCCTTGTTCACACTGGTCATAATAACTTGGTTATAAGCCTGCTCCCTGTGATGTTTTCAGACACAGCATATAGATACCTTGTGTACACAGCAGTGGCCAGTACAATTCCAAGCACAATGTGGGCATTGGATAGGGCTTAACAAAGACTTTTTAAAGACTACAGTCTGTGAAAAAACGTGAGGCCTCCTTTCAAACAAGTGCATGTTGTAAGTATTTTTGGAAGTCACATCACAATAATGTAATTCAAGCAGAGCTGCTGTGGCAGCAGTAACTGTGCCACTAAGCCAGGGAAACTGTGCCAAGAACAAAGAATTGCTTCATAAACACTCGAGACTCTCTGACATCCCCATGTTCACTATTATTATATATAACCTAACACTCCAGCCCATGCAGTAGTCATCTTAGGAAGGGTCGTAATAATTAGCATATATTTAATATTCATAAAGCACAATACAAATATTCAACATTACAGCATCCTAGTTAAGTATTATTTCCTCATTTTACATATTGAGAAACAGACATAGAGAAGTTAATGTTTTGATCCAGAAAAGAAAGTAAGTACATACTTAATTTTAAGCATGTGAATAAATGGGACTACTTGTAGTTAACATTAAGCACCTGCTTAAATGTTTCCTGGGTTGGGGCCTAAGTAATTTGCCCAGAACTATAAACTCAATCAGTGGCAGAACCAGGATCAGACCTCAGAAGTGCCTTACTCCTAGCACTGTTCTTAGTGCACTAGACCAGCTCTTGGTTTAGCAATAGTTTGTACTGTCACACACAGATTTTTTTATTGGTCAATTATCCAGACACTTTTTCTTGGTAGTGTCCTTCCTCCTTTTGAGCTGCTGTTAATAATTTCAGATAATTCACTTCAAATACTTCCTCTTCCTGCTCCTCCAAAAAGCCATGATTTTTTTTTTGGTCCACCTGTGTAATTATGGGGCTCTTTGGTTATCCTAATGAGCCAGCCCTGCTCCCACTGCCAAAGTGCTCAGCATAGGACATAGCATTGAATACAGCCCTGGCAGTGAGTGCCACTTCCAAGAGCTGTGCTAGGCCAAGCCTTTCTGAAAGCTGCAAAAGTTTCAATGATACAGAACTCAACATCCTTTGGAACAAAGAGGGACTGAGTGGAATTTACATTTATAGCAAAATCTAGACCCGGGACCGCTCTAGGATTTCATAATGCAGCAATCTTGAACATGCAGTCTTTTTTAACTCAGCCGGGAGCACAAACCACAGATCCTTGCAGAGTTACATTGATAGAATCATAATTTTAAGAGTTTAGGATGAAAAGCATTTCAGACCAAATGCAGTCTTCATTTACATCTTTGCAACTCCATTAATATTACTGAGACAGCATGCATATAATGGGGAACTGAGTTTGGTCAATATGTCTACAACTATCCCATTCACCAAAAATATTTGCTGTGGGAGCAGAAGTATACAAAACATTAGTCATACAAAACCTACCTGTGTAGCATTCATCGCTGCGGTTTAATTCGCTGTTACCCAAGCTGTGGAACTGATTGCTGATGGTTTGTTTTTGCACATGAGTACTGGTAGCTTGGTTCACAGTCCAAGGATCACTGGGACATCCTCTCCGTTTGGTGAGGTAAGGTTTGTCCTTCATGTGATGCACAGAGCTGACTGCAATATTGTTACCTGTACATGAAGGTCCTATCCCTGTGTATAATACATTTGCTTCACTAGCAGGAACTTCTTGGTGTTTCATACTTATGGTTCTTACAGTTAAAAAAAACAACAGTTTCAGCTTATCTGGCCCAGAACTTGTGGTTTAGTTTTACCAGCTCTTCTTTTGAAGATAAAAAAATAACCCAAACCCAAGCCTAATTTCAGTAGTTTAAAATCCTGCATATAAACTGTGTTTTCCAGACAGCTGCCCGAATGCTAACAATTCCTGCTTTGCATTCTTCTGTTGAGATGAGCTTCTAATGCAGAAACTCAAAGTAACACCTTGTTAAAGCAGTTATACCAGATTCAAAGAACATTGCTCCATGGCACAAAATGTTGTAGATGAAGTAAAGCAAGCATTTACTGAGTATGCTCTTATGTTACTGTCTCTGACAGCTAAGTATACACTTCTCAGTAAAGGCTCGTCTTTGGGAGGAGATATGTAAAGCCAGAAAGATTAACATAATGGGGTGGGCAGTGAATGACGCCAGAGTCACTTTGCATAGCACTTACCAAAAAGGAGATAGGGAATGGTTTCAGAAGATTATGTGTTTTTCTAGTCATTGGATCCTGACAGGCAGAACAGCTACATACATATACCCCAATTACCTCGTTTTACTGACAACAGTAGAGCAAATTAGCAATTAACACTAGGTGTGTGAGGGTAAGCATGTGTGTGTGTGTGTGTGAGAGAGAGAGAGAGAGAGAGAGAGAGAGAGATTTGATGAAAGTTTATATATCTGCCATTCATCAAAAAGAAATGCAGTTCCAAGCAGAACATAGAGAAAACTGCATGATTTGATGTTGTATGATTGCAAAGCCTTCTAGTGGGCATTCTTTTATAAAAGGAAACAAAAAAATGTGTTCTTCATTCGATTAGGGCAATATATCAACATTCTTCTCAACTTTGCTCAGCTCAGTAAGAAAAGTGTATAGTCCCAATCTAAACCAGAAATACAGTACATCTCCAATGATTTTTTTTTTAGTCATTTTTAGAACATTTTAAAAAATAGCATGCATGTTATAAAAACTTGAACATATTCAGAATCATTGCCTAGGGAGGTTGTGGAATCTCCATCTCTGGAGATATTTAAGAGTAGGTTAGATAAATGTCTATCAGGAATGGTCTAGACGGTAATTTATACCTTCCCTCACATCACTTCAGAACTTGTCCCACTGAGTCTCAGCTTTGACCCTCTGAATGTAAGGGAATCTAAACTGAGGTAATGTGCCTGCTAAGGAGCTAGAAGAAAGGAATACAGCAGCCAAGTAACTAACAGGAGGGTGTAAGAATGTGAAAGTTAAAATAGCCACACACTGCTCTAACCTACACTCCAAGCAGCCTGCAAAAGATGTAAGTTACACTAACTTGGACTCCCTTACACATTGATAAGTGGTTGTAAGAATGTCTCAGGGAATCTAACCAAGTATAAGAGAATCTGACTTGCACCATGCTACATATTACCACTGAATAGCCCAAAGAAACTTCTTGTGTGACTAATGACTACTGTGGTCAGCAAAGGCTGCAAGATTTGGCCCTATTGCTTACAAAATATTTGCTTGTGTGCTCCCACAAGCCCAGGGACTGCTTTTCTGGGTGGCTCTTACACAAGTTGTGTATTATTCCCTTTCCTCACAGTGCAGCCACATTAGACAGGATCATGACTTATCTTATAATGATAAACAATGAATCCTAGAGGTATTTCACCGCCTCACTAAGATTCAAGTAAGACAGAAGGTTAGCTTTTATGGCACAAAGGTGCTATCTGTCCTATTCACTAGAACAAAGAACTGACAGCTAAAGACAAAGAGAGTTGCTTTTTATGGCACATATCTGAGTGGTCTGTGATAGTACATAGTATTATGGTCAAAGCAGGAATTTATGGCAGTCAGAAGAACCAATTTACAATGTTACCAGAGAGAGAGACAGTTAAACATTTGGATAAACATGGGATCTCAGTTAATTCTTTCTGATGTCATCTAGGAACCCTCCCTTATGTGTAAGCACACGTAGACGCATCTTAGCAATTAGGTGTTTCTACAATACTGAGTTTGAGTTCTGCAGGGACAGTGCAGACTAACATCGGACTCCTGAAGCAGGAATGAACCGCAGTAAACAAGCTGTGAAAACTGCACAGTAAAAGTAGCAAACATTAAAAAGCACAGCTGCCTATACAACCTTTAATTTCATAGGCACCTCCTTGCTGCACAGAGCTGAATTGTCTCAGCAATCTCTCTTTGAAGAATAAGCACCACCAAGCAGGATATGTGGTAATCTCACTTGCAGCTAATACGGAGTGCAGAAGAGGACATTTTAAAGGGGCAGTGTCAAGCAGGGTATGTCTACACTACCTGCTGGATCGGTGGGCAGTGATCGATCCAGCGGGGATCAATTTATCGCATCTCGTCTAGATGCGATAAATCGACCCCCGAGCGCTCTCCCGTTAACTCCTGTACTCCAGGGCCGCGAGAGGCACAGGCAGAGTGGATGGGGGAGTGGGAGCAGTCGATTCACATGCTGCAGATACCATGGTAAGTCAATCTAACTATGCTGACTTATTTACATAGCTGAAGTTGCATAACTTAGATCGATCTCCCCCATCCCCCCAGTGTAGACCAGGGCTAAGAAATTAGTTTAGGAAAGTTCTTCCTCCCTGGAATATGCATCAGTTTAGAATCTTGTATGCCTTACATAGAGTCAAGCTTAAGAAGTCACTGTAGAACCTGGGACCTGAGGCAGAACAGAATTTGATGTGTAATGGGCTCTGAAAAATATTATAAATCATAAAAATAGTATTTATGATTTAATGCTGAACTCCTTAAATGTATAAGTATGCACTTAACTGATATTTTAATCACTGGGAGGCCATATTTTCCCTTTTATGTGCCTGCAGAACTTATGCATGTTGGTTAGCAACCATCTCTTTGGATAAACATAGCTCTTGGCATCAAATTCCTTATTTGGTTTTTCAATATATACATATAAAGGGAAAGTAAAGGAAATGTATGAAACAACCAAGAGTTGTGATTATTCCCATGCCTGAATAATGTGTGCCAGAGGAGGGCACTGAAATGATCAGACTACAATTTGAGCATAAAAATGCACCAGTGGCCTGCTCCTTCAAAATGCACTATGCAACATGTCTGTAAAGTCTGGGTTGTGTCCCCAACTAGTGGCTAGATCACATAAAGTATAACAACTGCTAACTAAGAGAGTTACTCTTTTAGTGCCAGTAGTAGAGGTCTGTGCTTTAGTATGGAAGGTCCTGATGATGATCTGTACTGGATCATTACCCTGTGTACTTCCCGTGTGGCATGGAGTAATCTCACTGCACACTAACTTACCTTCCACCTCTTTTTTTTTAACCCTACCCATTTGTAAGAGAGCACAGAAACATAGAAATTGCCAGACTGGCTCAGATCCATGGTTCAGTTAGTCCAGTGCCCTGTCTCTGATAGTGACCAGCACCAGATGCTTCAGAGGAAGGTGCAAGAAAACCAACAGCAGGTAAATGTGGGGTCATCTGCTCTCCCCCCACCCCCCACCAGAGGTTTTATCTAAATCCCTAATAACTAGAGATGGGTTTAAAATCTGAAACATGAGATTTCCAGTACTTTTTTTTGTTAACATTATTACTGGATATTCTTGTTATACATATAAATGTTCAATCCTTCTTTGACTCTTGTTAAATTCTTGGCCTCACTGACATCCTGTGGCAACAAGGTCTACAATCTAATTATGTGTCATACGATAAATTGTTTCTTTTTAGCAGTTTGGATCTGCATTTTCTCAGTTTCCTCGAATGTCCTCTTGTTTCTGTTATGAGACTGGGGAAACAGAAGCTCCTAATTTACCTTACCTATTATACCATTAATTATTTTGTATACTTTTGCTATGTCCTCTTTATGGTAAACAATTCCTATCTTTTCAATCTCTCTTCATAGGAGAGTTTTTCTAAGAAAACCTCACTTAATAGCAATGCAGTCACAGTTCAACAGTGAAGGCAGTGTGGCCTAGTGGACAGAGCACTGAATGGGACTTGCATTCTATTCCTATTCCTCTGCCACTGGTCTGCTGTGTGACCTTGGGCAAGTCATTTCACCTCTCTATGCCTCATTTTCCCCATTAGTAAAATGAGAATAATGATACTGACCTTTGTAAAATGCTTGTAGATCTACTGATGAAAAACACTATGAGAGAGTAAGGGATTATTATTTACCTTTAGCTCAATTTTAGAAATTCAAATTTTAAGATTGATTGAACTAATTAGTTGTGTGTGCCTCAGTTGTCAGGGTGTTCAGTCTGAGACATTCCAGCCCTGATTTCAGAGATGCTGAGTACCTATAGCTCCTACTGACTTCAGATGGAGTTGTGGGTGCTCAGTACTTCTGAAAATTAGGCCTAAGCAGGGCCAGCTCCAAGCACTAGTGCAGCAAGCAGGTGCTAGGGGCGGCCAATGGAGAGGGGCGGCTCGTCTGGCTCTTCAGCGGCAAGTCCCTCAGTCCCTCTCAGAGGAGAGACTCCCTGCCCAATTGCCGCCGAAGAATAAAGCGGCGCAGTAGAGCTACTGCCGAAGTGCCACTGATCGTGGCTTTTTGTTTCTTTTTTTTTCTTTGCCACTTGGGGCGGCAAAACGCTGGAGCCAGCCCTGGGCCTAAGGACAGTGTCTCAAACTGGACACCCCAAATTAGTATCTTCTTTTGAAAAAAAAATGGGCATAGGAAACTACTGTAGTCCCTAACAGGAACGGCTAATATCACTCTGGATTCTGAAATCAATTAAGGTTGTGCAGGGCAGCTGAGGTCATGCCGAGCTTCTAAACTTTTATGAGGTCATCCCTTATGATTCTGAACATTCTATTCCTCCCTCAGTGTCAGCTCTTGCTCTGCACATTTCAGTTGCTGTATAAACAGTCTTCACCAATGGATGCAATTATTGTAAACCCCAGTTCAAATCGTTATATAAATAATGTACTAATATACAAATACTAAGCTTAGACAAGTAAAATAAAAGTGTCCATTCTTAGAGTTGGGTGCAGTGTGAGGGATTTTCTTTACAGGTGTTAGTACTAGAGATGGGCTTGATCTGAAATCTTGAATCCATGCATCCCAAAGCATCGAAAAAGTTTGGGGTGCCAGATACAAATCCAGCTATGAACTTTGTGGATTGGGCCAATTACTAGTTTGGGAAAACCCTTTCTGCAGTTCCAAATCACATCATAAGAACATAAGAATGGCCCTACTGGGTCAGACCAAAGGTCCATCTAGCCCAGTATCCTGTCGTCCGGCAGTGGCCAGTGCTAGGTGCCCCAGACGGAATGAACAGAACAGGTAATCATCAATTGATCCATCCCCTGTCGCTCATTCCCAGCTTCTGGCAAACGGAGGCTAGGGACACCATTCCTGCCCATCCTGGCTAATAGCCAGTGATGGACCTATCCTCCATGAATTTATCTAGTTCTTTTTTGAACCCTGTTATGGTCTTGGCCTTCACAACATTCTTTGGCAAGGAGTTCCATAGGTTGACTATGCATTGTGTGAAGAAATACTTCCTTTTATTTGTTTTAAATCTGCTTCCTATTAATTTCACTTGTGTTATAAGAAGTAGTAAACGACACTTCCTTATCTACTTTCTTTACACCAGTCATGATTTTATAGACCTCAATCATTTCTCCCCTTAGCTGTCTCTTTTCCAAGCTGAAAAGTTCCAGTCTTATTAATCTCTCCTCATATGGAAGCCTTTCCATACCCCTAATCATTTTTGTTGCCTTTTTCTGAACCTTTTCCAATTCCAATATATCTTTTTTGAGATGGGGTAACCAGAATTGCATACGGTATTCAAGATGTGGGCATACCATGGATTTATATAGAGGCAACATAATATTTTCTATCCTATTATCTCTCTCTTTCTTAATTATTCCCAGCATTCTGTTCGCTTTTTTGACTGCTGCTGCACATTGAGTGAATGTTTTCAGAAAACTATCCACAGTGACTCCAAGATCTCTTTTTTGAGTAGTAACAGCTAATTTAGATCCCATCATGTTATACATATGCTTGGGATTATGTTTTCAAATGTGCATTACTTTGCATTTATCAACATTAAATTTCATCTGGCATTTTGTTGCCCAGTCACCCAGTTTTGAGAGATCCTTTTGTAGCTCTTCGCAGTCTGCCTGGGACTTAACTATCTTTAGTCATTTCGTATCATCTGCAAATTTTGCCACCTCACTGTTTAACCCTTTTTCCGGATCATTTATAAATATGTTGAATAGGACTGGTCCCAGAACAGACCCTTGGGGAACACCACTATTTACTTCTCTCCATTCTGAAAACTGACCATTTATACCTAATCTTTGTTTCCTATCTTTTAACCTGTTACCAATCCGTGAGAGCACCTTCTCTCTTATCATGTGACAACTTACTTTGCACTTTGGTGAGGGATCTTGTCAAAGGCTTTCTGAAAATCCAAGTACACTATATCTACTGAATTCCCTTGGTCCACATGCTTGTTGACCCCCTCTAGTAGATTGGTGAGGCATGATTTCCCTTTACTAAAACCATGTTGACTCTTCCTTTACACATTATGTTCATCTATATGTCTGACAATATTGTTCTTTATTATATTTTCAGCCAGTTTGCCCAGTACTGAAGTGAGGCTCACAGGCCTCTAATTGCCAGGATCACCTTTGGAACCCTTTTTAAAAATGGCATAACATTAGCTATCCTCCAGTTATCTGGTACTGAAGTTGGATTTAAATGAGAGGTTACAGGCTACAGTCAGTAGTTCTGCAATTTCACTTTTGAGTTCTTTCGGAACTCTTGGATAAATGCCATCTGGTCCTGGTAACTTATTGCTGTTTAATTTATCAATTTGTTCCAAAACCTCCTTTAATGATGCCTCAATCTGGGAAAGAATGGCTCAGGTTTGGGAATCTCTCTCATATACTCAGCCATGAAGATCGATGCAAAGAATTCATTTGGTTTCTCCTCAATAGCCTTATCTTTGTTGAGTGTTCCTTTAGCATCTCAATTCTCCGCTGGCCCCACTGGTTCTTTAGCAGGCTTCCTGCTTCTGATGTACTTAAAAACAAATTTGCTATTACTTTTTGAATCTTCGGCTAAATGTTCCTCAAATTCTTTTTTGGCCATCCTAACTGTATTTTTACACTTCATTTGCCAGTATTTATGCTCCTTTCTATTTTCCTCACTAGGATTTAACTTCCACTTTTTAAAGGATGCCTTTTTGCCTATCACTTTTCTTTTATTTTGTTGTTTAGCCACAGTGACTCTTTTTTGGATCTCTTACTATGTTTTATAATTTGGGGTATACGTTTAAGTTGAGCCTCTATTATGGTGTCTTTAAAAAGTTTCCATGTACCTTGCAGAGATTTCACTTTTGGCACTGTAACCTTTAATTTCTGTTTAACTAACCTTCATTTTTGTGTAGTTCCCCTTTCTGAAATTAAATGCTAAAGTGTTGGGCTGCTGTGGTGTTTTTCCTGCCACAGGGATATTAAATTTAATTATATTATGGTCACTATTACCAAGCAGTCCAGTTAGATTCACCTCTTGGACCAGATCCTGTGCTCCACTTAGGACTAAATCAAGAATTGCCTCTCCTCTGGTGGGTTCCAGGACCAGCTGCTCCAAGAAGCAGTCATTTATGGTGTCAAGAAACTTTATCTCTGCATCCCATCCTGAGATGACATTGATTCATTCGTCCATAATTACATTTTGATAATTGAGATTTGGGTTAAAAAAAAAAACCCTAAATGTTTCAGAGCCAAACTCAGGTGAAACAGAGTCTTGTTGCAATCAGGCAAAGCCAAGAATTGCACCTGATTTGGATGTAAAACTATAAATGGTCCCAGATTCATTTAAAATTGGACCCACGTTTGCTCAGAAGGATCAGAAATTTAGGAAGGCTTTCAAGGAACCTGTGCTGAGTTTCAAGTGTAATAAAAATCCAACACAGGCAGAATTCTCTACAGAGTCATATTTCATTACAAATGTATTTTTTTATTTATCACCAGTCACTTACCCTGAAATGTAAAGATGTTACAAAGTGTAAAATACACACACCATATACAATAATTAAAATACAAAACCTAGCATTAAAGTTACCACTCTTGCTCCACAAAATAATGCATACATATGCCACAAAATGAACAAACAACCAGGCAAGCAAATACAAAAAAAAAATGCCCCAACATCTCTAAGAAAACCAGCCTCATGTACCACTTTATTGCATCTGACGAAGTAGGTAGTCACCTACGAAAGCTCATGCTCCAAAACCTCTGTTAGTCTATAAGGTGCCACAGGATTCTTTGCTGCTTTTACGGATCCAGACTAACACGGCTACCCCTCTGATACTTGACACTTTATTTATATTTCTGCTTTCCATTTGGTTTTTAGCTGGAGTTGTGCTTTGCAAGTCTTTTGAGTGTAAATTTCTTTCTCCTCAGTTGGTAGTTTCACTTGGACCCAGATCCTCAAAGGTATTTAGGCACCTAACTCCCACTAAATCAATATGTGTTAGGAGGAAACTGGGGAAACTTTTGGGATGCGGGGAGCCTATACAGGAGAGATGGGCTCCACCTAAGCCAAAGTGGAACCAGACTGCTGGCACTAAACATTAAAAAGGTTGTAGAGCAGTTTTTAAACTAGGAGACGGGGGAAAGCCAACTGCTGCAGAGGAGCATGTGGATCGGACACAGACTTCTCTTAGGGGAGAGTCTAATGATAAAGAATCTCCAGGTTATAGTCAGGAGCAGAGGATGGAAGAGGATAATGTAAGGGTCAGATCAGGTGATAAACAGTCACATAAAAAAGAATCTGACACATCAGAAAAGGGCAGACAAATAAACAGGGACAAATTTTTAAAGTGCTTGTAACACAAATGCTAGAAGTCTAAATAATAAGATGGGTGAACTAGAGTGCCTTGTGATAAAGGAGGATATTGATATAAAAGGCATCACAGAAAGCTGGTGGACTGAGAGCAATCAATGGGACACAATCATTCTGGGGTACAAAATAAATCGGAAGGACAGAAAAGGTCGTGCGGGGGGGGGAGTGGCACTATATGTGAAAGAAAATGTAGATTCAAATGAAGTAAAAATATTAAGTGAATCCACATGTTCTATTGACTCTCTATGTATAGCAATTTCATGCTCTAATAAAAATATAACATTAGGGATCTATTATTGAGCACCTGACCAGGACAGTAATAGTGATGATGAAATGCTTAGGGAAATTAAAGAGGCTATCAAAATAAAGAGCCCAATAATAGTGGGGGATTTCAATTATCCCCATTTGACTGGGAACATTTCACTTCAGGACAAAATGCAGAGATAAAATTTCTCGATACTTTAATTGACTGCTTCATGGAGCAGCTGGTATGGGAACCCACAAGGGGAGAGTCAACTCTAGATTTAATCTTGAGTGGAGCGCAGGAGCTGGTCCAACAGGTAACTATAGCAGGACCACTTGGAAATAGTGACCATAATACAATAGCATTCAACATCCCTGTAGGGGGAAGAATATCTCAACAGCCCAACACTGTAGCATTTAATTTCAAAAGGGGGAACTATGGAAAAATGAGGGAGTTAGTTAAACAGAAGTTAAAAGGTACAGTGACTAAAGTGAAATCCCTGCAAGCTGCATGGATGCTTTTTAAAGACACCATAATAGAGGCCCAACTTCAATGTATACCTCAAATTAAGAAACACAGTAAAAGAACTAAAAAAGAGCCACTGTGGCTTAACAACCATGTAAAAGAAGCAGTGAGAGATAAAAAGACTTCCTTTAAAAGTGAAAGTCAAATCCCAGTGAGGCAAATAGAAAGGAGCATAAACACTGACAAATTAAGTGCAAGAGTGTAATAAGAAAAGCCAAAGAGGGGTTTGAAGAATGGCTGGCCAAAAACTCCAAAGGTAATAACAAAATGTTTTTTAAGTACATCAGAAGCAGGAAGCCTGCTAACCAACCAGTGGGGCCCCTTGATGATTGAGATACAAAAGGAGCGCTTAAAGACGATAAAGTCATGGCAGAGAAACTAAATGGATTCTTTGCTTCAGTCTTCACGGCTGAGGATGTTAGGGAGATTCCCAAACCTGAGCTGGCTTTTGTAGTGACAAAGCTGAGGAACTGTCACAGATTGAAGTGTCACTAGAGGAGGTTTTGGAATTAACTGATTAACTCAACATTAACAAGTCACCGGGACCAGATGACATTCACCCAAGAGTTCTGAAAGAACTCAAATGTGAAGTTGCAGAACTATTAACTAAGGTTTGTAACCTGTCTTTTAAATCGGCTTCGGTACCCAATGACTGGAAGTTAGCTAATGTAATGTCAATATTTAAAAAGGGCTCTAGAGGTGATCTCAGCAATTACAGACCGGTAAGTCTAACATCAGTACTGGGCAAATTAGTCTAAACAATAGTTAAGAATAAAATTGTCAGACACATAGAAAAACATAAACTGTTGAGCAGTAGTCAACATGGTTTCTGTAAAGGGAAATCGTGTCTTACTAATCTATTAGAGTTCTTTGAAGGAGTCAACAAACATGTAGACAAGGGGGATCCAGTGGACATAGTGTACTTAGATTTCCAGAAAGCCTTTGACAAGGTCCCTCACCAAAGGCTGTTACGAAACTTAAGCTGTCAAGAGATAAAAGGGAAGGTCCTTTCATGGACTGAGAACTGGTTAAAAGATAGGGAACAAAGGGTAGGAATTAATGCTGTGGCACCTTATAGACTAACAGACGCTTTGGAGCATGAGCTTTCGTGGGTGAATACCCACTTCCTCAGATGCATGTAGTGGAAATTTCCAGGTATATATATGCTAGCAAGCAAGCTAGAGATAACGAGGTCAGTTCAATCAGGGAGGATGAGGCCCTGTTCTAGCAGTTGAGGTGTGAAAACCAAGAGAGGAGAAACTGGTTCTGTAGTTGGCAAGCCATTCACAGTCTTTGTTCAATCCTGAGCTGATGGTGTCAAATTTGCAGATGAACTGAAGCTCAGCAGTTTCTCTTTGAAGTCTGGTCCTGAAGTTTTTTTGCTGCAGGATGGCCACCTTAAGGTCTGCTACAGTGTGGCCAGGGAGGCTGAAGTGCTCTCCTACAGGTTTTTGTATATTGCCATTCCTAATGTCTGATTTGTGTCCATTTATCCTTTTCCGTAGAGACTGTCCAGTTTGGCCGATGTACATAGCAGAGGGGCATTGCTGGCATATGATGGCATACATTGGTAGATGTGCAGGTGAATGAACCAGTGATGGTGTGGCTGATCTGGTTAGGTCCTGTGATGGTGTCGCTGGTGTAGATATGTGGGCAGAGTTGGCATCGAGGTTTGTTGCATGGATTGGTTCCTGAGCTAGAGTTATTATGGTGCGGTGTGCAGTTACTGGTGAGAATATGTTTCAGGTTGGCAGGTTGTCTGTGGGCAAGGACTGACCTGCCACCCAAGGCCTGTGAAAGTGTGGGATCATTGTCCAGGATGGGTTGTAGATCCTTGATGATGCGTTGGAGGGGTTTTAGCTGGGGGCTGTATGTGATGGCCAGTGGAGTCCTGTTGGTTTCTTTCTTGGGTTTGTCTTGCAGTAGGAGGCTTCTGGGTACACTTCTGGCTCTGTTGATCTGTTTCCTTATTTCCTCGTGCGGGTATTGTAGTTTTGAGAATGCTTGGTGGAGATTTTGTAGGTGTTGGTGTCTGTCTGAGGGGTGAGAGCAGATGCGGTTGTACCTCAGTGCTTGGCTGTAGACAATGGATCGTGTGATGTGTCCAGGATGGAAGCAGGAGGCATGAAGGTAGGCATAGCAGTCGGTAGGTTTTCGATATAGGGTGGTGTTAATGTGACCATCACTTATTTGCACCGTGGTGTCAAGAAAGTGGACCTCCCATGTAGATTGGTCCAGGCTGAGGTTGATGGTGGGGTGGAGGCTGTTGAAATCGTGGTGGAATTTTTCCAGAGTCTCCTTCCCATGGGTCCAGATGATGAAGATGTCATCAATGTAGCATAGGTAGAGAAGGGGCGGAGTGGACGAGAACTGGAAGCGTTGTTCCAGGTCGGCCATAAAGATATTGGCATATTGTGGTGCCATGCGGGTGCCCATAGCAGTGCCACTGATCTGGAGATATATATTGTCATCAAATTTGAAATAGTTGTGTGTAAGTATAAAAGCACAGAGCTCAGCAGCCAGTTGTGCTGTGGCATCATCAGGGATAGTGTTCCTGACAGCTTGTATTCCATCTGTGTGTGGGATGTTTGTGTAGAGAGCCTTTACATCCATGGTGGCTAGGATGGTGTTTTCTGGGAGGTGACCAATGCATTGTAGTTTTCTCAGGAAATCAGTGGTGTCACGGAGATAGCTGGGAGTGCTGGTGGCATAGGGTCTGAGTAGAGAGTCCATATATCCAGACAGTCCTTCAGTGAGAGTGCCAATCCCCGAGATGATGGGGCGTCCAGGATTTCCGGGTTTGTGGATCTTGGGTAGTAGATAGAATAACCCTGGTCAAGGCTCTAGAGGTATGTTGAATTCTTCTGGTGTTAGTGTAGGGAGTGTCCTGAGTAGATGCTGTAGTTTCTTAGTGTATTCCTCAGTGGGATCTGAGGGAAGTGGCCTGTAGAATTTGGTATTGGAGAGTTGTCTGGCGGCCTCCTTTTGGTAGTCAGACCTGTTCATGATGACAACGGCACCTCCTTTATCAGCCTCTTTGATCATAATATCAGGGTGGTTTCTGAGGCTGTGGATGGCATTGCGTTCTGCACGACTTAGGTTGTGAGGCAAGCGATGTTGTTGTTCCACGATTTCTGCCTGTGCACGCCGGCGGAAGCATTCAATGTATAGGTCCAGACTGTCATTTCGACCCTCAGGAGGAGTCCATGTGGAGTTCTTCTTCTTGTGCTGTTGGTGGGAGGGCACTTGTGTATCAGTGCACTGTTCAGTGTTGTCCTGGAAGTATTCTTTGAGTCGGAAATGGCGAAAGTAGGCTTCCAGATCGCCACAGAACTGTATCATGTTGGTGGGGGTGGCAGGGCAGAAAGAGTCCCCGAGATAGGACAGACTTTTCTTCTGGGCTGAGTGTGTAGTTGGATAGATTGACGATATTGCTGGGTGGGTTAGGGGTACCACGGTTGTGGCCCCATGTGGCAGGTAGGAGTTTAGACAGCTTACAGTCCTTTTTCCTTTGTAGAGAGGTGAAGTGAGTAATGTAGATCTCCTGTCTTATTCTAGTGAAGTCCATTTGTATAGAAGTTTGGTTATTAATGAGAGTCTCCAGGTTGGAGAGCTCTTTTTTGATGTTTTCCTGTTTGCTGTATAGGATGCTGATCAGGTGGTTCCTCAGTTTTTTTGATAGAGTATGGCATAATCTCTCACTGTGGTCTGTGTAGTATGTAGATAGCAGTGGATTTTTTACCTTTAGTCCATTTGGTATGATGTCCATCCTTTTGCATTTGGAAAGGAAGATGATATCTGTCTGTATTTGTGCAAGTTTCTTCATGAGGTTGATGGATTTCCACTCCATACGGCTAAATGCAGTGCCTTGCATGGTGTCAAGTATCACAGGGGTAGCCGTGTTAGTCTGGATCTGTAAAAGCAGCAAAGAATCCTGTGGCACCTTATAGACTAACAGACGTTTTGGAGCATGAGCTTTCGTGGGTGAATACCCACTTCCTCAGATGCATGTAGTGGAAATTTCCAGGGGCAGGTATATATATGCTAGCAAGCAAGCTACCTACGCTACACTGATGACATCTTCATCATCTGGACCCATGGGAAGGAGACTCTGGAAAAATTCCACCACGATTTCAACAGCTTCCACCCCACCATCAACCTCAGCCTGGACCAATCATGCTCCAAAACGTCTGTTAGTCTATAAGGTGCCACAGGATTCTTTGCTGCTTTTACAGATCCAGACTAACAAGGCTACCCCTCTGATACAGGAATTAATGGTAAATTCTCAGAATGGAGAGGGGTAACTAGTGGTGTTCCCCAAGGGTCAGTCCTAGGACCAATCCTATTCAATTTACTCATAAATGATCTGGAGAAAGGGGTAAACAGTGAGGTGGCAAAGTTTGCAGATGTTACTAAACTGCTCAAGATAGTTAAGACCAAAGCAGACTGTGAAGAACTTCAAAAATATCTCACATAACTAAGTGATTGGGCAACAAAATGGCAAATGAAATTTAATGTGGATAAATGTAAAGTAATGCACATGGGAAAAAATAACCCCAACTATACAAACAATATGATGGGAGCTAATTTAGCTACAAAGAATCAGGAAAAAGATCTTGGAGTCATTGTGGATAGTTCTCTAAAGACATCCACGCAGTGTGCAGCGGCAGTCAAAAAAGCAAACAGGATGTTAGGATGTTAGGAGAATAAGACTGAGAATATCTTATTGCCCTTATATAAATCCATGGTACACCCACATCTCGAATACTGTGTACAGATGTGTTCTCCTCACCTCAAAAAAGATACACTGGCACTAGGAAAGGTTCAGAGAAGGGCAACTAAAATGATTAGGGGTTTGGAAGGGTCCCATATGAGGAAAGATTAGAGGCTAGGACTCTTCAGCTTGGAAAAGAGGAGACTAAGAGGGAATATGATAGAGGTATATAAAATCATGAGTGATGTGGAGAAAGTGGATAAGGAAAAGTTATTTACTTATTCCCACAATACAAGAACTAGGGGTCACCAAATGAAATTAATAGGCAGCTGGTTTAAAACAAATAAAAGGAAGTTCTTCTTCATGCAGCACATAGTCAACTTGTGGAACTCCTTATCTGAGGAGGTTGTGAAGGCTGGGACTATAATAACGTTTAAGAGAGAACTGGATAAATTCATGGTGGTTAAGTCCATAAATGGCTATTAGCCTGGATGGGTAAGGAATGGTGTCCCTAGCCTCTGTTTGTCAGAGGGTGGAGATGGATGGCAGGAGAGTGATCACTTGATCATTGCCTGTTAGGTTCTCTCCCTCTGGGGCACATGGCATTGGCCACTGTTGGTAGACAGATACTGGGCTAGATGGACCTTTGGTCTGACCCGGTACGGCCGTTTCTTATGTTCTTATGTACTCCTGTTGGCCTCTTCCTCATTGGTGGAGGACAACACAAAGGTGTTTCAGGAAACAGGGTAGATTTGGTGTATGTCAGCATGATGCTCTCACTTTTTATTTGTTTATTTGGAGCCATATTCTGCCATCCTTATGTGCAGAGTAATTTACTACTTAATATGAATCTAGCCCTTTTAAAAATTTTATTTGCAGAGACATTAATCAGTCAGCCAACAGGCATTCCTTCCTATGCTCTGGGTGCTCTTATAACACCAACACTTTATGTTCTCAAAATTTTCGTATCATATAGCAACATAATATTCTGTCATTCCTACTTAATGAAATAAGATCAACAATGATAAATAAATACATACAACTATGTATACATACATACAACTATGTATAAATACATACAACTAATAAATAAATACAACTATGACATTGTTGGTATCAATGAAACTTGGTGGAATAATACACATGATTGGAATGTTGGTGTGGATGGGTATAGTTTGCTCAGGAAGGATAGACGGGGGAAAAAGGGAGGAGGTGTTGCCTTATATATTAAAAATGTACACACCTGGACTGAGGTGGAGATGGACATAGGAGACGGAAGTGTTGAGAGTCTCTGGGTTAGGATAAAAGGGGTAAAAAACAAGGATGATGTCATGCTAGGATCTACTACAGGCCACCTAACCAGGTGGAAGAGGTGGATGAGGCTTTTTTTAAACAACTAACAAAATAATCCAAAGCCCAAGATTTGGTGGTGATGGGAGACTTCAACTATCCAGATATATGTTGGGAAAATAACACCGCGGGGCACAAATTATCCAATAAGTTCCTGGACTGCATTGCAGACAACTTTTTATTTCAGAAGGTTGAAAAAGCTACTGGGGGGAAGCTGTTCTAGACTTGATTTTAACAAATAGGGAGGAACTCGTTGAGAATTTGAAAGTAGAAGGAAGCTTGGGTGAAAGTGATCATGAAATCATAGAGTTTGCAATTGTAAGGAAGGGTAGAAAGGAGTACAGCAAAATAGAGACAATGGATTTCAGGAAGGCAGATTTTGGTAAGCTCAGAGAGCTGATAGGTAAGGTCCCATGGGAATCAAGACTGAGGGGAAAAACAACTGAGGAGAGTTGGCAGTTTTTCAAAGGAACACTATTAAGGGCCCAAAAGCAAGCTATTCCGATGGGTAGGAAAGATAGAAAATGTGGCAAAAGACCATCTTTTAACCACGAGATCTTGTATGACCTACAAAATAAAAAGGAGTCATATAAAAAATGGAAACTAGATCAGATTACAAAGGATGAATTTAGGCAAATAACACAGGAATGCAGGGGCAAGATTAGAAAGGCAAAGGCACAAAATGAGCTCAAACTAGCTATGGGAATAAATGGAAACAAGAAGACTTTTTATCAATATGTTAGAAGCAAGAGGAAGACCAAGGACAGGGTAGGCCCACTGCTCAGTGAAGAGAGAGAAACAGTAACAGGAAACTTGGAAATGGCAGAGATACTTAATGACTTCTTTGTTTCGGTCTTCACTGAGAAGTCTGAAGGAATGTCTAACAAAGTGAATGCTTATGGGAAGGGGGTAGGTTTAGAAGATAAAATAAAAAAAGAGCAAGTTAAAAATCACTTAGAAAAGTTAGATGCCTGCAAGTCACCAGGGCCTGATGAAATGCATCCTAGAATACTCAAGGAGTTAATAGAGGAGGTATTTGAGCCTCTAGCTATTATCTTTGGAAAGTCATGGGAGACGGGAGAGATTCCAGAAGACTGGAAAAGGGCAAATATAGTGCCCATCTATAAAAAGGGAAATAAAAACAACCCAGGAAACTACAGACCAGTTAGTTTAACTTCTGTGCCAGGGAAGATAATGGAGCAAGTAATTAAAGAAATCATCTGCAAACATTTGGAAGGTGGTAAGGTGATAGGGAATAGCCAGCATGGATTTGTAAAGAACAAATCATGTCAAACCAATCTGATAGCTTTCTTTGATAGGATAACGAGCTTTGTGGATAAGGGAGAAGCGGTGGATGTGGTATACCTAGACTTTGGTAAGGCATTTGATACGGTCTCGCATGATATCCTTATTGATAAACTAGGCAAATACAATTTAGATGGGGCTACTATAAGGTGGATGCATAACTGGCTGGATAACCGTACTCAGAGAGTAGTTATTAATGGCTCCCAATCCTGCTGGAAAGGTATAACAAGTGGGGTTCCACAGGGGTCTGTTTTGGGACCGGCTCTGTTCAGTATCTTCATCAACGACTTAGATGTTGGCATAGAAAGTACGCTTATTAAGTTTGCAGACGATACCAAATTGGGAGGGATTGCAACTGCTTTGGAGGACAGGGTCAAAATTCAAAATGATCTGGACAAGTAGGAGAAATGGTCTGAGGTAAACCGGATGAAGTTCAATAAAGATAAATGCAAAGTGCTCCACTTAGGAAGGAACAATCAGTTTCACACATACAGAATGGGAAGAGACTGTCTAGGAAGGAGTATGGCAGAAAGAGATCTAGGAGTCATAGTGGACCACAAGCTAAATATGAGTCAACAGTGTGATACTGTTGCAAAAAAAGGAAACATGATTCTGGGATGCATTAACAGGTGTGTTGTAAGCAAGACATGAGAAGTCATTCTTCCGCTCTACTCTGCGCTGGTTAGGCCTCAGCTGGAGTATTGTGTCCAGTTCTTGGCACCGCATTTCAAGAAAGATGTGGAGAAATTGGAGAGGGTCCAGAGAAGAGCAACAAGAATGATTAAAGGTCTTGAGAACATGACCTATGAAGGAAGGCTGAAAGAATTGGGTTTATTTAGTTTGGAAAAGAGAAGACTGAGAGGGGACATGATAGCAGTTTTCAGGTATCTAAAAGGGTGTCATCAGGAGGAGGGAGAAAACTTGTTCACTTTAGCCTCTAATGATAGAACAAGAAGCAATGGGCTTAAACTGCATCAAGGGAGATTTAGGCTGGGCATTAGGAAAAAGTTCCTAACTGTCAGGATAGTTATACACTGGAATAAATTACCTAGGGAGGTTGTGGAATCTCCATCTCTGGAGATATTTAAGAGTAGGTTAGATAAATGTCTATCAGGGATGGTCTAGACAGTATTTGGTCCTGCCATGAGGGCAGGGGACTGGACTCGATGACCTCTCGAGGTCCCTTCCAGTCCTAGAATCTATGAATCTATAATGCCACCCTGCAGCCAAGATAAAATTGTTCAGCTTTCTAGATCCAAACCACCAAAGTTTGTATCTGGAGTTTTGGTTTAAACCACTCTCTAGTTCCTAGGAACATGTGTCCCAACCATCCCCACAGGCATTCATATCAGGCTGGTTGCAGTGTAGTTTTCTCCTGCTGTTACTGTCCACTGTCAATAATTTCCTATAATCCTGTATACATTCTCCTCTCAGTGCAGACCCTGCAAAGTGATAGATTTGACCAGTTCTTCCCCCTCCTTCAACACTTTTTTCAAATCCCAATCCCTGATTTAAGAGGGGGAATATAGGCCATGTCCATGTGCCAGCTCTGTGACATGCTTGTCTGTTTAACTATGTGGCAGGGCAGCTGGAATGGAGGGAAAGCTCAGATGGGTAGCAATATGTCCCTGATAAATCACTAACACTTACAACATGTTCTCATTCCACATGCCCCCAGGGGCCAAGAAGACTCTAGAGCTAGGGATTACAACACAGTCAGGCACTGAATGAGGGAAAAGGGGAGGAGGAGGGGTTTGTGGAAGGAGAATGCACATTACTGCCATCTCTAGTTACTGCCTGAGCACACAAGGAAAGCCAATTTACTGGATATTGGCAGCAGCCCCAGGGCTTGAAACAAGATACAGCTCCGAACATGGGCAAAGTCACGTAGAAGGAAGGGAGAGAGGCTCTGAGCCCTACTGGTCCGGGGTCACTTAGCACAGCAGCATGCCAGAGCCTGTAGGGAGGCAAGAGGCTTAAGGAAGCCCGTTGAAAGCGGAGAGGGAAGTATTTGGCACTACCAACTGGAGAGAGTCACAGGAGCTGCCGTGTTAATCTGCCCTCTGGGATTCCAGGAAAAACACATACACATGATGCAAAACAAGAGCTAGTGGTTGCTACAGATTTGGAGACCTATTGGCATTTTGTCAATACAGGTGGTAAACAGATCTAGAAGCTGAACTGACTAAACCCTTAGGACTGTCACTGACTACACTTCCCAGGCATCTTGCTCATGCAGAATGTATACAATTGTTTTCTATTCCAGCACTGCCATTTGAGATGGAGAGACACTGCCCAATTCAGGACAAATTTTATATCAGCTAAGGTATCACCTGCTAAGCACTCTGAGGCTCCATATGAAAGACACTATAGAAATACAATCCATTATTGAAAAGAACAGGAGTACTTGTGGCACCTTAGAGACTAACAAATTTATTTACGCATAAGCTTTCATGGGCTACAGCCCACTTCATCAGATGCATAGAATAGAACATACAGTAAGAAGATATATATACATACAGAGAACATGAAAAAGTGGAAGTAGCCATAGCAACTATAAGAGGCTAATTAATTAAGATGAGCTATTATCAGCAGGAGAAAAAAAAACTTTTGTAGTGATAATCAAGATGGCCCATTTCAGACAGTTGACAAAAAGGTGTGAGGATACTTAACATGGGGAAATAGATTCAATATGTCTAATGGGACCCAGCCACTCCCAGTCTCTATTCAAACCCAAGTTAATTGTATCTAGTTCGCATATTAATTCAAGCTCAGCAGTTTCTCGCTGGAGTCTGTTTTTGAAGCTTTTATGTTGCAAAATTGCCACCCTTTAAGTCTGTTACTGAGTGACCAGAGCGGTTGAAGTGTTCTCCTACTGGTTTTTGAATGTTATGATTCCTGATGTCAGATTTGTGTCCATTTATTCTTTTGCGTAGAGACTGTCCAGTTTGGCCAATGTACATGGCATAGGGGCATTGCTGGCACATGATGGCATAAATTGGTAGATGTGCAGGTGAATGAGCCTCTGATAGTGTGGCTGATGCGATTAGGTCCTATGATGGTGTCATTTGAATAAATATGTGGATAGAATTGGCATCGGGCTTTGTTGCAAGGATAGTGTTTTTGTTCTGTGGTGTGTGGTTGCTGGTTTGAGTATTTTCTTCAGGTTGGGGAGCTGTTTGTAAGCAAGGACTGGTCTGTCTCCCAAGATCTGTGAGAGTGAGGGATCATCTTTCAGGATAGGTTGTAGATCTTTGATGATGCACTGGAGAGATTTTAATTGGGGGCTGAAGGTGATGGTTAGTGGCGTTCTGTTATTTTCTTTGCTGGGTCTGTCCTGTAGTAGGTGACTTCTGGGTACCCCCCAACCTGAAGCAAATACTCACCAGCAACCACATGACAAAAACACTATGAGAAAAGGAATGAAAAGAGGCAAGACTGCTACTCTAGAGACAGGGTCAAAGTTTGGGTCACTTATTCGTTAGGGCTACAGGACAGGAGAGCCTTGTACTGCTTGAGTGAGCTCTTCTAGCTGGCACTCTCAGCAGCGCTAGCAGGCTCCAGAAGGTTTGTAGCAGTGACAAGGAATCCAAGGCAGAACTAAGAGAATAGATGAAGGGGAAAGCAATGTTTACTGAAAAAAATCAAGAGAAAATAAATGAAAACAAAGGTTGAACTGATAAACTTGGCTGAGTCTCATTTCCCAGTTATTAACTATACAAACAAGAACACACTTACATCCTAGGGATCATGCATGTTGGTCCCTGCCGGTTGCTGACAGATTCCATGCTCTGAGTTTGCATTTCAAGGTCTGCATAATCCATTTCCTTCAGTCAATTTCTCCCCTCTTTTCAGGAATAAAGAGAAGAACATCATAGAAACAGAGATGGTAAGCATTCTCAGTACCATCTGACTTCCAATCTAACACAATTGTGCAATGAGCAAGAGGAGCCTCATGCAGTTAACTCCAAGTTCCAGTTTATCCAATATTCGAAATCTTTGGAAAATTTTGAGCAAAACTGCTTTTCTTTCACGTGAATTTCACAAACCTAAGAGCAGGCAGTTTTGACAAAAAATATTCACTATGAATATTTCATCCAGCTCCACAAATGAAAACCTGCACTTTCTGTGATGTATCCATTATGCCAGTCTCTTTGCCCAGCATGATAGGACAGGAGGCTTCCATTGCTGCTAGAATGATTTCCCTGTGGGAAATTGTAAGGACCATGGGTGAGATCCTGACAAATGGCAAAACTCCCCATTTTTATCTTTGGTTGCTGTTGTGAAAATACAGCTACCACCATGTAAACAGAAATGCCGGTGCCCTGTAAACTCACACATACCCCAGCTCACTCACCTTAATAAATTGTGAACTTCAAATCCTAATTTGCACAGTTGAAATGCTAACATCATTAGCTATAGGTCATTTCTCCCCAACCCTCATTTAATTTTAAAGAGGACCTGGACATTAAATGCAAAAAACTTAATGTTGCATTAACATTTGTCATACAATTAGAGTCACAAAAGTTAGGAAATGGAAAAGCTAGTTTCCAACAGCAACTGGAACTCAACCATATTCATGTTTTATGGTGTATGTTGGACAAAGAATTATACTGTAATATTAAGCTACACATTTAACAAAAAGAAAACAGGAATATAAATTACAATGCATTTGAGTGAATGCTGCTGTCTGACACATTTTTTCATTTCCTGACTTTATTATTTTAACTCTGCAACCTTAATATTGAGCCCATGTAATTTTTGCATTTAGCAACCGAAAAACAGAAGTGTCTCCATGTTCTCCACTACTTAGCATTTCCAAGCATGTTCCTAGAGCACCCCTAAACTATTCAGCATTGCTCCTCAGTTCCCAGACCCTATTAAGATTCAAGGAGACACTTAAAAAGCCAAGAGACTTGAACATAAAGGCAGTCATACTAGCTGATGAATGACAATGATAAATGAGATAAATAGATAAAAAATATTGAGGCTTTGAATGGAAAGGCAAAACAAAGCACATCTTTCTTTCTTTATCTCACAGCTTTATCTATATTCAGATATTTCTGTCACACACACAAGCACAACCCTTCCCTACACCTACCTTTTTAAAGCTGAAAACACCAAAAGAAAACTGAGTTCCAATGCAAAGGATTTAAACTTCGGTTTATTAATCTTCCTTAGAATCCCTATAAGCCAAAAATCAAAGACTCAGCCAAAGAACCTTGGAGTTTGTTTAACTGTGGAACTTTCCATTTGCAGAGAAGTATTGAGTCACATCTTTCTCTGCAAATGGAAAGTTCCACAGTTAATCCATACCCTATAATTACTTCATTTGAAAACTAATTGGAAATGGTCTCTCCCACTTTCCGGATGCACTGTGATGCCTACTTTGAGCAAGATGTGGCTCAGAGTACTGCAAAGCTTCTATTCCTCTGTGCTTCCTAGCAGATGGCTGAATAGCAACATTACAGCAGTCTCAGGCCAGGCCAGCTGTGTGCCTCCAGAAAGCCCAGGAGGAGTGCTGTACCTGTAGCTCATCAAAAGGTTATTTTTCTAAACTGCTCATTCTTTTTTGGAAGTCGGATGCCCACTAATCCATCTCAACTGGGTAGTGTCCTTCCCTAGAGAGCTCTGGGGAGCAGTCAGAGCTGTTCAGATGACCTAGCTCCAAACTGAATACAGCTGACAGAAGCTGAATAAAAATATTTATGCCCTGGAAAAAAAATCTCAAGAAGGGCAGTTAGATGCCTAACTTTTATCTGTGCCTTTATAATATGCCCCCTTGAGCTTTAAAGATAATGTTCCAGATCCTCCATGGTGTAAACTGGTGTCATCTATTGACCTCAATTGGAGTGCTGCTGATTTTCACTAGCAAGGAACTGACCCAATGTGTTTTTATCACTTGAAAGTTAAGGGTTTTTTAAAAGACCTATACACAAAAGAAATGCCCTATCATAGAGTTGCCTACCAGAGTGTGTGAAGATTGGTGAATACATTATTTAGAGAAAATAAATTAACAAATAAGAAAAATATACTTTTCTATTTTACCACCATTCATCATTATTGCAAAGTAACTCACAGGAAGAAATACACTAGCATTTCCAGGGATGATTAGGCCTCTAGTTTCTTGTGGAAGAGGAAAGAGTTGAGGTCTTGTGATCCTCAGAACATTTCCTAACCACAAAGCTGTTACAGACTGCCTTTGATAGTGTATTGTCCAGTACAAGAGGGACATCCCAGTGTTTGCTTAAGACTTTAAACCAAAATTTGATTTTAATAACAATTAGTTTCCCTTCCTTTTTTGCTGAAGTTCTAAAATAAAGCAGTTATATGAATCAGTCCTGTTGTGGGTTTTGTTTCCTTGCAAAACTCATTAACTGACTCATTGACATCAGTATAAGAATAAACTATGACCTGTGTTATGCAGGAGGTCAGATAAGAGGATCATAACAGTCTCTTCTAGCCTTGTAATCTATGAATAGACTAATGCCACAAGGGACCATCATGATAATCTAGTCTGACTTCCTGCACATTGCAGGCCACAGAACCTCACCCAACCACTCCTGTAATTGACCCATAACCTCTGGCTGAGTTACTGATGTCCTCAAATCATGATTTAAAGACTTCATATTATATAAGTTTATAGTAGTTTAAAGCTGCAAGTGACCATGCAGAGGAAGGTGAAAAAACCCCAAGGTCTCTGCCAATCTGACCTGTGGAAAATTCCTTTCCAACCCCAAATATGGTGATCAGTTGGACCCTGAGCATGTGGGCAAGACCCATCAGCCAGATCCCTGGGAAAGAATTCTCTGTAGTAACTCTGAGTCCTGCCCATCTAGTGTCCCATCACTCGCTGTTGTTGACATTTGCTACTAGCAGTTACAGATTGGCTACATGCCATTGTAAACAGTCTCATCATACCATCCTCTCAATAAACATAACAAGTTCAGCCTGGAAGCCAGTTAGGTTTTTTGCCTCTACTGCTCTCCTTGGAAGGCTGTTCCAGAACTTCATTTCTTGGATGGTTGGAAACAATCATCTAATTTCAAGCCTAAACTTGTCGATGGCTAGTTTATATACATTTGTTCTTGTGTCCACACTGACACTTAAATAACTCCTCTCCCTCCCTGATATTTATCCCTATAATGTATTTATAGAGAGCAATTGTATTTCCCCACAGCCTTCGTTTTGTTAGGCTAAACAAGCCAAGCTCTTTGAATCTCCTCTCATAAGATAGGTTTTCCATTCCTCGGATCATCCTAGTAGCCCTTCTCTGCACCTTTTCCAGTTTGAGTTCATCTTTCTTAAACATGGGAGACCAGAACTGCACACTGTATTCTGGATGAAGTCTCACCAGTGCCTTATATAATGGTATTAACACTTCTCTGTCTCTACTGGAATAACTAGCCTGATACATCCTAGGACTGCATTAGACTTTTTCATGGCCACATCGTATTATTAGCTCGTAGTCATTCTATGATCAACAATACACTGAGGTCCTTCTCTTCCTGTCACTTCCAAATGATACATCTCCAGCTTATAGCAAAAATTCTTGTTCTTAGTCCCTAAGTGCCTGACCTTTCATTTTGCACTATTAAATTTCATCCCATTTCCATTATTCCAGTTTTCATGTTCATCCAGATCTTCTTGTATGATATTCTGCTCATATTGGCAATACCGCTCAAATTTGTGTCATCCGCAAATTTTATTAGCACATTCCCACTTTTTGTGCCAAGGTCATTAATAAAAATATTGAATAAGTTTGGTCCCAAGACTGATCCCTGAGGAACTCCACTGGTAACTTCCCTCCAGCCTGACAGTTCACTTTTCAGTATGTCTTATGATAGCCTACCCTTTAACCAGTTCCTCATCCATCTTTTAATTTTCATATTAATTTCCATCTTCTCCAATTTAACTAATAATTTCCCATATGAAACTGTATCAAATGCATTACTAAAATCCAGGTAGATTAGATCATCTGCATTTCCTTTGTCTAAAAAATCAGTATCTTCTCAAAGAAGGAGATCAGGTTATCCTAGCACTAGCCGCCTTTTGTAAAACCACGTTGTATTTTATCCTAATTTCCATTCACCTCTGTGGCCTTAACTACTTTCTCTTTCAAAATTTGTTCTAAGACCTTGCATACAAGTGAGGTCAAACTAAGAGGTCTGTAGTTTCCCAGATCACTTTCCCCTCCCCCCCTTTTCTTAAAACTAAGTACTATATTAGCAATTCTCCAGTCACATGAATGATCATCCTGTTAAAAGGATTCTTTAGTTTTTGGTCTGAATGCTAAGAATGTTACTTTCCATTTCTTTCTCCTTTGTTCTTTCACCCAGCTTTCGTTATCCCAGGAAAATTCCTTAGGCTTACCTATAAACAAACATAGTAATGCTTTAACTATGCCAGTATAAAAGCTGCCGCAGTGTTACACAGTTATACTAGGATAGAAGTGCTCATACTACTCTTGCTTCTTTCTGTACAGGGGGAATAAGCTATTTCAATGTAAGGCCCCTTTGTACTGGTATATCTGCATCCACATTAAGGGTTGTACTAGCATTACTTTATCAGTAAAAACCCAACTAAGCAAAAAATAACACGCCTTGCTGACATAGTTATCCTGATACAACAACTGTGTAGACCACACCTTAAAATTATAAAGTCATAAAGCAGGTATCCAAATGTGAAGACATTTAATTATATTTTTCCAAGGATGTTTGCATAGCACTTGCCTATTGCACAAATATTTCAGAGATCATTTCTTGTATGGTCTTTGGTATTTTAAAGGAACATAAGAGTAATTAATATCAGACCATTAGTCCATCAAATCTGCTAACTGGCTGTGGTGAATCAGAGAATTACAGAACTGGAAGTGACATTGAGAGATCATCTAGTCCAGTCCCCTGCACTCCAGGCAGGAGTAAGTATTATCTAGACCATCGCTGACAGGTGTTTGTCCAACCTGCTCTTAAAAATCCCCAATGATGGGGATTCCACCACCTCCCTAAGCAATTAATTCCAGTGCTTAACCACTCTGACAGTTAGGAAGTTTTTTCTAATGTCCAACCTAAATCGCTCTTGCTGCAATTTAAGCCAATTGCTTCTTGTCCTACCCTCAGAGGTTAAGAACAACATTTTTTCTCCCTCCTCCTTGTAACAACCTTTTATACACTTGAAAACTGTTATCATGTCCCCTCTCAGTCTTCTCTTCTCCAGACTAAACAAATCCATTTTTTTCAATCTTCCCTCCTAGGTAATGTTTTGCTTTTCTCTGGACTTTCTCCAGTTTGTCCACATCTTTCCTGAAATGTGGCACCCAGAACTGGATACAATACTCCAGTTGAGGCCTAATCAACGTGGAGTAGAGCAGAAGAATTACTTCTCGTGTCTTGCTTACAATACTCCTGCTAATATATCCCAGGGTGATGTTTGCTTTTTTTGCAACAGCTGTACACTGTTGACTCATATTTAGTTTGTGATCCACTATGACCCCCAGATCCCTTTCTTCAGTGCTCCTTCCTAGGCAGTCATTTCTCATTTTGTACATGTACAACTGATTGTTCCTTCCTAAGTGGAGTACTTTGCATTTGTCCTTATTGAATTTCATCTTATTTACTTCAGACCATTTCTCCAGTTTGTTCAGATCATTTTGAATTTTAATCCGATCCTCCAAAGCACTTGCAACCCCTCCTAGCGTGGTGTCATATAGGACAGTTACCTGTTCCGTAACTGGAGTTCTTCCAGATGTGTTGCTCAGGTGTATTCCACAGTAGGTGTGCATGTTCTCCACGTGCACCGGTGCTGGAAGTTTTTCCCTTAGCAGTACCCTTAGTGGGGGACCCATGCTGCAACTCCTAGAGTGGCACCTCTATATTGCACTATAAGGGGAGCTGCACACTCCCCACACCCTCGGTTCCTTCTTGCCAGACAACTCCGACAGAGGGGAAGGAGGGCAGGATGTGGAATACACCTGAGCAACACCCTATCTCGAAGAATGCCAGTCCTTTCTTCTTCGAGTGATTGCTCATGTGTGTTCCACAGTAGGTGACTCCAAGCTATATCTGATGGCGGTGGGTAGGAGTTTAAGGGTTTCTGGGACGGAGTACCGCCCTACCAAACCCAGCATCATCTTGTGTTTGGGGGACAATTGCGTAGGGTGAGGAAAAGGTGAGGACAGAGGACCACGTGGCAGCCCCACAAATGTCCTGAATGGGGATGTGAGCTACGTAGGCGGCTGACGAGGCCTGAGTTCTCGCAGAATGTGCCTTCATGATAGGCGTCGGGGGAATCCCTGCCAGGTCATAACACGTACATATGCATGAGGTAATCCAGCAGGAAATTCACTGGGTAGAAACTGGTTGCCCCCTTATGAGTTCAGCAGATGCAATGAAAAGATGCATGGATTTCCGGAATGGCCTGGTTCAGTCTAGGTAAAAGACCAGCTCCCTACGCACATCCAGTGTGTGCAGGCGCCATTCCTCATTAGAGGAATGGGGCTTGGGACAGAGTATCAAAAGGAAAATGTCCTGATCCATATGAAAAGCCGAGACCACTTTCAACAGAAAATCTGAGTGTGGGCGAAGCTGGACCTTATCCCTGTGGAAGACCGTATACAGGGGTTCCGAGGTTAGGGACCTAAGCTCCGAGACACGGCGGGCTGAGGTGATCACCACAAGGAATGCTACCTTCCATGATAAGTGGGACCAGGAACACGTGGCCAAGGGTTCAAAAGGGGGACCCATGAGACAGGAGAGCACTAGGTTCAGATCCCATAGTGGGACCGGGGGCCTGGTGTAAGGGAATGCCTGATCCAGTCCTTTTAAAAAACCGGGACATCATGTGATGGGAAAATCGAGCGACCATGCACCGGAGTGTGGAAAGCCGAAATGGCAGCTAAGAGGACCCTGACCGAGGTGGGAGCTAGCCCTGGGTCCTAAGGGGCAGGAGGTAGTTGAGAATGGCCGAACTGGGTCAGACCAAAGGTCCATCCAGCCCAGTATCCTGTCTACTGACAGTGGCCAATGCTAGGTACCCCAGAGGGAGTGAAACTAACAGGTAATGTTCAAGTAATCTCTCGCCTGCCATCCATCACCACCCTCTGACAAACAGAGTTTAGGGACACCATTCCTTACCCATCCTAGCTAATATCCATTAATGGACTTAACCTCCATTAATTTATCCAGTTATCTTTTAAACTCTGTTATAGTCCTAGCCTTCACAACCTCCTCAGGTAAGGAGTTCCACAAGTTGACTGTGCGCTGTGTAAAGAAGAACTTCCTTTTATTTGTTAAAGCAGCAAAGAGTCCTGTGGCACCTTATAGACTAACAGACGTTTTGGAGCATGAGCTTTCGTGGGAGAATACCCACTTCGTCAGATGCATGTACACCCACGAAAGCTCGTGCTCCAAAACGTCTGTTAGTCTATAAGGTGCCACAGGACTCTTTGCTGCTTTTACAGATCCAGACTAACACGGCTCCCCCTCTGATACTTTTATTTGTTTTTAATGTGCTGCCCATTAATTTCATTTGGTGGCCCCTAGTTCTTATATTATGGAAACAAGTAAATAACTTTTTCTTATTCACTTTCTCCACATCACTCATAATTTTATATACCTCTATCATATCCCCACTTAGTTTCCTCTTTTCCAAGCTGAAAAGTCCTAGCCACTTTAATCTCTCCTCATATGGGACCCATTCTAACCCCCAATCACTTTAGTTGCCCTTCTCTGAACCTTTATTAATGCTAGTATATCTTTTTTGAGATGAGGAGACCACATCTGTACGCTGTATTCAAGATGTGGGCGTACCATGGATTTATATAAGGGCAATAAGATATTCTGTCTTATTCTCTATCCGCTTTTTAATGATTTCTAACATCCTGTTTGCTTTTTTGACTGCCGCTGCACACTGTGTGGACGTCTTTAGAGAACTATCTGTGACGACTCCAAGATCTTTTTCCTGATTAGTTGTAGCTAAATTAGCTCCCATCATATTGTATGTATAGTTGGGGTTATTTTTCCCAATGTGAATTACTTTACATTTATCCACATTAAATTTAATTTACCATTTTGTTGCCCAATCACTTAGTTTTGCGAGATCTTTTTGAAATTTTTCACAGTCTGCTTTGGTCTTAACTTTCTTGAGCAGTTTAGTATCATCTGCAAACTTTGCCACATCACTTTTTACCCCTTTCTCCAGATCATTTATGAATAAATTGAATAGGATTGGTCCTAGGACTGACCCTTGGGGAACACCATTAGCTACTCCTCTCCATTCTGAAAATTTACCATTTATTCCTATCCTTTGTTCCCTCTCGTTTAACCAGTTCTCAATCCATGAAAGGACCTGCCCTCTTAATCCATGACAACCTAACTTACGTAAGAGCCTTTGGTGAGAGACCTTGTCAAAGGCTTTCTGGAAATCTAAGTACACTATATCCACTGGATCCCCCTTGTCCACATGTTTGTTGATCCCTTCAAAGAACTGTAATAGATTTGTAAGACAGGGTTTTCCTTTACAGAAACCATGTTGACTTTTGCCCAACAATTTATGTTCTTCTATCTGCCTGACAATTTTATTCTTTACGATTGTTTCAAGTAATTTGCCCAGTACTGACATTAGACTTACCGGTCTGTAATTTCTGGGATCACCTCTAGAGCCCTTTTTAAATATTGGCATTACATTAGCTATCTTCCAGTCATTGGGTACAGAAGCCAATTTAAAGGACAGGTTACAAATCATAGTCAGTAGTTCCACAATTTCACATTTGAGTTCTTTCAAACCTCTTGAGTGAATGCCATCTGGTCCTGGTGACTTGTTAATGTTGAGTTTATCAATTAATTCCAAAACCTCCTCTAGTGACACCTCAGTCTGTGACAATTCCTCAGATTTGTCACCCACAAAAGCCGGATCAGGTTTGGCAATCTCCCTAACATCCTCAGCTGTGAAGACTGAAGCGAAGAATTCATTTAGTTTCTCCACAATGACTTTATCATCTTTAAGTGCTCCTTTTGTATCTCGATCGTCCAGGGGCCCCACCGGTTGCTTAGCAGGCTTCCTGCTTCTGATGTACTTTAAAAACATTTTGTTATTACCTTTCGAGTTTTTGGCTAGCTGTTCTTAAAACTCCTTTTTGACTTTTCTTATTACATTTTTACACTTAATTTGTCAGTGTTTATGTTCCTTTCTATTTACCTCACTAGTTATGACTGTGAACCACTATCTTGGAACGATTTTCCAACCAGTTATGCACCCACCTTATAGTAGCTCCATTTAGGTTGTATTTCCCTAGTTTGTTTATGAGAAGGTCATGCGAGATAGTATCAAAAGACTTACTTAAGGCTTTTGAATAACTGATGCTTCTGAAATCTTACCCTTCCACAGGGAACCATTTGGAGGATAGTCCAGTTTCCATTAACATCAATGGAGAGACTCCCACTGACTTAATAGGTGCTGGATCAGGTCCCTAATCAGCTATGGAATGCTGTGCACGGGAAGGTGCATGTTGCTGGCAACTAGCTTATGCTCTGAAATAGGAGCTTTTGTTATCCATATTTTCTTACTTTGCCTAACTACACATGTTAAAAGCAGTGCAATTATCCAGCCCTCTTAAAAACCCAGACGTTATATATCTTTTGATGACCTCCTGTGGCAGTAAATTCCACAGACTTATACTATGTACTATATTTCCTCATATGGAGTCTAAATCTCATTGTCCTTTAATATTTGAATCCTTTGAGTTTCAGGTTTGACTGAAACCTGAAGCAGAACTCCCGCGTGCAAGCCCCCACTGATCAAAGGCATAGAAAGTGTTTGTTCAAACTCCTGTGAAGTGAGAGTGATACATTTCACACAGGTCTTGACAATATTGAAACTGTCAATTCACTTTCCTGCTTAAAAGCTTCAGAACAGATTTAGACTGTGTGTTGTACAATGGCTGTCTGTACACTATAACAGCCAACAGATGGGAAATGAAAGTTTTAGCCACTGCAGTAACAACATATGTGGCTAAATTGTTCCATATCTGCTCTGGGGTTATGAGGACTCAAGAGGCCTTCCTCCCTGCTTAGAGCCCACCTCACAATAGGGTTGCCAGTCATTCAGTTTTTGACTGGAATGCCCAGTCGAAAAGGAACCCTGGCGGCTCCAGTCAGCACCCATCGGCGGGGAGAACCTGCAGCAGCGCTCTCCCTAGAGCTGCTGTGATTTGGGCTATGCTGGGAGTGCGGTGAGCCAGGGATAGCAGTGGGATGTGTATGTCACTTTCAGGGAATTCTCCCCCCACCGCATTCCAGAGAACAGGAAAAACTTTTGTCCTCAGTGCGCTGGCCAAGCCATGTGTCCAGGATTCATGGCAGATAAAGCAGGCTCTGAGGCCCGAGAAATGCCATGGGGGGCGCTGGTGTGCCTGCTATTTAAGGTGCCACCTGACATCAGTGCCTGCCGGAGCCCCCGCAAACCACGCCAGCCACAGCCATGCAGAACCCTCACCCCAAACCCTCTCCTGTGTCCCAACCCCCTGCCCCAGCTCAGAGCCACTTTACACACCCAAACTCCCTCCCTGCACCCCACACCCCCTCCTGCACCTGAACTCCTTCCCAGAGTCTGCACCTCCCTCTCACACTCTGAACCCTCTGGCCCCAGCCTGTAGTCCCCTCATGCACCCCAAGCCCTGGCTCCACCTAGAGTCCACACCCCCAAGTGGAGCCTCACCCCCTTCCACACCTCAATCCCTTGACCCAGCCTGGAGTCCCCTTCCACATTCCAAACACCTTGGCCCCAGCCTGGATCCCCCTCCTGAACCCCACCTGTTCATCCCTGGCCCCACCCCAGAGCCCACTCTCCCGGCCAAAGCCCTCACTGGCCCACCTCCTGCCCCAGCCCGATGAAACTGAGCGAGAGTGCGGGAGAGCGAGTGATGAAGGAGGGGAGGATGGAGTGAGCGGGGGCAGGGCCTTGGGGAAGGGGCAGGGCAAGGATGTTTGGTTTTCTGAAATTAGAAAGCTGGCAACCCTACCTTACAAGGGCTCGTCACACTTGCAGTCCACGCAACCTCCTGAGCCCAGGAATTCCTGCCTGCTAGTGGAGTAGCCCAGGATGCTAGCCACCCCAAAGGGGTAGGTGGAAAGCAATGTGATAGCCCCCTCCTGTCCTCCACACTGGCTGGTGGACCTTACCAGACAGATGGGAGATGAAAGTCTCCTGCAGCAGTCCCCGAGGAAGGGAGTTGGGGCTGAGAACAAAGCCCTGGCTGGAAATTTTAGAGAAGGTAAAGAAGGCAAGTCAGGCCTTACACCTTCTCCAGTGGCCCAGAGCTGTAAGAGATGGTACCTCAGGGAGAAGGGAATGTGCCCAACTTAAGGCTGAGGAGGAAGACTGTTCACTTTGAACTTCCTGCTAATAACCAGACCCCCTAGAAAGTGTTTTTCATCAGTACAACTTACAGCACTTGACAAAGTAGGTTAGTAATTTTCTCCCCATTTTACAGGTGTGGAAATTCTCATGCGGAGGGAAGTTACTTTCCTAAGGTCTTCCAGCAGGTCAGTGGCAAAGATGGGAAGAGAACTTAGGTCTCAGGTCACAGTCCAGTGCCTTATCCATTAGGTATATCGGGGCATGACCAGAGCCTCTCTGTACTTCAACAATTCCCAGCTGATCTCTTGTCATGAAACTGTAAAGTGACAAACTGAAAACTAATAAAGAAATACTTTATTATACAATCATTTGTTAACATGTGGCACTCATTGCCACAAGATATCATTGAAAGAGCTTAAATAACAAACAACTATATGGATAATATATTAGAGAATGATAAATGAATAAGTAATTTAAATCCTCATGCTTCAGGGCATAATACAAACACTGATAGGGGTTAGGAAAAACTTCTCCCTTGGGCTGATTATGGGATTAATGTGCTTTCCTCTGAAGAATTTGGCTCTAGCCACTGTCAGAGACAGAATACTAGACTATTCATTTGATCTGGTATAGCAGTTCCATTGTTCCTAAAAGTCTCAGCTTTCAGAGTAGCAGTGTGCTTTCTCTAAACTATCACATTTTGGACTATGCAAGCCATGCTTTCAGACATGGGACTTCATTGATTTTGAGAGCTATGTAATTTCTCTTTGGGCTGTGAACAGTTGCAATTTATTAGTTACAGTCTCTTTACTCATAAAGAAGGTAGTTCTGCTTCTCACCAAAACATTTAATTGCAATATATTCTGTTTGTTTAATCCATTTACTAGGTGCTTTTTCTGAGGAATTTAAGCACCCATGATAAAGACCAACCACAAAGGATTAAAAATCTAGGAAAACAAGCAACCAGGCAAATCAAGTGCACAGTCACTGAGCAGCAAAAACATATTCCATCTCCAAAAGGATCCATTTCCAATAAATTGGAAGAAGGGGAAAAAGCAAGAGGATGGCAGAAGGCTAACAAAAATGGAAATAGCTGAAACAGCCCATGATAGGAGAAATGAAATAGTAAAATGGAACTGGATATGTGTCCAAAAGACAGCCAGACAAAGATTGTGGAGGAAGACCTCTAGGAGGAAGACCCAATTTTTAGGGACTGACATTCCATTCCCATCCTTTGGGAAGCTAGTATAATACAAGAGATTCTGTGTTTCTTCTGCCTGCACAATTCTTACTGAAATCAGTGAGCCCTTTGGATTCGCAAAGAATTCAAGATTGATTCCCAAGGCTTTAATTGTGCCATTTACATAGAAGGTAATGCAGAGCTGCCCTGCCACAGAAAGGTACCATGACTCTCAGGTCTCCCTGGTGCACAGAGACGGTGCAACTGTTACTACTTCTCTTTCAGTGTACACCTTACTCCCCACTACTGTGGCTGACCAGGTCGGCTGTCTAGCGCATAGAGGTTGGGGTCATAGCCTTGCTTGTCTAGTCTCCTGCGTTTGAGACACCAGGCTTCCTCAGAGGAGTACAGACAAAGAAGTCCCTGTGTTCCCTAGAATGCAAGGACTATAATTCTACTTGGCCTTTGCACAGATGACACAAGGAGGGGGAAGACTCACTACACCCACCCCCTCAACTCTGACCCACATAAGTGCCAGGCAGAATCTGATCCTAAGGGTATGTCTACACTACGGGATTATTCCAATTTTACATAAACCGGTTTTGTAAAACAGATTGTATAAAGTCGAGTGCACGCGGCCACACTAAGCACATTAATTCCGTGGTGTGCGTCCATGGTCCGAGGCTAGCATCGATTTCTGGAGCTTTGCACTGTGGGTAGCTATCCCGTAGCTATCCCATAGTTCCCGCAGTCTCCCCCGTCTATTGGAATTCTGGGTTGAGATCCCAATGCATGATGGTGCAAAAACAGTGTCACGGGTGATTCTGGGTAAATGTCATCACTCATTCCTTCCTCCGTGAAAGCAACGGCAGACAATCATTTCATGCCTTTTTTCCCTGGATTGTACTGGCAGACACAATAGCATGGCAACCATGGAGCCCGTTTTGCCTTTTGTCACTGTCACCGTATGTGTACTGGATGCTGCTGACTGAGGCGGTACTGCAGCACTACACAGCAGCATTCATTTGCCTTTGCAAGATAGCAGAGACGGTTATCAGTTGTTCTGTACTGTCTGTCATGCCATTGTAAATTGGCAATGAGATGACGATTATCAGTTGTTCTGTACCTTCTGCTGCTGTCATGGGTGCTCCTGGCTGAGGTCGGCCGGGGGCGCAAAGACAAAAATGAGAATGACTCCCCAAGTCAATCTCTCCTTTATGGTATCTAAAAATAGAGTCAGTCCTGCCTAGAATATAGTGCAAGTGTACTAGAGAACCAGAGAGCACAGCCGCTCCGTGTCAGATCCCGCAGAAATGATGAGCTACATGTCATTCTAGGGGATGCCCCTGCAACAACCCCACCCATTGCTTCCCTGCTCCCCCAACCCTCCTGGGCTACCATTGCAGTGTCCCCTCATTTGTGTGATGAAGTAATAAAGAATGCAGGAATAAGAAACACTGACTTGTTAGTGAGATAAAATGAGGGGGAGGCAGCCTCTAGCTGCTATGATAGTCCAGGCAGGACATTAAATGGTGCAGGGGAGAGGAGCCCAGCATCCCGCTGCTATGATAGTCCAGGCAGTACAGAATCTTTTCTTTACATGAAAGGGAGGGGGCTGATGGAGCTCAGCCCCCAGTTGCTATGATGAAGATGGTTACCAGCCGTTCTGTACCATCTACTGGGAATGACCGGGAGTCATTCCTATTTTTACCCAGGCAGCCCCGGCCAACCTCACCTGAGGCCAGCCAGGAGCACTCACGGGCTGATGATGATGATGGATAGCAGTCATATTGTACTGTCTGCCACTGAGGAGGGGAGAGGAGAGGATACTGCTGTTCACTGCTGCAGCATTGCGTCTACCAGCAGCATGCAGTAGACATAGGGTGACATTGAAAAAAGTCAAGAAATGATTTTTTTCCCTTTTCTTTCACATGGGAGGAGGAGGGTAAATTAACAAGCTATGAACGACCCTGAACCACCCCTAACAATGTGTTTGACCCTACAGGCATTGGGAGCTCAGCCAAGAATGCAAATGCTTTTCGGAGACTGCGGGGACTGTGGGATAGCTGGAGTCCTCAGTCCCCCCTCTCTCCCTCCATGAGCGTCCATTTGATTCTTTGGCTTTCCGTTACGCTTGTCACGCAGCACTGTGCTGTGGACTTTGTATCATAGCCTGGAGATTTTTTTCAAATGCTTTGGCATTTTGTCTTCTGTAACGGAGCTCTGATAGAACAGATTTGTCTCCCTATACAGCGGTCAGATCCAGTATCTCCCGCACGGTCCATACTGGAACTCTTTTTGGATTTGGGACTGCATCACCACCCGTGCTGATCAGAGCTCCACGCTGGGCAAACAGGAAATGAAATTCAAAAATTCATGGGGCTTTTCCTGTCTACCTGGCCAGTGCATCGGAGTTCAGATTGCTGTCCAGAGCAGTCACAATGGTGCACTGTGGGATACCGCCCGGAGGCCAATACCGTCAATTTGCAGCCACACTAACCCTAATCCGATATGGTAATACCGATTTCAGCACTACTCCTCTCGTCTGGGAGGACTATAGAAACCTGTTTAAAGAGCCCTTTATATCGATATAAAGGGCCTTGTTGTGTGGATGGGTGCAGCATTAAATCGGTTTAAATCAGTTTAAACGCGTAGTGTAGACCAGGCCTAAGTTAGCATTATGTGTGTCTCTCATGCAGAAGCATCAAACATTAATTTACAATATAAATACAAAAATATAATGACAAAAGATGGTCAAAGAACATAAGCCCAAGTATAAAAATTAACATCAGTCTTAACACATGGACACAACAACACTATAAATTCAGATCTTATACCTACTTGGGTTTGGAATGTGCACCTGCTAGAAGTGTGTGCCATACGTCTGTAGACTATATTATGGAATCATCAGCAGAGCAGCTTAACGGAAGTAACATACAAAGTTAACATCATGCATGCCAACCACTACTATTTTGTACAAGGAAGAGTCTATGAAGACAGTTTTCTGGTATGCCAGCAAATAAATAAATAAATAAACAAATGTTAAAAATATATAAATAAAGGCATGGTAATGAATGAAATTACAAGAACAAGGACCACTGTACCTGAATTAGACTCTCATGGTAATAGCCAAAAGGTGGCAACATTTTGAAGGTGATAAGAGAAGGCACTAAGCACAAAGCTGACATGAGCAGAAAAGTCTTTAAGGTGCCACAGGACTCATTGTTGCTTTTTACAGCTCCAGACTAACACGGCTACCCCTCTGATACCAAGCCAGCCCTGTGCTTTAAGAAACAATACTTACAGAATCAGCACCCAATATATATGTTGGAAGATATATAAGCTTTTATTAATCATTGACATGGTATAACCAATACCAGCTTCTTCTGTATATTAAGGAAGCACAACTATATTCCCCTTTTAGTTTAGCTGGTATCATAACAGCCTTCTTCCTATTAAATATTTGTTACACCAGACATTTAAGAGGGAGCATGGTCTTCATAGCAGGGGGAGAAGTGTTACCTTCTCTTTGTCCAGCCACTGTCCATCCTCTTACAGCTTCCCTCTAACAAACAGTGCAGAATATCATATTAAATCATTTTCCTCTCATAATCTTGTTCTATATTTCCTTTCTCATCAGTGCTAATGATTCTAGTATTTCTGTGGAAAGAAAATCTCTCTCTTTCAAGATCATCTTGCCTGATTCATCCAGCGATGTTGTAATCTAGTATTTGGGACATGGTAGTTTATCCCCGTGGAAGCAAGTGGCCTGAACGATATACACGTATAGCTTGAGAATAAGCAAGAGAGAAAATACTGGAAGGACTGAGAATTCCATGGAGTGGCAGTAAACTTGTATGGTCTATACATTCTTTTCCATTTGTCTGTGCAGAGGGAAGCCACTCCAGTATCACCAACCCCAACTATAAAAAAAAAAAGAAACATGAATACCCCCCCTGCCAGGATCAGAAGATTCACTTAAAATCACAAGATCTTAAAAAAATTATAGATTTGGGGTACTTTTCTCACTCATTTGAGACTTTAGGGTACATTCTAGTCATGTTTTCAACCTTTTCCCTACAATCATGTGGGCTAGAAACTTACTTTTAAAAAAATGAAATCTGAAATTCTCATGTAATCACTTGACTTCAGGAGTTGGTGCTTTAAGAAAATAAAATATCATAAGACTTGTGATAAAATCACGATAATTGGCAACACTATCAAGTTGTGGGCAAAGAAGGGGCACAGAGCAGCTTCACTGGTTATGCTTTCTTGATTCCATGGAAGCACCTGTAGCCCAAATCCATAGGACTGGCTTCTGTAGGTCAGGAGTAGGCATGAGAGGCACAGAGGTGGGGCTGGGGAGAAGCTCTTGACTATTATGGAAATGTACCTCAAAGTCCCAGAAAACAGAGAGACCAGGCAGGACAACAGGCAGCACTGCAGTGACAGATTTTCACAGGAGATGAGATTATGGAGCAAGACTCAGTCAGTGTGGAGGTTCTACATGAAGCCTGTACTAAATCTTGGGTTAAACGTTTTCTTTGTCTTGGTTGTTCTATAAAAGTTATTTATTTTAGTCCAAGGTTAAAGAGCTTTTGATGAGTAAAGCAACAGCTTTTTGTGTGACTCTTCATGTATTTTGTAATCTCATTTAGTCTTGTTAGGTCAGGGAAGATTTCTCTGGTTTTATGGAGTATTGTGGATTCTGCCTGTTGATTTACTCTGCTGGAAGAGTTCACACAGAGTTTTAAGTCATTGGGACTTCTCCTGCTGTTAGAGAGCCACCCAAAACCCCTATTTCTTTAAGGTTGGGAATTTCAAAGGGGCCTAAGAGATCTCAGTAACCACTGAAATCCCATTAAAATTCACTGAGAGGAGGGCACTTAACTCAAGTAGGCACCTTGGAAAACCCCCAGCCTTTACTGGTGTGACTGAACAAGAAAAGTTTTTCACATGAATGTTTTAAGATTAGGTATTTATTAACTAGTGTTTGCTTAACTAACTGTATCTACTAATGTTAGGTCATTGTGCTTTCACAGTCATTTGATGTA
The DNA here is from genome assembly GCF_007399415.2 of Gopherus evgoodei. Taxonomy (NCBI): domain Eukaryota; kingdom Metazoa; phylum Chordata; order Testudines; family Testudinidae; genus Gopherus; species Gopherus evgoodei. The sequence goes on along the minus strand of NC_044327.1, from coordinate 110,875,803 downwards.
CTGTGGGGTCAATCGACGTATATATTTATTGGTAATTCAATATTGTGAGCACAGGTTCATGAGATTTATTCTTCCTGACAGGGCCTTAATGTTGAATCTGTGGTAAAACTGCCCGTATCTCATTTTAAGGAATATGGAAAGAGGTTACTGTGGTCATGAGAAAGAACTCATATAAAGACTATCCAACTTTGTCATGTAATGGATGTCGCCCTTCCAGCTCAGTAGCCCTCAATGTGCAATTCCTTCATGACTAAATCTCACCATCCTTACAGAGCCCTTCCTTAGGCAAATCTCTCATTTCATTCAACAGGAGCATAACCTGGGTAAGCATTGACAGATCTGGCCCTCAGTGAATACTTATTTTATAGAGAGATGTCTAAGCACAGAGCTAGGAACGAGTTTGAATGAATCATCAGTGTTCCCATCTATAAAATGGGAATAATAATGTTTAGTTATCTGGCCTACAGAGGTGTTTAGGAATTAATTAAATTAAATTAAATATTTATAAAGTGCTTTGAAAGTGCCAAATAGAAAATAATCAAACATCTCTAAAGTATTTATTATAGGAAAGCTGATCTAATTGCATGGATACATTTATTAAAATACATTTATTAAAACAATTTCTGGATATAGCTTGCCTTTGTTTCTCAGTACTATTGTCTCCCCCTCAGCTTAATTTGGTGATTTGTGAGCAGTTAGGGCCTGATCCAGTTCCCACTGAAGTCAAGGAAAAGACTTTAATTGATTTCAACCACAGTTGCTCAGCAGTTATGGGGGAAAAGCTGTGTATTTAGGTACCTATTTTATGAAACCATTTAAAAAACTCAGCTATAAAAAACTGCGGAAATGCATCTGTTTATCTAGCAGCAATTCTTTTGTTCATCTTATTCAAAAGATGAGAAATTAGGTTTTGTACACAGTTGGCCTGCTTCTCTCACAACAGTTTTAACTTAGTGTGACTAACTTCACTCTATGTAATCTATTTGTTTGATCCAACTATTAATCTAGTTTATATATCAACTAATCTATTTAAGTTCTCATACAGCACCCATGTATCTGAGCATTTCTCCAAATTATAGCATGTATTTAAGAGTATAGTCTTCTCTCTTTCCCCCTCCCTGCAGCAGGGAGTGGATATTATGCACAGGTCTTATAAGTGTAAGTCCTAAAATGCTCTCTTGCTTGGTCTTTCTCATTTGTAAACTTATTTAGGATATCTCAGTGCTCTCCTGAAATAGAACCCAATTTTTCAACTGTTGTGTACATAGTAATCCTCACTCACCATAGTAGTTCCTTTGACTTCAGTTCAAATTTCATAGTAATCAGAAAGTGCCGAGCAGAAGTCTTCCATTTTTCGTATATGATAAATGTTCTCCTGCTAACTGCTCATCCTTCAAATATAGATGACTAAATGGCAACATGGAAATTGCTGCCAAACTCACTTTTTTCTGTTTCTTGTAAGTCTTATTTTGTTCAGGATGATTCACTGTTTCAGTAAGCAGCAGGTTGCATAATTTTGGGTACCTGATCTGTATGCTCATATTACTGAAGAGTCATCTTTATACATGGAGGCTGTACTAATTTATTATCTAGTGGTGAGAAATGGGGACTGGCACCCTGAGTTCTGCTTTGGACTCTGCCCCTAACCCCATGCTTTACCTTGGGTACCTAACTAATTACTGTCTCACTTTTCTCATCCGTAGTCACAGCCCCACTTACAAAGTGCTTTGAGATCACATATGAAAGTTTCAAGGGAAAAGTAATACATTATTACTGTTGATCTACTTATACACCATTAGAGTCACATACATACTAGAAGCAATAGATCATTTATGCTGCTTCAGACACTGAAAAAAACAGGGTGTACATTTCTTTTGTGACTAAAAAATCAGGGCCCAGCAGAATATTACTATGTATTCATCATGGACAGGGACTATTATTATTATTATTGATTTACTTACTTACACCCAGAGGTATCAATCAAAATCAGAGCCCCACTATCCTAAATGCTATAAAAAGCCCAAACCAGCCAGACCTGCTCTCTCCCACAAAAAGCTTACAAACAAATACTGCTATTTAATGAGTCACTGAATAGTCTCTGTATCAGAGGGGTAGCCATCTTAGTCTGGATCTGTAAAAGCAGCAAAGAGTCCTGTGGCACCTTATAGACTAACAGACGTTTTGGAGCATGAGCTTTCGTGGGTGAATACCCACTTCGTCAGATGCGTGAATAGTTTCTAATTGATCTCCCATTTCATCCAGTCACCTGAGATACCCCAGCCTTGAGTATGTATCTTCCCTGATCAGGACGACTAGACAAGAATCCCTTTGTAGCACGTCAGTGCTATCTGTAACTTGGACATAGGCAATCAGCACTGTAGTTACAGCACATGTCAATAGTCAGGAATCAGATCCCTGGATTAGAATAAGATGCCAAGCCACAGTCTTGTCAAGGGTCAGGACCAGGTTACCTGGCACAAAACAAGTCAGGAGCAGAACTAAGAACAAAAACGCCTGTCACAACCATGAACAAATGATCTGGACAACCATTGACCTGCTTCTGGGCTTAAGAGCTGGTCTGCTGACTCTTCTAACCAATTAGATGGCATAACCAACCAAGCAGCCTACTGAAGTCAGTTGCACTTGTTAGGTTGCCCAGAGACTATCTCTGCTGCAGGCCCTGCTATCTGACACATGCTACTCCTTATTCATGTCATGGTGGAATGGCATAAGGCATTTTCATCCAGAACTTGATCATGAAGTATGTTTCATTTGTAAAAGCAGCAAAGAATCCTGTGGCACCTTATAGACTAACACGTTTTGGAGCATGAGCTTTCATGAGTGAATACCCACTTCGTCAGATGCATGCATGGATGTATTCACCCACGAAAGCTCATGCTTCAAAGTGTCCATTAGTCTATAAGGTGCCACAGTATTCTTGGCTGCTTTTACAGATCCAGACTAACACGGCTACCCCTCTGATACTATGTTTCATTTCCATGAGATAAGAAGATACTAATCTGGAAAAAATACAGAAAGCTTGAAATGACATTGGTCTCCTAAAAATTCTCAAGGAATATGAGCCCATATAAAGGGAAAAGATCCATACATTACACTGAAAAAAATATTATCTGTGGAGGAAAATATGACAATCCATAATGTTTCAGAAGCAGAAGATTTGTACCTGCCAGATTCAGATGAATCTGTGCAGCCTGAAAGATGGTAGAGTTTTTCACAGCAATCAGGAGACCACAATTAATAATAATTTCTTTTTTATTTTAATGTATTTTTTACTATAAAGGCAGTCATGTACAAGACAGAATAACTATGGTACATATGGATTTTTTTTATGTGAGGCCAGGAATTCAATTGAGTAACAAGCTGATCATATTTGGGAAAACTGTCAGCCTGAACAACCACGGCAAATAGGCTCTGAGTAATGGTGTCAGATGTTCTAGTGTAGGTCCATATCAAAGGTTTGCAGGAACTCCTGTAACTGACTGGGCAAACAGTAGAGTTGATCAAAGGAGCCATATGCTAGTAAAACTGGTTACCTGATTGCTTGTGTTCCTGAGTGTAGAGGCCAGAATTTCTGACTGAGGTATTAGCCTCTGGGAGCTTATTGTTGAAGTCAATTCAGTATCTCAAACATCAAAATATAATTTGGCTATTATTGGAAAATCTGAGTTTATGATGTCAGTCAGCAAGCCAAAGCTGAGAGGTTGATCTCTATGTGAAACTGTACAGTGAGAGAAACTTACAGTAAACAGAAATCGTGTATGGTGAGATACATGGGCTCTTTTAAGAAAGGCTCGAGGAAAACTGAGTCTGAATGTAGAGAGGGGGAATGACTTAAGTATACTGGCCAAGATTTTCAAAATGTGGATGCCTGAAGTTAGTCTATGGGAGTTGTGAATGCTCAACACACTTGAAAATCCAGATCACCTGTTTAGGGGCCTAACTTTAGGAATTCATTTCAGAAAACCTGAGTTCCCATGTTTACCTGGGTAAACTATTATTTTCTTGTTTTTTTTTTTAACCTGTTATGTGGTCTATTCCTGTATTTGCATTGTATCTTGTAAATAAATCCAATTTTTATTAAAATGTGAACAACTGGGATAACTGTATGTAGTTTAACCTCACCTAATTATTTTATGCATTTTTAGTGCCTGACACTGTACTATCTTGGTGCCCTGCACACAGGTTAAAAAACAAGAGTCATCTGAGAAGATCTGAGTTTCCCCAATGACTTTTATGTACAGGGCCTGATGTTGCAAGATGCTGAATGCTTTACTGTGGTGCTCAGCACCCTCAACTCCCATATCATTTAAATAGGAGTTCAGAGTGCTCAGCACCTTTCAAGCTGCTCAATGCTAGGATCAAGCACTAAGTGGGGCTTTCTCGTTTATTTGTTCCGTAGGCTGCCATGATACTTTGTTTTATCTACTGAAGTCTCCATCTGTCTGCAGTGATTGCCTCCCTCGAAAGCTGAGAATACAAAGTACTGGTAAGTGTTTTCTCAAACTATCAAGGCCATAATTTAAGTGGAGAGGTCAGCTGATAATTGTATTTTCAGGTACATAAAGTGTTTCCAATATAGTGTTTCCTGCACAATAGAGATGAGTGTAGTGGAATACAAAGGAGAGATCAAGAAGAGAGGGTATTTGTGACACAGGCACAAGCATAATTCAACATACATTTTGTGTAGAAATTTATAATTTAAAAGACAGCTTTTCATTCTGGGACTTGTTTCAGGGGCATAGTGTTCCAGCAGCCATCTTGGGAAAGGTAAGAAATAGTTTCATAGCTTCACAAATGGGATCAATATGATCATTGAATGTGACCTGCTGCATAACACAGTCCATAGAACCTTACCCAGTAATTTCTGCGTCAAGCCCATAGTTACTGGATAGCTATGATAGGGTTGCCAGGCGTATGTTTTTTTACTGGAATGCCCAGTCGAAAAGGGACCCTGGCGGCTCTGGTCAGCACCATTGACAGGGTCGTTAAAAGTCCAGTCAGCAATGCAGTGGGCTAAGGCAGACTCCTTGCTGCCCTGGCTCCACGCAGCTCCCGGAAGTGGCCAGAACGTCCCTATATCCCCCAAGCACAGGGGCAGTCAAGGAAGCCTCCACCTCAAACACCAGCTCCACAGCTCCCAATGGCTAGTAACTGCGGCCAATGGGAACTGTGGCGGCAATGTCTGCAGGTGCAGGCACCGTGCAGAGCCGCCTGGCCATGCCTCTGCCTGGGGGCAAAAGGGACATGCCAACTGCGTCCAGGAGCTGCATGGAGCCATGGCAGGAAAGGAGCCTGCTTTAGCCCCACTGTGCTACCGAGCAGGAGCTGCCTGAAGTAAGTGCCGCCCAGCCAGAACCCCCTCCTGCACCCTGACTCCCTCCCAGACCCCACACCCCCACCATAACCCCCAGCCCTGAGCCCAGTCCCCACCCCCAAGTTCCTACCCCAATCCTGAGACCCCTTCCATGCCCAAACTCCCTCCCAGAGCCTGCACCTCAACCCCCTGTCCCAGCCCTGGGCCCCCTCCCACACTCCAAACCCCTCATCCCCAGCCTCACTCCAGAGCCCACACCTTCCATATCTTCTTCTTTTTCAAGATGGATTTGCAATAAGAACTGAGCTATCACACTTGATGGACAAACTTTGGAAGAATTGCCATCAAAGGCCAAATTTTCAAAAGTGCTTTTGGGTACCTCAGTTTTTGGATATGCAGGCCCGGTCTACACTATGTGTTTATACTGATTTTAGCAGCGATAAACCGATTTAACGCTGCACCCATCCACACAACGAGGCCCTTTATAGCGATATAAAGGGCTCTTTAAACAGGTTTCTGTACTCCTCCCCGATGAGAGGAGTAGCACTGAAATCGATATTACCATATCGGATTAGGGTTAGTGTGACTGCAAATTGATGGTATTGGCTTCCGGGCGGTATCCCACAGCACACCACTGTGACCGCTCTGGAAGGCAATCTGAACTCCGATGCACTGGCCAGGTAGACAGGAAAAGCCCCACGAACTTTTGAATTTCATTTCCTGTTTACCCAGCGTGGAGCTCTGATCAGCATGGGTGGCGATGCAGTCCCAAATCCAAAAAGAGTTCCAGCATGGACCGTACGGGAGATACTGGATCTGATCGCTGTATGGGGAGACAAATCTGTTCTATTAGAGCTCCATTACAGAAGACAAAATGCCAAAGCATTTGAAAAAAATCTCCAGGCTATGATACAAAGTCCACAGCACAGTGCTATGTGACAAGCGTAATGGAAAGCCAAAGAATCAAATGGACGCTCATGGAGGAAGGGAGAGGGGACTGAGGACTCCAGCTATCCCACAGTCCCCGCAGTCTCCGAAAATCATTTGCATTCTTGGCTGAGCTCCCAATGCCTGTAGGGTCAAACACATTGTCCGGGGTGGTTCAGGGTATATCTCGTCAATTTACTCCCCCCCGCCCCGTGAAAGAAAAGGGAAAAAAATCGTTTCTTGACTTTTTTCAGTGTCACTGTATGTCTACTGCATGCTGCTGGTAGACACGGTGCTGGGGCACTGAACAGCAGCATCCTCTCCCCTCCCTTCCCCGGTGGCAGATAGTACAGTGCAGTAGGACTGGTAGCCGTCCTCGTCATCATCCCATGAGTGCTCCTGGCTGGCCTCAGGTGATGTTGGCCAGGGACACCTGTATATTACTTCATCACACAAATGGGGGGACCTTGCAATGGTAGCCCAGAAGGGTTGGAGGAGGAGGGAATCAATGGGCGGGGTTGTTGCAGGGACACCCCCTAGAATGGCATGCAGTTCATCATCTCTGTGGGATCTGACATGGAGCGGCTGTGCTCTCTGGTTTTCTGATACACTGGTTCTCTAGTACACTTGCCTCATATTCTAGGCAAGACTGACTCTATTTTTAGATACAACATAAAGGAGAGAATGACCCGAGGGGTCATTCCCATTTTTGTCTTTGCGCCCCTGGCCAACCTCAGCTAAGGCCAGCCAGGAGCACCCATGACAGCAGCAGACGGTACAGAACAACTGATAACCATCATCTCATCGCCAATTTGCAATGGCACAGCAGACGGTACAGAACAACTGGTAACCGTCTCTGCTGTCATGCAAAGGCAAATGAATGCTGCTGTGTAGCGCTGCAGTACCGCCTCAGTCAGCGGCATCCAGTACACATATAGTGACAGTGACAAAAGGCAAAACGGGCTCCATGGTTGCCATGCTATTGCGTCTGCCAGTGCAATCCAGGGAAAAAGGGCACGAAATGATTGTCTGCCGTTGCTTTCACGGAGGAAGGAATGAGTGACGACATTTACCCAGAATCACCCACCACACTGGTTTTGCACCATCATACATTAGGATCTCAACTCAGAATTCCAATGGGCAGGGGCAACTGCAGGAACTATGGGATAGCTACGGGATAGCTATCCACAGTGCAACGCTCCAGAAATCGACGCTGGCCTCAGTAGATTGACGCACACCACCGAATTATTGTGCTTTGTGTGGCCGCGTGCTCTCGACTTTATACAATCTGTTTTACAAAACCGGTTTATGTAAAATCAGAATAATCCTGTAGTGTAGACATACCCGCAATCTGATGCACTCAAAGCCTCATATGCTTGAGATACTGAGCACCTGCAGTTCTTTGTGATTATGATCTCTTGACTTAGATCCTATCCTGTAAGGTAATGAACACTTCTTTGAGATGCTGATGACTCTCAACTCTCACATAAATCAATGGGAGTTAAGGGCACTCAGCACGCCACAGGACTGCTCAGTGCCTTGCAGGATGAAGCCCATAATGCCTATTGTTTTTGTAATAATTCTGTTTTTTCTCTGCCTAAGCCTCTCTGGCACAATGGTTCTAATGCTCTTCAACCTGCCTAGAAAGGTTTCCCCTAACCACACCAAGCAAGCAAAGTGGTTATTTGTCAGGAATATACAAGATATTAAAAGTTTTAATTATGACATGACTAATAGAAACATAGGTCTTATTGTTATACACTGTTAATTTGGCAAGGCACTTCTGAAGACTGTTGTTTCAAGAAAGGGATTCCTGAACAAATACCTGGGAGCAAACTGTATCCAAGATCCAATCATCCACAGCCTACTGTCAAGTTGGAAGAGAAGTTCAGTCACCTGTGCTAATGCTGTTTGAATTGTGATTGATGATTACAGCTGGCCTTTTAATTGTAGAGCGTGAGTCCCCGAACAGTGATATGAGCCTGTGAGCTGACGTTACTACATCAGATGAGGGCAAAGCATTGGTTACATTTGACAAAACCAAAACAGATGATGGAATTGTTGCTTGGAATGGAGAAATGTAGTGGCTTTGAACAACAGCTAAACCTGAACATTGGCCTCTCACAGACTCTGGCACACAGCTGCACAGCACATACCACAGTGACAAGCAGAGGGTGTGAAGCCTTTAATGAGCTAAACTATTCATGCCCTATCTTTAGCATGTTAATTAAACACTCATGCCCATTAATGTGATTGAACTGATTGAAATGTGAAGCTTTGAAGGAACTGTTATGTCATAAATCACTTGCAAATTACTAATCATCACTTGAATAACCAGTCAGACCTACTGACATGGATCACCTGTTCCTCTTTTCTATGGTGCACTGGCAATGGCATAATATATACTGGAGAACATGTAGCTGCAAAACAGCTGCTCAATATCATGCTTAATGGGCCAGATTTTCAGCTGGCCTTAAGCATTCATAGTTACAGCTAGGTTATTTGCTGTATTTCTTTGCCTAATAACAGAATTTGCAAGCACAGATATAGCGACTGTGCATGCATATTTGTGCAGATGTGATTAGGGACCATGTTTTGACAAAGTGTTGCACTGTGTCTACCATATTAATATAAACTAAAAGAACAAAATTGTGTTCTCTCTCTCTCTAACTAGGTCTTATATGTCCCCCCATGTGAGCACTCACCAAACAACAGAAATTTCTCTCTCTTTTCTCCTTTCCGGCCTGGAGGAGAAATGATTTCATTAATATATAGGGATATTTGTTTGCTGATACTTGCAAAAGTAGGTGTAGTATGTGTATTTGTAGAATTCATGGGTATGTGTTTACTGCAGAGTTAACTCAGGTTATCTACACTCAAGTTACTTCTGTCCAGTAGCCTAGCTTGAGTGAGATTCAAGCTGCTGTGTCCACACTGACACTCATTTGTGTGTATCATACAGAGTAGTCATGTGAGCAGCTGATGAGTTGTGCTAACTTGAGTTTAGTCATTCACCCTGGATGGGCCAGTCAACTTAATTAAAACTGTGTGTGGATGGGACTCAAGTTAATTTTGCAGTGAAAATAGTTCTTCCTCACAGGATTTAAGTCAAAGAAAGATGCTTTTGCATTTAGAGTCCTATGTTCATTCCTATTTCTTCTTTCATAGTCTAGATCCAGATCCTGTGAAAATTCTTCTCCATTCATGAGCCTTCCCCTATTGGTTGACATTTTCATGGTTCCCATGGAACATAGCTGTTGCGGGATGTCATGCTCATGGCAGGAATAGCAACCGCTCAGGTAGTTAGGGCCAACGCTATGGAAGGTTCTGAATATCACGATAGAAGCACTGAACTGAACTCTGTATTGAATGGGGAGCCAGTGTAAAGAGCAGACCACCAGAGTGATGAGTTCAAATGCTCTATGTTGTTAAGCAGATGTGCTTTTATGTTATGTACCATTTGGAACTTTATACCCAGGAATGAAATCTGTGGCTTCATTCCTGGATATAAGGTCTCTATCTCCCCCTCCTATGTGAACGTGTTGGAAGAGAGGAAACTAATCAATAAATTATGCAGCTCTAAGACAGTCATTGTTTGGAAGACATACTACCACTTTCACAGCAGGACTAGATGCGGTAGGGCAGAGGCAGTGGGCAGCCTGAAAAAAGCTTTGAGAAGGGATCCACTGGAAACCCTCACATATGCTCTGCAGTATCTGGCCAGATGCATGCAGAGACTCTCCCACTGTACTCCTCTAAAACAACCCAAGCACTGATAACATAGCTAGAGCCAGGGCCATGCTGCTCTTAGCTTCCAGGCCACAGCTGTGCTCTGTGACCCTCGGGGCTGGTCTACACTAGGGGAGGAGATCGATCTAAGATATGCAACTTCAGCTACGTGAATAACGTAGCTGAAGTTGAAGTATCTTATATCGAGTTACCTACCGTCCTCACGGTGCAGGATCGACGTTCGCGGCTCCCCCTGTTGACTCCGCTACCGCTGTTCGCATTGGTGGAGTTCCGGAGTCGACAGGAGCGCGTTCGGGGATCGATATATCGTGTCTAGATGAGAAGCGATATATCGATCCTCGAGAAATCGATTGCTACCTGCCGATATGGCCGGTAGTGAAGATGTGCCCTTGGTGTGGGAAGGGTCACAGAGCGCAGCAAGGAACTTAATGCTGTTCTATACAGCATGCAACTCTTTTAACATGGTCTTTATGCCACATAGCCACAGGACTATGCCACATGGAGCAGCTAGCTATCCCCTGACCTCACCCCATGCTGCCTGGCCAAAGTCCTTTTCCTGTGTGTCCAGACTGCCACGGAGGGCCAGATACTATTTATGCAGAGGGCAGAGAGAGGGTAAATCATATGGTGATCCAACCTTTCTGCTCCACATAGGGAAATGGGTGTTGTTGCTAACAAGGGCTGTTGATGTGGCAAAGTGATGTGAGCGCAGTCATTTGGGGCTACAGGGCTTGATAAAAAAAATACTCTCATTTTTAAGCCTCTTGTGTGACTTTGTACTTTTCTGAGCCTTTTCACATGTGAATTCTCTAATGGAAGCCTTGTGTACTTGGAAAGCTTATTCTGGTTACAAGTATACAGGGTGACAGGTAAATGATTACTTTTCCTCTATCACCGCCTCTGAGCTGGGGATTTTCCACTACAGTGTCATTGCTTAGGGAAAGTTTTAAAATGGCAGCGGAATCTCAAACTGTCTGATTCTTGTGCTGATATAGTGCTGCTTCATTTGCTTGACTAAGGAAGTGCTGGCAAAAAATGCTACAGTTGGCAATTTGCTTGTCTCCCTGCATATTTTGTCTCCATATCAATGTTTTAAAGTTTTTTCCAGAGGTGTGCAGAATAATCTGAACAGCTGTCATGTGACCAAATGTGAATGTGATGAGAACATTTTACATATACAGTGTGATGCCACAACTTAGTGTGATATGTTATAAATAACTATCAATGTTAATGCACTAATAAAAACTATAATCTCATTTAAGAGTAAAGAAGTATTTGATTCTTCATTCACACTGTATTAATATTTTATCCTGATATAGGGATCTGATCCAGCAAACCCTTACATGAATAGTTCCAGCATTAGGATTGTAGGAAGGACTACTGGCATGAGTAAGTGGTTTCAGAGTTCAGCACCTAATTATCATCAAATATATAATATATATGAACTATTAACTTCACAACCAGTCACTGGCCTCAGGAGCTGATGTTCTCATGAAAAGCTAAATTGATGTAACTTACACATACTGCTTGCCTCATCAGTTCATAAATTACATCTCTTTAAACTTCCTTAGATTCACCTCTAAATTTGGCCTTGTAATTTCCATACAGCTTGAAAAAAACTGCAGAAGAGACTTGTGCCTCACCTGTAATTTGTTTACTGTTACAGAAAGATAACATTAGTGACAGTAAGAGAAAGTAATGAAACCTAACAGTTTTCATTAACTGAAAACTTCAGTATATGAAGAAGAATCATTGTCATGAGAAAATGTGTGTGTTGAATCACTGAAGGATATACCAGACTGCATCTCCTTAAATCCATGATATTTCAGTTATTAGTTTTCAAACCAAGTATTTTTTCTATAAGTTCCACTTACTTTCTACTGTAAGGTGCAGGGAAGACTGAAATGGTATGCAGTGTTTGTTTATCTGTCTGCGTTTTCAGAAGAACATTTCTCAAAGGCATTGCAGGATCTTCAGCTTCAGTGTTGCTCCATTGGAGTCAATTTACACTAGCTGATGATCTGGCACATGCTGTGTTATAATACACAGGCAACTTTGCAGCTGTAGAAAATTTGCTTTATTTTCTTAGGGCCATGTCTTACCAGCATGCCACATGTGGAACTCCCACAAAAGCTAATGGGATTTCTGCATAACAACTGATAGCAAGATAGAACCTAAAATTTGTAATAACTATGCAAGAATTTTAAAGGTAGTAATAAATATCCATATATGTTTTTGAACATTTTATTTACATAAATCGATTGTGCATTTATTTTCTCTTTAGATTTTTAAAGATCACATTTTTATTTGTTCACTTTCTGAAGGTCTTCTGTTTTTAATTTTTTATTCTAATTTTTTTAATTACCACTCAGTCTGTGCTTTTTAATGTGTAGGTCTCAAAGTACTTTACACAGGTAAGCAAGAGTTATTATGCTCTATTTACATATGAAGAAATGGAAGCACAGAGAAGTTTAAGCACATACATTTGAAAATGTTGGTCTAAAGGTAGAATCTTTAATTTAAAGGTAGAACCTATATCTAGTTGTCTGATTTTAAGAGGTGCTGTGCACCTGCACCTACCATTGAAGTTAATATAAATTTAAGAATCTAATTGTAGGATCCCAAATTTCTAAAAATGGACTAAATGACTTGCCCAGTATCACAGAGTAAGTCAATAGCAGAGCCAAGAATACAATTTCCATCTCATGACTATCAATCTAGTGCTCTATGACTTGACCACACTTCCTACCTTTATAGACCCTTCTATGAAACCATCATCCCTGTCTCCTACAATTGACAGAAAATGAACAAAACTTTCTCTTGCAGCTGCAAAACTAAAAGAAAACAAATATACTGCCTAGTTCACCTTAGAAAACTATTTCTTACTTTTTAAAATATACCTATTACTAAAGAAAAAAGTTATAGATGATGTAATACTGTATTTACTATTATAGATACACTAGGCAGCCTGTGTATTTGACCTTTCACATCTTCTGAAGTTTGCTAGGGGATTCAGAATGGGTTCGTTTTATTTTTACCTCCACTTTGTTTCTCTAAGAGGTTCAAACTAAATTACTCATGTACTCTTTTGTGTCAACTTGTTCTCCTTAAGTCATATTGTGCCATACGTTTTTAGATTAAAACTCCTTTTTGAAATCAATGGTGAGTTCTGCCTAACAGTTGATGGCACAGTTTGGACCAAGATGCTCCATTTGATCCTGAGCTATTTGTTGTATTGGATATTCAAAACCCAAAATTCAAGCTGTGTTTGTGAATTCTCATTGGACACATAGATCTCATGCTATTATTTCTGTTCCCTGATTGGATGAATGTAGAGTCAAGTTTTTCAATCAAGCTATTGTTCACAGAACCATCATGATAAACCCACTCACCTATAATCATTTTTCCACCCACTCTCAACCTATAATGAAGATGTAATCTGCACTCATGCATGTGTATAGTTTCAAATGTGTTATTCCCATCAAGCATTGTATTAAAATGAATATTTGGGCTGTAAAAATATCTTTATTTTCAGTTTAGGAGGATTTTGTACAACTTTCTTTGTTGTGGTTCATCCCCTGAGGTTTGCTTTAACTTTGGGGGTTGAAGTACATTTTATTAATATGCTACGTTGCTCAAAGATTTTTCTAGACATAAGGTGCCATTCATAACCCAAAAGAGACTCAATTAACAAGGACACTGGTATATGTCACAAAACCTTTTTCATCTGTGTTAAAGTTAACTGTTTAGGTCATGTTGCTGCTGAATTGTCTCTTTCTATAGAATGAATAAAAGATATCTAGATAAGAATTTCTTTGACCTTTCAAAGATAAGCATTTTGACCTTTAATTCATTAAATAGTTTTTCCCATTGCAAGAATGTCCCTAATACAACAGAAACAGTACATTTATGTCACAGACATAGTGTCTCCACCTTATGACTGCATAAGACTGCAGGATGGCTGTGAAACAGTAAGTGATTGGTTCATAATTTTCATTCTGTACAATTTGTCCTTTGTGCTCTGATGTCCAAGAATATCCATGCACCAATAGAACCAACAGTAGTTGTGCATCATTTATCCCCTCTGTCTCTGCCATTTAGAATAACAGTGCTACTTTTGATTTGTTTATTTTTGCATGAGGGTAAAAGTCCCATACAAACTGAAATACAGCACATTTGAGTTCAGCCTGGGAGTAAATTTCTCTGTCTTTCCCAGACAAATCAGAAAAAAAAAATCTGATTTAACTGTCGATTTCTCTCTCTCATCTGAAAACAAACCAAAGTCACCCAAGATAAGGTGGAAAGTGGGGCAGTGATCAAAGTCAGGGAAACAGAAGAAAAGAGACTTCGGGATGGTAGATAGAGCCACCTGTGGGGGACAGATGGCAGAAGAGCTAGATACAGAGGATTTCAGAGGGGATGAAGGAGCAGGAAGATGAGGAGGCTAGAGACAGCAGCAACAAATGAAGAGGAGCCCAACAATACTGAGGCAGCTATCAAATTGTGGGAAATTAGACCAAGAGGAGACAATGACAAATGTAAAGTCAAAGTCTTGTGGCTTCAACATGTCTAAGGAGATCATGGAGTGGGAGATAAAAGGTTGTAGATCAGGGTTGAGTCTTTAGGAGCTACAGCAGAGGGAGCAGATGAAATGAAACAGGGTGGGGGATAGCTAAAAGGTTGGCAAGAGTAAATCCTGAAATAAGAATATCACTGCTTCTGCTTCATGGCCTCCTTGTGGGCAGCATCCTGGAGCAGCTGAGTATCAACCTCATCTGCCTGCAGCTGGATATAGCAGACAATGGAGCCCTAGATTAAGTAGTTCTTGACAGACAGCATGTGGGGTACTTCTCCACGTCAGTCACTCCAATGTCAGTATGATATTCAAGTACTGATCCACAGAGTGGAGTGCCCTGTATGCGTACACAGCAACTAGACACCCATGACTGGCCTGTGCCAACTGACTTGGGCCCGCAGGGCTGTGAGGCTGTTTAATTGCTGTATAGACTTCCAGGCTGAGTCTGAAGCCCTAGCTGTCGGACCCTCCTACCCCACGAGCCTGAGTTGACTGGCATGGGCCGGTTGCAGATTTTTCTTTGCTGCCGAGACATACCCACAGATACTCAGATCATTCTTTAGTTCTACTACCACATCCTTTCCAACCAAGAATTTGAAGAATGCATAGAAAAGTATCCCACCAGCTGGATGTAGGAAGATGCATGGGGGAACCCTGAGAAAGGAAGAATGTGTGGGCCGGAAGAGCACAGAAGAGGAGAGGTTGGATGTAAAGGATGAGCCTAAATTGGGAGATATGGCCAGAGGCAAGAAAAAGAAGATAAAGATGAGTTTAGGATTTCTGATGGTAGGAAAGGGGTGTAGTTCTATATTTATATTTATAAACACAGAATGGCTTTTTATAAAGTTTCTTATTCTTTAGAAAGAAAAAGTGCAGTAATGTAATTTCCATTCATGCAAGACAATCAGCATTTGGTATTTGTATGAATAACAAGTATGGAACAATTCTGAAAGACAATTAGAATTTACTAAGAAATGGCACTAGTTCAAAATGAAGCAGGTGACCCAATTCACTAACTCCTCCTCAACTTCCTGAAATTTTGCACATTTGATTTTATTCTGGAATAGAGTTTTTCTGGGAAGCAATGTAAATATTAGAAAAAGAGCTTTTAAATTATAATGTTTTGAAAATGGGCTTTTAAAAATATTTTTAACTTGTTTTGGCTCCTCATATCTAAAAAATGGCTTGGCCTAGAAACACCAGATTTGTTTTGCTTTCATGGCCTCGCTGAGGAGAAGTTTTTATAGTCCTGCTGCAGGAGAGACGTCTTGCTTTGTTGGGACACATAAGATATGTGAGAGCAGGTCTGCCATGAACCTTATATGCCAGCCCATTTTTAAATTTTTGGCACTCATTAAAAAGCAGGAAAATTCCTACATCACATATTTTGCTAAAAAAAGAATTAAGAATGAAAATGTGTTTTAGTGGAGTCTATTTCTTTACAAAAATCCTACATCTTTCAAAAAAACTTAGACTGTCTAGAAATGAATGGCTAAGGGATCCCTGTAAGCCTTCATTGCCCAGTGTCACCTGACCTGATTTACACTGCCCACCCAGTGTTAATCTTGCAAGTACACACAAAAGTCAAAATAACAAATTGCTAGAAGATGATAAAATTCCATTTTTTATACACGAGATCAATTTCCAGTAATCTCCTTCTGCATGTATTTTTTCAAATGTTAGGACAAAGTTAAGGTTGGGTGGCAATGTAAATAGTGAGCAAGGAGGATTTATGTAGTGGTGTGGAACTGATTGAATTCTATAACTAGTCAATAAAAGTCTAATTTGGGGGATTCTTTTGAAAACATGCAGTTTTTATAAAGAGCATAATATTGCTGGACTTCACTGAAACACATAACAATTGTTGCTATTTGTTTATGAATAATGTATTGCATTGAAAATATCTTCTTGTACAATTTCTCTTCACAGGGCCTAGTTCAAAGCTGATTATGTCTTTCCATTGGCTTCACTGAGATTTATATCACGCTCAGAGGCTTATCCTGCAAATCATGGGACCAAACAAGCTGCTGGACCACTTTTAAGAAGGCTTGAAACAAAACATCAGAGTACAATAACAATTTCATCATATATTCCATTTCAACTGAGACAATTAAAAAAAGATTGTCACTGACTCCAATTGATATACATTTTATTTGCTATTGTTAGTATTCAGAATATATATCATTCTTTCAAACGAGTGAGTTCTATTGGAATGTCTCCTAAAACATAATTAAAAGGCTTTTGATTAGAACATAGGGATACTAAAATTGCCATACTGGATCAGAAATAGATTCATCTAGTCCAGTATCTTGACTCACAGTGCCAAGAACCAGATGTTTCAGGAAAAGTGCAAGAAAACACAAGGTGGACAGTTATGGAATGATATCTTTACAGAGATCTTTGAGCTAGAGGATGTCTTCTGTCATGCAGCACAAGGGTTGGTATGCATTCTAATATATGTCAATCTTATCTAATGCAACGGTGGATATTCTCACAGTTGCACTATACATATCAATACCTAATTCTTGCTTGAATCCAACCAAACTCTTGGTCCACAAAACATCTAGTGCCCAGAGTTTCCATCAGCTACATATGCATTCTTTTTACTGGTATTAAACAATACTTGAAATGTATTTGCTATGATTTAGGACGTTGCAACGTTTCAGAAGTGGTGTGCCAAGTCTTCATTTATTACTCTAATGTAAGGTTTCGCATGCCAGTAACACATTTTAATGTTTTTAGAAGGTTTCTTTCTATAAGTCTATAATATATAACTAAACTATTGTTGTATGTAAAGTAAGTAAGGTTTTTAAAATGGTTAAGAAACTTCATTTAAAATTAAATTAAAATGCAGAGCCCCCCGGACCAGTGGTCAGGACCCGGGCAGTGTGAGTGCCACTGAAAATCAGCTTATGTGCAGCCTTTGGCACGTCTGCCATAGGTTGCCTATCCCTAATTTAGGATTTAATACAACCCCAACATTAGATGCAACCAAAAGATGTGTAGTTGGTTTACTATTTGCCCATATCCTCTCTAAGAGAGATTTGAGCATTCTGGTTATTGTACATTCAATATAGGCTATTATTCAAAGAGTATAGGAAAATGGGCTATAATTTCCATAGACATAGAGGCCATAGTAGCATATGAATTGAACATTTGTCTGATTAAGTCTCATTTGGGATATTTGTATTGATTTCTTAATATTCAACAATTTCTCCATTATATTGCAATGTAGGTTCTAGTCCCCTGGACTCTAGCAAATGCAGCACAGCAGTTCCTTTGAGCAGCCTCAATAATAGTTTAGCAACGTAACACAGCAGTGGTAGAAGTTCCTTCCGCTTTCATAGCAAAGGTCCCCAAACTATGAACATTTGATAGAACAACTTCCTGAAAAAATTGTCCTTCTGTTGGAAAGAGGGAGAGAAGGGAAAACTCAAGTCTAGTGGCAAACTTCAAGTTAGAATTTAATATATCTGTTTGTAAAGTGAACAGATGCCATTGTGCAAAAACTTGGACAGATAAGAAGGCAGACAAAGAGATATTAACTGTATAAATTTATTTTACATTTAGTGTGAGGTTGGATTTGTTGCTTAGCACTTTGGAGGACAGGATTAGAATTCAAAACAATCTTGACAAATTAGAGAATTGGTCTGAAATCAACAAGATAAAATTCAATAAAGACAAATGCAAAATTCTACACTTAGGAAGGAAAAACCAAATGCACAACCACAAAATGGGGAATAACAGTCTAGGTGGTAGCACTGCTGAAAAGGATCAGGGGATTATAGTGGATCACTGCAAAAAATGCAAATATCAATTTTGGGTATATTAGCAGGAGTGTCATATGTAAGACACAGGAGGTAATTGTTATGTTGTACTTGGCATTGGTGAGCCCTCAGCTGAAGCCAATTCTGGGCCCCGCACTTTAGGAGCAATATGGAAAAGTTAGAGAGAATCCAGAGGAAAGCAACAAAAATGAGAAAAGGTTTAGAAAACCTGATTTGTGAGGAAAGGTTAAAAAAAACTGGACATGTTTAGTCTTGATAAAAGAAAACTGAGGGGGGACCTGATAACAGTCTTCAAATACGTGAAGGACTGTGATCAATTGTTTTCCATGTCCATTGAAGGTACGACAAGAAGTCATGGGCTTAATCTGCAGCACAGATTTAGGTTAGATATTAGGAAAAAAATTCTAACTACAAGAGTAATCCAACTAGACTTCCAACAGAGGATGTGGAATCCTGTCACTGGGAGTTTTTAATAACAGGTTGGACAAGCAACCTATACTATCCCTGACATGCTACTTGGTCCTTTCACAGCACAGGATGCTGGACTAGATGACCTCTCAAGATCCCTTCCAGCCCTACGTTTCTGATTCAAGGCTTTATCTTGCTCCCACTGAATCCAATGTGAGTTTTGCTAATAATGTCAAAGGGAACAGGTTGGGGCCCATTTGGTGTATTGCCCCATATGAGTATCATTATGACGATGAAGACTCTGACATTTTGAAATATACAGTTTTTCTAAAGATCCTGAGTGTCTTAAGCTTGAGTCAGTGTGAGCTGACATTCCTAACAATGTGTTTTAGACAAGTCTTACAGGACATGCAGGAAAGAAGCAAGTGTGAAACGAGAGTCCCATTCTTTCCAATGTGTTTGTCCCCCAGTGCCTGCAAAATTCTATTTGAAAAAAATGAGGAAGTGCTTTTAATTAGAGCTGTCAAAAAAAATTAAACTGTCATCAAACTATCTGTTACATTTCTAAAACTAACAAAATAGTTCAATAGGTTTTGTTTGGAATTTGTCTTTGGGTTCACAGAGTATCCACTCAGATGTGCTTCTTCAGCCAGGGTAAAATTTCAGCCCTTGCCTTCCCTCTGCTCTGCACTGGATGCTTCCACCCTTTCCAAAGGTGTTTGTGATTCACTGGTATTGTGTGTATTTAATGAGTGAATCTCCTTGGGATGAATTATAAATGTAATAATTTTATGATTAGTTAAAGCTTCTGACCACTTGTGGAGCTTTGTTCTTTAGCGAGACCAGAGGAACACACCCTCAGCACAGAGACCATGAGTGGGCCAAATTCTGCACCCTTGCTTGGGGAGAAAATTAGTGACTGACTATCCTTAGGATCTGACTCAGCTCTGTAGTGGTGATATCAGGCTGAGCATGCAGCTCTTGCTGGCTCTGTTCCACAAATATTGGTCCATTATTTTCAAATGAGGGAACAATAATATTTTTAGAGTTTTTCAAAACATTCATGATTAAATCTGAACCAGACAATGTTCACTTGGTTTTGTGACTAACAGATTTATTTGGGCATAAGCTTTCATGGGAAACCCCCCTACACTTTTTCAGATGCATGGACTGAAAATTACAGAACTTTACTTTTCATGCCATGCATCTGAAGAAGTGGGTTTTTTAACCACGAAAGCTTATGCCCAAATAAATGTTAGTCTCTAAGGTGCCACTGGACTCCTCATTGTTTTTGTGGATATAGACTAGCACGGCTACCCCTCTTATACTTGGTTTTGTATTTCATTACAAACTCAAATTTGGGACTACTCTTCACTGGGAGGGATCGCTCAGATTTTCAAACCTTTTAACACTCCTGGATCAAGGTGTGAGTGAACCTTGGCCAAGTTATGATTTTGAGTAGGAATTTGGCTGAGTTTCCCTTTGAGGTTTTGTTTTAATACTCAGTGGGGTGCGAACCCCGCACAAACTGAAGTCAGAACAAATCTGGAACCCCTGCCAACCAAAACTGCTGAGTTTCACATAGCTCTAAATATTTTACAAGGACTGAAGCTTTGTTTGCTCTTGTTTGAAAGAACTGTTAGGATACTGCTCATAGTTTGCCTGACCTCTGCCTGTAATTGGGAAGGTTTACTCCTAAGCATACCTGTAATTTTCCACTTCACACTCCGTCTCAGCTATCCATTCAGTACAAACCATCCTTGTGAGTGTTGAGTATGCAAAGCCAAATCATATAAAAGGTTAGATTAGAGCAGACCTGCGGGACAAATGCTGGTATTCTGCCATTTGGCCATTAATCAAAATGGTTACAAACAAACGCTACAACAGACCAACAGTAGCATTGATTTGTGCCCATATTCCACCCGACTATAGCATGGCTACATGCATGATCTCTTTATTCATATTACTCCTTCTAGAAGCAGGAATCATCTGCCTAGAGGGAAGGGATGTGTATGGTTGCCATTGCAAGGTATGGGGCACAAAAGTGCCACAGGCCTGCTGGAATATTGGCCATGCTTTGGTATCTCTCCTGTCCTGAGGCCACAGATCAGCTTCTCCACATTTTTTTGGAAGGAATAGCAGAGTTACAAAAAGCTTTGAAGGTGGTGTCAAAAAGCTTGAATGTTATGCAATAACAGGTGGGGAACCAATGGAAGGATTCAGGAGAGGGAACATCATGATCAAATCAATGGATAAGAAAGATGACTTTTGGAGCTATATTTTGCATGGATGGTGGGAGGCCGTGGTATTCAGAATCCAAAAAGGAGGCTGTTTCAGCAGTCAATGCAAGATCTAAGGAGGTGCTAAACAAGAGATCTGGATGTAAGAATGGAAAGAAAATAATGTATCTTGGAAATGCTGAGAAGGAAGAACAGATATGGGTTGGACGTTTTGGGCAAGAGAGAGGGAGGAATACAACCTTCCAGATCACAGGCCTAAGTGCCAGGAAGGCTGATAATGTTCTCCACAGTGATAAAAAAGGGGAGAAGTGAGAAAATTTTGGAGGCACGATCAGGATTGGACTCATAGTTTCATCTCAATTAACAGGGATTTCCAAACACAGCCCCTACTCGTGTTAATGCATGGATGAACAAATTAAAACAACAGACATTTTGACTATGGCAGTGGAGTATGCAGAGCCAATTAGAAGGTGGGGATGTGATGGTGACTTTTCACTTTCCTGATCCTAAACCCTCTCTGTGCTGACATAACTGAATGCTGTTCTTCATTATGCCTGGTGTCAGTGTTTCCCAGGGGCCAGCACACTAGCCAGGGATCAGCAGGGCATAGGAATGCCACCTTAGCCAAATCCCCCTGTGGCCCCTGCACTGGCACCAGTCAGAGGGTAGGTAGTGTGGAAGCCACAATGCAGTCTCACTCAAAACCACATGATCTTCCCAGTGCCAGTTATGCAGGCTTGGGGGTCACACTAGTGGACCCAAATCCACTGCAGCAGTGGATCTGGGCCCACTAGTGTCGTTTGCAGAAAGGAGTTTGGATGAAGGTGGTGAAGGAGGGGTTTATGGTTTGACTGTTATATTTTAGAACAATGTTTTTATTCTGTTCCTCCTCCAAATTTCTCCTTAAAAGGCACTTTCCCCAGGAATCCTTTCTGCCTTGGTCTCTTTACCTTCCCCTACCGGAACCATTTTCCCATAACTTGTCTAGTCCTATCTAGTTTAGATCATAAGTTCTTGGGGGCAGGGATTGGGTTTGACTCAATTGCTGCAATCCCGCAATCTGATCCACATGGACAGATCCTTGTGCCCAAGCAGAACTGCAGTCCCACATACTTCCAACTGTGGAACTGGGCTGATGTTTGTAAAGTGCCATGTAAACATACAGGGCTTGTGTCATGTAGATGGTTTTATAAATAAATAAATAAATAAATAAATACTATAATCACATGTATTAATAAACTCTTTCAGAAATATTCATGTTTGATACAGATGGAATTGCCAATTTCATCTGCACTGCTTATGGTAATTTTAATTTAAAATATAAATTTATAATTTCAGTAAAAAGGAGCCACTTAGTTCACATTATTAAAGCTAAAGACTTCTCATTAGAACTGTAATTTTTTTAGATTAAACTAGAAAGATTAGATTAGATTAAAAAAACAGATTACAATACTTATCTTTACTAAAGTAAAGGTTATACATTTCAGCTACCACAAACAATTGTGAAACTTCAGTATGTGTAGGGTTAAAGGCTGGAAATGGGCTATAACTTGCAGTGGAAATTTCCACAGCATGCTTTATTGGCAGTGGAATGAGCCAGACCCAGCTGAAGGTGTGCACGTGTGTGGTCTCTTCATAAACACATCGGAATGCTGTGTCACATTATTTTTCCTTTCAGCTTTCTGACCAGCTTTTGTTTTCGGTCTTCCAGAGTTTTATGGGGTCACAGAGTACATAGCTACCCTGAAGTCTGCTGAAGTTGTGCTTGAATGAGGGCTGCAGGTTCACACTTCAGCCTGCTCTGATTTTTTTCTTATTGTTCTGATTCCACTGTCCTGCAGCTCTTTGTCATTCATTCATTCATGGATTATTTTGGGCTCTTGTTTTTGTACTGAGTATCACAGTTTGCACATGTCAAATTCCATACAAGTATAGATGTTAGATTGTAAATACTTTCAGGCAATTATTATGTCTGTATAAGCACCAAGCATAGTATTTTCACTAACTTATTATAATAATCATCCCAAAAATAAGGCCAAAAAAAGTAAAGCCAAGACACATCTGTCAGAGGCAGTTTAGAGCTTATAAGGTGTTGTTAGTGGTGTTAAATATGCAGGGTGGGATTTTCAGAAGTCCTGAGTCTTCAACAGGAGTACAATTAGTCAGAGGGAGTTTTACCATTGACTTCATGGAGAGTGCAGGTAAGCCCATGTTGGGTGCTTTTGAAAATCCCATTTAACTACCCATGTCCCCTTCAGGTCTGAGTTTCAATGGTTATTCTTCTCTGAGTGTGTGTATTTAACCAGGTCTACATTGGTGTAGTGGTGGAATAATGGTTTTGTTTATTTTGAAGAGAAATTTGAGTCAAAAATAAAATAAATATAATATAAAGTGTGGAGACTCATACTAAACACAAATTTACTATAATACATTTCTATTTAGGTGAGAGTGTTGCTTTTTCTTATTTTTGTACTGTTTTAAATTCATCATTTTTGTCCAGGAGATGGTCGAATGGCAAACCCTTATTCACTTTGATATGTCTATTGATGATGATCTTCACCCAGGGGAAATAATGGAATGATACCAATGATTCAAAGTGAAAAGAAAATGTGTATATTTAAGAGTTTAAATCTGTGTTTGGTCAGGGTTTAATTTTATGTAACAGCTATAGGCTTTGGTTTACTATAACCAGTCGATAGAAGAAATAGTTTAAAGCAAAGTGGAATTTTAGGAAGCCATTCCCACTGTATTACAACACAGTTTAGTTGTAGATTCCTTCTCAGGCGCTGATCTTTCAAAGAGCTCTGTGCAAATGGACTCCTGCACCCGCACAGTTTGAGAGTCTAGGTAGCAAGAGGAGAGAGGAACTAAAACAAGACCTGTGGTTTATGGACAGTATTTTTCTTTTGCGCCACCTGTTGATACATAATACTACTAAAATGCTGCTTTGAGCTTTTCACCTGGATATATAACATCTTAAGCAAAGAATTCAGAGGTAGGAAGAAATTGATTTTAAAAACAAAAAGGACAGCAAAAAAAAGATTACTTATCTGTGCAGTAAGTGTTGTTCTTTACTATGTGCATGTATACATTCCATTGTAGGGGTGTGTGTGCACTCAATACACTGGAGTTGAAGGCTTTTTGCTAGGAGTACCATTAGGTAGTGCATGCACCCCTGCCATCCTCATGCACTGACTCAAGGGCATAAATAGGGCATGACTACCAACTAATTATGCCCAAAATAGTGGGGAAGGTGGGAAGGTCATGGAATACATACGTGCATAACATGTCAAAGAACAATAGTTACAGTACAAGTTTCTCTTGTACATTTTTTCTCCTTTGAATGATTGTGTACATACATATTCCACTGTAGGAGTTTCACCAGCAATTTTCTTACAGATAGCAGGACTTCAGACTGCAGCTCTGACTCACTGAAGTTGGCATCATCCGGGGGCTTGAGTAACAGAGTTGCATCAGGAAAAGGGACATACAGACAACCACGTTGCTGCTTTACAAATGTCTACTATTGGTATCAGAGTAGCAGCCGTGTTAGTCTGTATCCACAAAAAGAACAGGAGTACTTGTAGCACCTTAGAGACTAACAATTTATTTGAGCATAAGCTTTCATGGGCTATAGCCCACTTCATCAGATGCGCAGAACGGAACATATAGTAAAAAGATATATATACACATAGAGAGAACATGAAAAGGTAGAAGTTGCCATACCAACTCTAACAGGCTAATTAATTAAGATGAGCTATTATCAGCAAGAGAAAAAAAACTTTTGTAGTGATAATCACAATGGCCTATTTCAGACAGTTGACAAGAAGGTGTGAGGATACTTAACATGGGAAAATAGATTCAATTTGTGTAACGACCCAGCCACTCCCAGTCTCTATTCAAGCCCAAGTTAATTGTATCTAGTTTGCAAATTAATTCTAGTTCGGCAGTTTCTTGTTGGAGTCTGTTTTTGAAGCTTTTCTGTTGCAAAATTGCCATCTTTAAGTCTGTTACTGAGTGACCAGAGAGGTTGAAGTGTTCTCCTACTGGTTTTTGAATGTTATGATTTCTGATGTCAGATTTGTGTGCATTTATTCTTTTGCATACAGACTGTACGGTTTGGCCAATGTACATGGCAGAGGGGCATTGCTGGCACATGAAGGCATATATCACATTGGTAGATGTGCAGGTGAATGAGCCCCTGATGGCTTGGCTGATTTGATTAGATCCTATGATGATGTCACTTGAATAGATATGTGGACGGAGCTGGCATTGTGCTTTGTTGCAAGGGTAGGATCCTGGGTTAGTGTTTTTGTTGTGTGGTTTCTGGTGTGTATTTACTTCAGGTATGTTGCTCAAGAAGGCTGAGGAAGTGGAAAGAACTGTAAGGGAATGGGCTGTTATTCCCAGAGGAGGAGAAACCTTTGCTAGAGAATAGCAGAGCTTGATATAGTCAGAAATCGAATATGATACACACTGGGCTATAACCACTTGCTCTTTAATCCTTTCACAGAAAGCAAGAAAAAGCCTAGGAGATGACCTGAAAGACTGTGTGCAGTCCTGGTAAAAGAACTGAGCTTTCTGAATATCTAAAGTGCAGGAGTGGATAGGCGCCGACTCCGTGGGTGCTCCAGGGTGGGAGCACCCATGGGAAAAAATTAGTGGGTGCTCTGCATCCACTGGCAGCCAAGCATCTCCCTCCCTTCCTCTCCCCAAGCACACTGCATCTCTGCTCCTCCACCTACCTCCCAGCATTTCCTGCCCAGCTGCCACCATACAGCAGTTTGGCAGCATTAGCACACTCGGAGAGTGGGGTGGGAGAAGGAGCAGGAACATGGCATGATCGGGGAGATGGCAGGGAAGAGGTGGGGGTAGGGTGGGGATTTGGGGAAGGAGTTGGAATGGGAGTGGGGAAGGGTTGGGAAGAGGAGGGGTAGGGGTGGGGCCTTATGGAAGGGGTGGAGTGGAGGCGGGGCCGGAGGGTCGAGCATCCAGGGGAAAATAGGGGAAGTTGGCGCCTATGCAGGAGTGGATTTACCATGAAACAAACCATGCACTGGCACTGGGCCCCCCAGTGATGGGAGCTCCAAAATGCAGGAGAACCTGCCCCCAAGTCCTGGCCCATGGCGCAGCATGCCCCTGGCTGAGTGGGGAGGCAGCTCCCTGTGCTGCCCTTGCCCTGGGCAGTGCATGGACACCTGCTGTCCCCCTCCTCACAAGAGGTGCACAGAGATGTGCCAGCAGCAGGGCTATGGCAGCTCTCTGCCCGCTCTGCCTCTCTCCCTCTGTGCTGCTTCATTCCCAGAAGTGGCCGGCATGTCCCGAGGCCGGGGACGGGGGTGCGTGTCTACATGTGCTGCCCCCGCCCTGAGCACTGACTCCACAGCTCCCATTAGCTGGGAACTAAAGCCAATGGAAGGTGCAAGGACAATGACTGTGGGCAGCGGCACATGGAGACCCCTGCCCTTTCCCACATAGGAGCTGCTGCCGGGGTGGGGGGCGGTGTGCCGGTCACTTTAGGAGCCATGCCGCCTGAGGAAAGTGCTGCCCCCGTCCCACCTCCCACACCCCAAACCCCTGCCCCAGCCCAGAGCCTGCACCCCTCACCCAAACTTCCTCCCAGAGCCCACACCCCTCACCCCACATCCAGCACCAAACTTCCTTCCAGAGCCTGCCCCCTACACCTCCTCCTGCACCCCAACCCCCTTCCCAAATCAAGGTACCTCACTTTATTTTCATTTACTTCCCATTACTTATGATATAGGAGGCAGATGAATAAAAAAAGAATGAAAAACAAGGGGGGAGGGAGGATAAGAGAGAATGTTCTTTTTCTTGGCTGGGTCCCAAAGGGGCGGGGGCTAAAAATGAAGCTGTGCACAGGGCCCAGCTAACTCTAAATCTGCCACTGCTAAAGTGTGAAGCTTCTTTTCAGCTTTTTTAGAATGAGGTTTTGGAAAAAAAACTCCAGAAAATGAATGGTCTGATTGAGGTGATATGCAGACACAATCTTAGGCATAAACTTAGGATGTGGCTAGGAAAGAAACTGTCTTTCTGAAATGTCATGGAGTATGGGTCAGCTAACAGTGCCTGGAGAGTGGACACCATTCACACAGAATTAACTGTTACCAAAAATGCTGTTTTAATTGATAGTGATAAGGAAGTTACTGCTAAAGATTTGAAGGAGGAACCTATTGAATATAGTTTTGTCCTGTTCAGGTACCAAGAGGGTACTGGATTGGAGACAGGAGGGTACATACGAATGAGACCCTTCAAAAATTAGTGCCAAGGGATGCAAAAAAGATAGAAAACCCATCTGCTGGCAGATGTTTTGTAGAGATTTAGGCTGGCTGCACTCTTATAGTTGATGTAGGTTAGGGTACCAGTACTGCCTTAGCCAGGCTGGGGATCTGAGAATTAAATTTGCTTTGTCTCTTTTTAGCTTCCTCAACTACCTCAAAATTAGAGGGACAGGCAGAAAAGCATACATCAGAAGACCTGATCAACAGAGGACGAAAGTATCTGTCAAAGAATCCAGTCTGTGACCTGCTCTGCATTTGTTGGTCAGGTTGGTTGCAAAGAGGTCTATTACAGGGTAACCCCACCGATGAAAGATCTGGTGGGGAGAGAGAGAGAGAGGGAGGGTGAGGGTGTGTACACACCACTTTTGATGGTCTACAACGTTCCTACTAAGAAAATCTGCAGTAGAATTCTTCACTCTTGGAGGTGAAACCTCTTTAGAAAGCCATTGTCCTTTATGCAGAAATTCCACAGATTTGTCAAAAATGAGTCAACCTTGCACCTTCCTGCTTGTTCAAATAAAACAGTGGTAGTGGTAGTGAGTGTTTGAACCATCTGGTTCCTGATGGTGAAAATGAATGTCTCACAAACTCTTTGAATGGCTCAAAACTCCAGTATGTTTAGATGGAATGAAACCTCCTGGGGCATCCAAAGTGCCTGAGGTTGACCCAGGTGGGTTCCCCAACTGTGGTAGAGGCATCTGTTACCAGGATCATAACTGACTGTGGCGGCAAGAAGGGAACTTCCTTGCATACATTTTGAGGGGCCATCCACCAGTTCAGAGACTGAAGCACTAGGGCAGGCACACAAATGAGCACGGCCATAGAATGCCTGTTTGGACAATATACCATGTGGAACCAAGCCTGAAGACACCTGAGGTGAAATCTGGCATTCTAAGTTACATATGCACACAAGAGCATTTGTCTTAACAGCTTCAGACACAAGCGCACAGTTGTCCTTGGATTAGACTGGTGGGTTTTGGACAGAGAGACTATGGACTGGAATCTGTCTGTCAGAAGATAAGCCAGGGCAGTTGTACAGTCTATATCTGCTGCATGACATGACATTTATTCTTTGTAATATCTGTCTACATTTAATTTTAGACAGACGAGGAAAGAGATGTCTGATGATTGGGATGTTTTGGATGTGGGACTTTGATTTTCCCCAAACCAGCCAATTGTCTAGGTAAGGAAATATTTATATCCCTGAATGGCATACAAGAACTACTCTCAGAATACATTTAGTAACCACACTGACGGCAGAGGTTAAGACAAAAGGCAATACAGCATAGTGGTGGTGCACATTGCCTACTATGAATTACAGTTACTTTCTGTGGCCAGGATGGATTGCGTCATGCAAGTATGTGTCCTGCAGATCAAGGCAGCATACCAATCCCCCATCTCCAAAGAAAGGATAATAGATGCATTTGTGACCATCCTGAACTGGATTGTCTTGATAAATCTGTTCAACTGTCTAAGTTGTGAATGGGTCAAAGATCACCTTTCTTTTTGGAAATCAGGAACTTGTGGGAATAGAAGCCTATCCTGTGTTGGTAAGAAACTTCCTCTATTGTTCTCCCATTAAAGACTGTAGAGGCTGTATTAATACAGCCTCATAGGGCAAGTCCCTGAAAAAGGACAGGGAATGTGGGTTGGGGAAGGGGAGGGAAGAGAACTAGATAACATATTCCTCTTCAGCACCCAGCAGTCCAAAGAAATTTCTGTCCATGCACCGTAAAAGAAAAGTAAGTGGTTTCCAAAGGGGGTGTATGTCTAAAATTTGTAAATGAGTTACAGTCGGTATGCGGTCCTTGGTTGTGATATCAAAACAACTGTTTTGAAGCCGTGGGCTGGTAAGAAGGGTCTGCTGTAGATGAAGCTGATGGAGGTGATGTCTAGGAGACTTAGATAGCCTTCTGGAGCAGTGGTTCCTAAACTTCTTCCACTGCTTGTTCACGGAAAGCCCATGGTGGGCCAGGCCAGTTTGTTTACCTGCTGCATCCATAGGTTTGGCTGATCGTGGCTTCCAGTGGCCATGGTTCACTGCTCCAGGCCAATGGGAGCTACTGGAAGCAGCAGCAACAGCAGCGAGTACGTCCCTTGGCCTGCACTGCTTCCAGCAGCTCCCATTGGCCTGAAGCAGCAAATGGCCACGGGGAGCTGCGATCGGCCAAATCTGTGGACACGGCAGGTAAACAAACCAGCCCAGACTGCCAGGGGCTTTCCCTGCATAAGCGGCAGAACAAGTTTGGGAACCACTGTTCTAGAGACATGCTAAGGTCTCAAGAGTTAGAAAGGCCTGTACTGCACCTGTGGTTAGAACAGTTTCCTCTGTCACTAGTTGTGTAGACACCCAGCAAGCGAAGTGTTGCATAGGAATATTTTAATGTGTGCATGGCATCATCAATCTTCTTAAAATAAGTGTAGCTCCCTCAACTGGCAAGTCTTCCATTGTATTTTGTAGTTCCCTTGGGATGCCAGTGGCTATGCTTGAAGATTGTCTTATCGAGATGGCTGTCACCAATGAATGTGAAGTCATTTAAGATATGTCAATCACTGCATAGAGAGATATCCAGGCAGCATGATGTTAATGTCACTGAAGAATTATAGCATAAAATACAATTTATAATGCCAGAGTAGAAAAGATTAACTAAGTCGTACCATAGTACCTATTATCCTAATCAGATTTTTAATATGAGAGGAAGGGTAGGTTTGCTTCAAGGGGAATGAGGCTGAGTATCTTTTTGAGAGGAGTTACCCATTATTTTATTATCCTTTAGAAACAGGAATATTATACATGCTGCAGGGAAAAATGTATTTCTTTTTTCCTAGTGAAACAAAGCTTAGCGAGATGCATTATTGCTTCACAGGAATCAGTGCGTGTACTCAGATAATTTCTTCATATTCCAGAATGAGTGCCTGGTCTTGGTTCAGGATTGAAATTATGAAACAAATGGATCCCATTATCATCAAATGTGACTTCTCCCACATTTCAGGTCTTCGGAATGTGGAAGAGAGGCCCTGGTCGGTAAGTTACTAGATAGACTTATTAGCATTTGGTGTTATTTTAATAAATCTGCTGTGGTCTTCTGTGCTAAAGAGGTGTTTAAGTGAACCACATACTCTTCCTCAGAATGATCAGGGAGCCCAATTTTCTATATATTCAATTTTCTGAACTTCTTTTCCATCAAAAAGTCAATGTGTCATCATGCATATTGTTCAGAAAAGAAGAGTGGTGATTAATCTCTATTGCATCAATTCAATTGTCATTGTTGAAACTCATGCAGGAAGATCAGAAATATGTATTTAGATTTTGTAGCTCTTGAGACAATTGCTATATAGAGTTACTGGTACTATTGCAGACATCAGTAAACAGCATTTGAATGACTTTCCCCTCATGTGCCTGTTGAGTGGGTTAGTAACCTGCCCAGCTCAGGGTTTTTTCTCTCTCTCTCTCTTTTTTTTTTTTTTTTTTTAAAAGGACAACAGGTATGGAGTGAAGCTAGGTCTGTTTGGCATTTTAATTTGGTTTGCTGCTTTTTTGAGCTTTCCAGCCTCAGATTATTTTAAGGCCATTCAAACCCCTTGATACAGCTTCTGATTAAGTTGTTTAATATGGTGGAATCCAAAATAGTACTGATAAATATATGGAGATACACCTATCTCAGAACTGGAAGGGACCCTGAACGGTCATTGAGTCCAGCCCCCTGCCTTCACTAGCAGGACCAAGTACTGATTTTTGCCCCAGATCCCTTAGATCCCCCTCAAGGATTAAACTCACAACCCTGGGGTTTAGCAGGCTAATGCTCAAACCACTGAGCTATCCTTCCCCCCTGATCCTGATTTACAGAGGTGCTGAGCACCCATAACTTTCCACTAAAGTTAACTGAGGCTGCAAGTGCACAGCACCACTCAAAAAATCAAGTCCATAGTTTAAAGTCTTTAGAACAGCTATGCCTGGGAGCTCAGTTTCAGAACATGCTTTTAGGTCAATGTTATCTTTGACTGCTTATTTAAAGATCTGCTCCTATTAGCCATATATTGATGAAAAAGCAATATAGTCTAGGTAGGATGCTTAAAAAGTGAAGTTAATAACTATACAATACTTGCACTCTTAGGCCATGAAAACTTCAGTTTATATATAGTCTTAGCCCAAGAGTATTTTTTCAAATCTCAAAAGTCATTTAACGATTTGTGATGGGTAAGAGAGGACTAGGTGCTGCTTTGCATCTCTTGAGCTCAAAAATAGAATTTGTAGGGAGGAAGATGGGAAAGAGGCCTTTCTAGCATGGGGAAAAGAGAGAGTAGGTCTCAGGGAAGCACCTACCTAATTATCCTGGATAAAATTCCTTAAAATAGCATTTTTATTTACAGACTTACACATAGACTTTGTTGATTATCTGATTCTTTGCTACCTCCTTTGAAAATGCCTAAAAGGGAAATCTCAGCCCAAGAACTTTATTAGCAAAATTACAGATTTAAAAAGAAAAATAATGTTTTTACCCAGAAAAGCCACAAAATACACATCTCCCTCAAAACCAATTGAAAGGATGTGTTTTCTTAACACTCACTTTCAAAGACAGAATTGATGCAATGGAACATGGAGGCTGTAAGCCATGTTCTGTTCTTGATTACACCCTCATAGCTCTACTGACATTAATAGAGTTGTGTAGTTGCAACTGAAGATGGATTTTAGCCCAGGGTAAATAAGGTGTAAGAAATATGAAGGACACCTTGCAGAACAAATCTGGACTTCTAAATGCATGGCATAAGAAACACTACTAAGCAACCCAAACATACACTAGATCAAAACCAGAGGCTAGAACCTCATCCTTATTCCATTATGCTGCTCTGGCAGCCTAAAAGGGGAGTAGAGGAGGAGGGCAGGGACTTGTCCTTTACACATCCTTCTCCCAACAAACTGAGGTGTAGCAGCAGATATAAGCAGCAGAGGAGGCATTCTAATGCTCCCACTGGGGAGTGCTGCTTCATACTGCCCTTCATGATGGACTTGGAGCAAATTGCACAATCTAACTTACAAGAATTGTGTTGAGAAATGACAAGACCACAATTATACAGACAAGGTGGGTGATCCAATATCTTACTGGATCAACTTCTTGACAAGCTGTCACCTACTGAAGCTAGTTCAATAAAAGATATTACCTCACTCACCTTGTCTTTCTAATATCCTGGGACCAAATAGGGCTACAAAACTGCATAAGACCACCATTTTTAAATTTTATTATTATTATTATTATTATTAACGTAAAAGTTACTTTGCCCTGACTCAAGATTTTAATAGAAATTTACTATGGCAAAATGTCAACTCATGTAGTTCTGCATTCTTCAAACTGCTTAGATTTGATTTTAAATATAATTAAAAGCATATGAATAAATCCCCAAAGATAGGGTAACATTTTTGAAAGAGATAACACATCTGTATTAATTTTGCATGCTATTACTAAGTCACAGTAGGAACTTATACAAACTGATGAAGATAGAGAAACATCCTTTGCAGTAATCTAAACTGTGAAATAGCCTTACCATGAACAAACAGACAGTCTCCCATGGAAAGACCTGGATATTTTAAAACTGCAGCAGTATTGACTTCAGTATGAAAAGAAGCTTTAAAACATGGATAACAGCTTAGGCATTTAAATTGTAGAAGCATCCATAAATAATATGCTAGTCCCA
The DNA here is from genome assembly GCF_007399415.2 of Gopherus evgoodei. Taxonomy (NCBI): domain Eukaryota; kingdom Metazoa; phylum Chordata; order Testudines; family Testudinidae; genus Gopherus; species Gopherus evgoodei. The sequence goes on along the minus strand of NC_044327.1, from coordinate 110,842,789 downwards.
TAGAAGTAAGTGGGCAATTTACTTTGGGAAATGTTTTCATTAACTCTAGATAGTAAGAAATGCAAGTGTGACACCTTCTGGTTACTGAGGTGCTGCAACATCAGTTTTCGTACCACATTGTTGATACTATGGGAAAAGATTGGAACTGATCATTAGAAACAATATTACTGATAAAATAAATTTCAATGTACATCACAGCTGAAACATCTGTTACTATTATTGGGGACTGATAAGGAACAACAGCTTTCTAAGTTTTCCACTAGCCCCTGGAATCTAAAACCATTATATACATTGTTTTTAACATACATTTTAACTCTCATGCAGTGGACTATTGTGCTGCCCAATGAGACTTAGCACCTAAGATGTTTTGGTATTTTCGTAAATCCAGATAAGCACCTATCTGCATCTAAGTCAGTGTTGTCAACTCTTATGATTTTGTAATGAGTCTCATGATAATTATCATTTTCCTTACAGCCCCAGATCCTAGGGTCAGTCAAGTGGATATATGATGATTTCAGCCTTCGTTCTTGAAGAAAAAAGTACGTTCCTAGTCCTCGTGGCTGCGGAAAAAGCTTCAAAATGTGACCCCAGTGTACCCTAAAGGCTCAAAAAGCAGAAGACAAATAAAAAGAATACCACATCTATTAATTTTACATAATTTCATGATTTTAAAGCCAATCTCATGATATCTGGGGGGCCTGAACTCAGGATTTTGAACATTTAGGGTTGGCAATACTGCTAAGTGACTGTATGCTTAAAAAAAATCTGGTTCTCACATACCAGTAACATGATTCTCCAAGTCTTAAGGGGAGGATGGGTAGTAATTGCATCATATTCCTGTTTCTGATTACAGAGTACACTCCCATTAACCCTGTATATGAAAAACCCTACAGATGGTGTTTAGTGTCACCTTTTTGTGACTAAAGATGGTATGGCATGATTTATTGATATGAGGGATCACAGGCCTTGAATCCAAGGCAGTGCTTACACAACCCAGCAGCTCACTTGAATAAATCAGGGAAGGATCTGGAGAAGGATTAGCTTGTGGAGGTCCCAGCCCCCAAAGCTCCACATTGAGGGAAGCATCCAACCCCCTAATTGGCTGAGGGACTCTATGTAAACCAGGAAGTAACAGGAAGTTGCCTGAGCAACAGGAATCCCTGGCTGGCTGCTACTATGGTCCCCCTCTGCTTACCTGACTCCAAACCCTGGCATTCCTGCCTGCTTCTGGTTCCTGTCCTCCTATTCCAGACTCCAGTCTACCTCTGCTTCCTGCTGTCCTGTCCTGCTCCAGATCCCTGCTCCCCTGCCTTACCCATCTCTCTGGCTCTGGCCTCTGGCTTGGCACTGCACTATTTTTGGTTTTGACCTTGGCTCAAACCAGTCCACAGACTGTCCACAGTCCGGTCATTGCAGCCTCCCACACATCATTACTCAGTTCCCACCCTGATCTGTTATTAGCCATTGATTTGTCTGGCTAAATTAGAGTGTAAGTTCCTTTGGGAAGTCATCTTACTTTCTTACATTGCACGACACTATCAATATAGCACTATATAATATAGAAGTGTCTGATACAATTAATTTCTACATGGATCTAGAATCTTTTAATATTTCTGATAGGACAATATCTACTGAAGAGAAAAGTATACCAGAGAAAAGAAGGTTCTTTTACTCTTTGCACACCCACTTCCTTCAAAATCTGAACTACTACCACCTGCAAAACATTAACTGAATAAACAGTATCCAGTAATTGAAAACATCTGCTCTTTGTTTTAGAAAGCTTTCAGATTTGCTTGCAATGTTCTCTAGCAATATAATCTTTGAAGCAGGCTGCTCAGCTGCCCAATTCTTTCATGGCTGATGTCTTTTAAAACTACTCCCTGTTGCGTAGCTGTTTGATGTAATTTTTAAAGTCTGTTTTGTCCTGCCAGTTGCCCTGTCCTTGTCCATACTTCAAAGCCCGTGCCATGCAGAGCACAGCATTTTCATTATAAAAATAATTATAGTTTATTTTGTAGTGCCCCTAAAGATGCTCAACATTTCACAGAATATATGCTCTCCCTCTGTCCAATTTACAATCTTTGTAAAGAACATGGCATGCCTATCACTTCCCTGGCTGAATATATCTAACTGCAAGGAAACGTGAAGGTTACTGACAGGGGCACCTCCAGGCCCCAGCATGCCAAGGGCGCGCTCTGCCGGCGCCGCAAGGGCGGCAGGCAGGCTGCTGCGCTTAGGGTGGCAAAATCCCTAGAGCCACCCCTGGTTGCTGACTCTGTGAATGTTGGTGGGATCACTTTTTTTCCTTCTGAAAGCCTCAGATCAGCCTTGTTTTATGCCATCAAATAATTATCAGCCCCAAGCAGAACTGTGTAGCACCTCAGTCAGTTTTTGGCACTGCTTTGCTTACTTCTGATTTTTTATATCTATAAATAAAGAAAATGTTTTTTGGGTGCTGACATTATTTATAAACATGTTGGTACCTGTCACAGGCTGGCTGGTCCTTTAAGGGGAGTCAGACTCAGCATTGCCTGTGACCTAGCAGTTATAACCCAATAGATCCTGATATGGACTCAATTACAATTAGTGATCCCAGCTGTGGCAGGGTCAGGATAAGCTACACAGAGAGGAACAAGAACTCACTCAGGAGCAGGAGGAGACCTGGAGAGAGAAGCAAAGGGAGTTCCTGCCCTCTGGCAAGGCGGCCTGATGAAGACAGGTTGGAAAGAACCACAGGGCACAGATTAGACTCCTATGGGGGGCCCTGAGATTGGGATCTCCCTACTTTCTCACAGGCCTTAAGGGAAGCAGCTTTTGTCTTGGGGAGGGGAGGAGAGGTAGAAGAGAAACTTGTTGAGAAGCAACAGCATAGGAAAACTACAGGGTCCAGAAGGAAGGAGAAAGAACAGAACTTCAGCATAGCCCAAGAGGGCCAGAAGAATTATTGGTTTGACTATTTGGATTTACATTTGGACTTGTTACCACAGAAGGGGACTGAATTTAGGAGACCTGGCTGGAGGGCTGGGCCACAAAAGACCCAGACAGAGATAGGCCATGACAGGGCCAAAAAGTGATCAATAGGGGGCATTAGAGATTAAGTCTCCTCAGGGCCGGCTCTAGCCATTTTGCCACCTCAAGCACAGCGGCATGCCGCTGGAGGCGCTCTGTCGCTCGCCAGTCCCGCGGCTCCAGTGGACCTCTCGCAGGCGTCCCTGCGGGAGGTCCACCAGAGCCGCCTGCCGCCCTCCCAGCAACCGGAAGAGCACCCCCTGCAGCATGCCGCCCCAAGCACACGCTTGGCGCGGGGACCTGGAGCCGACCCTGAGTCTCCTGCAAAGCCATCCTCCAGTGCCACAGGGTGCTACAAAAGTGAGGGTAACTACTTACATACCCAAGAGACCTCTGTCATAGCTGTAACCTTTATCCCACTCAGTAATGCTTATATGAGGAGCATGGGTATTTTAGATGGTATGGTACTGACATAGTGGTAATATTTGTTCAGTGGTAACAGGTTTGTATATCAATTGGTGGTTTTTGTACAGTCCTTCCGACTCTCATGGACATGACCTAGCATAGGATAATACATTCAGTATGTATGAGAGGAGTCATATGAACCAGTCACAATATATGCAACATGTATGCAAAGTACTACGGGGTGATATTTACTTAAAGGAAAAAGAACGGGAAGCAGCAATAAAGTAAACAAAATACAAAGACTATCAAGGAGACAAAACCATTCCCTCACCTCACACATCAGGTAGCTTTTCCACTCAGCAGAGTCCGTGAACCCTGAGGCTGTAAGCTTTTGCATGAATGTAGATACCTGTGTAGCTAACAGGGCCGCCCAGAGGATTCAGGGGGCCTGGGGCAAAGCAATTTCGGGGGCTCTTTTTTTTTTTAAATGGAAGTTGCAATACTATAGAATACTATATTCTTGTGAGGGCCCCAGGGAAAATTGCCCCACTCCCCCCCCCCCCCCAAGCAGCTCTGGGGGAAAAAAAAACATTTAAAAACCTTCTGCATCTCGGCACAAACCCAGTTTTGAGAGAACTTCTTTTCAAGTCATGGTTATAAGTTATTGCATCAGCTAGTGCTAAAAAGGCACTAAAGCTCATTAAAAGGGTTGGACAAATATTTTCCGTCAAAACTTTTTTCGGATCAAAAACTAGGAGTTTTTAAAAAGCAGAAAAAAAAATCACGGACAATGTCTGCTTTTCTTCAAAATTTGTTGTGGTTTTTTAATTGAAGAGCTGAAATTAGTCTGCCAAAACCTGAACATGGTTTGGGGTTTCAGAAGCATGTGGCCAGATATTTGCTGCTTGCTGTGTTTGATTGTTTAAACAAACAAAAAAAATTCTGCTTAAAAAAAATCCAAAAAACTTTTGAACCATCTCAGCTTGTGACCAAATGCCTGAGCCCATCCAGTCAGATTTTTCCAGGTTTCTGATACTCTGCTGGCTTCCTTGACTCATATCTGTCTCCATAACTTTGGGTTCATTTAGGCCTTTATCAAATCAATGAAAGCCATGTACAGGTCCTGATTTTGCTCTTGAGATTTTTCATAGATTTGGTGGGCAACAAAGATCATTTCAGTTATCCTGCGGGATGGTCTAAAAACCACACTCAGATTCTGGCAATATTTCCTCAGCAAAGGGAAGTAATTGGTTTGAGAAGATACAGGCAAGAATTTTCCCTGCTGTAGACTGAGGTATTGCCTTGCTGTTTCCACACTGACTTATCTCCTTCCTTAAAGATTGTTATAATGTTAGCGTTTCTCAAGTCTTCTGGATTTTTCTCATTATAACCAGATATGAAGAAAAAAAAATTTGTGGAGCTTCCCTATCAGTTCTTCACCTCCAAACTTTTAGACTTCAGCCGGTATGCCATCTGGCCCTGCTGCCTTATTGTTCTTAGTTTGCATAATGGCTTGTGTTACTTCTGAGGGTGGCATGGGGTCATCAAGAGATTCCTTTCAATGTCGTTGAGGTATAGACTCTATAGTGGCATCAGAAACAATTGACTCATGGTTCAGGAGTAACTTCAAATGCTCCTTTCATCTGGCTTTGATGGCTTCGCTGTCCTTAAAATATGTTGACCGGTCTTGGGCTCAGAGTGGTGTGGGTCCATGGGAGCATGGACTGCAAATGGCCCTTATTGCCTGAAAGGAACTCCTTATGTCATGTTTATCAGCATAAAGCTCAATCTCCTTGGCCTTTTCTTGCCACCACTTATTTTTGATGTCACAGAATTTCCTTTGGGCTTCAGCCTTGAGTTGCTTGTATGACTTTCTTCTGCTCATGTGATACATCGTTTTGCCACATGCAATGAGCTTATCTTTTCTGGTCAAGCAGGCCCTGAATCTCAGCATCGTTTTCATCAAATCAGTCTTGGTGATGGCAGATGACAGACAATGGACTTGGCACACTGAGAGAATGGCACTCTAATTCCTTCCAGAAAGCAGCATCATCAGCTGTAGGCATAGTGGCAAATTTCTCTTTGAGACACTGCTGAAGTTTCTCCCAAGTCACTATATCTTCAAAGGCTTTGATGTTGAATTTCTTTTGCACTGATTTTGTCTGCTCACAATGCCTTGAGGTGATCTGGAAATTTGTGATTGATCTAACAAGGCAAGGGTCTGTCTAACAGTCATCTGTTCCATGCATGGCCCTTGTGATGTGGACATCCTTCCGATCTCAATCTCTAACAATAACAGTCAGTAAGTCAATGCCTGGAGTGAAGGTGTCTTCAGGTGGTCTTTTACTTTTCACTTTGTCTAAAAGTGTGCTTGTGATGACCAGGCCATGTTCTATGCATTTGCACAGGAGGAAGAAAACTACTCCTTTTCCAATAGTACCATTCCAGAGATCTGATCCTGTCCAACTCTAGCATTAAAATCTGAGGAGAATGATCTTGTCCTCCTTGGGGATGTTGTTCAAGACTCTGTCAAGATCTGTATAGAATTGTTCCTTGATATCCTCAATAGAATCAAGCATTGGGGCATACACACTGATGAGGGCATCAGACTGGTTGTGCTGAGCTCAAGACAAAGAGACATAAGATGTTCATTGATTCCCACAGGAAATCCTGTAAACTGACTGACAAAAGCTTATTCCTAATTGCAAAACTGACACCATGAGTGAGACTGTCCTCTGCAGATTTTCCTTTCCAGAAAAAGATGTAGCCTTCAACTTCTTCTCTCAGTTGACCTTCATCTGGGCACCTTGTCTAACTCAGGGCAGTGATGATGTTATATCTGAAGTTCCCTGGTGATGATAGCAGTTCTTTCTGGCCATACATTATCTTTGTTCTCCATCAGGATGTGAACATTCCATGAAGCAAAAGTCACTGTCTTCTTATAGTTTCAACCACAGGCAGAGTGATCCCACTGGATGTGGTAATCCAGCCAGGAATTTATGAGACAGCCTAGGTTTCAGGCACCTCTCCCCAAGCAGGGTGAGCAGAGGGTACCCCAAAGAGGACTACTCAGTTGCAATAGTAGCTGCCAAATTGCTCCTCTGTCTCAGTCCAGGTGCCAGACAGACAACCATCTAACTACCACTGCCTACGTGCAGATTCATAGCTAGGGACTGCCAGATTCACTATCCTGTCCCCATCACCACTAGTCCATTGCCACAGGGCTGAGAAGGTTGGAAAGATGTTATTTCCGGTGGTAGATGCCTGCACATGATTTCTTTTAATGTGGGGAAGCTGGTGCGCCTACAGTGACCACACGGTCATGACAAGTTGGAGGTCTGGGGCCCAGTAGCAAGTAAAGTTCAAGATGACTGGAGGTCTCCACTTGCTGCAGCCTTCATCCTCTTTCACAGCCATTGAGATCCGAGAACCCTCTTCTACGTGATCCACTACTGAGGACTTGGGGGATTGGACTGAGCTTTGTCTGGGACCTCCCCTCAGACCTGTTTGCCTTGGGAGACTCTACCAGGAACATGAAGCTCCTGATAACTTGCTCCGAGGATCATTGGAACATGCAAGCCCCTTCACCTCAGCAAGGTGATGGTCCCCACAGAGGACTTACCTGTTTAGTCAACATTCAAATGTCCAAAAATATTCCCCTAAATGAAACTTTATATGACTGGCCTGGACTAATAAAAAGTTGTAGACATAGCAGCTCTAATCTTATCTGAACAGCCTATTCTTTTTTTCCCCCAGACTTGGATGCCATTTTAGATTGGTTAGCGCAAACACTATTTTATAAAGAGACTGTCCTACTCTTCCCAGCCTTGCTGGAATTTTCCATATTAGAAGAGTAGCTGAATCATGATTTTCTGAGCTCTGCCTTCCTAATATGGAAAAAGTCAGCAAGTGGCCCTTTCTTCTAACATTCTTCTCTAATACCTTAGCACCATGTGACCTCCAAATATATCTACTCCAGAAGAACACTTTGATAGAACAAAGATCCAAGTATGGCACAGGAAACAAAGTAAACATTTCATGTCAGTATTTTGATTTAAATTAACCACAATTAATGGCAGCAAATTTAAATGAATTTTACATAATAATTCTTCATGTGAAAAATAAATGTTTCACCAATGAGAGCTTAGCGCATAGCTTCCATTTTCAAATACAAAATTCCTATAATCCTATTAATACCAAGTTTCCATAAAAAAAAGATGTTGCCTTCTTGAATCAAAGGAAAAATTTAAAGGGGACAGGGCTAAAAGACCCACTGCAAATTAGAGCAATAGAGATAGTTAATTATACACTAATTAGATGTCTGTAAGCAACAAACTAATAGCATCACCAATATTTTTACATTAGAGGAGTACTAGTTCTTACCTGAAGGTGGTGCTTATGTGCCATTAAATAAACCATTCATTCGTTTGAAAAAGAGTTACCAGACGGTGAAACATAATAAATCCATCACATAATTCCAGCTTCTCTCTTTAAAAGACAGACCATGGATGGAACTATGACAAGGGCCAAATCACATCTTTCTTCTATAGGAGGTGAGTTTCCCAGGTCATGTTCATAGCTATTTGTGAAACTGGGAACTGCATCTTATTTTGCATGCAGATTAATGGTGAAACGCTCTTCCAGCGCGGCCAAACATTAGTCTTTATAAAATGCAACAAAAGAGTATTCATAAGGAATACTTAAAAAGGAAGAGGATATATGCAGATGAAATGCCAGAACAAACATTTGGCTATCCAAACCTGCAGGACTAGGTACCTGCCAGAAGCTGTAGTTTTGCAAACTGGCCTCTTAATTCAGATTGAGAAGCAGTTTAATTGCAGAAAGAGCAAACTAAAGTATATTTCCAACAAATAAACCAAAAGGTCCACTTTTAGATGAAACCCTGAAGTGTTTGGATTTAACTGACTTCCCCTAAAGTTGTTTGCAGTGTTGTTGTAGCTACATTGGTCTCAAGACATTAGAGAGACAAGGTAGGTGAGGTAATATCTTATTGGACCAACTTCTGCTGGTGAAAGTTTTCCAGCTACACAGAGTTCAGCCCTGACGCAAAAGACCTGAAAAAGAGTTCGGTGTAGCTAGAAAGCTTGTCTCTCCCACCAACAGAAGTTGGTCCTATAAAAGATATTACCTCTCTACACTTGCCACTTAAAAGCCAATAAGACTTTTAGAATTAATACATTTATATAGTACCTTTCATCCAACAGGATCCCAGGATGCTTCACAAACTATTTTTGAAGCTGCTAGCAACCAATATAGTTAAGGATGCAGAAGAGTTTTCCTTATAAGCCCTCTTCTTGTTACAGTCACTCATAACTTTCTGAATGGTTCTCCTGTTGGTCCAAAACTTTCCATGCTTGGTCTCTGTCTGAAAGTAACTGCTCTGATTCTTAGATGTCAGACATAGGACCCAAAAGGTGAAGGTGTAAAGGTACCTTTATGCTGCAACCTGTGAGACTTCCTAGTTTTATCCAAGCATATACTAGAGCACCCACCAGAACTGCCCTAATGTGTATCACAAAGGCCATTCTGACACCCCAAAGAGCAAAAACACAGTAGTGCTCTGGCCATATGCCCTTTCCCCAGGAAAAATGAGGGTGGCGGCATACAGCCTCTACCACAGCTCTGTTCCAGGCATAGATCTTTCCTTAGGGCAAGTGAATTCACCAGGCCTGGTTCCATTAATTTTATAGCCCCTTTTGTCAGAGTAAAAGGGTCATAGCCTCGCAAGGAGTCAGATGCATGCTTCCACAGTCTCTGCTAGGGTGTTCTCCCTTCAAATCTTTTCTACCATATGTAGCATCAAGCCTCAATTCAGCTAATAATGTAATTATAGCATGAAAATCTAATCTCATTTCCTAGTGTGCGCTGTAAAATAAAATTTGGTAAATTGTTTGTGTGAGTTTAGCTTTTTCAGAAAGCTCTTATAAATAACAGGATTTTTCTTCTTCAGGTTCCCCCCATACCGTATTTGAAATAGCACTTTCAGTATCTTTTAACTAAAGGGGAGTTGGAGTAGTCAGGCACATTCTAGTAGAGGCAGAAGTATTCAGATATCACAGTGGCAGATACTACATACAAAATAGTTTCCTGCATCTTCTCTATCACTGTTGTAGTCTGTATCAAGGGGAGGAGGAATGGTGTGAGATTGAAAGAGAATAGAAGGGAGGAGTTCTTGTGGATGATTCCCATCAGTGGTAACATCTAAAAAGAGGAGACAGACAGTCTCATTATGTCTCAGTAGTTTTTACCTTTCAGAAATGCCAGCTTTGTCATTGTGCAGGACAATCACGCCTTCCACTGACATCAGTGGGAGAGCATATTTAGAGTCTTATGAGTTCAATAAGCTTTGGATCCACTCCTTAAACACTTAAATGAACATTCATACACTCCAATACCACCTGCACTGACAGAACACAATATCTATTCATCCACTACACTATTCGGCACTCATACTTAACAAAACCTTAACACCACATGATTTCACAGTAAACACTTCAATTTCATTAAGACGGCTCTGGCTCTAATTCAGCTCTACATATATAACCTCATGGTGTGCAGAAAAACAGCCTCAAGCCCCCTTCTCTTCCCACACCAAGGTCAGATACAAAGATGACCCTTTAAAAAAAAAAAAAGGAAGAAGAAGTTGATAGACAAATTGGAAAATCCATTACCTGGAAAGTAATAAAAGGCAAAACCATAAATCATTATCCATCTTACCCCTATTCCCCTCCCCCCGTGTTCTGGGGGGTAGGGGTGGATAAGACCATGTCCTCCAGGGGACTGTTCTTGTTTCTTAATGGTGAGCCCCTCTTATATCCTGCAGATCTTTTCCCAGTACATGTCTGAAAAAAAATGTTGCTATTCCTCATGAATTTTGCCTCATCGTCTGTGGATGCTGTGAAGCTTCTTGCTCCACACAAGATGTAAACAAAAGCTCTTATATCAAGAAATAGACCAACAGTATGGGTCAAAAATAAGCTCAGAAACCCTGAGTGCCAGACCCAGCTAGCTAACCTATTTCCTGTTTATTTCTTGTCAAGTCATTGATATGGCAGTTGCGCCAGATGGTAAATGTATCACCTTTCAAGAGCGAAGTGAAACAAAGGGGCTCAATGTGGTGTATGGTGATCTAACAACTGAGATGACTTTGAGCAATTATTGTGCCTTGAAGACCCAGAACATTCTCAATGCAGAGTTAAATGAGACTTGGTATTTGCAAGCTGTTGCAGCTAACGTTAAATGCAGAATGAATCTAAGAATGGAGGGCAGCTGGATGTAACTTTTAAACAAGGACTCTTTCATGGTGCAAATTCATTCATTTTAGTGTTATTTCTTTTTTTGTCAAGCCTGAAAATCTCTCAAATTAAAAAGGTGAGATTGGATTTTGGTAGATAGCCCAGTAACAACTAACTTATTATTAATTAAAGACCCATGGCATTATTCATCAGTGTAGGGATATTTACCTGTGTCCTGACAGGATTCTTTCTTCAATGTTGTTGTCCCTTTAGCCTGAGTGGCTAGCCAAAGATCTATGGCCTTGCTGAGTTGTTGCCATTAGGATGAGAAATCAGTAATACGAGTCAGGTATATTCTTGAGGTAATCTTATTTATTTACAGAAAATGTACAAAATCCTTTTTTCCTGAACACAGCACAAAGAAAACAATAGCAGGCAGCTTCCTGGCTCAGAGATCCCCAAGTCTGCCTGTACAGTGAGTTCTGTGCCCAATAAGCCCTCTTTCTCTACTTTCTCTCAGGGTCAACTCACAATTCCTCCTCTGGGCTTTCTGCCACCAACACACATACAACCTACAACAGATATCCTAGCCCCTCTGATTGCAACCAGGGAAACTCCCTCAGTCCACATGGCTTACTTCTGACCTGACATGCTGGTGTGCTTTGAGCAGTAGCCCCACAGTCCCCAGCTGTTTTCAGTACATAAGGGGGCTTAATTGCTCCTTCTGTAGAGCATGGAAGAATGCTGGACAGACCCATTGGCTTTAATAGGTGATTGTCTTTGGACCTGAGACTCCCTTAATGGCAGCCTAACAATATTTACAGAAACCCTTGTCAGCAAAACAGTATTTACATTCTACTCACCTAAATCTCACCTGTAGATTCAACCAGAAAGTGATTTTCTGTTCACTTCAGTAAATTTTTGTGTAGCTCTTGCCTTAGGGCTTGTCTTCACTGGAAAATTGACCAGTATAGCTATAGTGGAATAAGCAATTCTGCTATAGTTATTCCAGAATAGTTTCCAGTGTAGACACTCTGGGTAGGATCCACAAAGGCAGTTAGGCACCTAAGTCCTGTTTTTAAACATCACTGCAACCCACAAAACTCCTGCTTGGCTGCTGCCTAAGCTTATACTGTAGGTGCTAAAGTCACTCAGTACCTACATTTTTGAAATAAAAGTTCCCTAAACTTCTATGTTTCTGCCTCTGGCATATGCATTGCTGCTTCACTCTAGGCACCCAGGCACCTATCTCCCACTTAAACCCCAGTGCAATTCATAGGCACTGACTCTGTGGGTGCTCAAGGGCTGGGGGAAAATTAGTGGGTGTGCACTCACTGGCAGCCAAGCTCTCCCCTCCTCACTTCCTTCTCTTCCCCGTGCTTCCTGCCCCCCCCCCACTTAACAGCTGTTTGGCGGTGGTTAGGACTTTCTGGGAGGGAGGGGGAGGAGCAGGGACATGACACACTCAGGGGAGGAGGCGGACAAGAGGCAGGGCTGGAGTGGGGGACTTGGGGGAAGTGGTTGAATGGGGGCAGGAACGGGGTGCGGACTTTGAGGAAGGGGTGGAATGGTGGTGGGGCAAGAGCCATGCAGGGGTGGTACAAGGGTGGGGCCGGGGTGGGGGAGGTCGAGCACCCACCCCGCAGAGGGGAAGTCGGCATCTATGGTGCAATTCCTGAACTAGGGAAAAGAGGTATTCAGCCATCTAAGTCATGAGTGAGGCTTGACTGGTAGGTTGGTTAGAGACCACCGTAACCTCACAAAATGGGGAGTGGAGAGAGGGCGTGGACCTTCCTTATAGTCCTTAGCCTATAATCACTTTTATTTCAGAATAGTGTGTCCATATGGAGAGCAACTCCAGAATAGCTATAGAAAAATCTCAGTTTGCCGCAGCTTTACCCATGCAGACAAGCCCTATTTCTGTTAAACCACTGCCACATTTCACACCGAAGTGGCTGCAATTCCATACAAGCCAAAGAGATCACTGTGTATAATTTATACATCAGTTACACGTGCAAAGAGCTTGGGATTCTTTGGGATGAAAGGCTCTGTATCAATGTAAGCTCTTTATCACAGGACATGTTCTAAATTCATTATTTTCTGGATAAAAATATTTTGTTTGAAAATAGTTTTGTCTAGTGTATCCTTAATTGTAGGCGTTTCCCAAAACTAGTTTAAAGCTGCTAGCTATTTCTATATACCCATGATCCCATGTCACAGCATCCTGACGATTACAAGAATATTCTGTCCTACAGCTGTATTTGCCAAACATCTCTTCTATGTTTACATAATGTTTTACATATTTGTGCCTGCCATTTAGCTACTAATAATACCAATCCCTGTAGCAAACCTCGTTGCCTACTCTGTCCCCATATCTACTCTGGCGACACCATCAGAGGACCCAGCCACATCAGCCACACCCATCAAAGGCTCATTCACCTGCACATCTACTAATGTTATATATGCCATCATGTGCTAGCAATGCCCCATCTGCCATGTACATTGGCCAAACCAGACAGTCCCTACATAAAAGAATAAATGGACACAAATCAGACATCAGGAATGGTAACATAAAAAGCCAGTAGGTGAACACTTCAATCTCCCTGGTCATTCTATAACAGATTTAGAAGTCACTATTCTTGAACAAAAAAAACTACAGAAACAGACTTCAAAGAAAAACAGAACTAAAATTCATTTGCAAATTTAACACCATTAATTTGGGCTTTAATAGGGACTGGGAGTGGCTGGCTCATTACAGAAGCAGCTTTGCCTCTCCTGCTATTGACATCTCCTCATCTATTATTGGGAGTGGACCACATCCATCCTGACTGAATTGGCCCTGTCAACACAGGTTCTCCACTTATGAGATAACTCCCTTCTCTTCATGTGTCATTATATAATGCCTGCATCTGTAACTTTCACTCCACACATCTGAAGTGAGGTGTGTTTTTTTTGTTTTTTGTTGTTTTTTTTACACACAAAAGCTTATGCCCAAATAAATCTGTTAGTTTTTTTTGTGGATACAGACTAACATGGCTACCCCCGATACATTTGCTTAGCATTTCTACAGCTCTTTTTCATCTTCAAACACTTTACATACATTAACAAATATAATCCCCTTAATCCTTTTAATTAATCATTTAAGTACTTCTTGCTATTTCTGCTCCTCCCCTCCCTGAACAGCAAGGATGTAACTGAAAGGACCAGTGGCCAGCACAACATTAGCTCCACCTCATATGAAAATTACTAAGAGCCTCTTTTGCATGCGTCTCAACCAATCTCCAGACTGCTGTGGAAACACCAATTTTAAGCAGGTGGTTTTACAGGTGAGTGTACTAAAAATGTACAATTTACAGCAAAAAAGGTTTTAAAATATCTTCTTTACTGCCTGCAAAACAACAAGAGATTTTCAAAGTATTTTTAACCATTGTGAAAGAGAAATAAAGAAGCTTTAGTTGTTTCTGAAACAGCCCTATTCCCTTTTCCTATCTAGCTAGGGTACTTATTAGGCACCTATGATCTTAGCTATCCAAACGCTAAAGAAAATTAAGCAGCAAAAGAATCCAGAACAAATGTTTTTTTCTTTATTCCATTACAGGGAAGTATAAATGTATATGTTCAAGAATTTATTTACTTAACAAGTGTTCTTCCTGGGGAATGGTTTACTGAAAATGCATTTTATACTTTAATTTGATGTGGGATGAGTGTGATCTCTTCCAGCAAGGAGTTCCCTAATCAGGGTTGTGCAGATAAAAATGCCTAGCACCTGATAGTCTAAACTTGGGTGTCCCATCTGCATGATCCCCAAAGAGCACAGCTGATATGGATGGTCCTAATTTGCAATGACCTGTTACTTGAATTCTGTCCTGAAGTGAATGGATAGCCCATGGAGTTTGTGAAGCACAGGTATAATGTAAAAGCAGCAAAGAGACCTGTGGCACCTTATAGATTAACAGATGTATTGGAGCATGAGCTTTCGTGGGTGAATACCCACTTTATCGGTATAATGTGTTGGCATTGGCCTTTGCAGCTTGTGAACTAAACTGCTGCATGTTGTACCACTTAAGCCTTTCTGTGGTGGTTACAAATAGCTCAAGAGTGAACTGTAATAGTCTAATTTGGAGGAGACAAAAGTGTACATCAAAATGTTAAGGCCCTTCTCCAAGTGTTGCACATAACTATGGCAATCTGTGATTGTGTGTGGAGCAGCGAGGAGACCAGTATGACCAGGACTCACACCACTTAAGCACTGTTACCAGCCTTTGCAATTACCTTAGTGTGGTGTACTTAACCAGAATTTGGTTACCACAACATTGTTTAGCTTAAGAACTGACAGGACCACAATACAAAGTTATAGGACAGTAAGCACAATCCAAACCCCTCCTAAAGCTCCAGTAACCTCGAGTGCTGTCATCTGTGATTATTCTGCACACAAATTTCTATCAGACTGTATTCTGCATCCTCCCTTGTAGGCAGAGAATCTCTTCAGTTACATTTGCTCTGAAGATTCTCAATGCCACTGAGTTTAATCAGAAACTTAAACACTGTCTGGCAGGCAAGGGTGAAAGTAGCATAAAAGACTTACCGGTACAGGGGCCTGGCTCCAGGCCCCTGGAAGGGGCAGAGCTGGGTGTCCACCTTCCCCAGCCAGCCCTTCCATGCTGCCCAGCCCACAGGGCTCCAGCAGTGATTTAAAGGGCCCAGTGGCCTTGGGGAGGAGAGGGAAGGGGAGGGCAAAAAGAGCACTGATGTTAGAGTGCTGCTGTGGCAGTGTTTTAACGCAGGCTATGTATGGGCCGGTATTGGTGGCCACTTCTTACTGGTGTGCCATACCAGCCCACTTTCACCTCTGCTGGCAGAATAGCATTTGTTTATAGTGAAGCAGCCTTTTAGGAAAGCTATTCTGTCTTGGCCACACAGTAACCTTTACTAATGTCAGAAGATTTGTTTATATAATTCACAGTATACTACAAAAGTATAATTTCTCCATACACCTTTTCCTTTCCCTAATAATTACAAGTGTTAGGGAGTGATATTGGTGAACATGCAGGACTCCGGTGGGAAAAATGTAGCCAACTCATAATAGAGTGGACAAAAGCTTGAGGACTCTTGTTCTCTGTTACTCAGTATTCCTCTTTTTTCTTTACAGAGTTTTGCCTTCATAATGATTATTTTATAAGTTTGGGATTGATTCTTCTAGTCAAAATGTTTGCATTTGTAATTGGGACATGCCTTTAACCTGCTACTTGCCAATTTACCTAACTGATACAAAGACCAATTGGGTGGGGGAAGGTGAGTTCCTCCACATGAGCCTTCTGAAGTAAGGCTCAGATCCTCAAAAGAGACAAACACCTAAAGGTTTAGGTGCTACTATGATCCATAAAACCCCTACTCAGCCGCTACCTACCCCTGTAAGCACCTAAACTCACTAGGCACCTAAATTTCTATGTAAAAGTTTCCTAGACACTCAAGTTTATGCCTCTGGACTGGCAAACTGCTGCCCAGCTTAGGCAATTTCCCAGACTTCACATCAGGTGAAGATATGTATTTCCCTACCAATCATGCCTGTGGGGCCTGTACCCATGCTCTGAACATGTCTAACTGTACACAAAATGGCTGGGGTCATGTTGATTCAATTCCCTCTGTCTGATAAGGAGAAAGGATCTGAACAGGGGTTTCTAACCTCTCAGATGAGTGTCCTAGCCTCTGGGACAGTCTGATGTTTGTCTCTCTCTCTCAATCTTTCCTGTAGAAGCTGCTCCACTTCACTTATTGGGATACACACACACACACACCCCTCTGGAGAGAAACTGTACACTCCAGTGTTGAGGGCACTCACCTGAGAAGTGGGAGAACCACTTTTCCTCCTCAGGCAGAGGGGGGAATTGAACCAGAGTTTCCCACAACCTGGATGAGTATCTTAATCACTGTGTTAAAAGTTCCCTAGCTGCCTGAGTTTCTGCCTCTGGGTGTGCTCACTGCTGTCTCAGCTCACACAGGTACCTTTCTACAAACCTAAGCCTCAGCTCCCTCCCACTTTGTCAGGAGTTGGGTGTACACTGCTGTTCTCGCAAAAAGGGTTAGGCACCTAATTCTGGAAGAGGGTTCCGAGCTGTAGATCACAAACAGATAGGTGCCTCCTTGCAGCCAGGACTTAGATGCCGAACTCTAAGAGAGGGGTGGGGCTTAGGACAGATCCCTCTCATCAGCATATGCTGTTGCCTAGTTTAGGCATACACTCTGCCTAGTGTGCTGGATTATATGGATCTCAGTCTTAGGCAACTATCTCTCCTCATGCATTGTACAGGTAGCCTACATACTTAACCCAGGGTTTGTGGATTCCATTGGATGGCTAGGGACCAGATTTTGAAAGGTGTTTAGACACTAATGTCCCATTGAAATCAACAGGAATTAAGCACCTAAATAGCTTAAAAGTCAAGCCCTGGGTGCCTAGAAGTTACAACACCCAAGTCTCTTTGCAGATTTGGGCCTAAAGGCTTAGCATAAAAGGGGGAGGTAGCAGTGTACATCTGATGAAAAAATTGTGAGTAAACTGAAGGCACCTCAGTGTTATGTGACTGGTAAAAGTTGAGAGAAATCCTAAGCAAGAGGTTACAAGGGAGTACAAAGTAGCTATGTATGGCAGTTTAATAGATAAAGATTTTTTTCAGACTTTCAAACGAGCTCAGGATAGAAGCAGAAAGAGGTTTATAAAAAAACCAAACAAAACAAGAAGTTTGTGTTCGGGCAAAGTTTCCTACAAAGGACAAATGGGTTTGGGGAAAATCACTAGTGTTTGGGGGTAGAAAATGAAAGAGTTTAGGAAGTCAGGCAAAAGTAGATCCTAAGATCTCCAAAAGGCTGAGAAAGGAAACTTGTTATTGTAGAAACATAAGTACTCAAGCCAATAGGCTCTCAATGAGATCTTTAAATATCCTTTGTCATAAAACTTCGGCCTTTCATCATCATGTAAAAGGAAACAACGAGGGCTTCCGAGTTTAGAGAGTTGAGTTTACGAAAGTATCAGAGGGGTAGCCGTGTTAGTCCGGATCTATAAAAGCAGCAAAGAGTCTGTGGCACCTTATAGACTAACAGACATATTGGAGCATGAGCTTTCGTCTGTTAGTCTAAAAGGTGCCACGGGACTCTTTGCTGAGTTAACAAATATTTTTCTAATTAGGCTATCACTATGAGTCCTCACTGAACATCTCCCACCCCTACCCTCACCCCCAATGCTCTCCCAAAACATCTTCAGCAAGTCAACACCTCTGCCTAATTTGATCACTCCTAAAGACTTATTTCTGCCATTAAGTCTATGAGAAGTGAACCAATTAGAATAGCAAATTGCAGAAAATTCACCACAGATCATGATTCCACCACATTCTCATGATTGCCTTTTGATCTTGCCCATGACTGTCTGTGGACATGAAAACTCATGGCTGTTTCTCTTTTAGTTTGTTATGCAGATTTTACTAGGGGGCAAGGAAATTGCAAATTCAAGTCTCATGCAAGGATTTAAACACCACACAGTTCAATATTTTGAGGTATAATACAACCCTTGTCTCTTCTATATGTTCCATTCTGTGTGTCTGATGAAGTTGGCTGTAGCCCACGAAAGCTTATGCTCAAATAAATTTGTGGCACCTTAGAGACTAACAAGTACTCCTGTTCTTTTTACCTTTTAGTGCTTCTCAAGGTACTTCATAAGCCTACATTTATTTTAAAAACCCTGAAAAGCAAAACCCTGTCTGAACTAAGTGAGCCATAGAAAACAAATAGTCTTAAGCTTAACCTTAAAAGCTTAACCAGGGCCAGATTCAGCGCCTTATGAAGTTAAATATACAACTGTACTGAGTTCAGTGGTGGGAGATGGAGATCCCGAGTTAGTATTTGTTTCTTGGAATAAACTGAGAATTTCAGGCCCAAGGAGCACCTTAATCACAACCATCAAATCTAAACTACTTTCCTAGGCCCGATAGTGAGATGATATAAACTGGCCCTAGGGCCACTGAAATAAGTACAGCTAAACTGACTTACACCAGTTGAGAATTTGCCCCTTTGGGTTTAAATGCAAAATGCCAGCTGCACTGCTAAACCAGAAAACACTCCCATAAAACCACAGAGTTTGATCCAACACATAAGGAGTCAGGAGATCACTAAGAGATTACACATTGACAAATGGAAAGATTTCTCACAGACTGACAGATTAGGTAATGATTTCAAAGATGATGGTTTAGAAAGTGTCACACTGCATAAAGTTAATTTGAAAAGCTGAAAAAGAATCTTTCACACTGAAAGATTTTACTTGCTCGAGCTAAAACCTTCATTCCTTAAAAAGCTATTTCTAGAACCTGGTGGAGTATCCTTGTCTGGTAAATGAAAAGGATTTAGGCCTAGTCTACACTAGAAAATTAGGTTAGTTTAACTACATTGGTCAGTGATGTGAAAAATCCACAACCCTGAGAGGTGTAGTTAAACCCCTCTCTTTCATCAGTCTAGTTACTGCCTCATAGAGAGGTGGATTACCTACACCAATGAGAGAATCTTCCTGTCCACAGGGCCGGCGCAACCCATTAGGTGACCTAGGCGGCAGCCGCCCCAGTCATCAGCAGTATTTCAGGGGCAGGACCATCTGCTGCCTCTGTCAGAGGTGCCATTTCAGGGGTGGGACCTTTTGCCGCCTAGAGCGCCAAAAAAGCTGGCTGCGCGCCTGCCTGTCCATATAAGTATTGTCTACACTGAAGCACTACAGCGGCACAAGGATACTGCTGTAATGTTTTAAGTGTAGACAAGCCCTTAATATCTGGAAGAAATTATCTGGACTCAATTTACTTCATTGCTGAGTTCTGAAAAAATTCTCCAAATGTAACTTCCAGTATTAATCTCCCTCTCCTCCCAAATCCGGAAAAGCGTTTGGATGGGTTCATACGACCACAAAGCTGATTAGCATAACTGTACAAGGATGAAGGATAGTTAGGATGCTAGAAGCTACATTATTTTCTAGTGCCTGGTTTCTGAATTGTACTTTAAAGTCAGCTGATCAAATAACTTACACGGCTAGCTTCACAAGGGAGACTTGGACACCTGGCTACCCATTTAGGCACCTAGGTCCCAACATCTGGGCACCACTGGCATCAAAACTCCCACTTAGCAGTTGCGTAATATTAGGTGCCTAAAATTCCTACATTCCTCACTTTCATAGATATTTAAATGCCAAGGCCAGAAGGGACCACTGATCATTTAGTCTAACCTGTATAACAGGCATAAAACTTCCCCAAAATAATTCCTAAGATATATTTTTTAGAAGAACATCCAATCTTGATTTAAAAGTTGTCAGTGATCCACCATGATCTTTGGTAAATTGTTCCAATGGTGATTTACTCTCACCATTAAAAACTTAGACCTTATTTCAAGTCCCGTAAAGTCTTTAGGTGCTTGTGTTTCTGCCAGCAGTGTGGGTGTATGCACAGCCATCTAAATCTTGACACTGCCAGGTAGCTTGGCACCTAACTCGCATCTAAGCCCTACTGGGATTCACACACTAGACATTCCACTGCCTGTCTCGCCTGCATCCCCCAATCCAGTAGGCATGCTCTGTGCCTTGTTCTCAGAAATGACTAAATGGTTTTGGTTTAAATTTTCCAAGAAAATTCAGCCTGAGGCTGAGGAAAATTCCTGCCCAAAGGGCTACAGTTTGCAAAGTTGTAAGCAACTGAAAATAAGGTCTTCTAATGGGAAGTGTTGGACAACCTTCAATATGGGTGCAGATTCTCATTTACACAAAGACCACTTCACACCACTCTGGACTTAAAGTGGGGGTAAATGTAATTGGAGCAAAAGTACATGTAAACATGCAGACACTGCATCATCTATAGCACCCATTTCATAAACTATTGAAACTTTTGGCTGGAATAGATGGTCTTTCCCTCCGTCTTTTTACTGAAATTTACCTCCCCTTTCTCAGACCGGGTGCTATTCTCCCTGAATTATTTACAAGTATCGAAGAAATGCTGCACCTTGTTACTGACTCTAAACCATTCCAAGCTTCCACCTTTCCAGTTTTGTGCTGTTTCTCTCATTGTGGATTTTTTTTCTGCATCTGGTGCAGAGAGGGATGACAGTTACTGTGTGTTACATTTTTTTTAAATGATCCACATTTGTCATCTGTCTACGCGAAAAGGGAAAATCCAAATATAAGTTACCGAGCAGTTATCTCCCAAAAAAATGGGATCTTTTTCTGTTTCAGATATGAAAACAGGCTGTCTCCATTTGCAGTCAACAATAATTGAATGGAACGGAAGGGCTCATTTGAAGTTTAATCCATGAGAATCACAGTTACAATGCTGGTTCCAATGTGTTGTATTGTTTTTGTCCTCAGAGTGACCCTTCAGGGTTCATATCCCATGACTCACTATCAATGCAGGTAGCCCCCTGAGAATGAGCACTCTCTAATCTACCTTCAGAAGTTTAGAAAGATTAAATAATAGATGCAAGATTTACTTACAGGCAACTGGAATGCTGCAGTGTTACATTTCTGTGTTACCTAGTTCAAAAAGTCCCACAGAACAGGTGATAGGGCAGGAGTTAGAATGATGCAATTTAAATCATTTTTCTAAAAAAAATGAATCTACCAGGAAGGAAACTTGTTCATTTGGAGCTAAATCACAATTTCATTGAAGTCAATGGCTTTATGATAAACTCCATTGTCTGCAAAGGCATCTCTAACATTTTCAGTTTTAAGATGTATAACGGCAGTTAACATTCTATTCTTTAGGAAACCAATTTATTTTTCAGCTGTATGACATCACGCTTTTCAACAACAAACTTCACTTTACTCATTAAATACAAATCTTTAAGGAGGAAAGGAAGGACTGCATTTTAGCAAAATGACAGTGATATAGTCACAATAAATACAACACTACACTGCAGTGCCCCATCCATTTCCCCACACTCCTTTTATGAAAAATTAGAAGGCTTAGTTAAACCACTGAACAAACATTGCTTCCTGACCATGTGTCTCTTTGGAAAATAATGAAATTATCAGAAAGCTAAACGCAAAGCCAGCTTTTGGAATGTCCAAAACCATAAGGTGGGACTTGCACTGGAGCACAATCTGATCAGTAGTTTATCTTTGGTGACTGTCACCAGGTACACCACTCACCGCTAGTCTGGCACCTCCTCCTGGTCACTCTGGGAATTAGCTCTTGAGGTCAACACTCTCTTCTGCAGCTTGTATGCCTCACAGGTCTTCAACTCCTCTCTCATTCCACAATCTGCAGCATCCTCTTAGTGACTCAGTCCTCCAGCCGGGTCACTCAGTGCTCTCCCCTTCAGGGTAGTAAGTCCCTTCTCTCTAGCAGTCCTGGGCAGTATTCCCCTTCAGTCCCCCATTGCGCCACTGCCTCAGTGTCTAGCAGGGGGAAACAGGCTCTGGGTTCCAGTCCAGGGACCCTCAGTTCAGCAGTTCTGGGCTCTCAGTACTCACTCCTCCATCCCTGTACTGCTTCCTACCACATCTAGTTCCTCTTCTCACTTTGGGTGTACCAACTCCAAACCCACCTCCCTCTTCCCAGGGAGTGACTGCTGTCTGCCCTCTTGCAGCCTTTCCCAGCAATCCCCTCTACTGCTCACAACTCCTGCCTTATTAGAGGCCCCTCCTGTTCCTGCACAGCTGAACCTCTTCCAAATAGTTCCCTGCTCCCTGAGTTCTTCTCCAGATGTGGCCTGTGGAGTTAATTGGCCTGCCTGGCCCGCTTAACCCCTTCCAGTCCTGGGTGGGTTGGGTACCCATCACAGTGCTTTACTATCCAGTAGTGATTGTGTCTGCTATAGCGAGTTTAACATTTGTAGCAAATTCTGATTTTAGTTACTGGGGTAAATTCATAGTGCTTGGACATTAACGTGGATAAACGTAAAGTAATGCACATTGGAAAAAATAACCCCAGCTACATATACAATATGATGGGGGCTAATTTAGCTACAACTAATCAGGAAAGATCTTGGAGTCATCGTGGATATTTCTCTGAAGACGTCCACACAGTGTGCAGCAGCAGCAGTCTAAAAAGCAAACAGGATGTTAGGAACCATTCAAAAAAGGATAGAAAATAAGATGGAGAATATCTTATTGCCCTTATATAAATCCATGGTACGCCCACATCTTGAATACTGGGTACAGATGTGGTCTCCTCACCTCGAAAAAGATATACTGGCACTAGAAAAAGTTCAGAAAAGGGCAACTAAAACGATTAGGGGTTTGGAATGGGTCCCATATGAGGAGAGATTAAAGAGGCTAGGACTTTTCAGCTTGGAAAAGAGGAGACTAAGGGAGGATATGATAGAGGTATATAAAATCATTAGAGGTGTGGAGAAAGTGAATAAGGAACAGTTGTTTACTTTTTCCCATAATATAAGAACTAGGGGCCACCAAATGAAATTAATGGGCAGCAGGTTTAAAACAAATAAAAATAAGTTCTTCTTCACACAGCGCACAACCTGTGGAACTCCTTGCCTGAGGAGGTTGTGAAGGGTAGGACTATAACAGGGTTTAAAAGATCAGAGGGGTAGCTGTGTTAGTCTGGATCTGTAAAAGTAGCAAAGAATCCTGTGGCACCTTATAGACTAACAGACGTTTTGGAGCATGAGCTTTCGTGGGTGAATACCCACTTCGTCAGATGCACCTGACGAAGTGGGTATTCACCCATGAAAGCTCATGCTCCAAAACGTCTGTTAGTCTATAAGGTGCCACAGGATTCTTTGCTGCTTTTACAGGGTTTAAAAGAGAACAGGATAAATTCATGGAGGTTAAGTCCATTAATGGCTGTTAGCCAGGATGAGTAAGGAATGATGTCCCTAGTCTCTTTTGTCAGAGGGTGGAGATGGATGGCAGCAGAGTGATCACTTGATCATCATCATTAGGTTCACTTCCTCCGGGGCACCTAGCATTGGCCACTGTCAGTGGACAGGATACTGGGCTGGATGGACCTTTGGTCTGACCCAGTATGTCCATTCTTATGTGTGGCTGTCAATTATAATTAACACAAGCGATTAACATAAAACAAATTAACTAGATTAAAAAAATAGTCATGATTAATCGCAGTTTTAATCACACTTAAATAATAATACCAATTTAAATTTATTATAAATATTTTTGGATGTTTTCTAAATTTTCAAATATATTGTTTAATTATAACAGAACACAAAGTGCACAGTGCTCATTGTATATTATTTTTATTACAAATATTTTCACTGTAAAAATGATAAAGAAATAGTATAGATAAACAAGTACTGTAGTGCAATCTCTATCATGAAAGGGCAACTTACAAATGTAGAATATTTTTACATAACAGCACTCAAACAAAACAATTTAAAACTTTAGAGCCTACAAGTCCACTCCGTCCTACTTCTTGCTCAGTCAATCGTTAAGGCTAAACTAGTTTGTTTATATTTACAGGAAGATAATACTGCCTGCTTCTTATTTACAATGACACCTGAAAGTGAGAACAGGTGTTCACAGGCTCTGTTGTAGCCTGCGTTGCAAGGTATTTACATGCCAGATATGCTAAACATTCATATGCCCCTTTATGCTTTGCCTTGTATCCTGTTATAATGGTTATCAATATTTGAAAAATGTAGAAAAATATCAAAATTATTAATAAATTTAAACTGATATTCTATTGTTTAACATTGTGATTAAAACAGTGATCAATCGTGACCTTTTTTAGTCTCACAATTAATTGCAACTTTTAAAAATTGTTTGACAGCCCTAATATTTTACTATTAAAAGGAATGGACTTTCATATTTAAGTATTGTAGGTTGTGTTGCTCTGAATCTCTCTGGCAAATGTGGGCATATGTGAATGGTGCAACTTCACCAACATCAAGTATTATCATTCACACAGTAGTGCTATCAAAGCACTCCCCAGCCATGCAATTGGAGTGACCTGAAATTATACTGTGATAGAATAAAGCAAATAGTATGTACCTCATAATAGCAGCCCAGAACTCCCATATTCACCACTGAGATATCATTATGATACATTTCGTACTAAATATGACTTGTGAGGTATCATTTAAAAAGTCTTCATCTGTTGAACATTAATATCCTGTTAAATTGTATGTACTATCATTGTATGTGAAATTATGAAGTAGTGCTGTATATTAGTTACTGAAATATATAGTAAGTGGAAATGCCCACAGCTAGCTGTTCATTGGCAACAAAGGAGAAACATTAACAAGACAGATTTACATCAGGACCAGTGTGACAGGCCTGGCACCACAGTGCCCCTTTGTGGCAGGCGTGGGATGGGGTGTCGGCACCTCGCCACTCTCAAGTTCCTGTGCCCACCTCTCTATGGGTGGCCGGTTGTGGCCTATTGGCCTCCTTCCACACCATCATTCCTGTCTGGTGGGGTAGTGCAGCCTGGTGGCTGGAGTCCACACGATCCCCCTCGCAAACGGGATAGCGTGGCCTGGCGGCAGGAGTCCACATGACTCACTCCCCCACATGGGAGCAGTGCTGCCTATTGGCCACAGTCTATACAATCCCCCCGCAAGCGGGGTAGCGAGCCCTAGCAGCTGGAGTCCCTAGGATTCCTCACAGTTTTGGGGTGGAGTGGTAGGGGGACCCAGACCATCCCTCTCCACCGAGTCCTGACCTAGGGCCCTATTAGTGGCAAGCTCCCCTTGCCACCCGCTCAGCAGGGATCTGCCCACAACATGCTGAGCGCCTGTGCATCTCTAACACCGTTTGCCTCTATTAGTTCACCTGGGTCACTTCCTACCGTAAATGCCAGGTTCTCTGCTGCAGGGAGTCATCCAGTCTGTTCTCCTGTGACGTCCTCCTTTGCGGTACCAGAGAGTGTGCCGGCTTGGTGGCCTCTGGATCCTGGTGCGCAGTCTCTCCCTCTTCAGGAGCTAGCAGTACACCTCCTTCTTCTCCGGCAATCAGCCCTGACTGAGCTGTTCTGCAGGCTTTTATACCTGTTCTCCAGTTGGAGCATGCCCAGCAGAGCTTCTGGGGTGTGGCTTCCTCTGGCAGAAAAGAGGGGTTAACCCCTGTGGTCCCAGTGCAGGGCCATTCTGTCCTGTCACAACCAGACAGACATGTACTGATGGCCCATCAAGAAGAATTTCCTCTCCCAGAGACTCCTCAGAGAGGGCATGCACATAGTGGGGGCTACCTAGCCCCCATATCACAAGGATCTTTCTAGAATTTTGAGATAAATGAGGGTTGATGACATCAACACTTGTCCTTTCTCCTCCCTCATCTCAACACCTTGAATTGTTTGGTAGACAAAGACTTTGAAGTGAGGAGATTGATCCCAGGCTGAGAAGGGAACTCAGCCTGTGTATTAACTGTAAACTGCCTGCAACATCCAGTGGGGTGAGGAAAGCTGTTAGATTCAAATCTCGCTTAGTCTGTTAAAGTTAGGATCATGGTCTAAATTCTATTTTTATTTCTTATGTAACCAACTTTGACCTCCATGCCTCACACTTTATAATCACTTAAAACCTAGCTTTCTGTAGTTAAGCTTATTTTTATGTTATATCCTTACCAGTGACTTTGTCTAAAGTGCTTGAGGAATCTGCTCAGACTACAAAGGCTGGCACATGTGCATTTTCCTTTGACAAAGTGGTGAACTAATTAATGAGCTTCCACTGTTCAAGAGAAGGCCTTGAGCAGTGTCAGACAGGACATCACTGGGGTGCAAGGCTGGGGAGATTTGCTGGTGTCTCTCTCGGTATACTTCGTGAGTGGCTTATAGAGCATTTATGCAACTTAGCTGGGTGTGTCCCTGCCTGTTGTTGGCTGAGTGATCACAGCACCTGGGGCGGGGGTTTGTTGCTTGTCACTAGCACAGCAGTGCAAGAGACAGCCCAGGGAGGAGAATATAGGGGGCAAAGCAGACCCATAGTCACACACATGCAATGGGGCTATTGAATTTGGTGAAAATGGTGTATGTCACATAAGAAAGATCTCTGAATGGAAAAAAAATCCATTTTAATTTAGGGGACACTCTTATAGTTTCTTCTGTCACCACATGGCAACTCTTAAAAGTTCATCTAAGAAGACTGTAATGCAATGCACAGAATGACCAGAAGGAATAGGATACAATCTAGTGGTTAGGCCATTGAACAGGGATGTAAAAAATGTGTGTTTGACTCAAATTTACTGTGTAACCTTAGGCAAGTCACTTAATCTGCCCTCAGTTCTCTGTCTGTAAAATGTGGCTAATACTTCCCTGTCTCACAGAGGTGTTGTGAGTCATTAATGATTGTGAGATGCTTAGCTATTATGCTGATGGGGCCATAGGAGTACCTAGCTAGATACATGATACTGAGAAGACCGTTGGGCCCAACTAAGGTTCTGTAGTGCACACAAGAGTGGTGACTGTTTACTCCTGATACCGGTAAAAGCATGTCACCTTATAACACATGTATTTATGCTGCACAGCACAAGGCAGAAATGTATCTGTACTTAAAAAGATAGGTGAAGCATCTGGAAATAACTATGTCCTTAATCCAAGCAAAAACACCTGGAAAATATTCTTTGCACATGGCTCATGTAATCCAACCATTTTTAACTGATTGGCCTTTGGCCTGATATTTGCTCCATTCAACTATCTGTTCACCACAATCATCTGGGTACATGCCTTTATACTCACAAAGCTATTAGCAGTAGCATACAGTACATTGTCTGAAATCAGCTGTGTCTATCAGAAATAATTTAATCATAGATTTTCAGGGTTGGAAAGGACCTCAGGAAGTCATCCAGTTCAACTTCCTGCTCAAAGCAGGACCAATACCAACTAAACCATCCCAGCTAGGGCTCTGTCAAGCCTGACCTTAAAAACCTCTACGGAAGGAGATTCTACCACCTCCTTAGGTAACCTATTCCAATGTTTCACCACCCTCCTAGTGAAAAAGTTTTTCCTAATAGCCAACCTAAACCTCCCCCACTGCAACTTGAGACCATTACTCCTTGTTCTGTCATCTGGTACCACTGAAAACAGTCTAGATCCATCCCCTTTGGAAACCCCTTTCAGATAGTTGAAAGTAGCTATCAAATCCCCCCTCATTCTTCTCTTCTGCAGACTAAATAATCTCAGTTCCCTCAGTGGTTTGAGCATTGGTGTGCTAAACCCAGGGTTGTGAGTTCAGCCCTTGAGAGGGGCCACTTAGGGATCTGGGGCAAAAAATCTGTCTGGGGATAGGTCCTGCTTTGAGCAGGGGGTTGGACTAGATGACCTCCCAAGGTCCTTTCAAACCCTATTCTATGAAATCATGTGCTCCAGCCCTCTAATCATTTTGTTGCCCTCTGCTGGGCTCTTTCCAATTTTTCCACATCCTTCTTGTAGTGTGAGGCCCAAAACTGGACACACAACTCCAGATAAGGCCTCACCAATGCCAAATAAAGGGGAATGATCATGTACCTCAATCTGCTGGCAATGCTCCTACTTATACAACCCAAAATGCCTTTAGCCTTCTTGGCAACAAGGATACACTTGACTCAGATCCAGCTTCTTGTCAGATCCAGCTCCTTGAAAGACAGGAGACTACTAATTGGAAACTCTTCTTTTCAACTACTGTACAAACTGTATACGGTCACACTGTATATGAATAACTGGTAGGTTTAGGAAGATGTTCTGTATTGCAGAGGTAGCTTAATGTTCCATCCACTGAGTAGGATGTATGCATTCTGTAGAAATAATGGGCAATATCCAAAGGGTCTTGCAACAGGGCAGAAGCCCCAATCTTTGTTTGTCTTACATCACTGGTGTGAAACTTCAAATAAATGATAGAACAGTGCACTTGAATTGCTTCTATTGCTACCATTTGCTGCCTCCACAGGAGTCAACAGTTCAGTTCCCATGGTGCTGTGTACTTTCTTAAAAAGGTTGCATACATACAGTACCACATGTTTCTGTGGTTGCTAAGGTAATGAAAGTACTTGTTTTTTTACAAAATGGTTGAGACTGAAAAATAGGGACATAAAGCAAAGAGAAAAAGCTGCAGAATAAGGACTGTTAAATTTTTATCTTTTTAAATAAGTAGGGACATTTTGTAACTGATTTTTCATTTGATGTACTTCTTTTCTGTTCAAATATTATTGACTTCTATACACACTATTGTTGGTATGGAGGCAATGTACTGTACACAACACCTTTGTCTAACACAGAGAGGTTTTATATGTTCAAGTAGTGCCAGTTAAATACATAACAAATCAGTGGCATATCAGAGCAAATGTAATATTATATTTTTCACTATATTATTGTTATGCATCATATTGAATATTCACCCCATTCTCCATGTATCCCTTTGTTTATTAAAACAAGTATCTGCTTCGGCCTGTGCAAGAGAAAGACAAAAGTTCAGTCACTGCACCAAAGAGCTAACAATTTAAAGACCAAATGCTTCCTTCACTTTCATGAGAGATGGGGAGCATAAAGATTCTTATGACTGGAATGCCATTTACAGAGGGCAAAACCTATATAGAAGAGAGAGAGAAGGACAAAGGGCTGGAAAGGTTTTGATATATCAACAGTTACAAGTGCTAACAATGGTGAGGAGCTATTGTCTGACAAGGAAGAAATGAGAAGTTCTTTAGATACAGTTACAAGGAATGAAAACCAAAGTAGAAACAATTATGGGCACCTCCTACTGACCACAAAGGAAAGAAGAGAATACAAGTGACAGCTTACTGGACCTATTTCCACGGTGCTCTGAGCCACAAGATACTGAAGTTATTGATCATTTGAACTATTTATATGTATATTTAGTAATAAATACAAGTGAAAAAGCAACTTCTAAAATTTAGACATTACCTATAAAATAATTTATGTTCCAGAAAGCAGAGAAACCTCAACCAAAAAGAATTCATCTTGGATCAGCTTCTAACAGATAGGAAAGCTCTTACTGTGGATGTGAAAATAATGGGGAAACTTGGAACAAATGACTACAAGCTATTGGTATTTAGCATACTCAGAAATGGCAATATAGAATGCTACAGTGAAAGGAGGTTATAATTCAATAAAGCTAGTTTGGGGACTAATTAAACCTATTAGTGGGGGATTAATAGGAGAAGTATTAAAATCTATCAATGTAAAAGAAGGTTTGGGAGTCAGAAAAAGAAAACACTGGGGCAGGTTCTTATTTTTTTCTCTGGCTACTTTGTGCCATTCAATCACTGAAAATTATTTTGGACAGGTCTATGACAAGTGAGTATCTACTAGAAGACTGGAAGAAAGCAAAACTCATACTGATCTTCAGAAAAGAAAAGAGTGATCCTGCCCATTATATCCCATAAAATCACATTAAGAGATGACCACTGTTGTTTCTCCTGTGGTTTTCATTCTTTGTAACCTCTCTGCCTCTCCAGCTCCCAGAGCTTTGCAGCAGCTTGGGAGTGGAGCACCAGGATCAAATGATGGGAGTAGTCTCCTTGCTCACAATTCCAAGCCTGCCTTTCCAGCCAGCATTCTGACCATAAAGCCCTCTCTCAGGGCCATACTACAAGTGCTTCGCGTGCTTTCTGGTTCATTTTTTACCTACACACAGACAGATGCAACAAAAATCTAGAAAATTATATTGACCTAATTTACGTTGGCATAGAGTCACTACAGTTATTAAATTGCTTGTGTGTGCGCACAACTGGTTCCTTGTGTTGGCAGTGCATGTCCTCACTAGGAGCACTTGTACTGATCATATTGTCAGTATGGGTCATAGTGAGATGGTTCTTGAAAACCAGAAACAGTCAATGTAAGCAATGCAGTGTCTACACTGACACTGCATCAATCTAATTACATCGACCGTGATTCTGTGCCACTCGGAGATTACTGAATCAGCACAGAGAGGTACTTACATTGACGGCAGCCAGATTTAAGCGAAGAAAATTTCACAGCTAAGTTGACACAAGGCAGCTTACATCAACCTAACCCTGTAGTGTAGACCAGGCCTCAACTCCCAGCTCCTGCACTTGCATTCAATCCACACTTGCTGACTTTCCAAACTGCTGGGGGATGCTTGACCCCTAGCTTTATCCCAGGCCCTGCCTCCACTCCATCCCTTCTCCCAGGGCCCCCCCCAGCCCTGCCTCTTCCTGCCCCCATCCCACCTCTGCCCCACCTCTTCCCATCCAGTTCCACCCCATCCCACAACATACTGCATATTCGCTCCTCCATCCTCCCTCCCAGCCTCCTGCATGCTGCAAAACAGCTGATTGCAGGGGGCAGAAGGTGCTCATCTGTGGGGCCTGCCAGCAGCTGGGAGGTAGTGGGGAGAAAAAGAAGGAGCTCATAGGGGAATATTTTCCAGCCCCAGAGCACCCACAGAGTTAGTGCCTATGATTCAATCTATTCTTTGGACAGAGGCTTCCATTGGTTCAGCTATCACTAAACAAATGACTGAATGGAAAGTGGCTAGCACCTACATCCCTCTGCTTTATAAACGTCTGTGCATGCCTATAGATCAAAGATAACATCCAAATTTCAGCATAACAATATATTTTTAGAAGCTTAATGCCACTCATGAGCTACAGATATCACTGATCTCCAAATGAGAGGCTGTGCCTTGCTATGTTTGAACGGATGGAAGTAACATGGACACTGAAACAGTCATGTTTACCCAAACAATTACATTTCCCGGCCAGACTCAAGAATCTGCTTTGGGGCAGGTTGCCTATTGAGAGGTATATAGAATATTTTGGCAGAAAAGTGCTATAAAACTTTTGAAATAAACCAGCAGCTCTCAAACTTTAGTAACCTGAGGACCCCCGTTTTGATTTAAAACGGAGGACACCCCAAGCTCCCCGCTCAGTCCTAGCCCCTGCCCCCACTCCATCTCTTCCCACTCCTGCTCCACCCCTGCCTCTTTTCTCCCCCTCCGCTAAGTGCCCCGTTCCCCCTCCTCCCTGCACCTCCTGCACACTGGGGAACAGCTGTTCTACTGTGTGTAAGAGGCACTGGGAGAGAGGGCCAAGAGTTGATCAGTGGGGCTGGTGGCCCCGGACATGATTCTGTCCCCTCTCCTGAGGGCGCCTCATCCCCATTCCTCTCCCTCCCTCTCAGCACCTCCTGCACACGAGATGCTGGGAGGGAGGGAGAGGAGTTGATCAGCATGGCCCACAGACCCTCCCGGAGTACCCTCAGGGACCTCCAGGGTTGTAGCCCCCAGTTTGAGAAATTCTGAAATAAACACATCTAGGTCTGTTCAAGTACTTCATGTCTGATGAGAGATTTCTCCTATGCATGGAGATTGAGTTGCATGAGCATTAATAAGCCAAAAGACTAGTGAACATACCAAAATATTATAAGTTGCTAAATATGTTTTCCATAATTCTCTGTATAGGATTTGTATCTTTGTACAAGCATTTTGCTAATGGAAAGTTCTCCATAAATTAAAAATATATTGATATCCTTTCCACTGATTCTAAGCAAGCCCTGGATGATTATAAGAACATAAGAATGGCCATACTGCGTCAGACTAAAGGTCCACCTATACCACTATCCTATCTTCTGACAATGCTTGTTGTCAGATGCTTCAGAGGGAATAAACACCACAATTTATCAAGTAATCCATTCCCTGTCATCCAGTCCCAGCTTCTGTCTGTCAGAGGCTTAGGGATACTGTCTGTCAGAGCATGGGGTTGTATCCCTGACCATCTTGGCTACCCATTGATGGACTTCTCCTCCATGAACTTATCTAAGGCCAGGTCTATACTACCATTTATGATGGCAAAACTTATATGGCTTAGGGGGTGAAAACACACATATGAGAGACCTTACAGCAGAGCAGCTGCAACAGTACAGCAGTGCCAGTGTAAATCCTCTAGTGTAGACATAGTCTAATTCGATGTAGGGATCGGTCCTGGCTGGCAGGCCACCAGAAACCGCCCCTGCAAAACCCCCTTTTGCCTTTGCCACAGAATGCTGATTTGTCTTAGAATGCTGACTCCATATTATCACAAGATTAGGAAAGTACCGCACGCTCTGCCCACATGCACTGGGTGAGGGGACAAGAGGAAGAAAGAGTCCTCCACCAATGCGAAACAAGTAAACAAGGCTGTAAGCTATGCATGACGCTGTAACTGAAAGAATAAAAAGGTTGCCACGCCTCACGGCGGGGCGCTCTCCTGATCACACAAGCTGTCTGCGTCTGGTTCCTTCCCGCATCTGGTGACCCCGACGTGATTCCAGCCCTCCGTACCCACCGGCCGGTCGAGCCGTGGTGCACCTCAGTGCGTCTTTGCGCACTCCCTCGTGAGTATGGGGGGGGACTTGTCCGTGCAACAGAAGGCTCATGCAAAAGAGCTGGTTAAGTTACTCAAGGTAACTGGTCGCATAACAGCAGCACAGCAACATGTGGAGGCTTTGCTCCATGTTATAGAGGTTAAATGCCCTTGGTACCCCGAGAGCGGGTCTCTCGAGGTTTCTGACTGGCAAAAGATAGGCGAACGGCTTCGAAAAGAGCCGCGAGCGCCCATCCAACACATCTTGCTGTGGCAACGCTGCTCAGAGGCAATCGGGCACTTGTGGAAGGAGGCGCCCCCGCTTGCCTCTCCCACCCCTGCCCCAACTTCATCCCAGGTCACGGAACCTACATCCCCTTGTCCTCCCCTTAAGGCGACGGCTCCCAGTCCTACCCTCTCTGATCCCCCATTGCCGCCGCCTCCTTCTCCTTCCCCTTCGCCCTCGCCGGCTCAGAGCGCGGTGCAAGCCGCTCTCCAGCAGGCGATGGCGACAGGAGATTCCCCCTTGTTGGGGGAATGGGAGGGAGAACTCCCAGCCCTTTATCCAGTTAATTATAGCTTAAACGAGGCTAGGGAAACCGTTGCTACACATAGCCCATTGCCATTCAAAGTTATTTACGAACTAAATAACGGGATCCGCCAATCCGGCATTAAGTCCACTTATGCGGAGGGTCTCGTTGAGGCAATAGGCACAATTTATACCATGATACCGACAGACTGGAAACACCTGTTCCGAATGATCTTATCTCCCGCCCAATATTGTGTGTGGGACAGTGAGTTCCGGGCTGCAGCAGTGGCCTGCTCCTCTGCGGCAAAC
The DNA here is from genome assembly GCF_007399415.2 of Gopherus evgoodei. Classification (NCBI taxonomy): domain Eukaryota; kingdom Metazoa; phylum Chordata; order Testudines; family Testudinidae; genus Gopherus; species Gopherus evgoodei. The sequence continues at coordinate 110,809,056 of NC_044327.1, read as the reverse complement.
ATTCCTGACCAAATTTATGGGTCGGGACAGTTTGCAGAGGTGGAGGCACAAATAGTACTCCCAAAAGAATCCTTCCAACGCACCGCACTCTGCGTCATGCGAGCGTTTCGTCGCGTCCCCGCGACTGGCAAGCCCTTGTCGTCATTTACCAGCATTAGGCAAGGGTCTTCTGAGCCATTCCACCAGTTTGTAGATAGATTAAAAGAAGCCATTGCCCGACAAATTGATAACCCAGAAGCCCAAGAAGAGCTCATTCGTCGGCTGTCGGCAGAGCAGGCTAATGCCGATTGTCGCCGCATTCTCCAAGCAGTCATTCACCGCGCGCAGTACTCTTTGGCGGACATGATCCAGGCTTGTGCCGAGGTGGGAACACAAACCCACGCCATGGCATTGCTTGCCGGAGCCTTGCGCACCGGCAACAAACCTCTGGGCAATTGTTTTAATTGCAACAAGCCAGGCCATTTTCGCCGAGAGTGCCGGGCGCCGGGGGGAGGAGCTAGCCGCGAGCGGGGACAACCACCAGGAGGAGGGGGTGGAACCCGCCCGAACAAAAAATGCCCCAAGTGTAACAAGGGCTTCCATTGGGCTAATCAGTGCCGCTCTACCCCCTCGGGAAACTCCCAGTCGGGCTCCCCTCGGGCCCCGGTCTAACCGAGGGAGAGAGCGGTTTCCCTCCCCCTGCCACCTCTGGCAGTGCGGGTATCGATCTGGAAAACGCACAAGACATGGATTCTCAGCTCCCCGGGGAGGTACTCCTAATGCCCACTCAACTTCGGGGCCCCCTCCCTCCTGGAACGGTGGGGCTTGTGCTCCCCCGTTCTTCCGCTCACTATAAAGGCATTATGACCGTCCCAGGGGTCATTGATGCTGATTATACTGGCACCATCTATGCCCAATATTGGGGGCAGCTTCCGCTGTCCCTCAAGAAAGGGGAGTCCTGGTCCCAATTGTTATTGCTTCCTTACCATTGTCCTGCAGTTTCCCTACAGGAACGCACAGGGGGATTTGGCTCCACACGCGCTGACCCCCTGCAACCTACCACCGGCGAAAAGGTAACACCTGACTCAACTTACCACCCTCAGGTCGCCGCCGTGCTCCAACACATACACAATCGTAAGCCTACCTGTTCTTATCAGATCCACGGTAAGGTTTTGACGGGGCTCTTAGACACTGGGGCTGACGTCTCAGTAATAGCAGATAAGGAGTGGGACCCTTCCTGGCCCTCCGAGGTGGCCCCTTCGGTGTGGGGTGTTGGAGGTAGCCAAGCCTCCAAGCGAAGCAGCAACTGGCTACCCGTGGTGGACCCTGCCACACAACTAACAGTGGCTCAAATTAAACCCTGTATTCTTCCCATTGGGTTTAACTTGTGGGGCCGAGATCTCCTTTCTCAGTTAGGAGCTACGCTTGTACTTCCTTAAACTCATGCACCCATATCACAATCATTATTACAACGAAAGCTGGCCTGAGACCGAGGTTTATACGGCTTTTGTTAGCCCCCTCCTTAATAATGGCATACACTGCGGTGACTCCGATCCAACTGCACAAAATGCCTATAGAGTAATATGTGACCCCTCTTACCGCAACCGGTTGTTTGTCCGACGCTCTTACTCACAAACCTCCTGCTCTGCGGCCCTACGCCCATTTCTGTATATTCGACAAATAGGGGGCCACTTTGAAGTATACTTTATAACCACCAATCCAGCCGCCCAGCCGCCTGCGGCGTTTTATGAGGAGGAGTACGGCGAGGACCGTGACTGGTGCCAAGCCTTAAGTACCCTACCTCCCGACTGGGATCAGTTGGACCAACATTATCGTGAATTCTCTCTTTATCCACCCATTTAATTAAGGTAATTTTCTCTGCCTTCATATGGCAGCTGCTTCCACCGCCTTAGCCCTCTCTTGGAAACCTCATTCCCCTGTTTGGGTGGAACAGTGGCCCCTCCCCGCCGAAAAACTGGCCGCACTCAATGCCTTAGTTCAAGAACAATGTACAGCCCGACACCTTGAACCCACCACCAGTCCCTATAATACCCCTGTTTTCGTGATAAGAAAGAAGTCAGGGAAATGGCGGCTACTGCATGATTTGCGAGCCATCAATAAAATCCTAGAGCCCATGGGCCCCCTGCAATGCGGCTCCCCAAATCCGAATCTTATCCCCCAAGGTTTCCAGCTGGCAGTAATTGATTTGAAGGATTGTTTTTTCTCCATCCCACTCCAAAACCAAGATAAAAAGTATTTTGCTTTTACAGTTCCTGTTCTTAATAATTCTTGCCCAACTCAACGTTATCAGTGGACTGTTCTCCCTCAAGGCATGCTTAATAGCCCCACCTTGTGTCAACATTATGTAAACACTGCCCTAACCCCCTTTCGGCAAAAGTTCCCCTCTCTCCTTGTTTATCATTATATGGATGACATCTTGGTTGCCGCCCCTGTCCTCCCGAAGGAGTGGCTTAGTCATTTAACCTCTTCTCTGCAGGGTTACGGGCTACAAATTGCCCCTGAAAAGGTTCAGATTCATGAACCCTTTCAATATTTGGGCCATAAGCTTCACGCCACCTACTCCGTACCAATCCTTCCTTCTCTTCACCTTCCCAACCCCGTTACTTATGTGGTTTTACAACAGCTTTTGGGAGCTATTAATTGGCTCCGCCCCTATTATCAAATTACCACTCAGACACTGCGTCCCCTCTTTATGGCCCTCACTCAAGGTAAACATCCCTCAGATCTTATTACCCTTTCTACCGAACAATTGGCTGTTTTAACTGCATTAAATCAGCTTTTAGCCCAACGTTGGGTGGATCGTGCCTGCGAGAATGTGCCACCAAAATTAATCTGTCTCTGTGACACCCTGCAGCCCTGCGCCATTGTGGCTCAGGAGCCTACTGCTGCTCCGCTACACATTCTTGAATGGCTTTACCTCCCACATTCTCCTCCTAATACCTTGTCCCCCTTGGAGCTCATGATTGCCCAGCTCATTACCAAAGGCCGACACCGTTGCCGCGCCCTTTTTGCACTAGACCCTGTGGAAATTGTCCTTCCTCTCCCACTGCGCAGCACCGAATCAGCCCTTGCTTTTTCTGATGCCCTACAACTGGCTTTAGCAGGTTTTGTGGGTTCTCTTTCCTATCACACTAGCAAGGACCCCCGCTTACATGCCATTCGTCACATTCCCACTAAGTTTCGTAACCTTTGCCAACATACCCCCATAGCTAATGCACTTACGGTTTTTACTGATGGCAGCCCCACCCGCGGTGTGGTTTCCTGGCGTTCTGACACACAATGGCATTCAAAATTTACTACTCCCCAAACCAGCCCCCAGCGAGCGGAACTTGCTGCTCTCTGCTTAGTTTTTTCTCACTTCCCCAATATTCCACTTAATGTTATTACAGACAGTCTTTATGTTGCAAATGTTGGCACTGCTATAGCCGGCAGTTATGTTACTCCACTCATGGAGCGGTCACTCCTTGCCCTATTCCTTACCCTCCAGCAATTGTTACGTGCCCGGACCCATCCATTCTTCATTGCACACATCCGTAGCCACCTCCCCCTCCCCGGGATGTTGTCTGAAGGCAACGCTTATGCTGATGCACAAGTGCGCATTTCCTGGGTTCACTCCCCTACCTCCAGCCACGCCTTTCATCATCAAAATGCTAAAGCGCTTGCGCACCAATTCTCCATCCCATTGGACGAAGCTAAGGCTGTTGTCCAACAATGCCCGCAATGCTCCTCCCTTCATTCCTACCCTCCCACTGGCGTTAACCCCCGTGGCCTCGGAGCTAATCAGCTTTGGCAAATGGATGTCACACGTTTTCCCCCTTTTTCCCCTTGGAATTTTCTTCATGTTACTGTTGACACTTACTCAGGCTACCTGTGGGCCACACCCCATAAAGGAGAACGTGTTCGACACGTTATCAATCACTTTGTTCGTTGCTTTTCTGTTATGGGCATCCCAGCCAAGCTCAAAACAGATAATGGGCCTGCATATTGTTCTCAGCAATTTGCTGCATTTTGCTCCCGTTGGGGCGTTGTGCACACCTTTGGCATCCCCTATAATTCACAGGGCCAGGCCATTGTGGAGCGTGCCAACCGCACCTTAAAAACAGCTCTCCTCCAACAAAAAACAAAAGAGGGAATTCCGCCCACCTTGCCAGATAAGGAGGAGTGGTTGGCACACGTCTTATATACAATCAATCATTTAAATCTTGTTTTTGATGGTACCCATTATGTTTCCCGCTTACAAAAACATTTTAGGTGCAAAGAAGAACTCCCCGCCCCAAAAGTGACGTATCGGCAACTCCCCGGCACTACGTGGAGTGCCCCAGTTCCGCTGATAACCTGGGGGCGGGGATACGCGGCCGTCAGCACGCCACAAGGACCGGTGTGGGTTCCAGCTCGTTACATACGTCCGTGGAAGGAGGACCCCACTTGCAACCCACAGCATGGCATGGCACCAGGGCCTTAACAATCCTATTCCCAACTTTAATTCATTAGTGACCACAACAGTGACTTTGTCTCACGAGCGACGCCGTGGTCCACCCAATACTCCAGTGACGTGGGGGCAAATAAAGTCCCTCTCCCGGCAAGCTGAACACCTGCTAGAACAACAAGATAAGGAGAAGTCCCCAGAAAACTTGTTGCTTGCCCTTATTACTTGTTTGCATGCTAATTCTTGTATTTTATTGAGCATAATGATATTTGCTGTTTGTTTGCCCTTGGGATCCGGGGCAACACATTCCCCCTATTCCCCAGCTACCAATGTATGGGAGGTTCTGGCTCTTTCTATTAATCGTACTGATTTTTGCCTTTCCCAGCAAACAGCAGTAGGACAATTACTTGGTACATGTCTTATTCCAGTTTGCCATAATGCCAATGAGATAGAAAATAGCACCTGGTTTTACTCCAGCTTGGAAAGCAACACCACAATTAAGAATCTGGGCTTTTCAGCCTATCATAATTGGGGACCCCAGTCCCAACGTCTTCCAGATGGGGCTGTTCAGTTGCTTACCCCTTATGTTGCTGATTTAAATGCTAGCTGCGCACGTATGACCAATTGCACAGCACACACCTGTGTCACTCTCCCTGCCACCCCCCTTAATTGTTCCAGGCCATATAACATTTCTTATCTTTACAAGCACATAAAATTGCCCCCTGGGTGGTTTTGGACATGCACTGACCGGACCTTTAACTATATCCCAGCTAATCTTACTGATGGCACCTATTGCTGCATCAGCCGTTTGTCCCTCATTCTTATCCCCCGGTCTGAGCATACACCACGAGCAAAGCGTTCATACACTCAGCTATCAGCTGACTGCAACTCCAAAGTCGATCTCCTGTCCAAAACTGAATATGTGGCTCTGGCTGCTTCTTTGGTTGGTATACCTGGTTTAACAATTATGAATAGCAAAAATCTTAATCGGTTAGCCTGTTCAGCAGCTAAAGCTCTTAATGCCACGTCTATTGCCGTGGCATTGCTTAATGAGGAACAAATGCAGTTACGCCATGGTATTTTGCAAAATAGAGCTGCTATTGATTATCTTTTGCTTTTATATCATTATGGCTGTGAAAAAGTTAATGATATGTGTTGTTTTAATATTTCTGATTATTCTCATGCTATTGAAAATCAATTAGCCATTATTAAGAATCTTACTGCTCAAATTCAAATTGACAATGACCCATTTTCCTCCTGGTGGGACTGGCTGGCTAGCTGGCTGCCAGGATGGGGTTGGCTACATCAGCTAATAACCTACGGAGGACTCTGCCTCTTATTCCTCGTGCTCACCTGCTGTGGCATTCAGTGCATTCCCTCCTTAATTTCATTGTGCACCCAAGGGTGCCCATGGTCCAAACAAAAGCCTGCCTTTTCCTTTTAAAAACAAAAGGTGGAGATGTAGGGATCGGTCCTGGCTGGCAGGCCACCAGAAACCGCCCCTGCAAAACCCCCTTTTGCCTTTGCCACAGAATGCTGATTTGTCTTAGAATGCTGACTCCATATTATCACAAGATTAGGAAAGTACCGCACGCTCTGCCCACATGCACTGGGTGAGGGGACAAGAGGAAGAAAGAGTCCTCCACCAATGCGAAACAAGTAAACAAGGCTGTAAGCTATGCATGACGCTGTAACTGAAAGAATAAAAAGGTTGCCACGCCTCACGGCGGGGCGCTCTCCTGATCACACAAGCTGTCTGCGTCTGGTTCCTTCCCGCACTTTTTTTAACCCAGTTATACTTTTAGTCTTCACAACATCTCTGGCAACAAGTTCCATAGGTTGACTGTTTGTTGCATGAAGAAGTACTTCCTTAAACAGTTTCTGGCTCTTAATTTCATTTGGTGACCCCTAGGTCATGTGTTACACGAAGAGGAAAATAATACTTCCATATTTACTTTTGCCACACAATTCATGATTTTATAGACCTCTATCATATCTCCCTTTAGTCTTTTCTTTTCTAAGTGAATGAGTTACAGTCTTTTGAACCTCTCCTCATATGGAAGATGTTTCCTATCCCGAATAGGTTTTGTTGCCTATCTCTGTCCTTTTTCCAATTCTAATATAACTTTTTGAGAAGGGGTGACCAGAACTGCACACAGTACTCAAGGTTTGGGCATGCTATTGGTTTATATAGTGGTATTATGATATTTTCTGTCTGATTATCTATCCTTTTCCTAATGGTTCCTAACACCGATAGCTTTTTTGAATGCTGCTGCATGCTGAGTGGATGTTTTCTGAGATCTATCTACAATGTTTTCATGATCTTTTTCTTGAATGGTAACAGCTAATTTAGACCTCATGATTGTGTATGTATAGTTGGGATTACGTTTTTTCATATTCATTACTTCGCATTAGGGTGACCAGATGTCCTGATTTTACAGACACAGTCTCAATTTTTGGGTCTGTTTCTTATATAGGCTCCTATTACTCCTCACCCTTGTCCTGATTTTTCACAGTTGCTGTCTGGTCATCCTACTTTGCATTTATCAACATTGAATTTCATCTGCCTTTTTGTTGCCCAGTCACCCAATTGTGAGAGATCCCTTTGTAACTCTTTGCAGTCAGCTTTGGACTTAATGATCTTGGTAATTTTGCATCATCTGCAAACTTTGCCACCTCACTGTTTACCCCTTTTTCCAGATCATTTATGAATAGGTTTAACAAAACAGGTCTCCATTACAATCCCTAAGGGACCCTGCTATTTACCTCTGTTCACTGTGAAAACTGACCATTTATTCTTACCCTTTGTTTCCTGTCTTTTAACTAATTACTGATTCATGAGAGGACCTTCTCTGTCCATGCTGCGGGACCATGTCAAAGGTTTTCTGCCTTATAACATTTTGTAATAGTAGTCAAGAGATAATATTGGCACTGAAAGTGTTTTTCAAAGATCACTTGGACTGTGCTAAAGCCCAAGATGTTCCATATATTAGTATAATAGTGTAGTGTTATGTACCATAAATGCTGATGTGTATATATAAGTGGCTTGGGACTTGACTATACCTAGAAGACTGAATCTCTTCCAACACAATACTGGCGCAGTTGTGATCAGCTAAGGAACTTGGGCTAACAGACTCCACACCCCCCAGCCCCGGTTTAAAAGGAAGGCAACAGATGGCATGGCATTTTCCATAAAGGGTCTTAGATTCTGGAAATGGCTCTCCATCTTGGTCCAGCAGATTAGGGCATTCACCTCAATTTCTCTGAAAGTGCATATACTCATGTAATTACAAGCTGTCCTACCATGTGTAAGTGTAAGGGAGTGGACTCACCCCTGTGGCACCTCCTGCTGGTCATCCATGGGAATTAGCTCTTCCAGCATCCTGGAGCACCCCCTGCACGCTGGTGATCCACCTTACCATTGGCCCCCATGTCCCTCCCAGGACTCCAGTGCCCATTTATCTGGGGTGCTACCTCCTAGCAGTAACCCCTCAGTCTTAAGGTCTCCCCTCCCTGGAGAACCCCCACCCACTATCCCCACCTCACCTCAGTAGACAGCTACTACCAGTCATTGTCTAGCCCCTACACCTTGGGGCAGACTGAAGCATCAGCCTACTCATCACTAGCAAGGTTGGGTTTGGACCTGTTGCCTTTGCTTACCCCTGGGCTGCCCTCTGTAACCCCTACTACCTATTTGCCTTGTGCTAGGCCGCAGCCTGGGGCTTTCCAGGCTGGAGCTCCTCTGCCTTTCCCTAGCTCTACTTCACTCAGGTACCCTGTCTTTAAGCTCCTTGCAACCAGACCATTTTCCCTCTACAGGCAGAGAGAGACTACCTAGGCTTCTGCTCACAGCCTCTTATAGGGGCCAGCTGGGCCTGATTGGGGCATGGCCACAGCTGAGCCTACTTTCCCCAATAAACCCAGGCTTCTTGCCCCAGCCACAGCCCTCTCCTGGGCTGTTTTAAGCCCTTCAGGGCAGGAGTGGGGTAAGTACCCCGCTACAATAAGAAAGCAGAATTTAATGCTGTAAATGGAAAAATCATTTTGGTGTTTTTTTTTACTTCTGAGTAATTAACCAGGCACCATTAATATTTTTCTTAAAGTAGTTAGTTTAATATTCAATTTTTTTTTTGCACATGCAAAATACAAAAGTGTACATTTGGAGCTCTGTGAGTTTGTGTGTAGAACTTACATTGACAAGTTATTCTAACATAGAATTCTAGATAAAAAAATATCAGGTAGGTTTACTTATTTTGAAAGATTTTGTTTGAAATGTTTGATAATCTTTAAAATGCAGATGATTGGTTTTTAAACTTTGAGGAGGAACCCTGGCCCAATCAGTTAAAATGTTTTTTTCTTCCTTATTTTCCTTTGTCTGGCGCTGAGCCTGGTGAAAGTGAAGAGAAATCACAAACAATTATAAAGTTGTGTGTTGGCTTTGAGGGACCCTACACTTATACCCTCCATCATCCATCCTGATGTTCCTCCATCTAAGGTGAATATTGTTGTGACAATTTTCCATTGTATCATAGTAATGGCTTATGATCAGACCCTATGGAATTCAAAGAGAATAAAACAATCTCTGCAAAATTTGATGTGATGGCTACTGAAGTTTTGAAAAGAATTTTTAGCAGTGAGCTCATTGTTTTGTAGATTTATGCCAGGTTACTTCTTAAACTTCTAAGAAGTATTTCATGATCTTCTCTGACTGATTCAGCACCACAAAATCCTATCCTATTCCCTATTACTATGTCCTTTCCATTTATTTCTTTTCTGCACTAAATGTGTTTAAATTACTATCGGTTTCTTTACATTTTCTGTTTCCTTTGGTTTTTTTAGTGCCATCAATTAAAACTTGCCAAACCCATGTACATTGATAAAATACAAACAATGGGGGAAGAACAGTTATGTGGTTAAGGCACGGGACTATGAGTCAGGAGACCTGATCTTGAGCAAGTCACTCAAGCTGAAATTTTCAAGTGTGCTTGCATAATACAAGTTTGTGATTTGCGCTCGCACGTTGAAAATTGGCAACCTATTATAGAAGGCCCCTGCATATCACGTTCCTGTATAATCAGCAGATGTTCAGCAGTAAGAATACAGGCATAATATCTACTGATTAATTTACTAATGGTTTATCTTAAAAATTGTGAAATTCCTTAATTCCAGCACAAACATCTTCATAATATTACTCCTGCTATCAACAGTAAATACATTAAATAAATAAATAAATGTTGAATTTTTCTGGTAATGTGTTATGAAACTAATAGTTCCATGCTTCTTATTTCACACACACACACACACACACACACACACACACACACACACACACACACACACACACACACACACACACTATGTCAAAATATTAATATCACAATAAAATGTACTAAAGATGAGGCTGAGTTGGGGTGGCAGTTTTCAAATAGACGTGACAATAATAATTTTAAAATGGAATTAATTAAATATATTTATTTTTGAAATTGATATTTCTTCACTGTTTTTTAGTTTAATATATATGTATTAATTATTCACCCTGTTACAAAATGTGGAAAAATATATTGTACTAAGCCAAAATGATTTTTCTCTTTTAACTTGTTATGTTATTGTAAGGTGTATGAAAACCTTGTGTTGAAAGCCAAAAAATCGTTGGTAATAAATTGTGATTCTTGTCTCAAAAAGATTAACAGGGAAAACTCCAAGGACTAAAATTCAAAGGCAGACTCTGTACTTCCTGTCTTTTAGATCTTCTAACATGTAAATTGACCGTTACAAACAGGATTAACTATTAGAATTGTATGAGTGAACTCCAACATTCAACCCTGTTCTTTATCCACAGCAAGAGAAGACCAGGTGTCCAGAATCCTAATGCCCATCTTTTCAGTTTAGGTTTATATGATTCGCATACTAAGCACAAGTCACCATTGTTTTCTAACTTTAATTTATTGGTGGCCTTAAGAACTGGCTATTTTACTGCTAATTGTACTTTAAATTGTTAGCACAAAGCTCAACAGCAATTGGGACTCTAAACACGCACTTTCATGAAGTACAGTTATTTAAAAAGACTTTAGTTACTTTAATTTTATTTTGCTTTTCAACAGTTTATTTTATCATTAGGGTGTTGGATTTATACTGAGAACATTTCATTTATGAAAAATGCAACAATTTTTATTACACAATTAAAACACTGAAATAATTATCTTAATGGTTTAAGTTCATCATTATTTTCTGAAATAAGCTTTAGAGGCTGAACTAGAATTGGGCTAGAGGTGTGAGAATGTAGATTCCAGTAACAGTGTTTGTACCACAGGAATGAAATCATTTAAACAATTAAATAAAGAATCCTCCTGTAAGAAAATATGCAAATCAAACCATCATGTGGTATTTTAGTATATCTCTCTATAAATAAAAGGCACATTGATGTAATTGTTCTATTAGGCAGCCATTCTGCCGTAAGCTGTGATCTCATCAGATCTCATGGGCTTAGGAAAGACAAGGTTGGTCAGTACTTGGTATTGATTTGCCTACAGTGAAAACTCAGGTGCTGATGAAAGTGATATTTATGATTCAGTATGCAGCTCTCTTCTCTAGGAGTCAATACTGAACTTGTACCCCCAGCATGGTGCATTTGTAAATAGTCCACATAGTTCTTGTAAGATTAGGCCCAAACATTCTGGCCAAATTCCACTTTGTATAGTTATATTTTACCTACCTAAAATTCCCCATATGGTTTCAGTTGGAAAAATATGGAAAGTATTCTCACTCTCCATCCTGGACTGTTGTGTTCTGGACTGTTGATATCTGCTGAATTTCTCCCAAGATGTATTTTCGTGGTGGGTGAAGTAATCTTTGCAAGTAATGTAGCTTGCAAAGTGCTTTAGGATCTACCTAGTGCAGTGGTTCCCAAACTTGTTCCACTGCTTGTGCAGGGAAAGCCCCTGGCGGGCCAGGCCAGGCCAATTTGTTTACCTGCCGCATCTACAGGTTTGGCTGATCGCGGCTCCCAGTGGCCGCGGTTCGCTGTTCCAGGCCAATGGGAGCTGCTGGAAGCGGCGCAGGCCAAGGGACATACTGGCCGCCGCTTCCAGCACTCCCATCGGCCTGGAGCAGCGAACCATGGCCACTAGGAGCCACGATCAGCTGAATCTGGGGACGTGGCAGGTAAACAAACCAGCCGGCCTACCAGGGGCTTTCCCTGTACAAGCAGCGGAAGAAGTTTGGGAACCACTGACCTAGTGGAAAGACAATATATAATAATAATAATAGTTTGCACTTCTAGCTCACCTTGGAACTCAAAGCATTGTATAAATGTGACCAAAGTGGAAAACAACTAGTATTAGTCCCATTTTATGGGTGAGGAAACCGAAGCACAGAAAGGTAAAATGATTTATCTGAAGTCACACTGGAAGCCTGAGGCAAAGCTAGGAATGAAGTTCAGATCTTCTGGTTCCCAGACCATGCCCACAAGATGATCCTTCTTCAAAAACATCAAGTATTGTCACTATCATCTTGTAATACAGAAATCACCATAGACTGCTTTGACATCAGAACTAAATTCCTGTTCAATACCTTTTCCTCTATTAAATATATAACAGTGAATTTAAAAATACAATAATAGTATCTTATATTTATGTTTTGTATATTTTGCTTTTCAACTCAAATGATCCCAAAGTATTTTGCAAACTACATAATCTGCATGAGTCAACTCACACACCACTGAAATGCGGTCGCTTCTAAAGGGCAGCACAGCAGCTGATCAACAACCTGCAGCAACACTGCACATATGTTGAAGACGGGCAGTGAAGACAGTTATTCAGATGAAACTGCATGGAAATTTAAGTGAGCAGAATGTAATTGTTTGGCCAAGATACTCAGAGAACACCCCTACTATTTAGAATTGTAAAGATCTTTAATGTTCAACTGTGGCCAGCAACTTGATTTTACATTTCATTCAAACAACTCCAGCAGCACAGTGGTTACCATAATGAGTGACTGGTTCAGTACATGAATGACATGCATCCGACGAAGTGGGTATTCACCCACGAAAGCTCATGCTCCAATACGTCTGTTAGTCTATAAGGTGCCACAGGATTCTTTGCTGCGGGTTCAGTACTGACTCATAGGAGAGTGCCCCCTATTGAATCAGCAGTACTATTGACTGCAGCACAAAAGGTGCCCTCTTTCAAAGCTTGCCATTCAAATATTGACCATTCCATGCTTATTTTGAGAAACCTGTTGAGATCACAGCCTAAGAGAGGATTTAATTATATGATATAAATCCGACATAATTTTCTTTCCTTTGGAAAGGTCTGAGAGGCTGAGCAGAGACTTTTTAAACTGTATAGTTGAAAAATTAATGGTATTCATCTACATGGTGGCATTCTTCATTTTAACTTGTATTCTTTTCAAATGTGTGAAGTAAAAGTGCTTATTTGTTCTTGTGTTCAGTTAATTTCTTCAAAACGGGAGCAGTTAAATGATACATAGTTATAAACTTCGAGAAAAATAAACAGAGTACCGAAACTGTACAGAGCTCTTAATTTTCAAGACTCTTCGTTATCAGCCTTCAGAAATTTGACACTGTCATGTGATAGAGTTTTGGCATGGTCATAAAATGTGCACAGTAGTTCTTTTGTTGGTCTCTAGGACTGACATAAATTGTATTAGAATCGCAAAGCTGCAGTTTCTTTCCCATGTGTTTAAAGTTTATTATATGTAAACACTAATGTCTAGAACAGAGATACAATGATTCAGCCTGCTAGGA